>NC_142668.1:17009800-18209800 GCF_026168435.1 Sesamum indicum
GATTTCTTGCGTATGCTGACTACATAATCATCTTTAATCTGCATTTGCATGCAACGAATGGTTATTAGTCCACTTGTTCCCACGACATGCGATATTAGTACAATAATAATACGCAGCTGTATGTGTTACATGTCTGGTTTCCTACGCTACTCTGTTACATAACACTATCGAAAAACTTATTTAAGTGGTGGCATTTTGGAAAAACTAATCTGTAAAACATAAAAACTGTCGTAAAGTTCACGAAGCAGAGATATTGAAGAAACAGAGGTAGGATTGGATAAGGATGTCCTAAAATGGATAGAGGTATCTGTGTTTTAAAAAGTATGTCAGGATTATTGTACGAAGGGACCTCATTAGTATGCAGGACCACATATTATTAAATTGATGATGATATTATTATTATTATTATTATTTAGCAACTGAGCAACTCTTACATTAATTACTATTATATTGTTTTCAGATTGTGGAGATGAGAGTGCACATGGACTGTCCTGGATGCGAAAGCAAAATAATGAAAGCTCTTTCCAAATTAGATGGTAAGATTCTTGATTTTATTTTGTTTTAGATGCTAGCTATATAAATACTCTGAAGCAAAAATCTACTCTTGGAATTTTAACATAGATTTCGACCCCATATTGTTATGACTATTTATCTTTATCCTGATCAAAAGGCATTCTATTATCTTTTATTGACTGCGCTGTAAAATTACTAGGAGTGGACACCATCGACATAGATATGAAAATGCAAAAAGTCACGGTCACCGGGTGGGCGGATCAGAATAAGGTTCTCAAAACAGTAAGGAAGACGGGAAGGAAGGCGGAGCTCTGGCCGTTCCCATACAACCCGGAGTACCACGACTTCTACACCCACTACTACGGGACTCTGCCTGATTACTTCTACTCAGACAACACCAACGGCTACAACAGCCCACCCAACTATTTCGTGGCTGACCTGCCATCAAGGTACAACTACCATGAGCACGGCTACAATGGGCACGAGCATGGCTACTATCACCGGCCACCCTCCTCGGCTATTCTTGATGATCGGGCCACTACCATTTTTAGCGATGACAATGCCACTGGTTGCTCTGTAATGTGATCAAAGGAAAAGCAAAACTTGAATACCCCATGATATGATATAATATACAACAAATCTTGTTTCTTGCTCCTCGTTGATGGGGTGGATGAGACTAAAGCATAATATCATATCTCATGGAGACAAGAATTTTCTATTATACTGTCAATACAGAACCACAAAAGAAGCTAGCACCGATGGGTGGTGCAGAGTCTTGTTGCTTTATCGTGTCAGCAACATGGGCAACCACTCCTGCTCCCGCATTATGAAGCCATTCATTTTTCACCTGTTTATTGAAAGGTAAGAATCAGATGAGACTGAAGAATGATACATGAATGAAATATAACAGATTTGCAATTAAAAACACTTGCATGAATGCTATTATGTGCAAAGAAGGGCCAAAATGCCGAGCGAAAGCTGACATCGACTTTGATCCATCCCAATCGTTGTAAACCACGTATCATTTCCTCTGTAACAGACAACTGTCATTTCCCCGAACTGATTCAAGATAGTCAGTCTTAACAGAATCAGAAGTTAGAATCAACATTATAATAATACCTTCCATAATCTCATGATATTCTACGGTATTCTGAGTGTTGGGTTCATTCTGAGCACACATCTTTGCTTTGGCTGCCTTTGGAAGGAAATGTGGACTCTCAGACGAAAGTGGTGGACAATACTCCACATTAACAATATGTTTATATCCATCCAATGACAGACTAGGAGGCTGCAAATTAAAATATCATAAATCTCACTGCAGTGCCAGAAAACCAACGATTTACTAATTCTGCAGATAAAAATTAACGATCAGCAAAAATGTAGAGAGAGAGAGTGTGATAGTATAATTAGGTAAAGCAAATATTCCATCATCACGTTCAGTAATTTGATGTATAAAGATGTGTTAACCCTATCCATGATTGTAGAAGTACATCATGTTCTCTTCTGAAACCAAACAAAGGAAATATTGATAGGCAACTCAAGATTAGTACAATAGCAGCTAGCCGCTAAAAAACAGAAAATCATAAATACCTCAACAAGTTCAGTTTCCCTTCGTATGGAGGATGTGCGCCAACCAACCATATCTGGATTATGTTAAGAACCTCAATAATACATGTAACAGAGAGGAACTGTTTCAATCATAATTAACTGGGCACACATTTTGAGACCCAACTGAACATCAGGATACGGTCATAAGAGACATTGGCATAAAGAAGCCGACGCTGAAAAGTGCCGAGTGCAGATCTGCAAGAGGATCACCACAATTAGGCTCAAATTACACCAGATACACAAGTTGATCAAATAACGTGTTTACAGGCCAACTCCACTCACATAAACTTTCCATCATCAAAATCCATAGTCATTCTCAATAACAGAGGGGGTTTGTCGGGGTTGACATCTGCAAGGAAGAGCTGACTGCCGGTTTGACCAGTAAAAATAGGAGCCATTGGAGCAGCAAGTTTTTCCAAGAAAGGCAACCCCAAGAGGAATGGAAGCTGAATAATTGAAGAAAATTAAAATGTTCTCGAGGTTGGATTCCAAATGACTACCATTGACAATAAAGTGTTAATAGTAAAAATTGTTAAGTCATAATGCATAGCAAGACTGGTGGATAATTAGATCAGAATTTAAGAGAAAATGAAGTAGTTATAAGGCTCCATAGTCATTTATGTTATGTGTGGACCTTGGGTTTTGGCTGAAAAGAAAGGTGTTCAAACATAAAGCAATTAATAATATCATTTGTATTATCATTTGCCATGAGGAAACAGTCGCCTTGGTATTTTCATCAGTAAATGAAATGTCAAAAGCAAAATGGCTCAACAAAAAGAATGGGAAAAAGAAAAAGGTAAGTAGCTTGTACAGAAAAAAGTGAGGGCGTCGATGATAGAAAATCTGAGGATATATGATAATTCCACCACTGAGAGAACACAATTTGTTGTATTTGTGATGACGTCTAGTAGAGACATATGCAATTACATGAAATGGCTAATATCAACCATTTATTTTTAGATCCATAAAATAAGACAAGTGTACACACATGAAATATGAGTTGATAATCGCAATTAGCAAAATTTACCTGCTTATTTCCTCTTACTCCAAGATGAGGTGTTGCTAGGGTAATAAAGTTAATTGCTTCCAAACCAGCAATCAAACCATCATTTGAAGAGAAAGGTTTGAAATTTGTAGCAGGAGAGGCAGCTGTATCATCAGTTTGCTCATAAGAAACATTAGATGTGTATAAAACAGCAATTGCATATCGTGCAATTAATCCACCAAGAGAATGGGCCAAAATGGATATCTTTGTCAGGCTTTCTGTCTTCTTCACAATGTGCATGACCTGTTGAATGCATGCACTTGTCAGAGACCAGTATACACATTCATATAACAGGATAATCAATTTACTGGACGAGACACTACACCATACGGGAAGCAAAAAGAAAAGTCGCGGGCCAGTAATATGTAGTGGCAGCCCAAAGAAATATAAGCATTCATGGTTCCAAGTATAAACTACACTAATACAAAATAGGACATACACATGCATGACCACCCAGAACCTTACTTCATCCGCTAATCGTTTACCAGCTCCATCAATGCCAGTGAAAGTCTTGGTGTACGTATTACATGAACTTGCTGCACATGATAAAAAATTTAAAGTCTTAAATAAGCATACAACTCAATTATTATCATAAAAGTAAATTTGCACATGATGCATAGTGAGAAGAAGAATTTCTTTCAGAGAAAGCATAAAATGCAGTCTAGCTCTAAAATAATATTAATTGCTGTTTCACTTTTCCCAACTCATCCATTTTCCTATTGAATTGCAGAGAACAATCCAGTTCTACTCATAGCCAAGCCCCTCTACAACCCCATCTTTCTGCGCGACAGATAAGAATGGTCCTAATCTAAAATTCAGCAAATGGGAAGACTGGTGGAAAATATTCACCATGATGTCTTAAAGGCTATCCATAAAAGAGAGGAGGATACTAAAGGATAGAAGGAAGAATAATATATCTTTCCTACTTTCCTCCCCAACTGATGGAAAGAGAATGGAATTCTGCTGCAGGCATCTCACATGTACCTCATAGCAGATGAGGATTTGTAACACCAAGCCCTCAAACCCTGAATATCCTCATGAAACCCACTCTTACAACTTTGTTTAAAAATAGCAGATGTATGATTAGTGGTTTGGCAATCGGTGTTAGGGTTATTTTTTTATTTAGTATCCAGCTTCAGAACTACTTTTGAAGCCTCCATAGCAAAGACTTATTCCCCATACCTACTGTATGAAACATGATCCCACATAAATCATAACATTGAAGTTCAAGTTAGTCTAGTGAAGTGCTATTTGTTGACCATTTGCAGAAACAACATACCATGTATCAAGAATTTCTTTCCTAATCGCCTCTTCAGCTCTGCTTCAAAGTATGTCCAATCACTTGGGCTGCAATACTTGGAAATATTCAGTAAGTCTGAGCAAGAACCTCAACATGCTTTCAAATAATAATTTAAAATTTTCTATTTATGCAACAATGTAATTAATCAACTTTATCTTAAAAGCAAAGTAGGAACCATACGATACACATCATAGGTTTCTCATTCATTTCCCTTTATTTTGAGTTTGACACTTGACAAACAGATGTTATGTCTTCATTTCAAAATATAAACATTGTATAAATGCAGAGAAGGAAGGAATAAGTTCATAGGTGCTCAAGGAACACATATATTAAAATCAAGATGGTAAAAAGGTCTGTAACTGAGTAATAGGTTGGTCGTTGAGTTTTATGCTTAAGCAAGTAAAATCAGCATAAAAGGATAGCAGGGAATGGAAAACATGGATAGGAAAGATAAAGAGCAAAACGAATTGCCAGGATCATGACAATATCCTAGAGCAAACCCACATCAGCGAAAAATTCAATTTGGTGGAGATTCTTATTTTTATCTACGTTCTGCTCTCCGTTATACCAATTCTTTAATTAAAAACAACCAGAATTTAAAACCATTAAATTAAAGCTCCACTTCTATACATTCTCCAAATGGCCTATGGATAGGGCACTGGTTCTTATTTCCTAATTCCATGTACGAGAATATGCCTACCTTGCCAAGATGCCATGAACAAGAACAAGAAGATGTTCGGGTTTATCCTCCACTTTAGTGATGGCCCTCGGTGATGAAAGATTTCCCTGAGTTTTACTCATGGCTTCAGCTTTTAGGCTTTTGCGCTTCCAGATGCTCTTTATGCCTGCAAGGTGCAGGTAAGCCCTCAGACTGAAAATTAAGTATGCATGTGCTGTTAGGTTGTAAAGATGATGTGCTGCAGCTTCCTACTGTTAAGTGTAGTGGTGAGTGTTCAATTAGATTGACAGATGAATTTTACGGAAATGGTTATTTTGACAACACAGATAAACTAGAATCTTAGTGCAAAAATTTGTGGGATACTAGGTCTCTGGCCTAAGGCCGTGAACTGCAATTCAGGATTCTGATAGGTTGTTCAACGCCCTGATAAGATATCGGTAGTGGTATGTGAAAAAGAAATAGTCCTTCAATATCTAAACAGAAAATATGGGTTGAAGAAAATAAAAATTTTAAAAAAAAAATACAAGTACTTGTGTGATTTGACATTAATGTAGAAACGATCACTGCAAACCTAAAGATAATCACAAGCGAACAGTACTAACTTTTAACGAATGATTAATTTGAAAATCAAGAATTGCAATTTCCAAAACCAATTTCTTGATTTTCTGTACAGCACGATTGAGGTTGATAATAGAACTAATGTGGACGAATTCTAAAATAAACAGGAACCATAATTCGCTTATTTGACAGACTTCTTGATTTTCCCTCAAGTTTCCACCAATGATTTTCAAGATTCTACTGAATTTCATGGCTAAAATACAAGAAAAGTGAAGACAGAAAAGAGAAGGAAAGAAAACAAGAAGGAAGCAAAAAGTGAAATACCAGACGTCAAATTTCATAATTCCTTTGCATATAGATTTTAAGATATCGAACTTGACCACAAATTCTTCCACCACAATACAAGAAATGTGTGCCATGACTCACGGACAAGAAGACACTGTGAAACCCGAGAGAGAGAGAGAGAGAGAGAGAGAGAGAGAGAGAGAGAGAGAGAGAGAGAGAGAGAGAGAGAGAGATGTTACTGGAGAAATTGACGAATTTCCAGTTATGGGCTCCGCGATGGTAGGCGGAATTAGGAGGGGAAGAGAAGCAAGAAGTAGAAGAAGAGGGTGTGTGATTATTATGGTTGATAGAATTGGAATTGGTGTTCCGACGGTGACGGGGAAGTAGTCCACAACGGCAAGAAAACAAACGCGGGTAGGAGTAGGACGCAATGTGTGTGGTATTTATAGTTAAGTGAAAAATGATGAAATCAAGGCAGAGCTGGAGTGGTATCTGACCGTTGAGATGGCTACGTCCGCAACCCTTTTCGCCTCTTCTCCGCTCCGCCCGCCAATCGCCATTGGATTTGGAAGGGAAGAGTATGATTTTTCTTATGGGAAAAATCGTCACTCAATTCAGCAAGCGTATGCCAGGTACGTACATAACAAGAACAATACTACAAATACATATAATTATATAGCATCTTTTTTTACCTGTACACATTGACAATATATGTATATATACAGGAGCGGAAGTGAAGTTGGTATGCAGAGATGATTTTGACAAAGATAATGTTACATTACGCATGACTGGGATTGTAACCGACGACAAGGGAGAGTACACAATAGATGTGGAAGATGATCATAAAAGTGAAACCTGTGAGGTGACATTGGTGAAGAGTAGCATGCATGACTGTGCTGAGATTGTAAAAGACGGTTTGGGAAGAAAATCGGCAGCAGATGTTGTCCTCACCACCACAGATTACTACAATGATAAGTTCCGTAATTCTAGTTCACTGACATTCTCCCCCAAGAAAAGGGCACCTGAATGCATTGAACTCAAAAAGGAGATCGAAGAAGACCCCATCCCCTTGCCTGATCATTAATGCGATATATATATATATATATATATATAATGGAGCTTAATTAATTTCTTATATGTTATAATGCATGTGTTTTGGGTAATATTAGGGAAGGATTAAGCATGTATTAGCTATATCCTGATGTGAATGAGTTAAAGTATTCTACAGATAGAGGAATTAAGCATGTAATATCTTATAATTTTTAAATTTTAAACTCTTGAAAGTACTTTGAAATTTTCGACTTGACATTCCAAAAGGCTTAATTACATTTGCTCGATGGCAACGGCGAAACTCCAAATATAGAAATAACAAATAGTAACCTTGAATTAATTATTTTCTGATAATTTCAAGACTCCAACCACCAAAATTTAGAAATGGCATAAATTTGTTAAGGTGAATAAAATTAATCGTTATTTATTTGGGACCATCCACCGCATAAAGGCTTATATGAAAAAAAAAGCACAAAATAAATTTTAAATTTATATTATGTATATAATTATAATTAATAAAAATATTTTTTATGCGAGCAAAATATAGTAGTGCTCGGCCCACTCAGAGTGAAAAATAATGAAATAAGTGCTAGAAAATAAAAAATCATATGAATGTATGAAAACATCAGTGTTATTGCTCGATTTTTGTATATAAGAGATAGATTGATATGAATCAAAACTCTAAATATGATATTACAATGCTCCTTTAAGTTAAAATGGTAGCATAAAGGTTAAAGCTTTTGTAGGAGGGTTCAAAGTGAAAAATCATGTCTTTTTTCATTGAGGTACCTCTCTATCTATAAACAACCACAAATTAGTTGGAGAAGCTCAAAATTGTTAAATAATGCTGAGTCGTCCTTAGATTTGGTGGATACTCGCCAATAGTTGGAGGATCCTCCTCTGATTCGGAGGGTTTATTGTAGTCTGTGGTGTATCTTTCGGGGGAAATGATGCCTTCTCGGATTTTTAGGGGGTTGGTTGAGTAGATTTTTTTTTCAACTGGAGTCGAAACTTTTAGGATTTATAAAAATTCTCTATAGGACGCCACATGTCCCCAGAGGGGGTGCTGGTCCTTATTTGATTTTGTGAGGAGGGTCTCCAGAGATCCTGTAGGAGGGGTTCAATCTAGCTCAACTCAGCCAAAAATTCAAGCTCAAGTTGGAGGTCGAGTGCCAAATTTCGTGCTCGGACTCAATCTCAAGCAACATATAAGATGCACAAGCTCAAGCTTGAGCTCGTTGCTTAGGAGACGAGCTTGAGCTTGTTAGGCGAGCTCACGAGCTCAAGCTCATTGCTCATATATTTTTTTTTTATGTTTTTAATTTTTAATAATAATAGATTATTAATAATATATAATATTAAATATTAAAGTTCAATTTCCCAATAAAGACATGTACTTAACATATGCTGAATCAAACCAGTGTAGATGGTTAAGTAGGAGATAAGAGCGTTTCCCTTTCATCGGTGTGTTGGTTGCACTTCCTGACCAATAAACTGATGAAGAGACAACTACTTTTTAAAGTCATCTTTACTTTGAGTGATTAATTATGATATCTCACTTAATCATCTTCTATTTTATGTTTACTTACTTGTAGGTTGGCCTATTATTTTGTGTTTAGGGCCGACAAAACCTAATTTCTGTGTGATTGCAATCCAATTTTAAAGGATGGTATCAGCCTATCACCAAGGCTCAGCTTTTTGGTGACTAAGTTTCCTTATTATGTGCTCAATATTTAGCCATTTATTCCACAGATGCCCCTTGTTACCTGCTAAGAAAGTTATGACATGTCGGCATTTTTTGCACCATCATTTCACCCACAGTGACTTTGTCCCCCAATTCTTCCTTCCATTCATCGAAATATGCTTCTCTTTCCCTTGGCACAAATGCTTTGCCTCTGTGTCGGAATGAAAGTCCCAGCTCCATATTTTTCATCATGACCTCAGAAATTATTTTACCTTCCAAACCACTTCTATTTTAATTTTATCAAATTATCGAGTGAAAACTGAAACTCAATTTCAGAGAAGATGAATGAATCTTGTTAATGGTAGGGGGATGAGAATGGGTAGAAGAAACAAAAGTTGCAAGTTTTGACCAAGAAATGCTTCAAAGTTCAAGGTGGGCAGAGTTGGCAGCATACGAGGGTACCAGTGTCATTTCCAACTTTTATTGTTTATTTAGTATGTAATATGTTGTCTTATCATGGTATCTTATGGGAATTTGAATCGTCCACTCGTTTTTCTTTTAGTTTTATTTAGCAATACTTCATTATGCACTATAAATATTCTGTTGGGGAGCTAACAGGCAGCAGAACTTTGCCTATAACTAAACTACCGTCCTTGCTTCTGACTCAACCTGTCTTTTTAACTAATTTTAACGTCCTCATGTATGTTTTTATTCTTTCAACTTGATGCACATCTTTCTGGTATGTCCAATCTCAAAAGGCGAGAAAGTATTAAATATATATGTTCCAATATTTTAATTGGTGTTAAAAATATGTGACTTTATAATATTTTTATTATATATCTGATATTAGTTTAATAATAACATAATTAATAAAAATATACATCAAATTATCTAAATACTTACACTAACGTTATATAGTTATATATATACACTAAATTAAAAAAAATTAATAAATGCTTAAAAGGAATCCAATAATACTAGCTTATAGTATGTGATTTTCAAATTATGTTTGTCTAATACAGGTTTTTTCCAAATAATTGAATTATATAATATATTAATTATAATAAAATAGATAAACATAAGATATTTTCTAAAAGTAAAATAAATGTTAATGGTCATGAAAACATAATTTTTAAATATGATGATGGAAATTTAAATTTTTATATCTTTCAATTCTAAAAAAAGAAAATAAACTACACAGTGATTGATCTCATTTTATATGCATATATAACACAATACCAATAAAAATAAATAAATTATTTATCCATAATTGTTATTATTATCATTAAGATTAATTCATAAAAATCACTAAATTTCAACATAAGGTCACAAACAGTAAAATAGAAATATTACATATAATGTATACCAGTGCAAATATATGCTCATAAATAAATGTAAAACATTACAAATTAACTGTTTGAACATGTAAATTTTACAAAGAGTAGAAGAGGTAAAAATTAATATTAAAACATAACAATGAAATTTATATGCATTATCTTAAATAATTATTAATAAAATAAAATTATTAAAAACTAAAACATTGATTAAACTTACTTTTATGTAGATATTTGATGATATAAATAAAAAGACATATTATTATTATCTAAAATAAAATATGGGATACTGATGAAATATAATTCTAATATAAGATAAATTTTGAATTTGAATTTGATATATCGGGCTTGAGGTTGGCTCTTGTAAAAGCTTGAGCTTTAGCCGACTCGACTTGAGCTCAAAACTTTTTGAGCTCGAATAGATTCTTGTCGAACCGGCTATCGAGCGAATCGACTCATCTTGCACCCTATCTGTGTTGATACCACCTGGGTCTCGCATGGACGCAATGTTAGACTTGGATGGGAGATTTCAAGTTCATAAACTTTCTTTCGGGCTTGTGAGACTTAATTTGACTATTTCCTTGCCTCACCCCCCCAAAAAAAAAATCCATTCCTTCCGATGCCCCATATCTCCCCATTGAATAGGGCAACGCCTAGCAACTAGTTGATATTGCCTCGCTTAACGCACAATTAGACAACCATATGTTGACCCTCTCTGTGGATCGGTATGGTCTTTTTCTTGGGTGGGGGCTTGGCCCTAAATTATAGTAAGGGCTTCTTAAGGTACCATCGTCATTTGTGGCCTCATTGCAGGTGCAATATTTGTTGCATCATCTCTAATAACCAAGGGGATGTTTTCTGGTAGAGGTGTTTGAGAAAGTGCTATTGTGAAGGGCTAAAAGGACCCCTAGTAATATCTGTAAAAGCTAAGTGTGTTTGGTTAGGGAGAAAAAATGGAGTATAAAAGAAGTGGAAGTAAAAATGAACCTATAAGAGATAATTTGGTGTTTAGTTAGGGAGAAGAGATGAAAGTGAAGTAAAACTCGATGTATATAAAACCAATCCAGAGTCCAGTTTTATTTCCGTCCAAAATTGAAAGGAAAAGTCGAAGTATAAGGTCAAAAAGTCGAAAAAATACAGTTTTTATTTTATATATTATATTATCCATATATATCAGATATATATATATATATATATAATTTTCACCCAAAATTATTTTTGGTACCAACAATGGCACTGATCTATGAACTCAAATTCGTTAGTCGAACGTATTGTTTGTAATTCTTATTTAATTTAAACTAGAAATTTAAAATAAATTAATAATATTCATTTAGATTTACTTTTATTAATAAAAAATATTCATATTCTTAATGATAAATATTTTTATTAATAAGATTTTTAAATTTTTTATATACTAAAATATATTAGTATAATATTATTTTATTTATTTTTTAATACAAAAAACAAAGAGAAGGGTTATCCAGTAAGATTATAAAGATTAATCTTTTTCTCTCAATTTGTTTCTCTAATACCAAACAAGAAAAATATTTGAGATTTATTCCCCTTTTTATAATACCAAACAATTTGAATGAAAGCTATTATTTTTTCATCACCTTCCCTCCATCTTCCACTTCAAGTCCCCCTTCCACTTCCCTAAAATGTTGGAAGTAGTAATAATTTTTGTGTATGAGTAGTGTAAAGTCACATTACCCTTTATTGGGAAGGAAAAAGGCTTGATTTTATAGCTTTCGTCTCCATCCAATTGATGAGGTGTGGCCCCCTTTATCCGGAAGGAAAAGGCTTGGGAGCACATTTTAGTTTAACTTTAAAATAAAATTCATAGGTAACACCAATATTTTGATCCTAATATGAGGACGATTAGTCAAGGCATAATTATTTCAAAGTTGAACAGTTTAATAATTAGATTTAGTTTTATTTTGATGATTATTATGTGTAGTATCATTATTTCCAAATGCATAATTTTTTTCACCTTAGAACTAAGTTTTGTATGCTGAGGAAACTTATAGAAAGTTCATTAATACTTGATTATGGAAATAAAACTTGGTCAGCCATGAAGAAGAGTTACGAAAGTTTCCAAGAGCTCTCCCCAACAAATCACTAATTTAAGCGGGCGGAAATGAGAATCCTTCGGAGCGAAATGAATTTTCAACCTTACAGAAGTAACAAAAAATAAATTACAACCTGTAGGACAAGTTTATAAATAGAGCTCTTCATATCTTCACAACCACCAACAACTCAAACAAATATTTCTTTTGTGCTCTTTTTCTTTCCAACATCGGCCAAATATATAAATAAAGCCAAGAAAACCCAAGTAAACAAAAAGTACAAAAGAGGCAAGAATGACAAGACTCACAATCGTTTTAGCTGGAGCTCTCTGCCTCCTCTCTCTCGCTCAAGTCGCCAATTCCGAGAAGGCTAAATTCATCGTCAGGGGAGATGTGTACTGTGATTATTGTCGTGCCACTTTCGTCACTCAATTCAGCAAGCGTATGCCAGGTACGTACATAACAAGAACAATACTACAAAATACATATAATTATATAGCATCTTTTTTTACATGTACACATTGACAATATATGTATATATATAGGAGCGGAAGTGAAGTTGGTATGCAGAGATGATTTTGACAAAGATAATGTTACATTTCGCATGACTGGGATTGTAACCGACGACAAGGGAGAGTACACAATAGAAGTGGAAGATGATCATAAAGGTGAAACCTGTGAGGTCACATTGGTGAAGAGTAGCATGCATGACTGCGCTGAGATTGTAAAAGACGGTTTGGGAAGAAAACCGGCAGCTGATGTTGTCCTCACCAACACAAATTTCTACCATGGTAAGTTCCGTAATGCCAGTTCACTGACATTCTCCCCCAAGAAAAGGGCACCTGAATGCATTGAACTCAAAAAGGAGATCGAAGAAGACCCCATCCCCTTGCCTGATCATTAATGCGATATATATATATATATATAATGGAGCTTAATTAATTTCTTATATGTTATAATGCATGTGTTTTGGGTAATATTAGGGAAGGATTAAGCATGTATTAGCTATATCCTGATGTGAATGAGTTAAAGTATTCTATAGATAGAGGAACTAAGCATGTAATATCTAATAATTTTTAAATTTTAAACTCTTGAAAGTACTTTGAAATTTTGGACTTGACATTCCAAAAGGCTTAATTACATTTGCTCGATGGCAACGGCGAAACTCTAAATATAGAAATAACAAATAATAACCTTGAATTAATTATTTTTTGATAATTTCAAGACTCCAACCACCAAAAATTAAAAATGGCATAAATTTGTTAAGGTGAATAAAATTAATCGTTATTTATTTGGGACCATCCACCGCATAAAGGCTTATATGAAAAAAAAGCACAAAATAAATTTTAAATTTATATTATGTATATAATTATAATTAATAAAAATATTTTTTATGCGAGCAAAATATAGTAGTGCTCGGCCCACTCAGAGTGAAAAATAATGAAATAAGTGCTAGAAAATAAAAAATCGTATGAATGTATGAAAACATCAGTGTTATTGCTCAATTTTTGTATATAAGAGATAGATTGATATTGAATCAAAACTCTAAACATGATATTACAATGCTCCTTTAAGTTAAAGTGGTAGCATAAAGGTTAAAGTTTTTGTAGGAGGGTTCAAAGTGAAAAAATCATGTCTTTTTTCTTTGAGGTACCTCTCTATCTATAAACAACCACAAATTAGTTGGAGAAGCTCAAAATTGTTAAATAATGCTGAGTCGTCCTCAGATTTGATGGATAGTCGCCAATAGTTGGAGGATCCTCCTCTGATTCGGGGGGTTTATTGTAGTCCGTGGTGTCTCTTTT
The DNA here is from genome assembly GCF_026168435.1 of Sesamum indicum. Classification (NCBI taxonomy): domain Eukaryota; kingdom Viridiplantae; phylum Streptophyta; class Magnoliopsida; order Lamiales; family Pedaliaceae; genus Sesamum; species Sesamum indicum. The sequence continues at coordinate 17,023,728 of NC_142668.1, forward strand.
GGGGAAAATGATGCCTTCTCGAATTTTTAGGGGGTTGGTTGAGTAGATTTTTTTCCAACTGGAGTCCAAACTTTTAGTATTTATAAAAATTCTCTATAGGACGCCACATGTCCCCGGAGGGGGTACTAGTCCTTATTTTATTTTGTGAGGAGGGTCTCCAGAGATCCTGAAGAAGAGTTACGAAAGTTTCCAAGAGCTCTCCCCAACAAATCACTAATTTAAGCGCGCGGAAATGAGAATCCTTCGAAGCGAAATGTGTTTTCAACCTTGCAGAAATAACAAAAAGTAAATTACAGCCTGCAGGACAAGTTTATACATAGAACCCTCATATCTTCACAACCACCAACAACTCAAATAAATCCTTTTTTGTACTCTTTCTCATTTCCGCCATCAGTCGAATATAAATAAAGCCAAGAAAAATCCAAGTAAACAAAAAGCAGAAAAGAGGCAAGAATGACAAGACGTGCAATCGTCGTAGCTGGAGCTCTCTGCCTCCGCTCTCTCGCTCAAGTCACCAATTCCAAGAAGACTAAATTCATCGTCAGGGAAGATGTGTACTGTGATTATTGTCGTGCCACTTTCATCACTTATTTCAGCAATCGTATGCCAGGTACGTACATAACAAGAACAATACTACAAAATACATATAATTATATAGCTTCTTTTTTTACATGTACACATTGACAATATATGTACATATACAGGAGCGGAAGTGAAGTTGGTATGCAGAGATGATTTTGACAAAGATAATGTTACATTACGCATGACTGGGATTGTAACCGACGACAAGGGAGAGTACACAATAGATGTGGAAGATGATCATTACAGTGAAACCTGTGAGGTGACATTGGTGAAGAGTAGTATGCATGACTGTGCTGAGATTGTAAAAGACGGTTTGGGAAGAAAACCGGCAGCTGATGTTATCCTCACCACCACAGATTACTACCATGATAAGTTCCGTAATGCCAGTTCACTGACATTCTCCCCCAAGAAAAGGGCACCTGAATGCATTGAACTCAAAAAGGAGATCGAAGAAGACCCCATCCCCTTGCCTGATCATTAATGCGATATATATATATATATAATGGAGCTTAATTAATTTCTTATATGTTATAATGCATGTGTTTTGGGTAATATTAGGGAAGGATTAAGCATGTATTAGCTATATCCTGATGTGAATGAGTTAAAGTATTCTACAGATAGAGGAATTAAGCATGTAATATCTTATAATTTTTAAATTTTAAACTCTTGAAAGTACTTTGAAATTTTCGACTTGACATTCCAAAAGGCTTAATTACATTTGCTCGATGGCAACGGCGAAACTCCAAATATAGAAATAACAAATAATAACCTTGAATTAATTATTTTTTGATAATTTCAAGACTCCAACCACCAAAAATTAAAAATGGCATAAATTTGTTAAGGTGAATAAAATTAATCGTTATTTATTTGGGACCATCCACCGCATAAAGGCTTATATGAAAAAAAAAGCACAAAATAAATTTTAAATTTATATTATGTATATAATTATAATTAATAAAAATATTTTTTATGCGAGCAAAATATAGTAGTGCTCGGCCCACTCAGAGTGAAAAATAATGAAATAAGTGCTAGAAAATAAAAAATCATATGAATGTATGAAAACATCAGTGTTATTGCTCGATTTTTGTATATAAGAGATAGATTGATATGAATCAAAACTCTAAATATGATATTACAATGCTCCTTTAAGTTAAAATGGTAGCATAAAGGTTAAAGCTTTTGTAGGAGGGTTCAAAGTGAAAAATCATGTCTTTTTTCATTGAGGTACCTCTCTATCTATAAACAACCACAAATTAGTTGGAGAAGCTCAAAATTGTTAAATAATGCTGAGTCGTCCTTAGATTTGGTGGATACTCGCCAATAGTTGGAGGATCCTCCTCTGATTCGGAGGGTTTATTGTAGTCTGTGGTGTATCTTTCGGGGGAAATGATGCCTTCTCGGATTTTTAGGGGGTTGGTTGAGTAGATTTTTTTTTCAACTGGAGTCGAAACTTTTAGGATTTATAAAAATTCTCTATAGGACGCCACATGTCCCCAGAGGGGGTGCTGGTCCTTATTTGATTTTGTGAGGAGGGTCTCCAGAGATCCTGTAGGAGGGGTTCAATCTAGCTCAACTCAGCCAAAAATTCAAGCTCAAGTTGGAGGTCGAGTGCCAAATTTCGTGCTCGGACTCAATCTCAAGCAACATATAAGATGCACAAGCTCAAGCTTGAGCTCGTTGCTTAGGAGACGAGCTTGAGCTTGTTAGGCGAGCTCACGAGCTCAAGCTCATTGCTCATATATTTTTTTTTTATGTTTTTAATTTTTAATAATAATAGATTATTAATAATATATAATATTAAATATTAAAGTTCAATTTCCCAATAAAGACATGTACTTAACATATGCTGAATCAAACCAGTGTAGATGGTTAAGTAGGAGATAAGAGCGTTTCCCTTTCATCGGTGTGTTGGTTGCACTTCCTGACCAATAAACTGATGAAGAGACAACTACTTTTTAAAGTCATCTTTACTTTGAGTGATTAATTATGATATCTCACTTAATCATCTTCTATTTTATGTTTACTTACTTGTAGGTTGGCCTATTATTTTGTGTTTAGGGCCGACAAAACCTAATTTCTGTGTGATTGCAATCCAATTTTAAAGGATGGTATCAGCCTATCACCAAGGCTCAGCTTTTTGGTGACTAAGTTTCCTTATTATGTGCTCAATATTTAGCCATTTATTCCACAGATGCCCCTTGTTACCTGCTAAGAAAGTTATGACATGTCGGCATTTTTTGCACCATCATTTCACCCACAGTGACTTTGTCCCCCAATTCTTCCTTCCATTCATCGAAATATGCTTCTCTTTCCCTTGGCACAAATGCTTTGCCTCTGTGTCGGAATGAAAGTCCCAGCTCCATATTTTTCATCATGACCTCAGAAATTATTTTACCTTCCAAACCACTTCTATTTTAATTTTATCAAATTATCGAGTGAAAACTGAAACTCAATTTCAGAGAAGATGAATGAATCTTGTTAATGGTAGGGGGATGAGAATGGGTAGAAGAAACAAAAGTTGCAAGTTTTGACCAAGAAATGCTTCAAAGTTCAAGGTGGGCAGAGTTGGCAGCATACGAGGGTACCAGTGTCATTTCCAACTTTTATTGTTTATTTAGTATGTAATATGTTGTCTTATCATGGTATCTTATGGGAATTTGAATCGTCCACTCGTTTTTCTTTTAGTTTTATTTAGCAATACTTCATTATGCACTATAAATATTCTGTTGGGGAGCTAACAGGCAGCAGAACTTTGCCTATAACTAAACTACCGTCCTTGCTTCTGACTCAACCTGTCTTTTTAACTAATTTTAACGTCCTCATGTATGTTTTTATTCTTTCAACTTGATGCACATCTTTCTGGTATGTCCAATCTCAAAAGGCGAGAAAGTATTAAATATATATGTACCAATATTTTAATTGGTGTTAAAAATATGTGACTTTATAATATTTTTATTATATATCTGATATTAGTTTAATAATAACATAATTAATAAAAATATACATCAAATTATCTAAATACTTACACTAACGTTATATAGTTATATATATACACTAAATTAAAAAAAATTAATAAATGCTTAAAAGGAATCCAATAATACTAGCTTATAGTATGTGATTTTCAAATTATGTTTGTCTAATACAGGTTTTTTCCAAATAATTGAATTATATAATATATTAATTATAATAAAATAGATAAACATAAGATATTTTCTAAAAGTAAAATAAATGTTAATGGTCATGAAAACATAATTTTTAAATATGATGATGGAAATTTAAATTTTTATATCTTTCAATTCTAAAAAAAGAAAATAAACTACACAGTGATTGATCTCATTTTATATGCATATATAACACAATACCAATAAAAATAAATAAATTATTTATCCATAATTGTTATTATTATCATTAAGATTAATTCATAAAAATCACTAAATTTCAACATAAGGTCACAAACAGTAAAATAGAAATATTACATATAATGTATACCAGTGCAAATATATGCTCATAAATAAATGTAAAACATTACAAATTAACTGTTTGAACATGTAAATTTTACAAAGAGTAGAAGAGGTAAAAATTAATATTAAAACATAACAATGAAATTTATATGCATTATCTTAAATAATTATTAATAAAATAAAATTATTAAAAACTAAAACATTGATTAAACTTACTTTTATGTAGATATTTGATGATATAAATAAAAAGACATATTATTATTATCTAAAATAAAATATGGGATACTGATGAAATATAATTCTAATATAAGATAAATTTTGAATTTGAATTTGATATATCGGGCTTGAGGTTGGCTCTTGTAAAAGCTTGAGCTTTAGCCGACTCGACTTGAGCTCAAAACTTTTTGAGCTCGAATAGATTCTTGTCGAACCGGCTATCGAGCGAATCGACTCATCTTGCACCCCATCTGTGTTGATACCACCTGGGTCTCGCATGGACGCAATGTTAGACTTGGATGGGAGATTTCAAGTTCATAAACTTTCTTTCGGGCTTGTGAGACTTAATTTGACTAGTTCCTTGCCTCACCCCCCCCCCCCCCCAAAAAAAATCCATTCCTTCCGATGCCCCATATCTCCCCATTGAATAGGGCAACGCCTAGCAACTAGTTGATATTGCCTCGCTTAACGCACAATTAGACAACCATATGTTGACCCTCTCTGTGGATCGGTATGGTCTTTTTCTTGGGTGGGGGCTTGGCCCTAAATTATAGTAAGGGCTTCTTAAGGTACCATCGTCATTTGTGGCCGCATTGCAGGTGCAATATTTGTTGCATCATCTCTAATAACCAAGGGGATGTTTTCTGGTAGAGGTGTTTGAGAAAGTGCTATTGTGAGAGGCTAAAAGGACCCCTAGTAATATCTGTAAAAGCTAAGTGTGTTTGGTTAGGGAGAAAAAATGGAGTATAAAAGAAGTGGAAGTAAAAATGAACCTATAAGAGATAATTTGGTGTTTAGTTAGGGAGAAGAGATGAAAGTGAAGTAAAACTCGATGTATATAAAACCAATCCAGAGTCCAGTTTTATTTCCGTCCAAAATTGAAAGGAAAAGTCGAAGTATAAGGTCAAAAAGTCGAAAAAATACAGTTTTTATTTTATATATTATATTATCCATATATATCAGATATATATATATATATATAATTTTCACCCAAAATTATTTTTGGTACCAACAATGGCACTGATCTATGAACTCAAATTCGTTAGTCGAACGTATTGTTTGTAATTCTTATTTAATTTAAACTAGAAATTTAAAATAAATTAATAATATTCATTTAGATTTACTTTTATTAATAAAAAATATTCATATTCTTAATGATAAATATTTTTATTTATAAGATTTTTAAATTTTTTATATACTAAAATATATTAGTATAATATTATTTTATTTATTTTTTAATACAAAAAACAAAGAGAAGGGTTATCCAGTAAGATTATAAAGATTAATCTTTTTCTCTCAATTTGTTTCTCTAATACCAAACAAGAAAAATATTTTAGATTTATTCCCCTTTTTATAATACCAAACAATTTGAATGAAAGCTATTATTTTTTCATCACCTTCCCTCCCTCTTCCACTTCAAGTCCCCCTTCCACTTCCCTAAAATGTTGGAAGTAGTAATAATTTTTGTGTATGAGTAGTGCAAAGTCACATTACCCTTTATTGGGAAGGAAAAAGGCTTGATTTTATAGCTTTCGTCTCCATCCAATTGATGAGGTGTGGCCCCCTTTATCCGGAAGGAAAAGGCTTGGGAGTACATTTTAGTTTAACTTTAAAATAAAATTCATAGGTAACACCAATATTTTGATCCTAATATGAGGACGATTAGTCAAGGCATAATTATTTCAAAGTTGAACAGTTTAATAATTAGATTTAGTTTTATTTTTATGATTATTATGTGTAGTATCATTATTTCCAAATGCATAATTTTTTTCACCTTAGAACTAAGTTTTGTATGCTGAGGAAACTTATAGAAAGTTCATTAATACTTGATTATGGAAATAAAACTTGGTCAGCGATGAAGAAGAGTTACGAAAGTTTCCAAGAGCTCTCCCCAACAAATCACTAATTTAAGCGGGCGGAAATTAGAATCCTTCGGAGCGAAATGAATTTTCAACCTTACAGAAGTAACAAAAAATAAATTACAACCTGTAGGACAAGTTTATAAATAGAGCTCTTCATATCTTCACAACCACCAACAACTCAAACAAATATTTCTTTTGTGCTCTTTTTCTTTCCAACATCGGCCAAATATATAAATAAAGCCAAGAAAACCCAAGTAAACAAAAAGTACAAAAGAGGCAAGAATGACAAGACTCACAATCCTTTTAGCTGGAGCTCTCTGCCTCCTCTCTCTCGCTCAAGTCGCCAATTCCGAGAAGGCTAAATTCATCGTCAGGGGAGATGTGTACTGTGATTATTGTCGTGCCACTTTCGTCACTCAATTCAGCAAGCGTATGCCAGGTACGTACATAACAAGAACAATACTACAAAATACATATAATTATATAGCATCTTTTTTTACATGTACACATTGACAATATATGTATATATACAGGAGCGGAAGTGAAGTTGGTATGCAGAGATGATTTTGACAAAGATAATGTTACATTTCGCATGACTGGGATTGTAACCGACGACAAGGGAGAGTACACAATAGAAGTGGAAGATGATCATAAAGGTGAAACCTGTGAGGTCACATTGGTGAAGAGTAGCATGCATGACTGTGCTGAGATTGTAAAAGACGGTTTGGGAAGAAAACCGGCAGCTGATGTTGTCCTCACCAACACAAATTTCTACCATGGTAAGTTCCGTAATGCCAGTTCACTGACATTCTCCCCCAAGAAAAGGGCACCTGAATGCATTGAACTCAAAAAGGAGATCGAAGAAGACCCCATCCCCTTGCCTGATCATTAATGCGATATATATATATATATATAATGGAGCTTAATTAATTTCTTATATGTTATAATGCATGTGTTTTGGGTAATATTAGGGAAGGATTAAGCATGTATTAGCTATATCCTGATGTGAACGAGTTAAAGTATTCTATAGATAGAGGAACTAAGCATGTAATATCTAATAATTTTTAAATTTTAAACTCTTGAAAGTACTTTGAAATTTTGGACTTGACATTCCAAAAGGCTTAATTACATTTGCTCGATGGCAGCGGCGAAACTCCAAATATAGAAATAACAAATAATAACCTTGAATCAATTATATTTTGATAATTTCAAGACTCCAACCACCAAAAATTAAAAATGGCATAAATTTGTTAAGGTGAATAAAATTAATCGTTATTTATTTGGGACCATCCACCGCATAAAGGCTTATATGAAAAAAAAAGCACAAAATAAATTTTAAATTTATATTATGTATATAATTATAATTAATAAAAATATTTTTTATGCGAGCAAAATATAGTAGTGCTCGGCCCACTCAGAGTGAAAAATAATGAAATAAGTGCTAGAAAATAAAAAATCGTATGAATGTATGAAAACATCAGTGTTATTGCTCGATTTTTGTATATAAGAGATAGATTGATATTGAATCAAAACTCTAAATACGATATTACAATGCTCCTTTAAGTTAAAGTGGTAGCATAAAGGTTAAAGTTTTTGTAGGAGGGTTCAAAGTGAAAAAATCATGTCTTTTTTCTTTGAGGTACCTCTCTATCTATAAACAACCACAAATTAGTTGGAGAAGCTCAAAATTGTTAAATAATGCTGAGTCGTCCTCAGATTTGATGGATAGTCGCCAATAGTTGGAGGATCCTCCTCTGATTCGGGGGGTTTATTGTAGTCTGTGGTGTCTCTTTTGGGGAAAATGATGCCTTCTCGAATTTTTAGGGGGTTGGTTGAGTAGATTTTTTTCCAACTGGAGTCCAAACTTTTAGGATTTATAAAAATTCTATATAGGACGCCACATGTCCCCGGAGGGGGTACTGGTCCGTATTTTATTTTGTGAGGAGGGTCTCCAGAGATCCTGAAGAAGAGTTACGAAAGTTTCCAAGAGCTCTCCCCAACAAATCACTAATTTAAGCGCGCGGAAATGAGAATCCTTCGAAGCGAAATGTGTTTTCAACCTTGCAGAAATAACAAAAAGTAAATTACAGCCTGCAGGACAAGTTTATAGATAGAACCCTCATATCTTCACAACCACCAACAACTCAAATAAATCCTTTTTTGTACTCTTTCTCATTTCCGCCGTCAATCGAATATATAAATAAAGCCAAGAAAAATCCAAGTAAACAAAAAGCAGAAAAGAGGCAAGAATGACAAGACTTGCAATCGTCGTAGCTGGAGCTCTCTGCCTCCGCCCTCTCGCTCAAGTCGCCAATTCCAAGAACACTAAATTCATCGTCAGGGAAGATGTGTACTGTGATTATTGTCGTGCCACTTTCATCACTTATTTTAGCAAGCGTATGCCAGGTACGTACATAACAAGAACAATACTACAAAATACATATAATTATATAGCATCTTTTTTTATATGTACACATTGACAATATATGTATATATACAGGAGCGGAAGTGAAGTTGGTATGCAGAGATGATTTTGACAAAGATAATGTTACATTACGCATGACTGGGATTGTAACCGACGACAAGGGAGAGTACACAATAGATGTGGAAGATGATCATAAAAGTGAAACCTGTGAGGTGACATTGGTGAAGAGTAGTATGCATGACTGTGCTGAGATTGTAAAAGACGGTTTGGGAAGAAAACCGGCAGCTGATGTTATCCTCACCACCACAGATTACTACCATGATAAGTTCCGTAATGCCAGTTCACTGACATTCTCCCCCAAGAAAAGGGCACCTGAATGCATTGAACTCAAAAAGGAGATCGAAGAAGACCCCATCCCCTTGCCTGATCATTAATGCGATATATATATATATAATGGAGCTTAATTAATTTCTTATATGTTATAATCCATGTGTTTTGGGTAATATTAGGGAAGGATTAAGCATGTATTAGCTATATCCTGATGTGAATGAGTTAAAGTATTCTATAGATAGAGGAACTAAGCATGTAATATCTAATAATTTTTAAATTTTAAACTCTTGAAAGTACTTTGAAATTTTGGACTTGACATTCCAAAAGGCTTAATTACATTTGCTCGATGGCAACGGCGAAACTCCAAATATAGAAATAACAAATAATAACCTTGAATTAATTATTTTTTGATAATTTCAAGACTCCAACCACCAAAAATTAAAAATGGCATAAATTTGTTAAGGTGAATAAAATTAATCGTTATTTATTTGGGACCATCCACCGCATAAAGGCTTATATGAAAAAAAAAGCACAAAATAAATTTTAAATTTATATTATGTATATAATTATAATTAATAAAAATATTTTTTATGCGAGCAAAATATAGTAGTGCTCGGCCCACTCAGAGTGAAAAATAATGAAATAAGTGCTAGAAAATAAAAAATCATATGAATGTATGAAAACATCAGTGTTATTGCTCGATTTTTGTATATAAGAGATAGATTGATATGAATCAAAACTCTAAATATGATATTACAATGCTCCTTTAAGTTAAAATGGTAGCATAAAGGTTAAAGCTTTTGTAGGAGGGTTCAAAGTGAAAAATCATGTCTTTTTTCATTGAGGTACCTCTCTATCTATAAACAACCACAAATTAGTTGGAGAAGCTCAAAATTGTTAAATAATGCTGAGTCGTCCTTAGATTTGGTGGATACTCGCCAATAGTTGGAGGATCCTCCTCTGATTCGGAGGGTTTATTGTAGTCTGTGGTGTATCTTTCGGGGAAAATGATGCCTTCTCGGATTTTTAGGGGGTTGGTTGAGTAGATTTTTTTTTCAACTGGAGTCCAAACTTTTAGGATTTATAAAAATTCTCTATAGGACGCCACATGTCCCCAGAGGGGGTGCTGGTCCTTATTTGATTTTGTGAGGAGGGTCTCCAGAGATCCTGTAGGAGGGGTTCAATCTAGCTCAACTCAGCCAAAAATTCAAGCTCAAGTTGGAGGTCGAGTGCCAAATTTCGTGCTCGGACTCAATCTCAAGCAACATATAAGATGCACAAGCTCAAGCTTGAGCTCGTTGCTTAGGAGACGAGCTTGAGCTTGTTAGGCGAGCTCACGAGCTCAAGCTCATTGCTCATATATTTTTTTTTTATGTTTTTAATTTTTAATAATAATAGATTATTAATAATATATAATATTAAATATTAAAGTTCAATTTCCCAATAAAGACATGTACTTAACATATGCTGAATCAAACCAGTGTAGATGGTTAAGTAGGAGATAAGAGCGTTTCCCTTTCATCGGTGTGTTGGTTGCACTTCCTGACCAATAAACTGATGAAGAGACAACTACTTTTTAAAGTCATCTTTACTTTGAGTGATTAATTATGATATCTCACTTAATCATCTTCTATTTTATGTTTACTTACTTGTAGGTTGGCCTATTATTTTGTGTTTAGGGCCGACAAAACCTAATTTCTGTGTGATTGCAATCCAATTTTAAAGGATGGTATCAGCCTATCACCAAGGCTCAGCTTTTTGGTGACTAAGTTTCCTTATTATGTGCTCAATATTTAGCCATTTATTCCACAGATGCCCCTTGTTACCTGCTAAGAAAGTTATGACATGTCGGCATTTTTTGCACCATCATTTCACCCACAGTGACTTTGTCCCCCAATTCTTCCTTCCATTCATCGAAATATGCTTCTCTTTCCCTTGGCACAAATGCTTTGCCTCTGTGTCGGAATGAAAGTCCCAGCTCCATATTTTTCATCATGACCTCAGAAATTATTTTACCTTCCAAACCACTTCTATTTTAATTTTATCAAATTATCGAGTGAAAACTGAAACTCAATTTCAGAGAAGATGAATGAATCTTGTTAATGGTAGGGGGATGAGAATGGGTAGAAGAAACAAAAGTTGCAAGTTTTGACCAAGAAATGCTTCAAAGTTCAAGGTGGGCAGAGTTGGCAGCATACGAGGGTACCAGTGTCATTTCCAACTTTTATTGTTTATTTAGTATGTAATATGTTGTCTTATCATGGTATCTTATGGGAATTTGAATCGTCCACTCGTTTTTCTTTTAGTTTTATTTAGCAATACTTCATTATGCACTATAAATATTCTGTTGGGGAGCTAACAGGCAGCAGAACTTTGCCTATAACTAAACTACCGTCCTTGCTTCTGACTCAACCTGTCTTTTTAACTAATTTTAACGTCCTCATGTATGTTTTTATTCTTTCAACTTGATGCACATCTTTCTGGTATGTCCAATCTCAAAAGGCGAGAAAGTATTAAATATATATGTTCCAATATTTTAATTGGTGTTAAAAATATGTGACTTTATAATATTTTTATTATATATCTGATATTAGTTTAATAATAACATAATTAATAAAAATATACATCAAATTATCTAAATACTTACACTAACGTTATATAGTTATATATATACACTAAATTAAAAAAAATTAATAAATGCTTAAAAGGAATCCAATAATACTAGCTTATAGTATGTGATTTTCAAATTATGTTTGTCTAATACAGGTTTTTTCCAAATAATTGAATTATATAATATATTAATTATAATAAAATAGATAAACATAAGATATTTTCTAAAAGTAAAATAAATGTTAATGGTCATGAAAACATAATTTTTAAATATGATGATGGAAATTTAAATTTTTATATCTTTCAATTCTAAAAAAAGAAAATAAACTACACAGTGATTGATCTCATTTTATATGCATATATAACACAATACCAATAAAAATAAATAAATTATTTATCCATAATTGTTATTATTATCATTAAGATTAATTCATAAAAATCACTAAATTTCAACATAAGGTCACAAACAGTAAAATAGAAATATTACATATAATGTATACCAGTGCAAATATATGCTCATAAATAAATGTAAAACATTACAAATTAACTGTTTGAACATGTAAATTTTACAAAGAGTAGAAGAGGTAAAAATTAATATTAAAACATAACAATGAAATTTATATGCATTATCTTAAATAATTATTAATAAAATAAAATTATTAAAAACTAAAACATTGATTAAACTTACTTTTATGTAGATATTTGATGATATAAATAAAAAGACATATTATTATTATCTAAAATAAAATATGGGATACTGATGAAATATAATTCTAATATAAGATAAATTTTGAATTTGAATTTGATATATCGGGCTTGAGGTTGGCTCTTGTAAAAGCTTGAGCTTTAGCCGACTCGACTTGAGCTCAAAACTTTTTGAGCTCGAATAGATTCTTGTCGAACCGGCTATCGAGCGAATCGACTCATCTTGCACCCTATCTGTGTTGATACCACCTGGGTCTCGCATGGACGCAATGTTAGACTTGGATGGGAGATTTCAAGTTCATAAACTTTCTTTCGGGCTTGTGAGACTTAATTTGACTAGCTCCTTGCCTCACCCCCCCCCCCCCAAAAAAAAATCCATTCCTTCCGATGCCCCATATCTCCCCATTGAATAGGGCAACGCCTAGCAACTAGTTGATATTGCCTCGCTTAACGCACAATTAGACAACCATATGTTGACCCTCTCTGTGGATCGGTATGGTCTTTTTCTTGGGTGGGGGCTTGGCCCTAAATTATAGTAAGGGCTTCTTAAGGTACCATCGTCATTTGTGGCCGCATTGCAGGTGCAATATTTGTTGCATCATCTCTAATAACCAAGGGGATGTTTTCTGGTAGAGGTGTTTGAGAAAGTGCTATTGTGAGGGGCTAAAAGGACCCCTAGTAATATCTGTAAAAGCTAAGTGTGTTTGGTTAGGGAGAAAAAATGGAGTATAAAAGAAGTGGAAGTAAAAATGAACCTATAAGAGATAATTTGGTGTTTAGTTAGGGAGAAGAGATGAAAGTGAAGTAAAACTCGATGTATATAAAACCAATCCAGAGTCCAGTTTTATTTCCGTCCAAAATTGAAAGGAAAAGTCGAAGTATAAGGTCAAAAAGTCGAAAAAATACAGTTTTTATTTTATATATTATATTATCCATATATATCAGATATATATATATATATATAATTTTCACCCAAAATTATTTTTGGTACCAACAATGGCACTGATCTATGAACTCAAATTCGTTAGTCGAACGTATTGTTTGTAATTCTTATTTAATTTAAACTAGAAATTTAAAATAAATTAATAATATTCATTTAGATTTACTTTTATTAATAAAAAATATTCATATTCTTAATGATAAATATTTTTATTTATAAGATTTTTAAATTTTTTATATACTAAAATATATTAGTATAATATTATTTTATTTATTTTTTAATACAAAAAACAAAGAGAAGGGTTATCCAGTAAGATTATAAAGATTAATCTTTTTCTCTCAATTTGTTTCTCTAATACCAAACAAGAAAAATATTTTAGATTTATTCCCCTTTTTATAATACCAAACAATTTGAATGAAAGCTATTATTTTTTCATCACCTTCCCTCCCTCTTCCACTTCAAGTCCCCCTTCCACTTCCCTAAAATGTTGGAAGTAGTAATAATTTTTGTGTATGAGTAGTGCAAAGTCACATTACCCTTTATTGGGAAGGAAAAAGGCTTGATTTTATAGCTTTCGTCTCCATCCAATTGATGAGGTGTGGCCCCCTTTATCCGGAAGGAAAAGGCTTGGGAGTACATTTTAGTTTAACTTTAAAATAAAATTCATAGGTAACACCAATATTTTGATCCTAATATGAGGACGATTAGTCAAGGCATAATTATTTCAAAGTTGAACAGTTTAATAATTAGATTTAGTTTTATTTTTATGATTATTATGTGTAGTATCATTATTTCCAAATGCATAATTTTTTTCACCTTAGAACTAAGTTTTGTATGCTGAGGAAACTTATAGAAAGTTCATTAATACTTGATTATGGAAATAAAACTTGGTCAGCCATGAAGAAGAGTTACGAAAGTTTCCAAGAGCTCTCCCCAACAAATCACTAATTTAAGCGGGCGGAAATTAGAATCCTTCGGAGCGAAATGAATTTTCAACCTTACAGAAGTAACAAAAAATAAATTACAACCTGTAGGACAAGTTTATAAATAGAGCTCTTCATATCTTCACAACCACCAACAACTCAAACAAATATTTCTTTTGTGCTCTTTTTCTTTCCAACATCGGCCAAATATATAAATAAAGCCAAGAAAACCCAAGTAAACAAAAAGTACAAAAGAGGCAAGAATGACAAGACTCACAATCGTTTTAGCTGGAGCTCTCTGCCTCCTCTCTCTCGCTCAAGTCGCCAATTCCGAGAAGGCTAAATTCATCGTCAGGGGAGATGTGTACTGTGATTATTGTCGTGCCACTTTCGTCACTCAATTCAGCAAGCGTATGCCAGGTACGTACATAACAAGAACAATACTACAAAATACATATAATTATATAGCATCTTTTTTTACATGTACACATTGACAATATATGTATATATACAGGAGCGGAAGTGAAGTTGGTATGCAGAGATGATTTTGACAAAGATAATGTTACATTTCGCATGACTGGGATTGTAACCGACGACAAGGGAGAGTACACAATAGAAGTGGAAGATGATCATAAAGGTGAAACCTGTGAGGTCACATTGGTGAAGAGTAGCATGCATGACTGTGCTGAGATTGTAAAAGACGGTTTGGGAAGAAAACCGGCAGCTGATGTTGTCCTCACCAACACAAATTTCTACCAAGGTAAGTTCCGTAATGCCAGTTCACTGACATTCTCCCCCAAGAAAAGGGCACCTGAATGCATTGAACTCAAAAAGGAGATCGAAGAAGACCCCATCCCCTTGCCTGATCATTAATGCGATATATATATATATATATAATGGAGCTTAATTAATTTCTTATATGTTATAATGCATGTGTTTTGGGTAATATTAGGGAAGGATTAAGCATGTATTAGCTATATCCTGATGTGAACGAGTTAAAGTATTCTATAGATAGAGGAACTAAGCATGTAATATCTAATAATTTTTAAATTTTAAACTCTTGAAAGTACTTTGAAATTTTGGACTTGACATTCCAAAAGGCTTAATTACATTTGCTCGATGGCAGCGGCGAAACTCCAAATATAGAAATAACAAATAATAACCTTGAATCAATTATATTTTGATAATTTCAAGACTCCAACCACCAAAAATTAAAAATGGCATAAATTTGTTAAGGTGAATAAAATTAATCGTTATTTATTTGGGACCATCCACCGCATAAAGGCTTATATGAAAAAAAAAGCACAAAATAAATTTTAAATTTATATTATGTATATAATTATAATTAATAAAAATATTTTTTATGCGAGCAAAATATAGTAGTGCTCGGCCCACTCAGAGTGAAAAATAATGAAATAAGTGCTAGAAAATAAAAAATCGTATGAATGTATGAAAACATCAGTGTTATTGCTCGATTTTTGTATATAAGAGATAGATTGATATTGAATCAAAACTCTAAATACGATATTACAATGCTCCTTTAAGTTAAAGTGGTAGCATAAAGGTTAAAGTTTTTGTAGGAGGGTTCAAAGTGAAAAAATCATGTCTTTTTTCTTTGAGGTACCTCTCTATCTATAAACAACCACAAATTAGTTGGAGAAGCTCAAAATTGTTAAATAATGCTGAGTCGTCCTCAGATTTGATGGATAGTCGCCAATAGTTGGAGGATCCTCCTCTGATTCGGGGGGTTTATTGTAGTCTGTCGTGTCTCTTTTGGGGAAAATGATGCCTTCTCGAATTTTTAGGGGGTTGGTTGAGTAGATTTTTTTCCAACTGGAGTCCAAACTTTTAGGATTTATAAAAATTCTATATAGGACGCCACATGTCCCCGGAGGGGGTACTGGTCCGTATTTTATTTTGTGAGGAGGGTCTCCAGAGATCCTGAAGAAGAGTTACGAAAGTTTCCAAGAGCTCTCCCCAACAAATCACTAATTTAAGCGCGCGGAAATGAGAATCCTTCGAAACGAAATGTGTTTTCAACCTTGCAGAAATAACAAAAAGTAAATTACAGCCTGCAGGACAAGTTTATAGATAGAACCCTCATATCTTCACAACCACCAACAACTCAAATAAATCCTTTTTTGTACTCTTTCTCATTTCCGCCGTCAGTCGAATATATAAATAAAGCCAAGAAAAATCCAAGTAAACAAAAAGCAGAAAAGAGGCAAGAATGACAAGACTTGCAATCGTCGTAGCTGGAGCTCTCTGCCTCCGCCCTCTCGCTCAAGTCGCCAATTCCAAGAACACTAAATTCATCGTCAGGGAAGATGTGTACTGTGATTATTGTCGTGCCACTTTCATCACTTATTTTAGCAAGCGTATGCCAGGTACGTACATAACAAGAACAATACTACAAAATACATATAATTATATAGCATCTTTTTTTACATGTACACATTGACAATATATGTATATATACAGGAGCGGAAGTGAAGTTGGTATGCAGAGATGATTTTGACAAAGATAATGTTACATTACGCATGACTGGGATTGTAACCGACGACAAGGGAGAGTACACAATAGATGTGGAAGATGATCATAAAAGTGAAACCTGTGAGGTGACATTGGTGAAGAGTAGTATGCATGACTGTGCTGAGATTGTAAAAGACGGTTTGGGAAGAAAACCGGCAGCTGATGTTATCCTCACCACCACAGATTACTACCATGATAAGTTCCGTAATGCCAGTTCACTGACATTCTCCCCCAAGAAAAGGGCACCTGAATGCATTGAACTCAAAAAGGAGATCGAAGAAGACCCCATCCCCTTGCCTGATCATTAATGCGATATATATATATATATATATATATAATGGAGCTTAATTAATTTCTTATATGTTATAATCCATGTGTTTTGGGTAATATTAGGGAAGGATTAAGCATGTATTAGCTATATCCTGATGTGAATGAGTTAAAGTATTCTATAGATAGAGGAACTAAGCATGTAATATCTAATAATTTTTAAATTTTAAACTCTTGAAAGTACTTTGAAATTTTGGACTTGACATTCCAAAAGGCTTAATTACATTTGCTCGATGGCAACGGCGAAACTCCAAATATAGAAATAACAAATAATAACCTTGAATTAATTATTTTTTGATAATTTCAAGACTCCAACCACCAAAAATTAAAAATGGCATAAATTTGTTAAGGTGAATAAAATTAATCGTTATTTATTTGGGACCATCCACCGCATAAAGGCTTATATGAAAAAAAAAGCACAAAATAAATTTTAAATTTATATTATGTATATAATTATAATTAATAAAAATATTTTTTATGCGAGCAAAATATAGTAGTGCTCGGCCCACTCAGAGTGAAAAATAATGAAATAAGTGCTAGAAAATAAAAAATCATATGAATGTATGAAAACATCAGTGTTATTGCTCGATTTTTGTATATAAGAGATAGATTGATATGAATCAAAACACTAAATATGATATTACAATGCTCCTTTAAGTTAAAATGGTAGCATAAAGGTTAAAGCTTTTGTAGGAGGGTTCAAAGTGAAAAATCATGTCTTTTTTCATTGAGGTACCTCTCTATCTATAAACAACCACAAATTAGTTGGAGAAGCTGAAAATTGTTAAATAATGCTGAGTCGTCCTTAGATTTGGTGGATACTCGCCAATAGTTGGAGGATCCTCCTCTGATTCGGAGGGTTTATTGTAGTCTGTGGTGTATCTTTCGGGGAAAATGATGCCTTCTCGGATTTTTAGGGGGTTGGTTGAGTAGATTTTTTTTTCAACTGGAGTCCAAACTTTTAGGATTTATAAAAATTCTCTATAGGACGCCACATGTCCCCAGAGGGGGTGCTGGTCCTTATTTGATTTTGTGAGGAGGGTCTCCAGAGATCCTGTAGGAGGGGTTCAATCTAGCTCAACTCAGCCAAAAATTCAAGCTCAAGTTGGAGGTCGAGTGCCAAATTTCGTGCTCGGACTCAATCTCAAGCAACATATAAGATGCACAAGCTCAAGCTTGAGCTCGTTGCTTAGGAGACGAGCTTGAGCTTGTTAGGCGAGCTCACGAGCTCAAGCTCATTGCTCATATATTTTTTTTTTATTTTTTTAATTTTTAATAATAATAGATTATTAATAATATATAATATTAAATATTAAAGTTCAATTTCCCAATAAAGACATGTACTTAACATATGCTGAATCAAACCAGTGTAGATGGTTAAGTAGGAGATAAGAGCGTTTCCCTTTCATCGGTGTGTTGGTTGCACTTCCTGACCAATAAACTGATGAAGAGACAACTACTTTTTAAAGTCATCTTTACTTTGAGTGATTAATTATGATATCTCACTTAATCATCTTCTATTTTATGTTTACTTACTTGTAGGTTGGCCTATTATTTTGTGTTTAGGGCCGACAAAACCTAATTTCTGTGTGATTGCAATCCAATTTTAAAGGATGGTATCAGCCTATCACCAAGGCTCAGCTTTTTGGTGACTAAGTTTCCTTATTATGTGCTCAATATTTAGCCATTTATTCCACAGATGCCCCTTGTTACCTGCTAAGAAAGTTATGACATGTCGGCATTTTTTGCACCATCATTTCACCCACAGTGACTTTGTCCCCCAATTCTTCCTTCCATTCATCGAAATATGCTTCTCTTTCCCTTGGCACAAATGCTTTGCCTCTGTGTCGGAATGAAAGTCCCAGCTCCATATTTTTCATCATGACCTCAGAAATTATTTTACCTTCCAAACCACTTCTATTTTAATTTTATCAAATTATCGAGTGAAAACTGAAACTCAATTTCAGAGAAGATGAATGAATCTTGTTAATGGTAGGGGGATGAGAATGGGTAGAAGAAACAAAAGTTGCAAGTTTTGACCAAGAAATGCTTCAAAGTTCAAGGTGGGCAGAGTTGGCAGCATACGAGGGTACCAGTGTCATTTCCAACTTTTATTGTTTATTTAGTATGTAATATGTTGTCTTATCATGGTATCTTATGGGAATTTGAATCGTCCACTCGTTTTTCTTTTAGTTTTATTTAGCAATACTTCATTATGCACTATAAATATTCTGTTGGGGAGCTAACAGGCAGCAGAACTTTGCCTATAACTAAACTACCGTCCTTGCTTCTGACTCAACCTGTCTTTTTAACTAATTTTAACGTCCTCATGTATGTTTTTATTCTTTCAACTTGATGCACATCTTTCTGGTATGTCCAATCTCAAAAGGCGAGAAAGTATTAAATATATATGTTCCAATATTTTAATTGGTGTTAAAAATATGTGACTTTATAATATTTTTATTATATATCTGATATTAGTTTAATAATAACATAATTAATAAAAATATACATCAAATTATCTAAATACTTACACTAACGTTATATAGTTATATATATACACTAAATTAAAAAAAATTAATAAATGCTTAAAAGGAATCCAATAATACTAGCTTATAGTATGTGATTTTCAAATTATGTTTGTCTAATACAGGTTTTTTCCAAATAATTGAATTATATAATATATTAATTATAATAAAATAGATAAACATAAGATATTTTCTAAAAGTAAAATAAATGTTAATGGTCATGAAAACATAATTTTTAAATATGATGATGGAAATTTAAATTTTTATATCTTTCAATTCTAAAAAAAGAAAATAAACTACACAGTGATTGATCTCATTTTATATGCATATATAACACAATACCAATAAAAATAAATAAATTATTTATCCATAATTGTTATTATTATCATTAAGATTAATTCATAAAAATCACTAAATTTCAACATAAGGTCACAAACAGTAAAATAGAAATATTACATATAATGTATACCAGTGCAAATATATGCTCATAAATAAATGTAAAACATTACAAATTAACTGTTTGAACATGTAAATTTTACAAAGAGTAGAAGAGGTAAAAATTAATATTAAAACATAACAATGAAATTTATATGCATTATCTTAAATAATTATTAATAAAATAAAATTATTAAAAACTAAAACATTGATTAAACTTACTTTTATGTAGATATTTGATGATATAAATAAAAAGACATATTATTATTATCTAAAATAAAATATGGGATACTGATGAAATATAATTCTAATATAAGATAAATTTTGAATTTGAATTTGATATATCGGGCTTGAGGTTGGCTCTTGTAAAAGCTTGAGCTTTAGCCGACTCGACTTGAGCTCAAAACTTTTTGAGCTCGAATAGATTCTTGTCGAACCGGCTATCGAGCGAATCGACTCATCTTGCACCCTATCTGTGTTGATACCACCTGGGTCTCGCATGGACGCAATGTTAGACTTGGATGGGAGATTTCAAGTTCATAAACTTTCTTTCGGGCTTGTGAGACTTAATTTGACTAGCTCCTTGCCTCACCCCCCCCCCCCCAAAAAAAAATCCATTCCTTCCGATGCCCCATATCTCCCCATTGAATAGGGCAACGCCTAGCAACTAGTTGATATTGCCTCGCTTAACGCACAATTAGACAACCATATGTTGACCCTCTCTGTGGATCGGTATGGTCTTTTTCTTGGGTGGGGGCTTGCCCCTAAATTATAGTAAGGGCTTCTTAAGGTACCATCGTCATTTGTGGCCGCATTGCAGGTGCAATATTTGTTGCATCATCTCTAATAACCAAGGGGATGTTTTCTGGTAGAGGTGTTTGAGAAAGTGCTATTGTGAGGGGCTAAAAGGACCCCTAGTAATATCTGTAAAAGCTAAGTGTGTTTGGTTAGGGAGAAAAAATGGAGTATAAAAGAAGTGGAAGTAAAAATGAACCTATAAGAGATAATTTGGTGTTTAGTTAGGGAGAAGAGATGAAAGTGAAGTAAAACTCGATGTATATAAAACCAATCCAGAGTCCAGTTTTATTTCCGTCCGAAATTGAAAGGAAAAGTCGAAGTATAAGGTCAAAAAGTCGAAAAAATACAGTTTTTATTTTATATATTATATTATCCATATATATCAGATATATATATATATATAATTTTCACCCAAAATTATTTTTGGTACCAACAATGGCACTGATCTATGAACTCAAATTCGTTAGTCGAACGTATTGTTTGTAATTCTTATTTAATTTAAACCAGAAATTTAAAATAAATTAATAATATTCATTTAGATTTACTTTTATTAATAAAAAATATTCATATTCTTAATGATAAATATTTTTATTAATAAGATTTTTAAATTTTTTATATACTAAAATATATTAGTATAATATTATTTTATTTATTTTTTAATACAAAAAACAAAGAGAAGGGTTATCCAGTAAGATTATAAAGATTATTCTTTTTCTCTCAATTTGTTTCTCTAATACCAAACAAGAAAAATATTTTAGATTTATTCCCCTTTTTATAATACCAAACAATTTGAATGAAAGCTATTATTTTTTCATCACCTTCCCTCCCTCTTCCACTTCAAGTCCCCCTTCCACTTCCCTAAAATGTTGGAAGTAGTAATAATTTTTGTGTATGAGTAGTGCAAAGTCACATTACCCTTTATTGGGAAGGAAAAAGGCTTGATTTTATAGCTTTCGTCTCCATCCAATTGATGAGGTGTGGCCCCCTTTATCCGGAAGGAAAAGGCTTGGGAGCACATTTTAGTTTAACTTTAAAATAAAATTCATAGGTAACACCAATATTTTGATCCTAATATGAGGACGATTAGTCAAGGCATAATTATTTCAAAGTTGAACAGTTTAATAATTAGATTTAGTTTTATTTTGATGATTATTATGTGTAGTATCATTATTTCCAAATGCATAATTTTTTTCACCTTAGAACTAAGTTTTGTATGCTGAGGAAACTTATAGAAAGTTCATTAATACTTGATTATGGAAATAAAACTTGGTCAGCCATGAAGAAGAGTTACGAAAGTTTCCAAGAGCTCTCCCCAACAAATCACTAATTTAAGCGGGCGGAAATGAGAATCCTTCGGAGCGAAATGAATTTTCAACCTTACAGAAGTAACAACAAATAAATTACAACCTGTAGGACAAGTTTATAAATAGAGCTCTTCATATCTTCACAACCGCCAACAACTCAAACAAATATTTCTTTTGTGCTCTTTTTCTTTCCAACATCGGCCAAATATATAAATAAAGCCAAGAAAACCCAAGTAAACAAAAAGTACAAAAGAGGCAAGAATGACAAGACTCACAATCGTTTTAGCTGGAGCTCTCTGCCTCCTCTCTCTCGCTCAAGTCGCCAATTCCGAGAAGGCTAAATTCATCGTCAGGGGAGATGTGTACTGTGATTATTGTCGTGCCACTTTCGTCACTCAATTCAGCAAGCGTATGCCAGGTACGTACATAACAAGAACAATACTACAAAATACATATAATTATATAGCATCTTTTTTTACATGTACACATTGACAATATATCTATATATAAAGGAGCGGAAGTGAAGTTGGTATGCAGAGATGATTTTGACAAAGATAATATTACATTTCGCATGACTGGGATTGTAACCGACGACAAGGGAGAGTACACAATAGAAGTGGAAGATGATCATAAAGGTGAAACCTGTGAGGTCACATTGGTGAAGAGTAGCATGCATGACTGCGCTGAGATTGTAAAAGACGGTTTGGGAAGAAAACCGGCAGCTGATGTTGTCCTCACCAACACAAATTTCTACCATGGTAAGTTCCGTAATGCCAGTTCACTGACATTCTCCCCCAAGAAAAGGGCACCTGAATGCATTGAACTCAAAAAGGAGATCGAAGAAGACCCCATCCCCTTGCCTGATCATTAATGCGATATATATATATATATATATAATGGAGCTTAATTAATTTCTTATATGTTATAATGCATGTGTTTTGGGTAATATTAGGGAAGGATTAAGCATGTATTAGCTATATCCTGATGTGAATGAGTTAAAGTATTCTATAGATAGAGGAACTAAGCATGTAATATCTAATAATTTTTAAATTTTAAACTCTTGAAAGTACTTTGAAATTTTGGACTTGACATTCCAAAAGGCTTAATTACATTTGCTCGATGGCAACGGCGAAACTCCAAATATAGAAATAACAAATAATAACCTTGAATTAATTATTTTTTGATAATTTCAAGACTCCAACCACCAAAAATTAAAAATGGCATAAATTTGTTAAGGTGAATAAAATTAATCGTTATTTATTTGGGACCATCCACCGCATAAAGGCTTATATGAAAAAAAAAGCACAAAATAAATTTTAAATTTATATTATGTATATAATTATAATTAATAAAAATATTTTTTATGCGAGCAAAATATAGTAGTGCTCGGCCCACTCAGAGTGAAAAATAATGAAATAAGTGCTAGAAAATAAAAAATCATATGAATGTATGAAAACATCAGTGTTATTGCTCGATTTTTGTATATAAGAGATAGATTGATATGAATCAAAACTCTAAATATGATATTACAATGCTCCTTTAAGTTAAAATGGTAGCATAAAGGTTAAAGCTTTTGTAGGAGGGTTCAAAGTGAAAAATCATGTCTTTTTTCATTGAGGTACCTCTCTATCTATAAACAACCACAAATTAGTTGGAGAAGCTCAAAATTGTTAAATAATGCTGAGTCGTCCTTAGATTTGGTGGATACTCGCCAATAGTTGGAGGATCCTCCTCTGATTCGGAGGGTTTATTGTAGTCTGTGGTGTATCTTTCGGGAAAAATGATGCCTTCTCGGATTTTTAGGGGGTTGGTTGAGTAGATTTTTTTTTCAACTGGAGTCCAAACTTTTAGGATTTATAAAAATTCTCTATAGGACGCCACATGTCCCCAGAGGGGGTGCTGGTCCTTATTTGATTTTGTGAGGAGGGTCTCCAGAGATCCTGAAGAAGAGTTACGAAAGTTTCCAAGAGCTCTCCCCAACAAATCACTAATTTAAGCGGGCAGAAATGAGAATCCTTCGAAGCGAAATGTGTTTTCAACCTTGCAGAAATAACAAAAAGTAAATTACAGCCTGCAGGACAAGTTTATACATAGAACCCTCATATCTTCACAACCACCAACAACTCAAATAAATCCTTTTTTGTACTCTTTCTCATTTCCGCCATCAGTCGAATATATAAATAAAGCCAAGAAAAATCCAAGTAAACAAAAAGCAGAAAAGAGGCAAGAATGACAAGACGTGCAATCGTCGTAGCTGGAGCTCTCTGCCTCCGCTCTCTCGCTCAAGTCACCAATTCCAAGAAGACTAAATTCATCGTCAGGGAAGATGTGTACTGTGATTATTGTCGTGCCACTTTCATCACTTATTTCAGCAATCGTATGCCAGGTACGTACATAACAAGAACAATACTACAAAATACATATAATTATATAGCTTCTTTTTTTACATGTACACATTGACAATATATGTACATATACAGGAGCGGAAGTGAAGTTGGTATGCAGAGATGATTTTGACAAAGATAATGTTACATTACGCATGACTGGGATTGTAACCGACGACAAGGGAGAGTACACAATAGATGTGGAAGATGATCATAACAGTGAAACCTGTGAGGTGACATTGGTGAAGAGTAGTATGCATGACTGTGCTGAGATTGTAAAAGACGGTTTGGGAAGAAAACCGGCAGCTGATGTTATCCTCACCACCACAGATTACTACCATGATAAGTTCCGTAATGCCAGTTCACTGACATTCTCCCCCAAGAAAAGGGCACCTGAATGCATTGAACTCAAAAAGGAGATCGAAGAAGACCCCATCCCCTTGTCTGATCATTAATGCGATATATATATATATATATAATGGAGCTTAATTAATTTCTTATATGTTATAATGCATGTGTTTTGGGTAATATTAGGGAAGGATTAAGCATGTATTAGCTATATCCTGATGTGAATAAGTTAAAGTATTCTACAGATAGAGGAATTAAGCATGTAATATCTTATAATTTTTAAATTTTAAACTCTTGAAAGTACTTTGAAATTTTCGACTTGACATTCCAAAAGGCTTAATTACATTTGCTCGATGGCAACGGCGAAACTCCAAATATAGAAATAACAAATAGTAACCTTGAATTAATTATTTTCTGATAATTTCAAGACTCCAACCACCAAAATTTAAAAATGGCATAAATTTGTTAAGGTGAATAAAATTAATTGTTATTTATTTGGGACCATCCACCGCATAAAGGCTTATATGAAAAAAAAAGCACAAAATAAATTTTAAATTTATATTATGTATATAATTATAATTAATAAAAATATTTTTTATGCGAGCAAAATATAGTAGTGCTCGGCCCACTCAGAGTGAAAAATAATGAAATAAGTGCTAGAAAATAAAAAATCATATGAATGTATGAAAACATCAGTGTTATTGCTCGATTTTTGTATATAAGAGATAGATTGATATGAATCAAAACACTAAATATGATATTACAATGCTCCTTTAAGTTAAAATGGTAGCATAAAGGTTAAAGCTTTTGTAGGAGGGTTCAAAGTGAAAAATCATGTCTTTTTTCATTGAGGTACCTCTCTATCTATAAACAACCACAAATTAGTTGGAGAAGCTGAAAATTGTTAAATAATGCTGAGTCGTCCTTAGATTTGGTGGATACTCGCCAATAGTTGGAGGATCCTCCTCTGATTCGGAGGGTTTATTGTAGTCTGTGGTGTATCTTTCGGGGAAAATGATGCCTTCTCGGATTTTTAGGGGGTTGGTTGAGTAGATTTTTTTTTCAACTGGAGTCCAAACTTTTAGGATTTATAAAAATTCTCTATAGGACGCCACATGTCCCCAGAGGGGGTGCTGGTCCTTATTTGATTTTGTGAGGAGGGTCTCCAGAGATCCTGTAGGAGGGGTTCAATCTAGCTCAACTCAGCCAAAAATTCAAGCTCAAGTTGGAGGTCGAGTGCCAAATTTCGTGCTCGGACTCAATCTCAAGCAACATATAAGATGCACAAGCTCAAGCTTGAGCTCGTTGCTTAGGAGACGAGCTTGAGCTTGTTAGGCGAGCTCACGAGCTCAAGCTCATTGCTCATATATTTTTTTTTTATTTTTTTAATTTTTAATAATAATAGATTATTAATAATATATAATATTAAATATTAAAGTTCAATTTCCCAATAAAGACATGTACTTAACATATGCTGAATCAAACCAGTGTAGATGGTTAAGTAGGAGATAAGAGCGTTTCCCTTTCATCGGTGTGTTGGTTGCACTTCCTGACCAATAAACTGATGAAGAGACAACTACTTTTTAAAGTCATCTTTACTTTGAGTGATTAATTATGATATCTCACTTAATCATCTTCTATTTTATGTTTACTTACTTGTAGGTTGGCCTATTATTTTGTGTTTAGGGCCGACAAAACCTAATTTCTGTGTGATTGCAATCCAATTTTAAAGGATGGTATCAGCCTATCACCAAGGCTCAGCTTTTTGGTGACTAAGTTTCCTTATTATGTGCTCAATATTTAGCCATTTATTCCACAGATGCCCCTTGTTACCTGCTAAGAAAGTTATGACATGTCGGCATTTTTTGCACCATCATTTCACCCACAGTGACTTTGTCCCCCAATTCTTCCTTCCATTCATCGAAATATGCTTCTCTTTCCCTTGGCACAAATGCTTTGCCTCTGTGTCGGAATGAAAGTCCCAGCTCCATATTTTTCATCATGACCTCAGAAATTATTTTACCTTCCAAACCACTTCTATTTTAATTTTATCAAATTATCGAGTGAAAACTGAAACTCAATTTCAGAGAAGATGAATGAATCTTGTTAATGGTAGGGGGATGAGAATGGGTAGAAGAAACAAAAGTTGCAAGTTTTGACCAAGAAATGCTTCAAAGTTCAAGGTGGGCAGAGTTGGCAGCATACGAGGGTACCAGTGTCATTTCCAACTTTTATTGTTTATTTAGTATGTAATATGTTGTCTTATCATGGTATCTTATGGGAATTTGAATCGTCCACTCGTTTTTCTTTTAGTTTTATTTAGCAATACTTCATTATGCACTATAAATATTCTGTTGGGGAGCTAACAGGCAGCAGAACTTTGCCTATAACTAAACTACCGTCCTTGCTTCTGACTCAACCTGTCTTTTTAACTAATTTTAACGTCCTCATGTATGTTTTTATTCTTTCAACTTGATGCACATCTTTCTGGTATGTCCAATCTCAAAAGGCGAGAAAGTATTAAATATATATGTTCCAATATTTTAATTGGTGTTAAAAATATGTGACTTTATAATATTTTTATTATATATCTGATATTAGTTTAATAATAACATAATTAATAAAAATATACATCAAATTATCTAAATACTTACACTAACGTTATATAGTTATATATATACACTAAATTAAAAAAAATTAATAAATGCTTAAAAGGAATCCAATAATACTAGCTTATAGTATGTGATTTTCAAATTATGTTTGTCTAATACAGGTTTTTTCCAAATAATTGAATTATATAATATATTAATTATAATAAAATAGATAAACATAAGATATTTTCTAAAAGTAAAATAAATGTTAATGGTCATGAAAACATAATTTTTAAATATGATGATGGAAATTTAAATTTTTATATCTTTCAATTCTAAAAAAAGAAAATAAACTACACAGTGATTGATCTCATTTTATATGCATATACAACACAATACCAATAAAAATAAATAAATTATTTATCCATAATTGTTATTATTATCATTAAGATTAATTCATAAAAATCACTAAATTTCAACATAAGGTCACAAACAGTAAAATAGAAATATTACATATAATGTATACCAGTGCAAATATATGCTCATAAATAAATGTAAAACATTACAAATTAACTGTTTGAACATGTAAATTTTACAAAGAGTAGAAGAGGTAAAAATTAATATTAAAACATAACAATGAAATTTATATGCATTATCTTAAATAATTATTAATAAAATAAAATTATTAAAAACTAAAACATTGATTAAACTTACTTTTATGTAGATATTTGATGATATAAATAAAAAGACATATTATTATTATCTAAAATAAAATATGGGATACTGATGAAATATAATTCTAATATAAGATAAATTTTTAATTTGAATTTGATATATCGGGCTTGAGGTTGGCTCTTGTAAAAGCTCGAGCTTTAGCTGACTCGACTTGAGCTCAAAACTTTTTGAGCTCGAATAAATTCTTGTCGAACCGGCTATCGAGCGAATCGACTCATCTTGCACCCTATCTGTGTTGATACCACCTGGGTCTCGCATGGACGCAATGTTAGACTTGGATGGGAGATTTCAAGTTCATAAACTTTCTTTCGGGCTTGTGAGACTTAATTTGACTAGTTCCTTGCCTCACCCCCCCCCCCTGTCCCCCAAAAAAAAATCCATTCCTTCCGATGCCCCATATCTCCCCATTGAATGGGGCAACGCCTAGCAACTAGTTGATATTGCCTCGCTTAACACATAGTTAGACAACCATATGTTGACCCTCTCTGTGGATCGGTATGGTCTTTTTCTTGGGTGGGGCTTGCCCCTAAATTATAGTAAGGGCTTCTTAAGGTACCATCGTCATTTGTGGCCACATTGCAGGTGCAATATTTGTTGCATCATCTCTAATAACCAAGGGGATGTTTTCTGGTAGAGGTGTTTGAGAAAGTGCTATTGTGAGGGGCTAAAAGGACCCCTAGTAATATCTGTAAAAGCTAAGTGTGTTTGGTTAGGGAGAAAAAATGGAGTATAAAAGAAGTGGAAGTAAAAATCAACCTATAAGAGATAATTTGGTGTTTAGTTAGGGAGAAGAGATGAAAGTGAAGTAAAACTCGATGTATATAAAACCAATCCAGAGTCCAGTTTTATTTCCGTCCAAAATTGAAAGGAAAAGTCGAAGTATAAGGTCAAAAAGTCGAAAAAATACAGTTTTTATTTTATATATTATATTATCCATATATATCAGATATATATATATATAATTTTCACCCAAAATTATTTTTGGTACCAACAATGGCACTGATGTATGAACTCAAATTCGTTAGTCGAACGTATTGTTTGTAATTCTTATTTAATTTAAACTAGAAATTTAAAATAAATTAATAATATTCATTTAGATTTACTTTTATTAATAAAAAATATTCATATTCTTAATGATAAATAATTTTATTAATAAGATTTTTAAATTTTTTATATACTAAAATGTATTAGTATAATATTATTTTATTTATTTTTTAATACAAAAAACAAAGAGAAGGGTTATCCAGTAAGATTATAAAGATTAATCTTTTTCTCTCAATTTGTTTCTCTAATACCAAACAAGAAAAATATTTTAGATTTATTCCCCTTTTTATAATACCAAACAATTTGAATGAAAGCTATTATTTTTTCATCACCTTCCCTCCCTCTTCCACTTCAAGTCCCCCTTCCACTTCCCTAAAATGTTGGAAGTAGTAATAATTTTTGTGTATGAGTAGTGCAAAGTCACATTACCCTTTATTGGGAAGGAAAAAGGCTTGATTTTATAGCTTTCGTCTCCATCCAATTGATGAGGTGTGGCCCCCTTTATCCGGAAGGAAAAGGCTTGGGAGCACATTTTAGTTTAACTTTAAAATAAAATTCATAGGTAACACTAATATTTTGATCCTAATATGAGGACGATTAGTCAAGGCATAATTATTTCAAAGTTGAACAATTTAATAATTAGATTTAGTTTTATTTTGATGATTATTATGTGTAGTATCATTATTTCCAAATGCATAATTTTTTTCACCTTAGAACTAAGTTTTGTATGCTGAGGAAACTTATAGAAAGTTCATTAATACTTGATTATGGAAATAAAACTTGGTCAGCCATGAAGAAGAGTTACGAAAGTTTCCAAGAGCTCTCCCCAACAAATCACTAATTTAAGCGGGCGGAAATGAGAATCCTTCGGAGCGAAATGAATTTTCAACCTTACAGAAGTAACAAAAAATAAATTACAACCTGTAGGACAAGTTTATAAATAGAGCTCTTCATATCTTCACAACCACCAACAACTCAAACAAATATTTCTTTTGTGCTCTTTTTCTTTCCAACATCGGCCAAATATATAAATAAAGCCAAGAAAACCCAAGTAAACCAAAAGTACAAAAGAGGCAAGAATGACAAGACTCACAATCGTTTTAGCTGGAGCTCTCTGCCTCCTCTCTCTCGCTCAAGTCGCCAATTCCGAGAAGGCTAAATTCATCGTCAGGGGAGATGTGTACTGTGATTATTGTCGTGCCACTTTCGTCACTCAATTCAGCAAGCGTATGCCAGGTACGTACATAACAAGAACAATACTACAAAATACATATAATTATATAGCATCTTTTTTTACATGTACACATTGACAATATATGTATATATATAGGAGCGGAAGTGAAGTTGGTATGCAGAGATGATTTTGACAAAGATAATGTTACATTTCGCATGACTGGGATTGTAACCGACGACAAGGGAGAGTACACAATAGAAGTGGAAGATGATCATAAAGGTGAAACCTGTGAGGTCACATTGGTGAAGAGTAGCATGCATGACTGTGCTGAGATTGTAAAAGACGGTTTGGGAAGAAAACCGGCAGCTGATGTTGTCCTCACCAACACAAATTTCTACCATGGTAAGTTCCGTAATGCCAGTTCACTGACATTCTCCCCCAAGAAAAGGGCACCTGAATGCATTGAACTCAAAAAGGAGATCGAAGAAGACCCCATCCCCTTGCCTGATCATTAATGCGATATATATATATATATATAATGGAGCTTAATTAATTTCTTATATGTTATAATGCATGTGTTTTGGGTAATATTAGGGAAGGATTAAGCATGTATTAGCTATATCCTGATGTGAATGAGTTAAAGTATTCTATAGATAGAGGAACTAAGCATGTAATATCTAATAATTTTTAAATTTTAAACTCTTGAAAGTACTTTGAAATTTTGGACTTGACATTCCAAAAGGCTTAATTACATTTGCTCGATGGCAACGGCGAAACTCCAAATATAGAAATAACAAATAATAACCTTGAATCAATTATATTTTGATAATTTCAAGACTCCAACCACCAAAAATTAAAAATGGCATAAATTTGTTAAGGTGAATAAAATTAATCGTTATTTATTTGGGACCATCCACCGCATAAAGGCTTATAAGAAAAAAAAAAGCACAAAATAAATTTTAAATTTATATTATGTATATAATTATAATTAATAAAAATATTTTTTATGCGAGCAAAATATAGTAGTGCTCGGCCCACTTAGAGTGAAAAATAATGAAATAAGTGCTAGAAAATAAAAAATCGTATGAATGTATGAAAACATCAGTGTTATTGCTCGATTTTTGTATATAAGAGATAGATTGATATTGAATCAAAACTCTAAATATGATATTACAATGCTCCTTTAAGTTAAAGTGGCAGCATAAAGGTTAAAGTTTTTGTAGGAGGGTTCAAAGTGAAAAAATCATGTCTTTTTTCATTGAGGTACCTCTCTATCTATAAACAACCACAAATTAGTTGGAGAAGCTCAAAATTGTTAAATAATGCTGAGTCGTCCTCAGATTTGATGGATAGTCGCCAATAGTTGGAGGATCCTCCTCTGATTCGGGGGGTTTATTGTAGTCTGTGGTGTCTCTTTTGGGGAAAATGATGCCTTCTCGGATTTTTAGGGGGTTGGTTGAGTAGATTTTTTTCCAACTGGAGTCCAAACTTTTAGGATTTATAAAAATTCTCTATAGGACGCCACATGTCCCCGGAGGGGGTACTGGTCCTTATTTTATTTTGTGAGGAGGGTCTCCAGAGATCCTGAAGAAGAGTTACGAAAGTTTCCAAGAGCTCTCCCCAACAAATCACTAATTTAAGCGCGCGGAAATGAGAATCCTTCGAAGCGAAATGTGTTTTCAACCTTGCAGAAATAACAAAAAGTAAATTACAGCCTGCAGGACAAGTTTATAAATAGAACCCTCATATCTTCACAACCACCAACAACTCAAATAAATCCTTTTTTGTACTCTTTCTCATTTCCGCCATCAATCGAATATATAAATAAAGCCAAGAAAAATCCAAGTAAACAAAAAGCAGAAAAGAGGCAAGAATGACAAGACTTGCAATCGTCGTAGCTGGAGCTCTCTGCCTCCGCTCTCTCGCTCAAGTCGCCAATTCCAAGAAGACTAAATTCATCGTCAGGGAAGATGTGTACTGTGATTATTGTCGTGCCACTTTCATCACTTATTTCAGCAAGCTTATGCCAGGTACGTACATGAACAAGAACAATACCACAAATACATATAATTATATAGCATCTTTTTTTACATGTACACATTGACAATATATGTATATATACAGGAGCGGAAGTGAAGTTGGAATGCAGAAAATTATGAAGGAGAGAAAGTTACACTCCGCTTGACTGGGATTGTAACCGACGGCAAGGGAGAGTACACAATAATCGTGGAAGAGGATCATAGGTGAATACTGTGAGGTGGCATTGGTGAAGAGCAACCAGCATGACTGTGCTGAGATTGTAAAAGACGGTTTGGGAAGAAAACTGGCATCTCACGTTATCCTCACCACCACAGATTACTACCATGATGAATTCTGTAATGCCATTTCACTGACATTCTCCCCCAAGAAAAGGGCATCTGAATGCATTGAACTCAAAAAGGAGATCGAAGAAGACCCCATCCCCTTGCCTAGTCATTAATGCGATATATATATATATAATGGAGCTTAATTAATTTCTTATATGTTATAATGCATGTGTTTTGGATAATATTAGGGAAGGATTAAGCATATATTAGCTATATCCTGGTGTGAGTGAGTTAAAGTGTTCTATAGATATAGAGTAACTAAGCATATAATATCTCATAATTTTTAAATTCTATACTCTTGAAGCTACTTTCAAATTTTGGAGTTGACATTCCAAAAAGGTTTAATTGCATTTATTCCATGGCAAAACAAAACTCCAAATATAAAAATGATAAATAGTAACATTGAAATAATTATTTTTTTGATAATTGCAGGACTCCAACCACTAATATTTAAAAGTGGGCGAAATTTGTTTAAGTGGATAAAATTAGCTAGTGGTTTTGTATTTGGGTATCATGTGACATGTCACGACATCTAGTATAAAATATAAGTCTAAATGTTATTTTAATAAAATTTGATTTTATGTAGCCAATCAGTAAAAAAAAATCTAAATAAAAAAGTGATTCTCTCTCTTTCTCTCTTTTTATATGATTGCTTATACGGCAACGAAACAAAGGCAGGTGGGAGTAGGACTCCATTTGTGTGGCATTTATAGCTAGGTGACAATGATGAAATCAAAGCAGAGCTGGAATGGTATGTGACCGTTGAAATGGCTACGTCAGCATTTCTATTCGCCTCTAGTTAAATTTGAATGATAAATTCCAAAGTTCATATTATAAATGTAAAAAATCTGATATTGTAAATGTAATTTTATAATTTAAAATTTTTAAAAAAGAGTGTATGTACTTCACAAATCACGAGGTGATTTGATTTAGAGTAAATTACAACGAACTCTTCTAAGGTTCTTAGATAATTATAAATGTCCTTTATTGTTTGAAAAATTATACATTCTTGATATTTGATGAAATTATATAATTTTTGGATGGGATATGAAATTATAAACTATGCCCTTACTGTATTTAAAAAAAATTATAAAAAATCGGATGGGGGCGAATGAAAAAATTTAAAAGAATTATAAAAAAAATTATTCACTTAGTCAATAAAAAAATTAAAAAAAAATTAAAAGCTAAATAAAATTATAAGTTTTAGTGCACGAGGGCATTTTAGCCAGTTCACCATAAAAAATGGATGAAAGTCTAAACAAAACTAACTGAATGGACTAATTGTTAGACGACCGTTAAAATTAGGAGGTATTTATAATTTTTTAAACAACAAAAGGTATTCATAATTATATCAAACCTAAAGGGAGGTCATTGTAATTTACCTTTTGATTCATTTTAAGGTCTGACATAATTATGAATTCCCCTTCATTGTTTGAAAAATTATAAATATCCCACTAATATTTGATGAATTATGTAATACTTTGTATGGAGGTATGAAATTGTCAATTTTTCCCTTACTGTATTTTTTTTACTTGTATAAAAATTAAAAAAAATTATAAAAAAATTCAGATGGGGTGGATGAAAAATAAATTTAAAAACTTCCACTTAGCCCACAAAAAAAAATCATAAAATTTAAAAATTAAATAAAAGTATAATTTTTAATTCAGAAGGACATTTTAATAAACTCACCATAATAAACAAAAACCTAATGAATTAGACCAATTGTTAGACGGTTGTTAAAACCAGAAGGTATTGGTAATTTTCTAAATAACAAGAGGATATCGTAATTATGTCAAACCTTATGGAAGATAGTTGCATATTTTCAATATCATTGGGGTTATAAGCATTTTTCGCAATCTTAATATCAAAATTTGCAATTTCCGAAGTTTGCCATGTTTTTTAGGAAAAAGTGCACAAAATCCTCCTGTGTTAAAAATATATACAAAAAATTTGTTGCATTTTTTAAAATCTTGCACGCATTCCCCTCGTTGTATCTGACTTGACGACAGCAGGAGACCATGAGTTGTTTGATTATTGAAATATACGAAGAATTCTTACCAAAATAAAGTTTGGGCGAGTGTGATATATTTGTAATGTAATTGATAATTCTTGTTTAAATTTATACACAAATCACAATATAAGCATATTATATTTGTCATATAATTAATTTAAATTGGATTTGAATTAGAATTTTTGGAACGATAGGCATTGGTGAGGAGTGAAGATAGGCAATTAGCTCTCATCAGTGTGTTTGGAATGACTAAAATTGAGTGTTATTTTGGGAGAGATAAATGGTGAGAAGTTGTGAAATGAGTTTTCAACCTCACAGAAGTAACCATCACCGGTACAAGTATATAAATATAGATAGATCCCTCCACCTTTTCAATAAGAAATCATCTTTTCTGCATTTTTTTCCGTTCCAATAAGAATCAAATACGTACCGCAAAAAAATAAAAACAAGAAAGAGGAGAGGAAAAATGGCAACAAAACTCGCACAAGTTGCAATCATCTTAGCCGGAGCCCTCTGCTTCCTCTCTCTTGCAGATGTCGCCAACTCTGAGGTGCCTCAATTCATCGTTAAGGGAAAGGTGTTCTGCGAAGTCTGCCGTCTCAATTTTATCAATAAATTCAGCCATCCTATGCCAAGTACATGAACTAATTTATACCACATATGTATAGTATCTTCTAGCTGTTATACACACCAAACACATTACATATACACACACACGCAAGCATTGATGACATAAATGACATTTATATATACAGAAGCAGAAGTGAAGTTGGAATGTAGAGATGAGGGAACCGGGAAAGTGATGTACCGCTTGACGGGTGGTCAAACCAACGACAATGGAGAGTACACATTGTACGCTGAAGGTGATCATGGTGAGGAAATCTGTGAGGTGACATTGGTGAAGAGCAGCCAGCATGACTGTGCTGAGATCCCAACTGACGATTCGGGAGAGAAGCAAGCAGCGGAAATCACCCTCACCGTCAACAACGGCTTCCATGATAATATTCGCCTAGCCAACCCACTCAGCTTCACCAGGAAGAAAGCCCTGCCCAAGTGCGCTAAGCTCTTGAAGGAGCTGGCAGAGGACAAGGAAGACGATGAGCCCTTGCCTAAATGATGCGATTATGATGATACCGAGTTTAGTTTCTTATAGTTGTCCATCATGTGTTATAGGTCTGCTCTGAGTTGATGATGTGCTACCTATTACCAGACCACCTATCTATCTATGTATTTTATTATCGATTTTGATAGAACAAAGATTTTGTTTCCTAAGGGTAGACTTTGCAAGTTTCATTCAGCATGCCCTTCTCATGTCAATTAAGTGCTACATGATATGATAATTAGAATCAGCAAATGGGACATGATCAATGTTATTATTTACATAAACATCTTAATTACATCATGACCATTTTCAAACACTTTTGCAGCTCTGCTTCAATACATGTCAAAGACACACAAAACATGCACACCACTACCTAATATTTTTTATGTTTTATTTACAATATTATAAAGAAATGGTTACCTAAATCGAGTTTCGTCAAACCTGAATCAATTATATGTAAAAAATTTTACAATTATATCACATTTGTTGTAATGATACCACTTCTGTACGTGGTCCTTGAATTAGACAATAGGGTTTGGCCTGACCAAACTTGAGACCAGTGATA
This sequence comes from Sesamum indicum, assembly GCF_026168435.1. NCBI lineage: Eukaryota > Viridiplantae > Streptophyta > Magnoliopsida > Lamiales > Pedaliaceae > Sesamum > Sesamum indicum. The sequence continues at coordinate 17,060,026 of NC_142668.1, forward strand.
ACTCATGCCTCGTTTCTAGACCTATCCCATGTCGCCTTGCTCCAACTACCCATTTCATTCCCTATCAAAATATTCCCCAGCGCAATAGACTCAACAAACCTAACCCATAAAATTTTATTAGATTTTTTTTCTTTGATTAATGAATATAATTTTATTAAAAGTTATATGATTGTTTTAAATATCTAAATAAGACATATAATTTATTATTCTGCTATTACATGTACTAAACAAACATTAAAAAAAGCTAAATAAAGTAAATATATTTATAACTATTATTAGATGTTGGTTTTGGACAAAATTGTTGGTTTGCCCTCAATGCATTCGGATTTATAAAATTAAAACATATCCCTCAGACCAAAGCCCAATGATAGACCTGAATCCACCCCGATCACAGTATACCGAGGCCTTTGGTCTTATCCTAGTAACTATATAAATAGGTTTGAAACGATAATCAAGCTACTAGATACTTTATTTGGAATTAATGGGTGACAATGCCGTTTGAGTTTGGTTCATTAATTTAGCAAATTAAATTTAAACTTTTTTTTAAAAAAAAAATTCAAACTTTGCTCGATTGAGCTCGATTTACCAAAGAAATAAAATAATATATTTGAAAATATATCAAATTATTCAAATTGAGCTTACGTCAGATTTAACTAAAATTTGTTCCAACTTATTTTGATTAATAATTAAACAAGCTCAAATGCACTCAGTAGTGATTCAAACAACATCTAAACGCACTTGAAATACATTTTCTCTTTGCTTTCTTTTTTTCTTAAAGAAAAAAGTTATTACATACATTAATTATATAGTAATCTCGATCATACCAACATATAATTATAACAATAGTTAGGAAATGAATTATTAATTTAAAATTATTTAATAACTATTACCAGAATTACATTTCTATTAACATTTTTAGTTAGAAAATTGAGGGTTAATTTCTTTTAAGTTTAAAATAGAATTCATAGGTAGCACCAATATTTTGATGGTAAATATGAGGATGATCATAAAAGTCGGAGTGAAGTGAGTTTTCAACCTTAGACAAGTAACAAACAATCACCAGGACAAGTATATAAATAGAGCCCTCCATCTCTCATCAATCACCGACAACTCACAAGTGATCCTCTTTTGTGCGCTTTCTCATTCCCAACATCATCAATCGAATAAAGCAAAAAGCACAAAAGAGGGAAGAAGAATGGCAAGGCTCGCAATCGTCTTAGCTGGAGCTCTCTGCCTCCTCTCTCTGGCTCAGCTCGCCAACGCCCAGGAGCCTCAATTCATCGTCAAGGGAAGGGTGTTCTGCGAAGTTTGCCGTGCCAATTTCATCAATAAATTCAGCAAGCCAATGGTAGGAGCAGAAGTGAAGTTGGAATGCAGAGATGAGGAATCCGGGATGGTGACATACAGCTTGACTGGGGGTGTCACCAATGACAAGGGAGAGTACAGATTAGCGGCGGAAGGTGATCATGAAGCGGAATACTGTGAGGTGACATTGGTGAAGAGCAGCGAGCCTGATTGTGCTGAGATCCCAGTTGACGGGTTGGGAGAGATACCAGCAGCTGAAATCACACTCACAGCCAACAATGGCTTCCATGATACGTTCCGTCACGCTAACGCACTCTTCTTCACCAAGAAGGAAGCCATGCCTCAGTGCGAAGAGCTCTACAAGGAGCTGGAAGAGGACAAGGAAGACGAGGAGCCCTTGCCTTGATGCGATTATATATACATATATGTGATGGAGTTTAATTTGTTATATGGTACACATGCACGTGTTGTGGGTCTAATAATTAGTGTAGGGTCTTTCTCAGTTTAATTCATTCTGAAGGGTCTATGCGCCTTCTGATTGTGTTGGGAGGACGTACATATATATGTACACTACTCTCATGCAATATATATAATAATAATTGTTATTTTTCATCATTCAAGGAATTCATATATATATATATATATATATATATTAAATAATTCAGATTATCATATAATTAAATTACGGAATATTCTTGGTTTATAAATACCGGGGATCCCGTATTCATTGGACCAGTTCATCATCAATGACAATATGACCACCGTTGATCATGTATCTTTATTAGCATACGCCATTGATTCTAAAACTACCAACAGGATATAAAAATCATCAACTAGCTAGGACATGGCGGGTGTATATATACAACAAGTAGCTTAATTAGACAACTGGCAATTTCTTTTTTAATTTTTTTCCTTGGAACTACGAGACAAACTGGAAGATCATGATCAACCACTGGAGGCGCATCTCCTCCTCTTGGCCATAAAAAGGTGCTCCGCCGCTTGCCACTCCTCCACCGCGTCGAAATCCAACTGTTTCACGCCGGCCGCCGACGCATCAAACAAGCAACCGGCCGCCGCCTGGGATAGACCCCTGTATAGCTGCTTAGTTTTGCGGCGACCTGCACCGACGGGGACGTTGCGGAGGGCTCCGCCGGCAGTCCAGTACCTCTGGCAACCCTTACAAAAGTGTCTAGGCTGATTAACATTGTAATTGTTGAAGTAACAGAACTTGGTTTCCATGCTTTTGCACCTGGGACAGGGAATGATCTTGTCTGGCCTCTTATCCACCGTTTGATCGGATTTCCTAGGTTCTTGACGATCGTTGTTTGCTTTCGAACTCTCTTTCAATGAGATGGTAGCTCCAAACAGCTTGATCCCTGATGATGAGTTGTTACTTTGTTGGACCTCAGCCATAGTCTAGAGAGAGAGAGAGAAGAGAGAGCAGGATTGATGATTATGCAGGAACTCTTGTGCTATCTGATGAAGTATTAATATAGTGGTGGACATATATATACACACACGAATATGTGCTTTAGAAAAGCAAAAAGTGCACAAATTGATTTTGACGGAGGGCAGTCTTTGCACAATGTGGGATAACTATTATAAATAAATAAAAAAGGAAAACTGAAAAGGTAGGTGAATGGAATAGGAATTAAGAAAATGAGAAGCAGAAAACAATTTTTTTTTACTTTAAATCAAGTGGGCCAAATTGAACTGATCACCTAATTAATAATATTTATTGTGCGGTTAATTATTCTTTTAAAATTATACATCAATTATATAATAAATATATAATACTTAACATGTAAATGATTAAACAATTAAATTGGAATAAAATTTCGAATAAAAGGAGGTAGAAATTGTGAGATAGATGAATGAGAGGCGCCACCGTCAGCACTCACTCAGCAGCAAATGTGTAGAAGGAGGCGAGGGCAGAGGGCAGAGAGCAGAGGTGTAAAAGTTGATGTTCAACTTTTTGCCCACGTCATTATCTTCTTTTTAATTAGTATGAAAGGCTATATATAAAGCGGGTTCCGGGTTAGCTAGGTGTACTCTTGACTACAAAGTGCTCAAAATTCAAGGCCTAAAGCTGACAAGTTTCTAATGTCTTCAAATTCTTAATTTTTGTAATTAACTAAATTTGTTTTAATTAAGCAAATCTGATATTATTATAAATTGCAGTTTATTTATCAAAGTTTATTGAGGCATCATCATCTGCATATCTTATTGTAAGTCTATATTAGACATTAGGAATTTCAATTGAATGAAATATTATAAATCGGTCATATTAAGGCTTGATTATTATGAACCTATGATAACCTATGAAAAAGAATAAACTGTAGATTGAAGATATAGATAATGAAATTTGAATTCATAAATGAAAAGTTAGCGACTTTGTCATTATATCACAATTTGTTGGTCAATATATATTAATGTTTTCCATTTGATTCATAACACGAAATCCAGCCACTTTGCTTGTTTGAGTAGTAATAGATTATCAAAGATGGAGATATTATATATATGCATATTTAGAGTTGACATGTGCGATTATTCTCATGTGCCCGACTGCCCGTTCCCATTCATACCAAGCAAGCAAATTCGTGTTTATTATCATTTCTTTTTTGATAAAATTAAACAATTGTTATTGCTCATCAATAATCCATTTTAATACATAAGTAATCTTGAAGAAAATAAAGTTTTGTGCAATTTATGCAATACATCAAGAAACAAGTAGGGTTTTTGTTTTTTTTTTGGGATAATTCTGCAATGATCTCTGAAATGCATAACTCCAAGTCAACGGAGATATATAATTATTTTCTGAATTCAGTCAGCTAATTTGTCTATCTTTGGTTTTTTTTTATTGGGTCCCCACCCCCACATAGTCGCTTTTCCCTTTTTCCCGGGGGGCGCTCCTCCAAGGTACAGTGCACTGTAACATACTATTGATGACCACGCTCGACATTCGCTCATTTTAATTACACATCAATTGCATTCGGTTCAGGATGATTCATAAACCATGGAAAATTCGCGTATATTACTCTGCTTCCTATTAGCTCATATTAACCATACTAACAACCCCCCACAGGCCACAACCCCAGTCCAGGGTAAACTTTTTCATATATGATCACTCAAACTTTTGATGTGCTGCGTTCCCCAATTTCACATGTAACTTTAGCTCTTGGTCTGAAACCAATGATATAATCGAAAAAAAAAAACTCGTTTTTCTCCAAGGGAAAAAGGGGCCGTGATTCTTGTTATGGTAATGCTAGTGCTTTTGGCTGCAACCCTTTTCTCTTTTCAGGCATCTCTTATTAAAATTTGTTCCTATCTTACCTTTGTCTAATCACCTTTTATTTGTGTTCCAGGTGGCTGTCAGTTGCAAATTAGTAAAATCTTGCAAAAGCTGGAGTTTCATTATGGGATTGCTTTAATAAAGCTCTCTTTATCTTTGATTAACTCAAAAGTAGCCATATTTTCGTGACCACCTTTTCCCTCAACTACTGTCTACACAGACCACCATATTACTGCTTTCCTTCTTTACGTGGAAAGATACACACTTTCACTTTAGGGCTCTCTTTAAAGAGAAAGTTTAGTGAAAAAGATGATCCCATTATTCTATGGGTGCGACAGTAATCTTTTACTGTATCCTTTGAAACTTTAGAATTTTGTCCATGTGTACAAGTACAAAACCATCCTGTCCCTTGTTACAAAAACTCCCAAAGCTTAAGTTGAAATTTGAAATTCAAATGCAATCTTATATATGGTATAAGAAATAATTATGCTTATGCTGCAATCTCCATTTCGCCTATTTTAACCATGTCAACTTTCACAGAACTGTTTATGCGTTTCCAAAAATGGGATTTATAAGTCGTGCATATATATATATATATATACCAGCTCACATATACTTAAGTAGATCAGTAACGCTATTTATAAAACACCAAAGATACCTCAGATTAATTAGACGAAGAAATTTTGGGCTATACACAAATATTTACCAGAGCATACCCCTAACCTGTACTGATACATTCATGACCAGTCAGCATTAAGTGTCACTCCAGTTACCATCATCTTCTCCATCATCACTTCCAACAGCCTGAATAGGCAACAACCCGAAATTAGTAAATAGCAGAGATAGGCGGCCATGGTAACTTGTGATGACTGTATATTTTCCCTTTTTATGTTGTGAGGGGGAGAGATTTACCTGGCGAATGGCATTTGCCTTCTTCAGAATTGCAGTGACTTGGATATTGGGAGATTCCCCTAATGGCGCAGTTGATTTGGCAGCCACCGTTGGTCTCAGATTGAATGACTGAACCCACAAAGAAAAAGGTGAAAGCACAGGTCAGAGATAAGAGGGATAATCTAAACAAGCATAAGCTGGTTCTCATGTTCTTATGGCCCCATTGTGCCTCCTCATGGAGTGTGATGTAAAAGTTATGCTTGTACTAGTTGGGGTAGAGAAAATAGAATCAATATGATAATAGAACACTAGATTAAAGAAGTCTTGACACAGAAATCCGATTCACCAACATTGACCAGCTCACAGATGCATAATGATATAACAGAGTCAACCATGATAAATGCAATTCCGCAGATACTCCGTAGAAGATATGTCAAACGGCAAATAGCATGCTTCCTGTATATGACATTAAGACAGGACACCAAAGAATTTGATAATTCAACTAAATCTGCAGCATTTTTTTCAGGTAAACCAGATTAATAAGAAATAGAAGGAATGTAGCTATCACATTCCAGCTTAGCTCTAAAGGGTAAATCAGTATGTGAGATTCTAAAATTTGTGAACAATAACATTTTTTAATGTTGCTGCTAAAACTAGCTCCAGTCACCAGTAGCTCACTTTTGTTCTAATTTGCTGGAGAAAGTCCTTCTTTTCATCCATGCTCTTACCCTGCTTAGCTTCTCTTAGTCCATGTGATCTCTGCCAGTCAAATTGTGGTATACATATATGTAAGTAACATGACACAAAGATTCAGTCAGCTTAAATAATTATTCAGCTGAAAAAAAACAACAAAGGAGTTTGCAATATAAGACCTTCTTGCTCTGTTGCTCATTTGTGGTCTCAAAACTTTGATCTTGATTGAAGGGGGCTGGCTTAGGTTGCTGAGTTATTATGGATGCTGAATGCGTAACATCACATGCATAATTAGTGCCTTTGGGCATCACCTTGCACCCGTCTTGTATAACTTCCAACTGGGGCTTCATACCACGCCATTCAACTGGAGGTAAAGGTGGAGGATCAGGAGTGGTTGCAGCTTCTGGCTCCACAAGATCCTTTGAATTGGTATCGTTTCTGAGTTCTTCTTGTAATGAGGGATTTAGGGTCTCCATACTTTGAAGATCAACTGAATGAAAAGAATGAGAACCTTGCATGCTATTTTCAGCAAAAGGAAATTGAGATCCAAAGTTGTCATGGAAATCTCCATGGCTAGTTTTCCCATTTCCCATAACTGTTGAAGATTCTGTCAGAGAGATTCTGCCGAGGGAGCCATACAAGTCAGGGTCCTTGGTACTAGGAGACTTTCTGGACTCCCGCTGCTCAGAATTTGATTCAGACTGATGCCTATGACAATCATCTGATAAAGAAGGCGATGATCCATGGAATGTATCATCCTCAGAGTCTGAACCGATGTTGTGCTGAGTAATGGACACCTCGGGTACCAACTGAAATGAAGGAAACACATCTCTGCTGCTTTCATCATTAGTGTTTCCATAGGGAAATTTTAGTTTCAGCCTTGAAGTCTCAAAGCCATCTATTGGTTGGAAAGATATTTTCATGTGCGCAAGAGGAGGTGATGAAGGAGGTGAGGGTATTTGGGATTCACCTCCAAACAGATCTCTGTTTCGTCCAGCAAACGCTTGATGTGCAAAGTTCTGATGATTTTTCTGCTTCAAAGCATTTGCATTTTGATAGCTAGTGTGCCCTGAGTTCTCATCCCCACCATGCAATAGTTTTTTGCTGGATCCTGGTTTGAGCAATTTATTGCTGAGTTCAAACATTCGAGATGAACTTTTTGTAACTTCCTGGAGCTTTGTTGCAGCTAGGGACTCTGGATTGACAGGCAGAACATTTCCAGATGCTGTTACACTGGCTTTGCTAGAGCTAAAATTATTTGGAGAAAATGAATCACTTCTTTTCCCAACTCTGATGTCTAAATCAGCTGGAGAAATTTTCCAAGATGTCTTCTTTGGTGATATGCCACTGTCTTGCTTCTCCTGGCACATAGAGCTATCCATATCCGGACATTCTGCAATATTTTGAGAGCTCTCTATTTTAACTGGGCCCGCTCGATTTTTGTCACTGCTAATAAGATACTGAGTAGAAGAACTAATTTGCGCATCTTTCGTAGACAGAGGATCTTGGGGAAGAGCATTTAATACACTGAAATCTGGTGGTTTTGATGGCTGGAGTCCTAGCAAGCCACCATTAGTCCAGATGGTGACTGAAGCAACATTAGAAGTTTCTGGTGCAGGTTTCTGGGACTCCAGACTGCTCGTTTTATCACCAATAACGAGCATTGCCGACCTACTTTCCCTTAAATTAGAAGATACTGCGCATGAAACAGATGCTACATTCTTGCCATCATTAGTGCCACCCAAACTAGAATCAATGCTCTGCAGGCTGCCTGGATTCGACAATTCTCCAGTCATTTGAACAGATTGTAGTAAAGCCTCGTCCACTGGGGAGAGTGAGTTACTTTCATCCCTAGTAGCTACTCTACTAATAGAACAGCAAGCTGCAGAAGGGGGATTTGGCGAAACTGGAATGGGATTATGTTCACAACCACCAGTTATAAGAGAACTGTTGGCCCATATATTAGACTCAGGGTTTGAGTTTTGGCATTCCGAATTATGTTTAATCATTTCAGGTAGTCCATCCTCAGCTGCTTTGTCCTCCAACTTAGAGTATTCATCTATTTCTGGCTTTCTGATGCAGTCAATATCAGTTTGGGACTCTGGGTCAATGCTATTAAGTGCATCTGTAAAATGATCTGTTTCACTTTCAAAGTTATCAAGATGGATATCACCAAATCCAAATGTTGGTAAAGCTTCAATGCAAATCTGGCCATCTGGTTTTTCAATATTGACAGCAACATCACTCAGAGTTTCTAGATCCAATTTCAGGAGAAATGATTCCAGATTTCTATCATGTTCATCCTCCTGTGCCACGCTATCGTGATCACCATCCTGCAATGTTGCTGGCTTTTCATCCCAATTAGCAGAATATGAAGTACAGACACCTTGCTCTTGCGTTAGATTTATCTGAATATCATTACGTGCATCTGAAACTTTTTCCTTGAGGAAATTGTAGTCAAGGTAGTCCCTGTCATGCCTCTTTACAGGAGAAGCAATAAATTCTCTAGATTCTTGTTCTTTGGGTTGCATTGAGTGAATGCCATGGAAATCACCTTCAATGCGGCCAAACCCATTTCTCAAGTCCAAACATGAATGTTCGCTCAAATCTGATCTTAACGCAGCATCACATGGGGACATTGTTTGAGAAGGCGAAGCGTGCCCACCAACATTCAGTTGAGCAAACTTCATGCTGCAACCGTCCAACATTTCAAATTTAGTACCCATCACAGAGAATCACAGTAAATGTTAATGTAGAACAACACGTTTTATATGTTCATTCCAAGTTTTCACCACAATTTCCCTTTTGTTACTTCTCGTTCCCATTTCCACTTCAAATACGAGCATAAATGGCTGTACCTGCAGGTTTGATATGAAAACGACGCCCTTTGTGACACATCTATATTCCTGGACCACGACCTTCTTTTCTGCACAAGTTTTCAGCAAGCTTAGTAGGATCACATATAATCATGGCTTTCATGTAATGTTATCAGGTGCATTACCTTAATCTTGTAACCCTGATTCGCTTTGGAAACTTTTGGTGTCCCTGCTTCACCAGATGCCGCTGATGCTCTCTTAAAGAAAGTTGGATCTGAATACCTCTTCAAGCAAGATCCAGGGCCACCAGGGTCAAACCTGAAGAAAAGCAGAAGGCTTATTTTCAAAGCAAAGAACAAGGATTAGGCTATCAGTCTTAAAGAACATTTATACCTATCAAGCAAGTCCAAACGTGGAGGGCCGCAGCAATCTTCATAAGAATCCAACACAAATTGAGGCACATCACTACATACCAAAAGATTTTTTTCACATTGGAGACGAGCGTGCCAACAGGAACCTGTCATCAACTTTTCTTGTAAGGACTTGGAACAATGGAACAGAAATGATGCAGAAACAGTATACAGCCATGCGGCTCTAACATGGAAATTTCGATCACCAAAGCTTGTATTCAGTGGGGGCAGAGGTATCGTTGCTAAAGTAACTGCAATTTACGAAGGGGTAAGGAGGGTAACAGTTTTCAATATGTGAAAGCCGTGCTTATACCAGCAGTGTAAGCAAAGTGTAAGTGGGTCCTTTGTGCCAGTAGAGCCTTCTCAATCGGAGAAAGGGCAGCTTCAATTCGTTGCGCACGACTCGTCAACTTATGGCTTCTAGAAGATGTTATCGCCACTTCTTCCTGCAAGCCATGAAAAACTTCTGCTGCAAAACTACCACAAGCAGAGATGATATTTCAGTGTAAATTACGTTTAAAATTCCTGAGAATGAAGATGAAGGACAGACCTCATCAGATATGTTTGTCTCTTTAGGGAAAACGAGCTTTCTGCCAGATGTGTGTGTATGTTGTGTGTGTCTTTTGTAACATAAATATAAAATTTGACATGCTACGGTACCAAAATCAGTTTATAGTGTGATTGAGTTTATCCTCTGTTCGTTCTTTTCAGAAATGGCCACTTGCATTTTCCAGTGCTTATGCTGGTACCAATTTCCCCTGCTACCCTCTTTCTACTGGAATGTATATGCACACAGGCGTAAATTCATACACGAATACGTGAACAATCTTAAGCTTAATATTTCCAGATTTAGCAAAAATTACCAGCACGGCCTACAACATTAAGGTAAATGGACCAAATTCCCTTTTAAGTATTCAACAGCAGAAACACTACAAAATTCCAACAATAAAAAAATCATTTCCAATTTCAAACAAGTCTCGCAACACTACAAAAATGTAACTCACTTGCATCCAATACGCAAACAAACTAAACGAAATAGTGAACAAAACTACATATATTTCCCAGAATAAGGACTGAACTACGAAATGCAACTCAAACCACCAGTAAACAAGCTCGAAAACATCAACCAAAATGGCAAAAGAGCTGAATTATATAAACAGTATAAAGAAAATAGTAGAAAAACTTACTCAGCGAGATCACCTAGCTGACGTAAGACTCCGACGAGGCCAGCCACGGCTACTCCTTGAAGAATCTCCTTGGGGTCTTGCTTGTCCCCCTCCCTGTACATCTCCGGTGCTCCTAGCCCGTACTCATTCCTCACCTCCACTCTCACCAACGGCATCGTTGTAACACACAAAAGCAGAAACAAAAAGCAATTTCCAAAAGACTCCAAAATTCAGTGGGCTAGAATGCAGCAGAGAAATGAAGGAAATGCGAAATGAATGGCGTATAGTGAATAAATAAATGAAGGAATGATGAGTGAGAGATAGAGAGAGAAAGAGAAAAACGAATACAAGTGAGAGAGGAAAATCATTAGGTAGAGGGATTGCAGCAGCTGAACTGCCGAGAGTGTGATATATATACAGAGTCACAGAGAGCAACTGATGTGTGTGTGTGTGTGTGCGAAATGAGAAGACGACATTGCCAACTCTGCAAGCCATTCCTGAGGAGGGGACGAGTGTTGGAGAAAAGGACGGAAATGGGGTTGGAGTTTTGAATGAATTGACCCTGCTCGGATAAGCAATGACCAAATTGACCGGGATGGGGATGGAAAGTGTGGTCCCCACCAATCATCGTCACCGGATTCATGACGGCGTTAATTTTATTAATTAGAATTTCTCAAATAAATATTTTATTTATTTATACAAAAAAATTAAAAAATAGAGCGGAAAGAAATTATTATCTTCTTTTTGGTGTCTGCATTAATAGGGAACCAATTAAAGTTGGGGGAATTATTAGGTTTTAGCAGAGCATGCTAATATTCTACTCTCTTTTTTTATTGTTGACGTCAGCGGATGGATTGGGGGGCATTCTGGGAAACACAATAAATTGAAGGGCAAAACCTCCCAGGAAATGTATTGAATCTAATTAACTAACTAATTCTGCATCGCATGAAAATCAGCTCTCCTCCCACGGATTTAAATTATATTCTTTTTAATATACACACCTTATGTGAATAAAGATAATATAATATATTTTGAGTAAAGTAAAAAATACAAGATAAATTTGGCAACAAAAAATCTTATCCGCCGGTTGGGATGGCACTGATTTTGGTGGAGGATAATCAATCATGTCAACTAAAATACCTTTGATGTGGAAACAACTACTGTGGGCTTGTGATTGCTTTTCCTACAATATCTATCATATTTTATTATTAAATGCATGTCTGGCAAAAGTTTTGGACCGGGCTTCAAAGCCCAACTGATGATGATGGCCATGATGGGCCTTACTGCTTTGCCATTTGTAGCATGAGGTTGGGTCCATGCACACAGCCCACGGGCCTCTCTTACAAGGATTCAGACACTCTCATTTTGGACACAGTATAAAGAAACATTCTTTGTTGTACTAATTCTTAAATACTCAAATTTATTCTTGATTTTATTTTTTTCTTTGAAAAAATAATTCAAATTAATAATTTTATATTATATATTTTTTTCTCTTAACCATTCACTGTTCCACATTATTCTCTCACTTTTTACTTTTTCACATTTATTATAATTTATTCTTTTCACAATTATTTTCCATATCATTTTATAATAATTTTTTTTATATGCTCACGGGAATTACGTATCATGCAAAACGAGTCTGTAATAAAAAAAGGAAAAGAGTAGATTCGTTTTCCTTGATTTGGTAAGTTTGAGTTTCTTTGATATTGAACCAAAATGAGTGCAAGATGAAGAATATGAGGATCCACTGAGTGAGTGTAGCATCATTTGTCACTTCACCTCATCACCAATTCTCCTACATCATTTATATATTTATTTAATTAGAATAAAATAGAGACACACTATAGCTACTTATTCTCTCTTTATGGGGATCATTTTTTTTTTATTATTATTAGAATATTCAAATAAAGGTTTTTTGTTTTCTAAAAATTATAATATTATACATAGGAAGATTTTAAATTTTTTTGAACCTTTATCTAATAATTCTATATTTAAATGAGGAATGATAATAAATATAATTAGGAGGAGTGTATGTATGCATATGAATATAGAAATAGAAAGAGAATAAAAATAATTGAAATGAAAGGAAGCATAATGAATAATAGTGGGGTAGTGAAGGGGGGAGTGGAGTGGTGCAATTGTGGGACCAATCACGTGGAATGACATGTCTTTTAATGTAACAATTAAAACCATTTTTAATAAAGTGCGTCTTCTTCATCACTTCCATTCCATCTACACATACCACCCAAGAATTTCAATTTTTTTTTTTATTTTTAAAATTTTGAACTTTATATCATATAATTAATTAATTAATGTGAACCATATCATATCAATATTAATATGTTTAACATCATTCTAATTAATATGATTCATATTTTTAGATCAAACTTATATCTAAAAAGAAAAGAACCACCCATTCAAATAAGTTGGTTGCCTAGTTGCAAAAATGCTATACACAAACATATATATATATATATATATATTCCTTGATTCTACCAATATTATTAATTAATTTAATTTGGGTGTGGTTTAAATTGTACCAAACATCAAAACATAAGGGGGAAAAAAAGGAACTAAGGATGTAATGAATGATTTGTCTGATGTAATGAAGACACCAATCAGCTAATACATCCAAAAGACAAATGGCCAGAATTGAAAAAGAGAGCGTACGGAGTTGGGCATAGCTTTTGAGAAAATGAACATAAATTGGTTGGCCATATTAAGAACCACACATGTAAGGCAAAGAAAAAGTGAGGATCCACCTTCATTTATTAGCTTACTAGTAAAATTTACACTCATTTATTTAAATTTTATTAAATATGTGGGTATTTATAATCGATGTTATTATTTTTCGTTATATTGATGTATTAATAAAAAGAAATAGAAAGAAGAGTAGTGTAAAAAGGAGAAATGGAGGGGGCTAAACTCTAAATTAAACTTTGGTAAAAACAAAAAAGAATAATGTTGAAAGTAATGAAAGAGACAGGGCAACCACCAACGTCATAAGCATCATTACAGTCTAATTTCGGTACGGTGTTTGCTGGCAGCAACTAATAAAATGACGCCAAATGAAAACGCCTTATTTTTATTTCTTTTTTCTAGTATTTAAAACGTAAAAAATGTGTTTGGTTTTCGTTAATTTTGCATTTTTCCTAATATTTAAGATGTTAGAAAAATGCATTTATTTTTCTCATTAACGGACATATTGTTTATTTCTTGTTGACCTGTCTATTAATTTTAAAATATCTCTACTATTTATTAAGTGTGAGGAGTTGAGTAACTATTTTTAAGTCGAGCCCCAAAAATGTATATTGATTAAGATATGTTCAAGCTCAATAATATTCTATTCATGTATATATACAATATATAAAAAATATTTAATAAGTTATCGACTCTTATAAGTCGTTATTCTCTTTTATATATATAATTGAGTAAATATAATAAAATTTTAATTATATATACGTCTTAACTGTACTTCCATAGCTATATGAATATAAAGTTGATGATTATCTTAGGGTGAAACCATTTTTATCTTTTTTATATCAGTTAGATATTTTAATTACTTTTAAATGTTTACGTGGAACCAAATTTTACAATGCAAATATTTTGAAAACAAAAGGAAAATAAAGTAAAAAAGATAATTTGATCATTTTATTTTTCTTTTTAATTAAAAAAAAACAATATTTTTGAAGAAAACGAACATACTATAAGATGGATTTTGGAAATTTGAAAATATTTTTAAAAAAAGAAAAAGAAAAAAGAAGAGTAAGTTTTTTTGAGGGGAAAAAAGGAAAAAAATCCTACGAGCAATCACTCTCATATCTCTTGATTGTTGGGAAAAAAAGGAGAAAAGAAAACACAGGGGCCCACACCCCACGTTTTCTGATTGGTTGCACGATCAAGGTTTAAGGTGTAGAGGGCCCACAAAGATCTGAACAAATTCGCATTGGATTATCTGATGTGCGTTGTTTAAAGAAAACCAAAACATCACTGTCTCTCTCTCTCTCGCATTCCTAATCCAAATCAAAACGTAAAACACCCTCCAACTCAAATTTCATTTTGATCGCCAATCTCTCTCAATCTTCAATCCTTTTCTTCCCTCATTCAAAAAATTGATTTTGCCTTTTCCCGACATTATATATATATATATGCATGCATTTATGTACAACGTAGTCGTTATCCTGAGATAAAAAAAAAAATCTTCTAAAATACAATTTTAATTTTATTGATTTAACAATATTAGTAATATATTTCTTAGAATAGTCAAAACGAAGTTTCATGATTCAATGGAAGTGTGCAAAAACAATATCACGTTGTAAAAAACAAACAGTACTAAACAATGTTTCATCCACACTACAATTAGGACTTCTAGAAAGATATTTCTTTCGTATTTGAAATTCCGCTGTGAATATGGAGGGAGAAGTTGCACGTCCCTGGAGAATGAGGAATATTTACTTTGTCTTTTTAATTCTTAATAATTTATTGGTTTCAAATACTTTTGGAATTGTTGTTTGATGTCAAAAGCCCGACACAAATATTGCAAAACCCCCTATACATATATATATATATATATATATAAACACAAATATATTGCAAGTAATCCCATATTTGGACATAAAGTATGTTATGGTGGATGCAATGTAAGAATGACCCAAAAATAGATAAATTAAGAGAAATGATGGGTGAAAAAGGTTGAAACTTTTGGGACTGAAAACTGGGAGACTGTGGTTAAGGGCAAAGTGATGGGAAAGAATCAAAGAGAGGAGAAAAAGAAAGAAAAATATGGAAAAGGGCAAAGTGATAAGGAGACATGGGTATCTTATTGTTAGATTTTCTTTCACCCTAACAAATGCTACATTCTGTTTTTAAGGGAACAAAAAAATAAAAAAAAAAGAATTGGAAGAGAAATATTTATATTTATACTTTGTTGTTATTGAATAAAACTCTTTTGATATCCTAAAAAAAATTTAGTCTATTATTTTGTGATTTTGATTTTTTTTTAATATATGCTCGTTTGACACTCTCAATTGAATGTGCATAAATAAAAATTATTTTTTACATTTAAACTTATATATTAATTAAAAAAATTAAAAATAAAAAATTATAAGAAGTTAGAGTTAGCACTCGAAAATTGGACAACTTGACGATTATGGAAAAAAAAAAAGGGAGAAAATATATATATAAAAAAAAAAGAGCACTCTCCCTTAATAATAAAGTATAGATTATCTCATAAAAATATTTTACTTTTCTCTCTTTAGCTTTCAACTTTGTATCTTCTCAACTTCCATGTCTTCGTCCTTCTCTTAATAACTTCTTACAACTTCTCTTTTCTAAAAAAATATTTTTAATTAATTATGCACGTACATTTGAGTGTGCTACATAGTTATTAAGAGCCTGTTTAATTGAAACAAAACTAAATTCTAAAAAAAAATAAAAATAAAAATTATCTATATATATATATAACTAAAACTCACTGTATTAAAAGTGGACAATGCAGGTGAAACGAATATCTTCTAACTATTAAGGATAAGTGAACTGTTCTGAGTGGTAATGGTCAGAAATGGATTTATAGGTAATTTGCTTTGTACATACTATATATTTTCATACATCATCTTCCTGCAGATTACAAATTGATCACGAACAGAAACAGAATCCTCGGCAAGTGGCAAAGTACGTGAATGCATTTTGAGACATTTGGTAATGGATGGACCCTAAGATTGTCCGAGCTTTTGAGAACCCCTTGCTCCAATTTTGATCCTCTCCAATATTTCATCATCATCACCATCGTCCGTTCAGTATGTGATGGGGTGTTACAGTTTAATAGGGTTTTGGGGGTAAATATTGGAGTGAATTGTTGGGAGAAAAAACATATATATATATATATATATATCACATGCATGCATATATAAATGTAGGGTTTATGGGGAAAAAAATATTCACATCTATAGATATATCGATATCTTCACACCAAACAATGATCGTTATGATATATAAATTATGAGATGTGAATTGTCTGGACGTGACATAATTCATCATATTTATTCATAATTGACTAACAAAATTGGATTTTTAGTTTTGTATGTTAGCTAGGGGTGAGAACTGTCGTCTTGTAACTAACGCATTGATAATTTTCTTGCCCATTTGAAAAAAAATCTTAAATACCAAAATTCCCCAAATGCTCCGCGGATTTTTTTGGTTAATTTTCATGGAAATGACTAAAAATCATCACAAAATCATAAATTTCAGAACTAAAATTCTCGAAACATTAGTTTAGAATGATAGATGACACCTCCTAACATACAGAACTAAAATTACAAATTTACTACTGCCTAACTATGTACATAATTAATGGTGCAAATTGATAATAAATATTTTTAGATTCGAAAATGCATGGGCTCCATATTTCTCATCATTTTCGTATACTAAAAAAAAGATATTATAAATTTTATAAACAGGGAAAATATTTTTTTAGTCCAAAATAAGGGTAGAATTTATTTTGATACCACAATTATAACAGGTGACGCTTTTATTTCCCATAAAACTCAAACTCGAATCTTTATAATCCAAAAAATGTGATATTGGGCCTTTTTAGTCCAAAAATTACAACGTGTTTTTAGTCTCAAATAACACCTTTTAAATTTCAAAACCACGATGAACATGACTTTTTGAGACTACAAATACGTGATTATAAGTTTTATGGGACAAAAAATGACAACTACTGTACTTGTGGTGTCAAAACAAATTCTACTCTTATTTTACTAGCTAGCTAGGTATATAGACGATGCAATTAGTTACACAAAAATACAATACAGTAAGAAAATAAATGAGACAATAATCTGGAGGGCCCGCGCACCATAAACTAAATGCAGTATATGGTAGGCGTGTTCCTATTTATTTTACTTTTTACAGACAGGAACGAACGAGGTAGAGGTAAAATAAATAAAATTACTGAATACTATTAATCCAATTTACGTACTGTGTGGGTAGAGAGAATTAGACAGTTCCAGCCACGACACGTACCTCAAACTTGATGATGATGAGGAATGTTTCCATAATAATGTATGTTTGCGATGGGGCATGCATGCATGTACATGAAATAATTAATTCGACATGTACAACAACTGCTGTATTTAGCTCAAAAATTTCAAACAGGCTGCCGAGAGGTACCACTGCTGATTTCCGTAGGTTTTGGGTCTCCTTGGTGTAAATATATATACATAGGATATATATATATATATATATGAGACAGAATCAGCGCAGTGGCCTGCTTCTCTCTGTGTGTTTGTAATAATAATTAATGATATGGGTGGGGGTGGGGTTGGGGTTGGGTTTGGGGGTACGTTGGCTCCATTAATATATAATTATATATACTAAATTATTGAATATTTGAAGGCTAATAACCGTAGTGTTTCAAGATCGTATCTGATATGAATGCTTCAGTACTATATATATGTTGACTCCGATTGATGCTATATGTATATTTCTTCTCGATATGGTTCACGCAATAAGATTTAAATCATTAAGAAAATGGCCGAGCTTTCAACTAACTCCCGATTGATTTAAACATCACCCATTTCTTTTATATATCTCTCTTACATTAATACAAAAGCTATATATATAAATATAGTCTGCACTCGGTACTGCATGTACAAGAAGCAGAACCAGAAATAAGCAACAGTACAACAAAATAGATTATTCCCTAAATTATAAACTACTGTATACAACTTAAAAATAGTAGTAAATTCATATACATTATGATTATATAAAGTTAATATAAAATTTAAATTTTGATTATGATTAATCAATATTTATAATAGTTTTTTGGATATGGCCACAACATTTGCTATAATTTTTAGGAAAAAGATACAATTTTAGTCATATAAGCTAGGGAGTTGGAAATTTTAATTAGCCTTATTTAAATTAGACACAACATACAATTTTGGTCCTGTAACTTTAAAAATTTCGACAATTTTGGTTCTTTTCGAAAATTCTATATTATCAGCCATGTTTGCACTTAAATTGGGGTTTTCGTTGAATTTGAGGACGTGATAATGCAAGTTATGATTTTTAATTATAATTGTGGTCATGTATCTTTAAGGAGTTGGCAATTTTTGTCCTCTAATTTTGGATGTAACGATTTTAATCCTCTATATTTCAAAATACTAGTGATTTTGGTCCTTAACCCAATCAGTGATCATTTTGTTTTTTTTATGATAACAGTTCAATAGTCATATTACATCTTTTAATCAGACCTAATATGCTTCCAAAATAAAATTAAACCTCGACAAACTTCATACTTTGGTTTGACTGCCTGCCACTAGGTATTATAAGCCGTTGATTTTACAAACTTCTTTCAAACACACTACCGCAACAAATCAGATGGTTCATAGGTACTTGGCTCCTTTAGCACAAACAACAACAAGTACGGTAAGACGTCTACTATCCACTGAGATCCGAGTAGAGCACCAGCAAAGAGAAATCTCGTTCATCTTTTGGTTCAAGAGTTTTATTTTCATAGGTATATGGATTAACCTATGTTTATAGTTTTGAACTATCTTTTCAATCTCTATTAAGATCCTGAGAGAACTTTGAGGTATTAGGCTCGCGCGAGTTCTTCCATTTAGTTCCTTTTATCATAATACTAAGAGTTTTTTAGTAATTCAAAATTTTACTTAATCAATCTTTACCCCAAATCTTGGTGTATTGTAAATGTCTCATTGTATTTGTTTCTAAATAAGCCAAGTACCTGTGAATCATGTGTTACAGTAGTATGGTTAGAAAAAACCCATAAAATCGAGTGCTTGGAACTGGTGGCAATACGGTCAAATAAAGGTAAAAAGTTTATGGAGGCTTAATTTTATTTCAAAAAGTATGTTGAGTCTGTCTGCATATGATAGGACTATTCAATCTTTTATCATAATGACCAAAATTGATATTATTTTGAAAGATAGAGGACTAAAAATGCTACATTCAAAGTTAGAGGACCAAAATTATCAACCCCTTTGGACTGTCACATCATAAAAAAATTCACTAGAAGCCCCAATTTAGGTACTGATATGACTGATGAAGTGGAATTTTTTGGCCAAATTGATCTAAAAGGACCAAAATTACTATAGTTTTTTAAAATAAATGACTAAAAAAATCTCTATATTCAAAGTTAGAGCACCAAAATTGCCACCCCCTTAAAGATAATAACTTGGGCGGCCATATCATCAAATTCACCAGAAGCTCCAATTTAAATGCTGACATGATTGATGATGTGAAATTTTCTGACTAAATTAATCAAAAAGGACTAAAATTGCTATGATTTTTAAAGTTATAGGACTATATTCTGAATTTTGATTTGAACAAGACCAAAATTACCACCCCCTAACTTGCAGGGATAAAATTGCAATTTATTTATATTTTTAACTATGGGTAATCTTTTACCTCATCTGTAGAAACAACAACTAGTAGCCGTTGTATAGTCGTAATTAATTAATATTAATCATAATTTTTTACTTTTAGTTATGGTAATTTACCATGGTAAAATGTCATATTTCTTCTTGTGAAGAGACACTAAAAAAATAATGTATTATTATTATTAATTATCATAGTAAAAAATATAAAATTATAATGAATATTAATTAATCATTCATGGCTAAACAACAACCATTAGCTGCTTCTACAGACGAAATCAAAATATTAGCAATAACAAAAAATCATGACAAATATTTTGGATATAGCTAAAATTATTACAAATAATGATTACCGTCATAAAATTTTAAACTTTGATATTAATTTAATTTAATTGTAATAGATATTATTAATCTATCCTAAATTTTCAACAATCATTATTTATGATGTAGAGTTGTCGTGGTAGCTATATATGATAATTAATACGCATTTGGATATAAATGATTTAATATAAAAAGACGAATATGGTCGTAAAAGATTAAATGATCATTGTTAGGTAATAAAAAAAAAAGATTAAAGAATTTGTTGTGTTGAAATTGTTAATTGGGCTTGTGACCCTAAATGGTGAAGTATATATATAGTTGCACCGACTGAGGAGTCACGGGGAATCATAAATTTGTGGATGCATGCATGATGATATGCATTCATCCAATCATAATAATTAATCTTATTATGTTGCATATACATATAATTATATATAATCAAGATTACATATTTGAAAAGTAAGAATTATAGTGCATTTAAAAAGAGACGTTGAAAATTAATGCATGAGAGAGAGAGAGAGAGAGAGAGAGAGAGAAAAAATTAAAGTAAGAAGAAAAGCAGCCCCAAGGGCCCATCTCATGTCTCCTCAATAGACTCTAAG
Source organism: Sesamum indicum (assembly GCF_026168435.1). Taxonomy (NCBI): domain Eukaryota; kingdom Viridiplantae; phylum Streptophyta; class Magnoliopsida; order Lamiales; family Pedaliaceae; genus Sesamum; species Sesamum indicum. The sequence continues at coordinate 17,080,920 of NC_142668.1, forward strand.
CTGTGATGTGATCATCTTTCTTCACCATTCCATTTTCCACTATTTTCTTACACCTTCTCTTAGCCTTTCTTTCTTTTTTCTTTTTTTTTTTTCCTTCTTTATTTTTCCCTCCTTTCTTTTCCAATTGCCCAAAACAACCATGAATTCTTCTGGAACAATCATCATGTCCAAGGAATCTGCCGATCAGGGCTCCGCCAGCAGTCAGCCACCGCCCGCCCCCCCGCCTCCGCAGCTCAGCCGCTACGAGTCCCAAAAGAGAAGGGACTGGAACACTTTCGGGCAGTACCTGAAAAACCAGAGGCCTCCGGTTCCTATATCTCAGTGCAACTGCAACCATGTTCTTGAATTCCTCCGATACCTCGACCAGTTCGGCAAAACCAAGGTTCACTTGCATGGTTGCGTCTTCTTCGGGCAGCCTGATCCCCCGGCGCCTTGTACCTGCCCGTTGAGGCAGGCTTGGGGCAGCCTTGATGCTCTGATTGGACGGCTGAGAGCGGCGTATGAAGAGCACGGCGGATCACCGGAGACGAACCCTTTTGGCAACGGAGCGATTCGAGTTTATCTGCGTGAAGTGAAGGACTGTCAGGCTAAGGCAAGAGGGATTCCGTATAAGAAGAAGAAGAAGAGGAAAATCAGCCATCCTCTCAAAGCGCATGATGAGCTGATCAAGAATCCCAAGCAGCCCGTTTGATTATCAACTCATCAGCTCCTTTGGAGGAGAAGAGAATGGTAATTTCCAACTCTATATATAGAAATAATTAAATTTTTCTTGGATGGATATGGTGTAATTTTAAATGATTTCTTGCATATATATAATTCTGGTAGCATGAAATTCAGCCTGAGGATATATACTAGGAAAGCGACAAGTGATGAAAGAAACAGTTGCCTTAATTCTTACATAAATTTTCAGATGAAAAACTTTGCTAAATAAATGAAGGCAGAAAACGATAATACTGATATCTATGCCCAGGACCACATGATCACAAGCAGAATAGTATATCCATGTATGCTGTATTCTATACTACACCAAGAAACCCTAGATCCACAAACCAAAACCCTAATCCTGACAGGGACTTTACCGTTTGGGGATAAATCGGGAAACAAAGAAATACTCTTACAAGACTGTTTATTTGAGTAATGACATGAATCCTATGTTTGTTTCTCTCTCAAATCATGCAAAACAAAACAGTGCTAATTAATTAAGGATTTAAATAATTTAATTAAATTCCTTTCGCACTTGGAATTGGGTCTTTTGGGATCCGGACATGAATGTCCTTACACCATCATCTTGTCTGTATGGTTTTAAAATGAATGTATGAGTCCGAAACTACCTTGAGAATCAAGCATTTGGCATTAATTGTGTCAGGGCCCATGAGAATTCGATCACTCAAAGGTTTAATTACTGTGAAAAATTAACTGTTCTCTGTGCCCTTTAATATATATCATCATGAGAATAAGTCATTGTTTAATTATGTGAACTTTAGCGAATAATAATAGAAACATTCATCTGTATTAACTATATATATATATATATATGACTAGCTACAGATATTTGATCCAACAACAGGCCTGTCATGTTATCTATATATATATATATCGTTCATTACTTGGATGAATTTGATGTTTGGATTGTCTTTCCATAAGATTTATCAGCTCTATCAGACATTTCACCCTGAGTAATTAATGTCATTTGAGCTATATATATGTTGGAGTTTGACGTATATATAAGCACACCTCTATCTGCATTACAATTGTCTGATTCAAACAATTTACAATAAGTGGTATATATGCATGAGAAAATGCTGAGTTGCACATAAAAATAGAGTTCATTACATGAGAATAGTACTTGTAGAGTTTAAGGGCTACCTTAAGCAACATATATCATATCAATGTCATTTCACAAGCTTATGCTACGTACTATTTTCATCTCTCTCTCTCTCTCTCTCTTTATATATATATATATATATATATATATATTATTTGCTTTGAATGTGTTAGTTGCGGCGTGTTGAAATTGTCAATATATGTGTCACTAATGGTTATATAGTGACAATCTAAAGATAATTCTTGCATATTATATAAGTTTGTAAAAATGATTGCAACATAGATATCTTTTTCATGTAGTACATATAATTTAATTATGGCAACTTGAAAATGTTTCTATGTAGAAACAACTTGAAAATTGTTATATATTTTTGGTCTTGTAATGATTTTAATCCTTTATATTATCATACATGATTAATAACAATTTTAACATTTTTACTTGTCCGCTACATAGGATCGCTTGCATGCATATACTACCTTTTTGAAACGATAAATTAAGGCCCGGCCAACTTAAAATTTGCAAATATATAAATAAAAAAAATGGGGGCTATATATATATATATATAGCTAGTTTGTGTCTAATATTTGAACAATGAACCCATAACTACGTACAGCCAGTGTGTGTCTAAGTAAAACATCTCCATTTCCAGTTTATTTCCGAAGGTAAGCAACCATGTTGTATTGTATCCTAATGATCCCTGTAAGAATAAACTGTAACATATATATATATACTAACCGTTGGGACATATTGTTTTTGCATGTATATAATAAATGATATTTCACAGTTTATAATGTATTATAAATAAGTATATAAATCAACATATTGTATTATAAAAGAAAAGAATGAAAAAAAGAAAGACAAGAAAAATTGACCAAGCAACGTAAAATTTAGAAAGTTGAAAGAGTTATTTATCTATTAGTTGAAGGGCATTTTTGATTTCACGCATTTTTTATTTCACACAAAATTGATGTGCGGTGCCACTAACCTCTATATGTGTAGATTTATTTTTCCTTTTTTATAATAGTGTTGATATGATCAGTGTTATATATACATATTTGTGTGTGTGTTGTACGACATACTTGTGGGGGTGAATGAAGAAATAAGTAATTAAGGGTTTATGATGACATTTAAGGCACGCATATCAAGTGGTATATATTGTTAGGAGTAGTAATTGGGTTGAAATTGTGTCTTGTGATTTAATTTATCCTCCATTCTTCATTTGAAAGTAGCACCATCACCCCATAATAGCTGCACCAGTCTTACACATTCGCCACAGGACCTGCCCAATCTATTCTTTACCCACCTGTGCCATTAACCCCTACCATTTTTTCACCTTTTACAGACAGAAATGTAAAGAAACTCATTCATTGGAGCAGCTATATATATATATATATATATATATATATATAGTACATTTATCAGAAAGATTCACAAATTGGAAGTCTTTGCATGCTAAAACTGAAACATCTATGATAATTCATGACTGATACATGTGCAGCAAAAATGTATTACACCTTTTCTTTACTATCCATTATATATATATATATATATGTATCCATGATCGTTCTAGCTCTACACTAAAAAATGGGTTAAATGCAATTTACTCCCTATGATATATTAAATAAGAAAAATTCTTATGGAAAAAGAATTAGTAAATCACCCTCTGTGATTTAAAAAATGAAGTAAATTATCTCATTGTCAATGGTTTAGATAGGGACAATTTGATTAATTTTTCAAAATACATGGATTTTTTTCTCATCATTTCTCATATCACAAGGGCAAAATTGCTTTTTTTTTGGATAAAAAATTGACTTGCTTCATTTCCGTGATAGAAGAAGAAACTATTCCTTGATTTTGTTTTTCTTCATTTTGGCAGGATGGGTTAGCAGTTGTACTGAGAGGAGTTATGGGAATTTGTTGAGCGTGCATGGCTCAGAGTTCCTTCAGTGTACGTAGGCATAAATACAATTGCCTACAATCACAGTTTAGGTTTGAATAATATAATAGACCATATCTATCTATCTATCTATATATATATAGCGCATGAGTACGTAGTTGGGAGTTGATGATGATGTAAAACTACTAGATGAGCAGCGTTGTAGATTACAGAAAATATGATGTAAACTTTTCGATACTTAATCTGGTAAAAGGTTGGTTGGTTCACTCTTCTTCACTGTGAATGGAGTTTAAATCAAGTCATATATATCTTCCAAATTAGAGCTTTCCTCTTAAGCAATGGGGGTGAGAATCTACCTTCTTTTCTCCTTAATCATCATTCATCACCTTAAACTATGCAATACACAGGTCTTTACAGGTGAAACAATCTTTTCTGCTGATCCTCATCATACATGATGTTAGAAAGTGAAAGTGAAATGATAATTTCTCTTGATTTATACTGCAATCATAAAATCCAGATATTCCATTAAGCAATGGTTTGTTACTGTATCAGAAGTTAGAATTTTAGTTTTCAACTGTAAAACTTTTATATCTCTCACTTGGAAATACTTTAGTAGGCTAACATATAACGAATAAGAAGTAATGTCGTGTAATTATATGTTAATATCGTCATTCCTGACCCAACCATTCAGAGGCTATTATATACATAATTTTTTTATGGAGAACAGTTGGGCCTTTGATTTCGTCCTTGGACCAACAGTTTTTGGCCCAGCCCTTTCTCAGTGATAGATCCCTAGCCTCACAAATACTCGGACAAGGAACAAACACCACGTCTGCCAGCAAGTGCTAATCATTTGTTTAGAGGACTTATTAAAGATAAATATAGTGTTATGGTAGATAAATGACTGACTTTTAAGAATCTCTCTCTTGTGAAGGTAATTCTAAAAAGATTTTTTTATCTCAAACAAGATTTCTCGTCCCATTGTTACGTTAAAGCCTAACCAGCAATGTGATTTGAACAAAATAGAACTAAAATGGAGGAACAGGGGCAAACACAAGATTAGAAAATGAGAGATTACAACACAGAAATCGGTGAGCTACTTGAGCAATCTACAATCAAAGAATGGAAAAAAGAAACACCACCAAACATAATATAACGGCTGCAAATAAGTGGTAGAGTAAAAGCAATGAAGAAGAAACTATAACCAAAAATCCGAAGCAACCAGTAAAAATAGACAATTATATATATAAAATCAGATACAGGGAATCATGCAGTGAAGAAAACCAACAACCATAACTTAACATAGAGAAATAACTTCAGCAGCCCAAACTCTATTACATGCTATCATTCACCTAAATGGGAACTAAATTCACAAGATATAATTTCTCTATCAGAGGAGAGCCCCATACCCCACAAAAACTCTTCAAAATAGGTAGCATAACACCAAACAAAAAGAATAATACGACCCTGTCGTCGAAAGGGTTAGTCCACGGCACAAGATAAGTACAACTTAGCATTACAAATAACAATAACCTGAATCTGTCCAGCCAAATGTGCATAATGTAATATGAAAACATAGTAAAACACAGCTCCTCCTTCCTTGAAAGAATAGTAAAGATTAATAGTTTTAAACAGGCCAAACAGTGGATTTAGTTTGGCATACACAATATTAAGAAATGGAACCCTCATGACAGAGTTAACATCTGAATTCTTTTCCAAGTAAAAATCTTCTTCAACTATTAACAGCGAGAAACATAAGTCAAAGGGCAAGTTGTTCACGTGCCCCAGCTCTTCCACAAAGGATTCCATCAAGCTCATTCCAGCATTGCTAGCTATACACATCTGCAGCACTGATAACCAATCAAAACAAAGAAAATATATTTGAAAATAAAAGTTGATGAAATCAGATAGACATATGTAATTGCGATTATATTATTCATTTTCAGTCAATTTGAAATCATGTATCTAACTTGGGTTTATAACAAGAGGATTAGCAAATATAAAAAATTATTATTCGCTGGCAAGAGAAAAACAAATTGCATCAATCAGTAACTTGAAAGCTCAAACTTAAAACCAAAAACAAGAGAAAATTCAACCTGGATCAGATTTCAATCGAGGTAACCAAATATGGTAGCCTACTCCAATTTGAAATATTAACAAATATAAAAAAAGACAGAGATACAAGAAAATGAACAGGTTCTTGTCTTGGTGCTAAGCAGCATTCTTTTTCAAATTCTTTCACTTTGAGTAGCAACTGCAGCATTCATGAAAAGAAGGATTGATACAGCTCCAGCACAAGTACAGACTAAAAATTGCAACACTGATAAAAGGTCGATGCAATGGAATTATAATGCTTCATAATAATGCATATAATTGCAATTACCAGTTAAACAGTAACCCTAGGCCATCAACTTACCCCCCCCCCCCCAACCCACACAACATTTCAGGATGCAAGGAAAAGCCATAACCTGGCAAATTATACATTTCTAGTCTGTCAAACTGAAAATAACTTGAAATCAACACTGATTCCCTTAGACTCCAAGCATTGTTTTAATATTCAGCGGTTTAGAACCTTAATCTGGGAGCTGCCAATATGATGAGCACTCTTCCATCTGATTGCCAATCTCAAAACAGCACATTCACCGGTTCACATTACATGTATTAAGCAGAACTTTTCATCCTCCAATCTATAAGAAAATATATGGGAACTAACCAAGATCAACATCAATTCAAGGAAAACACGGGAAACCATACTGTGAGTACCTCTACCATATTCTTAGGTCGAACTAGTTATCAATAAATTCTCCAAACTAGACTACTCTTTCATGAATTTTAATGGATAGTAAACCAAGCAAAAAAGCAATAATTAAATCAAAGGCCAAAAGTTGACAGAAAAATCATTAATAAGATCAGAAGAAATGCAGTCATACCATCAGAAGATCTAGAACGCTTGGCCTGCTTGATCTTCTCTAGCTGGACCTGTGTATCCATAAACAATTGCATCCTCTGAACCTCCAAATCTTTGGCAAACTGCATCCTCTGCTTTTCCAACTCCACCATCTGCCTCTGCTTCATACCCTCCACCTTCTCAAAAATTTCCCCAAACCTCTCTATAGCCTTGGCCAGTCGCCTCATGCCTTCCTCCCCTACCTCTTCCTCCTCGGGAGCCCTATCTTCGCTCCCCTCTGCTTCCTCTCCCTCCAAGTATCCATCATCTTCCTCCGTTTCATCCTCAGCCGCAGCCGCGGCAGCGGCCATAACTGAATAATTCTTCCTGAAATACGACTCGTCCACGGGCGGCGATGGCGTCGGACGTTTCTGTGGCAGAATCACCGGCATTACCATAGCGGAAGGGAGCGGTTTCCGGTAGGGTAACGGCACAGCCATCGGCGGCGAAGGCAGAGATAACGGCTGCGTAGATTGAGATGATGCCAACGGCATAGCCGACGAGGTCAGCTTACTCTGATGTTTGTTGAAATTAGATCCGATCAAAAACTCCAAACGAGAGAAAAAGGGCCACGACGACGTCAGAGTTCCGTTGGAGTCGGAGATCTTCGCCTTCTCGGTCTTGTACTTCTTCTTCAGCGTATCAATCCGATTCTTGCACTGAACATCGGTGCGGCGAGTCTTCTTGGTGTGGCCGTGGCGTGCGTTCACCACATCAGCCACCTCCTGCCAATCTTTTTGACGGAGATTGCCGCGGTTGAGCTCCAAATAACGACGTCCCCAGGCGTCCACAAGCGTCGATGTGGCCTCCTCCGTCCAACAGTCCTCACGGGAGGGAACTTGCCGAGACGGAGGATGTCCCTGAGGAGTCGAAGATTCCACTAAATCATCCATAGATCAATATCTGTAACAATTCAAGGAAAATTTCCAAGAGTGAGAAAGGACGATTAGACAATGAAGAAAAAGAGACGATGCGGAAGGCGGCGGGTAGGGAAAGGGATATGTGTATGGAGAGGGAAGAAGGGAAGGGAATAGGGCTGAGTCTGACTGGGGACTGGGGAGGGCATCGCCGGGGGGCGCGCGTGTGGACGACGGTCACGCGATTTCGGCAGCATAATTGTCATGGGTGACTGCGTCACGTAACGTCTGTGGTTTGGTCACCGATATTTTGCGCCGATTGATTGGATTTAGGTTCGTTGAATTAGGAATTTTTGTTTTTTATTATTTTTATTAAGAAAGAGAATAACGGGAACGGGAGCGGGAGCGAATAGGGCGATGATCCGCGTGGGTTTGGACGGGAGGGGAAATTGCCTTTGCCTTTGCCTCTCTCCGTGTCCGGTCATGAGAATTCCGAGTGCTTCACAAATTGACGATTTTGGCCTTGCTGATCTCAATTGGGTGCTTGACCCGACAACATTTTTTTTGTTTGAAGAAGATAGAACCCAGTGTCGCCGTACAGGCCCATAAGAAATAGTTCTTCTGGGCCTGTTGGGCCTTCAAATCCTAGTTAACAATTCTCGCATTCACATTGACCTATATTCAACTATTATTTGTACATATCTTAATAACTAGCAGGTGAAGCATGCTCCATATCTACATATACATAATTTAAAATTTTATTATATTTTTAATTTGATAATTAGAATTTTTTAATTTAAAATAAATAATTAATATTTGAAAACATAAATTAATATTAAATATGCACAAATAAATATTTATTAAAAGAATTAATTGATCAAAAGGAATTATTGTGAATAAATAAGCATATTCAAAGAATGTATTGTGAACAAGTAAGTATGTTCAAGGGTATTTTTTGTTAATAAACATTGAGCCAGAGAAGTTAGTAATTATTATATGAGTCTCAGCCTTAATAAACAATAATATAGATTAATAAAACGAACAAGAAAATGATTGAAATTCAAATATTACTCCTTATATGCCTCAATTAGCTAATTTTTGAAATTACAGTTCTACATATTTTATTCACAATATTATAGTAATCATCAAAACAAACTTACAAGTGTATCAAATTTGGTAATTCATGATGATTATCGTCACATAAAGTGATGGGATACACGTAAAATTTACAAAAAATTCATGAAAATTATTGAGAAAGACAAGAATGATAACTAGATATTCACTACTAAGCTGATTATGTCATTTGGAATTCATGAGTAAAAACGTTGTTGAAGAAGGAATGGAAAATTAAAGGGTGAGGAGTCTTGTCATTTCAGCTACTTTTTTTCTGCTTTTTAAGTGCAATGAACTTCAAATTCGTATTTATTTTTTGGCAGGTGCAAGTGTGTAGTGATTGAAACTTGAAACTTGACATGACTGTTTTTGCACATGAAAGTAGAAACCTAAGGGTGTAGGAGGAGGACAGAGACGTACCTATTTCTCTTTCCATTGCATCATCACTTCAACTGTACTATGTATGATTTGAGTTGGAAAGCTGGAAGTTTGTCCAATTCACCATCACTACCACTTACATTGTTACTTTGGGTAGATGATTCAGTGGTGCAGTGTGTCAAATCATAACAATTTTTCCCAATAACTCTTGTTTCATTTACCTTTTTATCATCATCAGTTTAGAAAGCATGCAATATCGCGGATGGATCAGTAACGACTTTTTGGCAGTGGGGTCTATAAATTTGTTTAAATATTATTTGCAATTAATTTCTGACAGATAAACTTGTAGTTTACAATATTTTTTTTAAAAACTTTTGTCACGATTTATATGAGCACCCAATCAAAGACGCTACCTGCTTGTATGGGGCGAAGTATAATTAACTATATATACTGGGAGGACATTCCGTAATTTAATATAAATATATATGGACTACATATATATATATATATTTGGTCCATCAATAATCATTTAATATTATTGCAAATGGAATAATTTGTTTGGATATTATTGGATTCTGATATATATATATATATAGATATGGAAATAAATGTGGAGAGGATATATGGTGATGGATAATCAAATTGGTGGCTTACAGCTCACAAGTGATTCATGTCCCAGGCCCGTCCAATGATTTAACTTGATTTAAGTTAACCACACACTATATATCAAGATTACTTGAAGGGTTTTCATTGATAAGACAAATTAGAAATATCACGTGATTTATCAAGTTTCATATAATTGGCGTCAAAATTCATGAATACGGGTATATATGTATATATTAATATATTTACATAATAATTATCTTGACGTGTATAAATTTGAAACTTGAAAATTCATTAAATTAATGAGATGCATCTGATCATATTAAATTAAGGTATTTATAAATTGACATGCAAAAACAATGAGGTTATATATATATATATATGTATTAATATTGGGTGTAGGCAGAGGGTAAAGATGAAATAGTGAGGTGATAAATATATTGTGATGGGAATTGATGAAGTAATGTATAGATGATGAGTAGGTAGTAGTCCAACAACTGTGGGACGTCTTCTCAGGGGTCCCCTAATGATGGGACTTACTCTGGATCCATACATCATCATCATCATCATCAATATGAATCTGCCCCTCTCACCACCCAGCTATCAACATTCTCAACTTTCAAACTTGTTGCCCATTTTGGTTTATCCTCCATCACTGTCCTATATATGTACGTTTCAAAATTCTCACTATTGTTAGTAAAGTATTATTCTTAGAGGACTTCAAATTGCTTTTATTTAATTGTTGTTATGTAAAAATAAAAACATATATTTAATTATTGATAATTAATTATGCAAAATATACAGTTTAAGGTCTGAGTGATGGCTCTTTACAGTTGCTTTATCCTTCATCTTCTCAAATTAATCACACCTCTTTATGATGCTATTTAATACATATCATGTCATGTGAATTAATAAATCATCTCTTTGATATCCAAATAATTAATTAATGTACCATTTTCAAAGTTAGACACCACGAAATATTATAGTCGTCAAATTTTGACATGAGCACTGCGATAAGTAGTGCCGGACAAAGATGGGGCTCTGGACCAGGAAACATGGAACTTAAATTCTTTTATATTTTTTTTCAACCATGAAATATGGGGTCTGATTTTTTACTAGTATGTCTATTTTTTTTATCGTACCTAATGGTGGGTCGGGACATGATAACATAGATATATATAATCTATGCTTAATCATTTTATGTATACAGAAAAAAACACATAAATAGATCGAGAGAGAAGTGTGACAACATTCAACAGTAGAAGTGGGATCATTTTCAATGACAATCTCTCATCTGCGATCGATAACTCCAGTGATTTCAATGTTACACAAATAGAGAAAACTCCTCTCTTTTTTCCTTTTCTTCTGCTTTCCGGTGCCGGAGAACCTGACGCTGCCGGCCGCAATCGGTATTCAGATGACAATACAGTTTCATTCATTCTGCTGGAAGAAAACTTTATTCTCTCTCTCTCTCTTTTTTTTTTTTTTTTTTCTTTTTTGCCTTTTGCTTAAGTGATTATATACAAATAAAGGATAAAAGCGAAAGGATAAAAACAGGAAGAAAAAAGAAGAATAAATGACAAAAAGGTTACAGCCAATAAACACTAGTATTCAGTTTGGAAACCCTAGTGAATAGCCGGACGCAGTAAATACTAAAGGAGAAAAAAGAATTTAACTCTCGCCATGAATCACGCTTCAGACGGAGTCTCAGAAATGCTCTCTAAGTGGGGTCTCCACACTCCGATGCGGCCGCGCCGCCGATCCCTCTGGGAAGAAACCTTTTCCGATAAAATTTCACTCAAGTAACGATCGGAAATGAGTAGGTTCGTGACGGAGATGTTTCCTCCACTCTTCGCGGGACTGTTGTTGTGATCGGATTCTTTCTTTTTCCTCTTGGTTGAAGTTTTTGATCGAGTTTTTTCCGGCGCCGGCGGAAGGGGCATGAGGAAATAAATCTTGCCTCGCTGAAGCTCCGCGTCGGGAGGTACGACGACGATTTTGGGACACACCCCTTCAGCCGACGAGGAAGAGGGTTTCTTGAGGACGTGTTTGGGGTGAAGTTTCATGATTTCTGCTGCTTTTACAGTGCCGCTGATTTCTTCGACACGGCCATTAGCATGCACTATCCGGATGACGTCGAGCGCCCCGCATGGCAGAATGCAAGAAATGCAGCATCTGATTGCGTTTTTCATATTAAAGCTGCCGATTGATGGATTCTACTTTCCTTGTTCTCTCTCTCTTGATTTTTCTCTCATTTAGAGAGAGAAGAGAGAAAAGAGGAGAGTATAGAAGGGAAGAAAGTGGAAAATTTAAAGTATCAAGGAAGATCAAGAAGAAGTTTCTTTTCTTTTGTTTTCTTTTCTTTGAATATATGTATATATATATATATATACATAGGAAAAAAAAGAAAAAAGAAAAAAGGGGAGGAGAGTGGCAGCGGGTATCAATCACCTCATTGAGAGTTTTTTTTTACAAATAATATTTTTATTATATATGCTTTTGGACCTTTCTTTAATTTTTTTTCTGTCAACTTTTTTCTTTTTTTTAAAAAAAAATAAAGAAAATGCCTTTTTCTTTTCTCACTTGCTTGAAATGAAACTGTTGCCATGATTTAATAATTGGGGTGATGTTGTACTTAGGCTTTTGGATCCATCATTTCACCCCTCTACCCATCCCTCCTCCTCATCACCCCCTTCACAAAGTTCAATAATTTGGGTTGGGTGTGAGAGGTTGGATCCTTGTGGAGACACATGCTTGTCCATGATTGGTGCTGCCAAGTCATCACCAATTGCACAGGACTGATTCACGACACGTGTTTCAATCAGGGTGGGCCACTTGTCAACGTGTGGTTGATTATGTGGTTTGCTGGAGTAGGTGTGCAAGCTATTAGTGCATGGACGTCCTCGGTGACAAAGAGTAGAGGAATATGCATATATATATATATATGGGGGTTCTCATGGAGCCTACTGTGTGTGAAACAAATGGGATACACACATATATATTATATATATTTTCATTACTTTTTTCCTCTATTATTTGGAATTTTGGAAATAGTTCTTGTTTGAGAGGGTTTGTGATATCTTCAGACATCCCCAAGCATCAATATGATCATGTGAATTGTGGGTCTAGATCATTGGGAAATGAGGGCATGATCATACACTTCATTAACTTAACAGGGATTTATAGTCTTGTTTATGAAGCACATGAAACTGCATGGTTTTGCCCTATTAATCCAAGATGATTTCTTATGAGGTTATTTGGTAAATTTTTCTTTAAATGACTCAAAAAATTGCATTGCAGGCCAACCTATTTAGGTTATCATATCACCATCACCCTCGACTCGAATCAAATTTATTTTGAAAAAAAATAATAATAATAAAGCATGAATGAATTATTCAAATATTTTTATTAATGATCTAGCAAAAGAAAAAAAAAGAAATCAAGTTTTATTGGTTTGTCTTTTCAACTTAACATCAAAATAAAAGAAATTAAAAAAGCAAGATGATAACACATAAGATTTCTGACAAGAATTTGTTAGATGGGTGATCTGATGTGTATCAGGCGTGTGGGGACAATTGTACAAATTAAGTTGCTAACAACAGAATTTTAGGTTAATGGAAACAGTAAGGATGTGAGTGGCGGTTTATTTTGTGATTAATATCAAGTTGGAGGACCCCAGTTCATTTAATGGCTGAGATGTAGATGTTAGTGGGCAACATGTGAAGGATGGAGGAGCGGGTCCATGTACACCCCTCCTGCTCCATCTAAATCTACCTAAAATCGTGTAATATCTAAGACCATCGGCTAAGTAGTCAGATCAAGATCAAATGTGTGTTGTATGATCAAGTTAACGTACGTACGCACCTAATCAAGAAACTTTCGAGGGTAGGGATCGGATTTTAAATGGGAAGATCATGGGCTGTCTGCCTTCAATTATTACAGGGAGAAAGAATTGTGTGCTCTGGAGTCTGCAGCAGCGTCTGCTATGCCAATCATCTATCCATATGATCATTCATCACCTATCAAAAAGGCATATTTTCACGTACCCCTTTTAATTTTCGACTACTTTATTTTGTTCAGAAAATTCTATCTTCTCATTCTCATCACATTTCTGTTTGCTTCTGTTGGCCGACTATACCAACTCTTTTTGACCTCTACTGCTACACAAATCATTGCCCCTCTATTCTTCACCAAGAAGAAGAAAACAAAATCTATGTTAAAAAATAAAATAAATTTTTTTGATTAATTATACACAACCTTGTATAAGAAAAAATTAGAAAAAGAGACATAATTAATCTTAATAATGTAACATTCATCGAGCATTAATTGTTTATAATTATTTCAAATTAATAATGCTTTTTCTGGGATTCGTGAATACATATATATATATAAAGTTCTGATAATGCTTTTCCTTGGCGTTTCGAGCAAATATTTAAATATTTTTCAATATGTAAAGTACGTACCACTTTCTTCGCCCTTGTAATTCGATACGAGTGACATGAATCCGATAAAAATTGTCTGGATATTTTTTCAGATGGGTAAAAAATGAAATGAGGTTGACGAGAAGCACGAGAGAGGCATCATTGTGAAATTTTCATGAAAAATGGAGCATCCATGCACGTAAAATATAGCGGAATTTAGAAGATCAAGGACTATGCTGAGAGTAACGAGGTTAACTGAATTCTGTTCACAGGGACAAGGACGATTTTGATGGTTCCAAAATTGATCAAACAGATGGTAATGTTCAAATGAATTAGCCAAGTTAAAACACCATAACTATAAAAGTATTATAATTATTCATATAGTTATCCATTTTAATGTAATGTTTACATACATGTTTGATATGCTACATGCACTAATTTTAATATTATAATTATTTGATTAAATTCTGTGTGAGAGTGGACATTGTTGATTAATAATGAGAAGAAAGCATTGATTTAGATTTTGGGCTGGGGATGGGCCTCCACAGTCCACACCACATATAGGGCTCCATCCAAATTTCATCACGACATAATCACAATCATCAATATATGTGTTACATATAAAATAAATAGATGGAGTGATGTAAAGTGAACCATTTACGATTTTGATTCTTTGTTCAAATCCAGCCCACTATTGGAACGACTCCAGCCCAATTCTTTTATTATTATCATTTATTATTATTTTTATAGTAAATACAACTATTAAACAATCAGATGTCGCGATTCAATCTCTTCGATTCAATTCAAACTGCAAGAAATTGGAGAGAAACGCAACGCAGAAACTCATTTTCGTCTTGTCGAGGAACTGGCTGCAACTCTGTTCCATCACACCTCTCGAGATAATCCAATCCACCACCATCAAATCCCAATCTCCGACGCCACCGCGACATGCCAGTCTTTAAGGTTCCCTTCAACGGGTACTCCGTCAAATTCAGCCCATTCTACGAGAACCAGCTCGCAGTCGCTACCGCTCAGAACTTCGGCATACTCGGCAACGGCCGTCTTCACGTCCTCCAGCTCGGACCCGCCGTCACAGAACGCGCGGCCTTTGATACCGCCGACGGCGTCTACGACCTCTGCTGGTCGGAATCTCACGACTCGCTCATCGTCGCAGCCGTCGCCGATGGCTCTCTCAAGATCTACGACTTGTCCTTGCCGCCGGCCTCCAATCCCATCCGGTCGCTCCATGAGCACGCCCGTGAGTGTCACGGCGTCGACTTCAATACTGTTCGCAAGGACTCATTTTTGAGCGCATCCTGGGACGATACTGTCAAATTGTGGACTGTGGATAGACCGGCAAGCGTAAGGACTTTTAAGGAGCACGCTTATTGTGTGTACTCCGCCGCGTGGAATCCAAGGCATGCCGATGTTTTCGCTTCAGCTTCCGGGGATTGCACCACCCGCATTTGGGATGTGCGTGAACCAGGTTTGCCTTCTCTATCCATTTTCTTTGCTCGGTAAACTACTTGAAGCAGCTATAATCTTTGTCGTACTATAGATTGGCTATTTTTTACAAGATATACTGTTTCATTTGAGTAACTGGGGTTGTCTGATTTCGGCCTTAATTAATAAGTAAACTGATCTTCATGGACGACTCATGTTTCAAAGGTAATTCTGAATTGTTCGATGAATTTAATTGAGCTTAGAGATATAGACAGACCAATAACATTGTCGAATCACGGATAGTTTACTTCATGATTGATAAAAGCTTGCAAAAAAGTTCCTATTTTTACCGAAAACTATTTATGATCAGAGCAATATGCTCGTAGCATGCCCCTTTTTTAACTGATTTGGAGGTCTTATGTCCATAAATCTTGATAGTGAGAATTTCTTCTTCAGGGTCTACCATGATTCTTCCTGCCCATGAATTTGAAATCCTGTCATGTGACTGGAATAAATATGATGATTGCATAATTGCAACTGCATCTGTTGATAAATCAATTAAAGTTTGGGATGTGAGGAGTTACAGAGTGCCAGTGGCTGTGCTTAATGGGCATGGTTATGCGGTGAGGAAGGTGAAATTCTCTCCTCACAGAGGGAGTCTGATGGCATCTTGTTCATATGATATGACTGTGTGTTTGTGGGATTATATGGTCGAAGATGCTCTTATTGGGAGGTATGATCACCACACAGAGTTTGCAGTTGGTGTTGACATGAGTGTGTTTGTCGACGGGCTTTTGGCGAGCACTGGATGGGATGAGCTTGTTTATGTTTGGCAGCATGGAACTGACCCAAGGGCACCTTGACATCTTCAGGAGTTCTACTTTTTCTTCTTGTTCTTGTTCAATTGTATACAAAACAGATAAGAAGGGTCTCATCTCATCAATCCTATAGTTGCTGCTACACTATTAGATTCAAAGTTGTACTATCAAGCATGATGGTTAAGAACAAATTGATAAACTCGCATGTTGAATAATGGAGACCCAACATATTGAAATGTATGGTCACTTGTCCTTGAGCACTGACATTTTCTTTTGATTCTTATTTACTGAATGTAATTATTTTTCATGGTGATATGAAATTTAGAGGGCACCAAAGGAGTTGTCTTTTTCTATTTCCACTTTGAGAAGCAAAAGTTTGTAGCAATTTTTTGTTCTCGCAGTTGTATTATTTTGCTTAATTGTTTTAACGTATTTCGTAGAAAGATGACACTATGACCGGATGACAATTACCTAATCCTTCTGAAGAACGTCCACCAGATAAAGTACATTAGAGTTACATCTTGCAAGTGCAGCATCGGCTTTGTGCTTTCAGCATGATACCGAGGTTGTGGTTGATGTTGGGAAGATGGTTTTGTGTCATTGATATTCTTGTGGCCCTTGTCCGTACAGAATGTATTATATGCAGATTCATAAAGTTGTACAAGGTTAGATTCTCCCATACGACTGAAAAAGCAACAGTTTTTAAGTCTTAGAACAACTTCAGTATAGCAATATGATAGTTGTAATGGAATTACATTTTTCTGTTTGTTTTTTCTTTTCTAAACATTCAATATTTTATGATTCTGTGCGGTAAAGTGTTTCTCTCTCACCCTGGCGAGGATTTCACAGTATTATGGTTATGTAAAAAGTAGACTTGCTGGCTTTAGTCCAGAGTTTGTTTTTTCTCTTATACCTTTTTAATATCCTAAAAGATGGAATATATTCTGTGCAGGCACACGTTCATCAAAAGTATCACTTGGGGAAAATCTTTCCTGCGTTGTTCAGATACAAGTTTGCTCAACTTCACCCCCTAGAATTGCATCTGATCTTAGTCTGTATATCCTCGCTCGAGAAACTGCTCATCTTTGCTTACAAGTTGCAGTTCTCTAATTATTGATTCATCATTTGCAATTCAAGGAAATAGAAAGAATCACATCAGCACAATAAGTACTCGCATTCTTGCAGGCGCGAGAGAACCTCCTGACAGTTAGGTCGTTCATCCGGTTCTGCCCAGCAATCTGCGAGAAGGGAGAAAATAAGAAGAGAACAAGACAGACAATCAGAGGTGGATTCTTGAACTGAACATCACTAAGAGGTCATATCAGAAGGCATACCTGCTATTAGCTTGCCCAGAGGACCTTCCGGAATTTCTAGCCTCTGTCCATCATTGCCAACAGCATAAACTACCTGCTTGTTACGCTATAAGATCAATATCCTTTTTCATCCTCTCGTGCTGTTGCAGAATTTGATAGTGTTCAATTATCAAGACTTACTTGTACTGATGGTATGCCGTCCCATGGTCTATTCAGGGTACAGAGCTCCCACATTATGACGCCTAGGCTGAAAATATCACACTTCTCAGTGAAGGGCTCATTGCGAATAAGTTCTGGTGCCATCCACTCTGGTGTTCCTGCTGAAGAAGAATCACTCATTGGCCTGGTGGTCAGTATCCGGGAAAGCCCAAAATCGCATATCTTGACTGTCCAATGCTTATTCACGAGGCAATTTGCGCTTTTCAAATCGCGATGTACGATATTCATCCTATGTATGCTCAACAATCCCCTAAGTATACAGCAGCAAGAAGGGTCAAATACCAACACAAAACAGAGAGTAAAGGATATAGAACAGTAATGCACCTGCATATATCACAAAGCATTTTGATTCTCCTTTGCCAGCTAAGCTTCTTTTTCAGTCCGCTTGCATGGATTAAGTAATACAGTGAACCCATCTCCATATACTCGGTAACTATGGACAGGCGAGGAGGCGTTGTACAAGCGCCAAGGAACAATATAACTGCAGCAAAGAGTATATATGCTTATGGCAGAGAAAGAAACAGCCAAAGAACACAAGTAGTAGTTTTCCGTGACAGTTTAAGTAGGAAGATTACCATTTGGGTGGCGAATGCGGCTGCAGCAGAGAAAAGTAATGGTTAGTTAATAAAGAATGTTGCTTTCCCCTCACCAAGAATGACAGTTGAATTAAATCTTTTCATAAGAGGTGAGAACTTAATAATACCTCAAGATTGATATTTCGTTGCAAAAATCTTCAATATTCTCAACAGTCAGATCTTGTTCCAGAAACACTTTGATCCCAACCTCTAATCCATTCCAGGAGCCACGGAAAACTTCCCCAAAAAATCCTAATATACAAGCAAGACGAAAAGATTGGGAAACATGAAACAGACTGTACAACCATGCTGCATCTGAAAGTTATGACTCGAATACAAAAGGATCCATTCCAATTCGCACAATAAACTTGTAATGCAAGTCATGACTAAATACCCATGAAATGGGACGAAAATTCATGTAAAAATGACTCATATATATAGAAGTGATCGGATAAAACAATCCAAGCCACCAAAACAAATCAAATCACAGAGAAAAGGGAATGATTAAACCAATTCTTTTCTGAGAGGGGCAGACTGGTTATAATTAAAGCAAGGAATATCTAAACCATCTCTGTGATATAAGATGGAAAAGAAAGCTAAACTTGAAAGAATTTGATGGATACCTTACTATTTCTGCCCTATTGCACTAAAAGGATTTTTGACCACATCGATCACTGACTAACAGCCAAAACAAAATCCCACAGCAAATTATGCTCACTAATCAAGAGACAACCCAAGAACGACATACCAATTCCGACACGAGTTCCAATCGTTAACTCGGAAAAATTGATGTTCCATTCTTCGAAAGGTAACAATGGCTTGCTGAGGATCTTCGACGATTCAAGCACTTTATTAAATGTCGACATCATATCAGAACTGGCAAAAATTTCTGTTGCTTCACTCCTAAGAGAAGCTTGATTTGCAAAACGTTGAGGAGATGAAGGCAATGAGATTGCCTTTTGAGAATCTATTTCTTTCAAGGGAAAATTATATGTCAAAGGTTTTCGACCATATATTCCATCATGGCCATCTGGACTGAATCTTGACACCTGGAAAAATAAAGAAATTATAATACAAGAAATCCAACTGATAATACTATAATAGAGAGATTGCGACACGTATATTCATGCAAAAACAACAAACTCTCATTAGGTAAAATTGACAAAGGATTTATTCAGAAAACAAAAGGCAAGCTAGATAAAGCAATATCGTTTTTTTTTAAAATGATTAAGCACAAAAAAGGGATGGCATGCAGAATTGATATTCTGGGCTGATTTTGGCAACAAGACAATTTGTAACATCTTCAAAACACAAACAAAATTTTTAAACTCTTGGGATTGTTCAAGCAACCCATGAAGGATTGCCTTTATATTTCAACATTATTAATTATTTTTTAAAAAAAAAAAGTTTAGAGACACAATTGAACAATAAATGTACTCGGCAATTTACATAGCAAAGAACTATTAGGTGGACTCTTCATCAGTGCAAGGAAAGAAACAAAGAGAAGAGCATACACTTTGATTTGAGCTGTCATATTTTTCGCTCGTGCAACAACTAGAATTTGAATTTACTTGTCCCTGTGGAAGACGACTTCTCTTGAGAGTTTCATTCATTTCTCGAACAGCCCTAGATTTAAATGTTCAGAACCAAGTTAACATATTTTTCTGTGAAAAATGCAGAAAACAGATAACAATATTATCAGACACCTGAAGTTAAAAAATCAATCCCAAAGAATATGAAAGATGAAGTAATGGGGGCAAACAGAAAGAATGAACTACCTCACAATATCATCGCCGATCTCAGGAATCATGCTAATACAACGCCGTCTTCTTCGACGGGTTTCTAGTGGAGAGGCACCAGCAGACCTTCAATTTTGGAATTAATGTCAAGAGAGGCAGAAACAACATTATTAAAACATACTTCCTAACTTCCACACGCAAACACACAAAAGGGGGAAAGAGAGAGAGAGAGATTGAAGAAAATGTTGATAGAAAAGAAATCCGAGCAACAGATTGTTCTGTATAGTGCTCGGAAATAATGGGCTGGAAGGATTTGAATTCAATTGTGAGGTTGTTTTTACTTTGGTGACAATTGATGGAAAGATACAATGGGTGATAATGCAACAATTATCTTAATCCTTTTCACTACTCTTATAACATTATTTTTCCATACGAGCTCTCACAAAATTTTAATGAGACAGCCAGATGGCACACCAACAATGTTTTCTATTTATATATATACATGAATACACAACCTCAAGTTTAAGTTTGAGATGCCATACAATGCTTCACCTATTTCTTTGACATTCCTCAAGCCTATTGAAGAAAATAACTGAATCCTATTCTTAAAGCTCAGAACAGTACAATCAAAATAACAACCACCGAAATAAATGCTTGAACTCTCGATCAATATAAAAAATACAAATACATAAATCATGGAGCAGATAAAATATTTTATGATTATAAACACATTGCAAGATCATTTTATCGCTTATATTGGTGAGCCATATTAAGAATGCTAATGACTAATATAGGGAGCTACAACCTTGATGCATTAATATCATTGGTGCGCTCTCGGAAGGAATGCCTGCGACCTCCAAGCAAAGATCTTCCATGTCCACGAAAGAAAGGATGCTCAGGACTGGAGAAAAGATGACAAAACTTTGAAGCCCAAATAACGAATTGAAAAATGAAAATGTGAAAATGAATCAGCAAGTTCATTTATGGAGAATTGACAAGAAAATAGCAGAAACACATGAACTCAATCGTGAACAGAAATCCTAGCAAGAAACTTATATACAACAAAAGGAGGAATCTCAAGAAGTAAAAACATTTTCAATCAAAATTTAAGGGAAATACATGAAATCTCAGTGGCTTGAAAGGAAAAGAATCAAATTAAGTTTCTCCCTGAAGAAAAGTCCAATAAATGAAACTTTGGTGACTTGCTTGAATTTAAAATTAGTGCAGGTCCAGCTTATGCATATGCTAGGATGAGTTGGTAAATAACAAAGTTCAGTTAATTCAAAACTTTTAGGATGCAAGATGAGAGATCAACCTGGGGGACGGGGAGTGTTTCTAGTTAAACTCTTGCAGAGAGAATTACAGGAAATCCCATGTGAAATACCTTATCTGTTACAACATCAGCTACTTGGATATATCTTTAAATTTATTTGATTCTTAAACTGATGCATTGGACTAAAACAAATTCAAGCTAATTAAAAAGAAAACCAAGAAGAGTGACCCAAACCTCCCCCCTCCAACCTTTGTATTGTGTTTAATCCATAAGCAACTTGTAAGATGTTAAAGATCTGGATTGGATTTACACTTCTGAAATTTCGCCCAACTAAAATGAACTGGCTTATGTTGTTTTCTCAAAAGAGAAACTAGTTTTCAGGGGTATCCCTTTCAAGCTTATCATTGTCTTGCATCAAGGTAAATAATGTAGATTATGAACGTCAAGCGTGCAATATTACTGAGATATAGAGGGCATGCTAGAAGTTGGAAAACGAAAAAATTCAATAAGAGGCACTTGAGCGATATAATCCATGATGTGATACATCATTCGAAACTAAAAGCCCACACTTTCATCAGTTGCACTTCACAATTTCAAAAGCTCTTGCATTTGAGGGGGGGAAAGCTCTTCAGTTAACAAAATTTAATAACCTTAAGCTTGCTGTCCTTTGTTCAG
This sequence comes from Sesamum indicum, assembly GCF_026168435.1. NCBI lineage: Eukaryota > Viridiplantae > Streptophyta > Magnoliopsida > Lamiales > Pedaliaceae > Sesamum > Sesamum indicum. Next base: position 17,103,016 of record NC_142668.1, read on the forward strand.
CTATGACTTTCTTCCGGCTCCGCCGCCAAAATGCATTTGCCACATTTGGTTCACTGTACGACAATCTGAATAAGAACAGTGTTTCAGTACCCTTGCCCAAAACAATTACCTTAATAAAAAATAAATCTTATCAGGAATTACAACAGGAAAAGATCTCTTCATGCAGATCACATCATTTCCTCTATGACACATCCAATGCGCATGCAAATAACAAGGATCTGAAAACACAGAACCTATTGCTGTGTTACACTGGTAGCAGAAGATTCTGAAAACTCCAAACCTATTTCTGTTTACAACTTGGAACTGCTGAAAAAAAAGAATTCATGATGACAAGCTCCTCTGTCAACTCAATGTTTGAAAGCGTAACTTGGAACTGTTATAGTTTACAACAAAGATGAACCACAAAACTCCAAACCTATTTCTGTTTTACACTGGAAGCAGAAGATTCTAGAAAAAGAAACAAATGTTGAGCAACTGCTGCAAAAGGAAATAAAGGTATTTGAAAAACTCAAACTATAAGGATCCAGGAGTTAGGTTCTTACCCTTCAACTTCTGTTTTATCTGAGAAGCAGTGCAGAGGACTGTTTGGTTCAATGGGTGAATCATACGAATCATTTTCTGCAGAATCACTCTCACCAGCAGAGAGATGAGAGAGAACGACTGCCTTTGCAGAGCATGGCACCAACTTGCCAGGATTACGCACAAGATCCACTAAAAGTTCTACAGAATTCAAAACAACTGTGACAGACATGTGTTTATATGTATCTGTTCGCTCCATTACTCCTTTAGGGAAACCCTGAGAAGAAGAGTGAAAAAAAGAACAACAACAAATAGAAAAATCTTCAGATGGTTAAGATGTGCTTGGACGTAACATCAATTATGCAAACCTCAGTGTATAACTCTAGCGAAGATGGCACCTTACCACCATAAGTGTGCTTTCCAAGCCAACAGCATCGGCAAGAACTTTGAATAAGATAGCCCTGGCATGGCAAGAGCTATGCCTTATTTGACCCAGCATATGGATACCTTGATTATCCAATGCATGAGAGACTTCTTCAAGTGCACCATTGACATGATCCGATTCCAACTTCGGTCTTTTGAAGAAATCGCAGACCTAGAAAAGGTGGTATAGTAACAAAAAAAGCATAATATTGTTATATAAACCTTATTGATGTATAGTCTATCTTTATGCAGCACATCACTTGTTAAGCATTTTGAAACTGTTTATGTCATACTTTCACTTCGTTGTTAAAATTCTACAAGCAATCATCCTGTGATAATAAATGCATCCCTCACAAGAAAACTTAAAGATGGAGAAAACACTTGAAAATTATGGAAAAGAATGAGCACTTTTTTATGATTTAGTATTACTCATTTTCTGGACATCTCCAAAACCAAAATATTAGACATAACTCATTAGCAAACCAATAATACTAGATGGTTACCCATTTGGGAATCACTTTACATTAGAAACAGCATTTTTAGATGAAAAATTGAAGAGAAAACTAGAATCAGTATGTTCAAATAATCAACTTTCTTCACCCCTTCTGTTTTCTGGTAAAAGAAAATTCTTTGAGAAAGAAAGTTATGCACCACATGAGTTCAGATCTGAAGACTAGAGTAAGACATTATGAGGAGTACACACCAATCCAGCTATCTTCTTTATCACGGCAGCAGGATTTGAATTCAGTCCCTTCACCAAAGTGGTAGCGAGCTGCTTTAACATGGAAAGCTTCTTATCCTTACGTGTATCAACTATAATAACATTTGGCCTGAGCCCCTCCATATCCAAAGCATGAAGCTCATCTATAGAGGGAATAGTATCAAAGAGCTCCTTAAATCTTCTTTCCTACAAATGTGAAGCATTACACAATGACTGAATTGGCCAGTTATGAACTACGCCATAAGCTTACAACATTAAAGACTAACTTATTTCATATAACATGAAGTTGGTTTACAAAATTATATTACCACTTTCAGAAATAGGTGAAATCCGACTAAGAAGAGAAAGAAATATGCTATTAGCAATAAATTTTGGGCAGTTATGGGACAGCATAAATCTCTTTATTAGAGGAAAAGTAATAAGGAAAAGAAAAGAACAGATGAGCGTTTCATGCTAATCGGAAAAAAAAGAATAAGGAAGTATGTTTTGCCATTATGCTCAATATGGAAGTTCCAAAAGACTCCCAATAGTCCACAGAGACTTGCCAAATGGTTCCTTCTGTCTTAACTGTACAAAATTAGATGTAGGTAAAATAATAGAATAGAGAAGAAATCAGGATGACAAACTCTAGGTATTACACCAAAAATCATTTTAGACACTGGTTAATTCTCTTGCTCACGAAATAGACACAATGTGATCTGAATTAGTTGAGCTAAAATATCCATCAGACTTAAAAGAATAAAAGTAGAACAGAACAAAAGGTAAAGATAAACCAAATCTAAGCAAGAAGCCTTCGGTTCCATACACTCTTTCTGGTTTGACAGATTTGTGCAATTAAAGCAGAAAACATTAGTTACTTTACAACCTGGAGAAACAAGGAATTGTTGCGTATCTAAACATTTATAGACCCACTTACTGGATTGACAAAATAGAAACCATCAGGAATTGCTTCAGCTATCTTTCCAGTATCCCACAAAGTCTGCGACGCTATTTGAAATGGTTGACTCCCAAAGTCATGCTGACTACTTGATCCTTTAGAGCTTGAGGTTTCATCTGAAGAAACCAGAGAAATAGACCGGAGTTTCTCGATAAGACCTGATGGCCACCATTGGGTATTACGAGGTGGTGTTTCCACCAGCCTATTATCATCCTTATTCTCCTCCATATCTTCTCAAACTCAGGATATATCATGTTTGGTAACTTGTAACATGCATAAGAGACATTGCCAACACAAACTCTGCTTCCGAAAAGGTTCATAAACAGCTTTACCTACAACCTGAAATAAAGCACATAATCTCCAACCTGATAAGGGAAGACTGAGCAAATTCAGACAGGAAGAAAGGCTTTTGGTTATGGCTTTTGTTTTCATGTGGTCCAAATCACTCTTTATCAATTAGCATTTTGGAAAACCCAAGATAATAAGTTTTGTTTGACACTCACAGGATTTCTGAAATGTAGAAAACTTTCGTCCATATTGAAATCAAATATAAGTCATTTAATAGTGAGTGTACCGTGTCCAGATAACATCACAAATTCTTTGACTGCGGAAAACGCAGACTAATCACTTTGGTCTCTCCAGATAACATCATTCTTTAATTGGTTTCTTGATCAATTAAATCAACTTTAATACCCAAAAAAAAAAGGGGTGGAAAGAATGATGATAAAGATGATTAAACTCATTCTTGTGGCGAAGTCAAGAACCCAACTCACTGCAAAACTGCATTCAATCTGAAGGACACTTCTTCTTTGATTGCATTACAAGAAACCAATCAACCATTAACAAATAGAAAACACTTGACGCCATTAATTGAAAGGAGATAAGAATATACAGAACGATAATGTAGAGTTACCACAACAAATTCTTTGAATGTGAAAAGGAAGGGCTACTTCTCCAACTTGTTTCTCTGCGGGAGGGGAAAAACAAACAGAAAACATATAAGTACAAGTCGAAAGTCAATTCCAATTCTTGATCAGCGACAAGAAAAAAAAAAAGACACGCCAAAAATAGGGAAACTTCCATTAATCTTGCCAAGAAATCAACAACCCATTATCCAACACGAACATTTAATTCCAAGAAACCCATCAAGCCTGGCCGAATTATTTCAAGAAACACGAAAAAGGAAGCAAGAAACCAATCAAACAGCACTTGCTTGAGGATTTCATGTCAGGAAACGTGAAACCAGTATCAAGAAACCAATCCACGGTGAGGCATGTACGCATTGCCCCATTCGAACAAATGAAAATAAGAAAGAAAAGTGTAGGACGATAATGTCGAAATACCGGAAGATCCGAAGACGTAAATCTTAGAATGGTTCTTGAAGACATGGCATCTGAATCTGAGTGAGTGGCAATAACTCTACTCCCACGTTTGCGTCATTGGAAGTACAAATAACACCACTTGATATCGCATATCTCATAATACCCACTCTCTATATATATATGTAATGTAAATGCCAACGACTTTGGACGCGCCTCTCCTTGATACTTGTAATTTCCCAGTTTTGCCCCTGTCTTTATCCCTTGTAATTAATTAATTATAATATCTATTCTTCAACATGTATTCATTTTCTTATATCAAAACTATTTACAATATTATACCATTTTCACCCTCATTCAAAATAAATAATCTTATTTAAATTAAAATATTACTAATTTTTATGAGTGAAACATAATAATGTTTTGTCAATCAAGAAAACATGAATTGTGCCCACGTCCGGACATTTTCTATGTTAAGTCATTTTCATGTAGCTTTAGTTTTTCTTTTTCCTTTCAATTGTCGTTTTGCTTTATAATCTTTCGTTGTTTTCGTGAAATAAATTTGATGTTGGACTAATGCCTTCCATTGACTGCTCTGTCCTTTTTACTAATACCATTTTATTACTCCAACAACATATTATTATACAATCTATAAATTATTTGTTAATCATATAATAATAATTACAAGTAAATTGCAATAATTGAAATAGACGTATGCTGCCACTCAATCACTTTAGGTACTAACCAAGTAAGGTCGTAATTATTAATAATTAAATTAGAAATAACAATATAACTTTGTTATACAAAAAATGAATAAAGTGGATTTAGCAGAAATAATAAGGTGGCACTCGGCAAGCCTAAATTGCAGACACAGACACTCCTCGTCTCGTGCTCTCACGTGACATTAAACCGCATATGAATTCCAGACCACAACTTAGCTCATTTTGCTGCCAAACTATATCTTCATAATAACAACAATAATTTCCTTAAGACACAATATTTATATATATATTTCATCCTCCACCTATAAATATCTGCACTGGCGGCATGCTTCCCAGGTGGTTCTGCTTCCTCATGGCCCCCACCTCTTCTTTATGTGAGATTATTTAATATGATATTAAATCAAACTAAATAGGATACTTTTATTTGAATTTTATTACAATTAATTTTTTAAGAAAAAATTCACAAGTTTCAATATAAGAGATTTTAATATTTAATAAATATATTTTTAATTATTTAAAAATTTAAATAATTTGATGGTTTAATGATAGGCTAATTAACAAGGATAAATATCATATTCAAAATCTGTGGTATCTTGCGAGTATTGCCATGATTCTAGTGAATCTATAGACGTTATTTTTTTTAATAATAATAATAATATATATAAAGACATAAGGCATTTTGTAGTTTTGTTGGTAGCTGGCAGAGTGCAGAGATAATTTAATATTTGTGAAAAAGGAGCCCCACAGGCCCACACTTTAAGAAACAGTGGAACTAGTTCATTACACGACAAAATTAAAGTTTTAAGATGCTAGTTAGTAAGTTCGGACCTGCATGCACCTCTTACCATGTCAAAAACTATGACTTTCTTTCTGTCTTTTTTCCAAATATATTTTCGTTATTCACCTCCTCCCCCCAAAAAAAATAGTTAAAAATACAAGTAACTCATTGATATATCATAAATGAACAAATTATTCTTTTATGAAAAAATAAAATAATAATTTATTTTTTTTATTTTTGAAATATGACAATTTATCTTTCTATATTTTTAAAATATAATAATTTACCTTCCTGTATAAAAAGATAAATTACTTCATTTTAAGAAGTACATGAGAATAAATTATTATATTTTTTTTTATCGAGGGTAGTATGCTCATTTTTAATACTACAGAAGTAAATTGCTCTTTACCCAAAAAAAATTACATATAAATTTTAATTTTTATATTATGTAAATATATATTTTCTATTTCCAATTATAATTTTATTTATTATTTAAATACTTTTTACATATCACGTTAATTATGATTATTATCTATTTAAATAGTCTTACCCTATTCATAATTTTAAAAAAAAATGGAAAGAAGCATCATATCTAGATGAATCCGAATTTTGAGCAGTATAAAAGAAATCAAAGTGAGCGGCGTGCACCTCACTGTACCTAAGTGGGAATTCAAGAAAAATGCAATGCGATTGGGATTGCGATCCAAAATTGGTGCAGAAATACAGCAGAAATAATAGTGAGGCCACCCAGAAAATGATAGCTCTTCACCATACACACAATCCCAGCCCAAATCAGTGCACTTCCAGGCTAGTCCAAAAAGTAAAGGCACCGCTTCCTCTAGTCTGGTCGGTGCTCCGCCGCTTTGATCAGCCGCATGTGTACAAGAAAGTCGTCAAGCAGTGCAGCATGCTGGTGGGCAGCGGCGGTGTCGGAAGCGTAAGGGAGGTGGGGTTCGTCTCCGGCATGCCCGGGAGGCTAAGCCGTGAGAGGTTGGATCGGCTCGATGATGACATGCATGTCATGATTTACACGGTGGTTGAAGGGGACCAACGGCTGAAGAATTATCAGTCCACAACCACCGTGCACGAGGAGGAGGGGGAGGGCGGCGGGACGGTGGTTATCGAGTCGTACGTGGTGGATGTGCCAGAGGGGAATAGCGAGGAAGAGACGCGCGTTTTTGTGAATACCGTTTTAGGGTGTAATCTTAGGTCTTTGGCTTATGTTACAGAGAAGTTGGCTTGTAACCATTAAATTCATAAGGAATTAATTAAATATTACCTCTTCCTTTTTCTTTTATCATCCATCTTGACGTTCATATATTAATTAATTAATTAATGCATGCTTGGAACTATAAGTTTAATTTGAGCAAAAAAAAAAAAAAAAATACTTTTTCTCAATAATAATATATATATTTTTTCTTTTTAACTTTGTGGTAATTGAGTTATTTGTCCAAACATAATCTTAGTTGTCCAAATGTGTTGGGATTAACGGGCAAAGACAATGTTGTGGTGCGATGAAATTCGAATACATATTGGTAAAATTGAAGTATTTAAAGAAGATGAGTGATATTTCATATATCCGGTAGTTGACAGTACCCGCACATGTACATGGATGGGTTCATCGTTATCACATAAAGCAGCAAAAATGGCAACAAGAAAAGCAAGTTTATTTGGTTTTGTTTGCTTCTCTAGTGTTGTGTTCTTACACGCGATTTGACCACAAATGGGGTGGAAAAAAAAATACACATTTGAATTTAAAGATGACGTCGTCTTTGAAAAGTTTCTCTCTTGCTAAAATTCAGAAAACATGCTCAGAATTATGGTAGAGATATGTAAAATATATCCACACTAACATAAAAAATAAATTCCTTTTTAATTTACAAATTAATAAAAAAGTTCATTTTTTTTCTTCTATTGATTCACTGTGTGAAAGGTTATGTATTAGTTTATATAACTTATTTTTATTTTAATTAATCTAAAATATAAAAAAAATAATATTTATTATATAGACACAAAAGAATAAGTTGCCACGACTGCTTCAATTTACTACAAGAGGGCGGACAATTTGTGAAGGAAATTATCCAAGTAAGAATCCTCAAACCCACCCACCCACCCTTCTCTGGAGAACGACTCCCTCCATTCATCATGCTTAGGCTTAGCAGTTAGCTCTGACCCGCCGCTTCTCTACTTCACTTTCGTATCCCCCATTAATTATTGATTCAATGAGGCTGAGCGTCGAAGCACCTAACACAAGGATCAGTGATTGCGGCACCCGCCCTCCATACACAAACCCTCTTTTTGAACCCATTACCCTTAGGAACGTTCGTAAAGCTTCTTCTACTGATCAGTCAACTCCGAGAAGGTGGCTTTGAAGACCCGTTAGCTCCAAACCCAGTAAAAGTTGTTCGAATTCATCCTTCACCAGTACAGCTTCGCTGCCAAACGCTCATAAGACCACGCTCTTGGATTTAAATTTGCCCAGCCAAGTAGCCCACTTCTCTTCCACACTCGAGATTGATAGTTTCGGCACCGTTGGGCCAGCTTGTAGGATTTGTCTGTCAAACTTGTTTTCAAGAAATTGACAGTAAACTCCCTCAGTTCCTTTACAACTCTTGAATCCAGTTGCATTATGACTCTCCAACATTCCAGTCATAAAGCGTTGCCTCAGCGTTATGCCGCTGCCCCTTTCCTTACAGCTTGATTGGCGTTGGAAAACCCGGAGGACCGTTCATCAGATCCGCAACCAACGGCTCTTCAGCAAACAAGAAACCCAGCGCCGCAAGGCTTATCGCGCTATAATAAACAGATTTGATTTTCAGAGGGCGAGACAAGCCCGGCAGCAGAAAAAAGAGAAGAAACTCTATGGTTTCAATTCCAATGAAGAGCTGGAGTCCAATTACAAAATAGTCCTAGTCCTCTATGAAGAAACCAAAATACAAAGTGGGAAGGCGATAGAAAGGGTCTGAACTCTGAAGTAAGGTTGCATTTGTTTTCCAGTTACCTGCCTGCTGCCTATTCGTTCACCTCACCAACCCATATAACTGTTTTCTTAACATTGACAGATGGGCCTGTTAATTTTACTTATTTCAGCCGGAAACGAAATTGGCCAATCATACTCAATCTACCCAATTCACCTACATACAGCCTAATCCTGGATTGGGCCACTAGGCTAGCTTTTCTTTTAATAGGACTTGGCCTGTATGCTATTATAGCCAGCTTATCATGTCCAATTCAAGAATTCAGACTACTCACGCAACTAACCAAATTAAGTTTCAGGTACATTTCAGCTATTTTTCAAGAGTTTCGTCACAATTACGGATATTTTATTGTGATTGAAAATTTCTAAATATATTTTTCAAATAAAAAGTAATTATATAATCTCCAAACAGTGAAATTGAAATTACTATTGTACTTTTGCTGATTTTCTTTTTGGTAAAAAAAAAAGACGACGTAAAAAAAAAATATATGAGGCACACAACATATTAGTTCATAAAAATATTTTAAACTATTTTTGAAAAATATATAAAATTATAAATCATAATCTAAAAAGACATTTTGACCGGTTCACCATAAAAATTGAATAGAAATATAATCGAGACTAACAGAATAAATTCATTATTAAATAAGCGTCAATATCAGAGAAGTATTTATAATTTATTAAAAACAAATAAAAATTAATAATTATGTTAATAGTCAGAGAAGATAATTATAATTTGTCCTAAATTTTGGTATTGAAATAGGGGATAGGCTGCCTGACTTGTACGTACCACTTTCTTTGTTTCCAAAGGTTTCTATAAGATTTGAACTTCACAAGGAATAGAGGTTGTGTATAGGGCAAGTAAAATTAAATACATGTAATAATACGTAGTTATGGCGTATTAAATAGGATTAATATTGTTTACTTTACCTACACGATCATCATTCTTCTGGGTTGGATTAGGAGTGTTTGGTAGTCACTCTTAATTAGCATACCATAAAGTTTGGACAAATATTAAATGCAACCACATTTGTAGACCAAGTTATAGCTGTTGACTAAAGAGGTACACTATCATCACTGCCTCACTTTTGCAGCAGGCCCCGGAAATCTCGTTATCCTTGCCGTGCCTTTGCCCTTGCCCACCTCTCCTAGTTTCTTTTTCCCTTCACAATGATGTAGCACAAAATTCTAATTTAATAAGTTTGAATTAATTATATATTTATTATTTAATTGACGTATAGTTCAAAAAAAATTATCGATCACATAATCAATATGATATATTTACCAATTAAATAAAATAGTTCATCAAATTTGATTTGAATAAAAAAGTTTTTTTTATTATTTGTTTCTTTTCTTATTTATTTGGGAGTGCTTCCCAAACTTTTACATTCACCATCGAATTTCTTTAGGAATTTTTGGTAGCACTTTTCATAGGAGGGCGATTACTAATAAGGAACACTGCGGCTCTGAAATAATTATCCTATTGGGATCTGGATCTTGAATCTAGATCAATGTTTTTACTTAAATTACTCATTATTCCACGTCATCATTAGGGAATTTTTCACTTGTAAGTAATTTTGCTCAAATTAATTATTATTGTTATTATTATTTAAGATTGACGAGTTTTTTAAGCATTCGTTCTCAATTTTCTCAAAAGACACATACAAAGATCAAATATGAATAGTATTAAAGAATTGTGTATAGCATTGATACACTAAAACTAGGGGTAGCAATTAGATTCAAACTCGTCCTTAATGGAGAGAGTTTGGGTCCAAAAAATTAAAAACAAAATGGGAAAGGAGTCCTAAGAACTAGGACCCGATCGGTTTCGGCAGGAGCGGGGGCTGCGTCCTTGGGACCTCCTCGGTATATTTATTTAATATGTATATATATATATATATTATTTACTTTATTTTGGTAGAATAAGTGCTAAAAAAGTATTACGTCATTTTATTTGTTTATTGTTATGTATTTATTTAATAATTGATAAAATAAAAAATTATCCCACAATACTTAAAGAAGAAGAATATGAAGAAGTTGTTACTAATGTACAACTATTATAAATTGTTTGGAATGTTTTACTATGAATAATTTTATTTGTACTTAAAAATTTATTTTTTTGACTTGAATATTTGAATTAAGCCATGAACAATTTTATTTATAATTGATATATTAATTTTTCTTTTTTTATAAATATATATATTTATAAAATAAAAATAATCGGGTCTATCGAGTTAGACTCTCCCCTACGAACTTTGCATCGGAGCAAGGCAAGTTCTGGGTCGGGTCTACCCAAACCCGCTCCATTGTCTATCTTCCAGTAAAAATATTGTCGAATTTTAACTTTTTGAATGATAAAATAATCAATATGTTATTATTATTGTCTATGATGGTTCAAAGTTTTTATTTACATAAGATAATTACACCATTTAGCATACAAAAATACAGAATATATAACATTAATTCAAATTAAAAATTTTAATTTCACCTAATTCTGAACTCAATTATAAGTGTCATCAATTCAGTTATAAATCCGAAATCCAAACAGATATTGGCCAATAGATAGCTTACACATGAACATATATAAATATGCAGGCAAATTCAAATTCCATGATTGGACCAAATGCCGAAACAAATTCTGAAGGGGATAAGATGATTTTTGTTTTGTAATAAAACATTGCTCATACCATGAGAGACAAAAACCTAATGATAAAATATTTGATGTTAGGAGCGGAGAAGATTAATGTCCAGCAGGTAACAACATATAGATGTTTGTTTAGGAAATTAGATGCTGTCTGCAGGTTTTGGATTAATAAAGTGTGAAGACGTACGACATAACATCGTCTTGTCCTCACTCCATCCAAATTCATATGACACTGAACAAAAAGCGTGACCCGCCCAATCGCCATAATTTGCTGATTGATGTTTGATGATATTGATAGTCAAAAATGGCAGACAACTAAAGTCGTATTCCTGCATTCTTTTATGGATACTCACAATCTCACATGCAACTCCTTTCCAGACATTCTTACTTTAAGGGATTATCATTATATTAATATAATTCATTATTAATAATGTAAATAATTTATTACACTCCTAATTTCTGATTTATTTATACAAATCACTCGACTTTTGAAAAAAATTACACAAATGCCCTTAAAAAGTCTGCATCTTTTAGACAAATAATCCATAATTTATAGAAAATTACACGTATACCTCTAAAAAAATATTAATATCATTATACAAGTATAAGCTATTCTTATTTTTTTTATGACAATAATTATTTTTGTAATTATACAAAAATTATATGAGTGTTTTGTGTGAACATACCATAAATCAGGAGTATAAATGTAATTATCTCTATTATTTAATGTGATGAAAATACGTGAATGAAAGAAATTGGACGTAACAGACATTATAGACCGGTATGAGCATTAACTTTTCCTTTAGGTGTGGTCACAATTTATTTTGGTGACTGCTTATTAGGGGCTAAGGTTTATTTAAAAAAGTTATATAAGCTCCTATATTTTATAAAATATTTTAAATTTTTAAAAAATTAAAGATGTTGAATTTAATTTTAAAATATTTTGATAAATAAAATATCAGGGCTTAAAAAATATTAAAATGTTTAACATAATACACTATTCATAACGACCGAAAAATCAATCAGACAATTTTAATTTAAAATCATATAAAACAAATATATTTTGCTTTGAGTGAGAAAAACGTCAATTATATGAAAAATAAAAATATATTAAACAGTACTAGTGAAAATTTGAAAGTATTTTTACCTATTGAATATTAAGATTCAAAAACTTAAAATTTTTTATAACAAACGACGAATTGAGTTATTATTTTTTTTTTAAAAAAAAATATTCCATAAATATAGCTGGTCATAATTACTGCAACTTGTTTACGGTAGTAAATATATTATACGGATAGCTCAACGCATTGATTTAGGAAATAGTAGTTGGAAAATTTAGGTAAAGGATAATTGCATCACGTAAATGAGAGTAATATTTAATTTTTTTTCCTCTATCATTTTTATATATATATAATTTTTAATTATTTAAGGATACTCGACAAGAATAGTGTTTGTCTTTGTATTTCATGAAATGGATAAATTTTGCTTTTATTTCTGTGTGGTGGAAAAAATGCAAAGGAAAATAGCAGAAATTGGAGGGGGGGGGGGGTGTGTGTGTGAGTTAATGAATGAAGCATGCCCTGTTTGGGCCATTTAAATTATTATATGTTGAGAAATAATAGTAATGATAGCAATAATAAAGAAATACAATGGGCGCGAAGTAAAGGCAGTTGGGATTTATAACTGTCATTGTAGTCCAACGGTATGTGCGTGACGTTTGTCTCGGGGCAGACCCAATACGCCTACCAAGGGGAAAAATAATAATGATGTAAAATCAAGAATTGGGGGTTTCAGCTTTTTGGAATTTCAGCCCCACCACGTTACACAATCCACATGCACTCTTCACTCCTTCAGCAATCACCGCTCCCTCTCTTCCGCCTACTAATTACTCATTAACTTAAAAAAAGCACAAGCAACCACTCCTCATACCCTTTTCTCATCTATCTCTCTCTCTTGCCTTTTCTCCTCCTGTTTTGCCACCATTCGCGGGAAGAAAATCCAAATCCCACAACTTCACATTGCTCCTTCTTTCTCAGGTACCCTAACAAATTTATGATTTTGCTGTTTCTCTGTGTTTCTTGGATTTTTTCTTCAGGATCTAGATGTTCTTTTTGGTGTAGTTTACAATCCATCTCCAGTTCTTGGGGTACGGTATGACTGTGTTAGTGGAGTGTATTTGACTAAGATTTTCTTGATTTCCCCCCCCCCCCCAGTTTTCGCGGAGGACTGGGGTCAATAACTTCTTGGAAATCGCATTATGATAATTTAGTTATTGTTTCTTGAGTAAATATATATTTGTGGTCCGAATTGGAATGTCTTTACTTGTTTTGGTTTCTCAGATTTTCGTTTACTTGGGTTAGAAACAAAAGTTTAATGGGCAACATTGGACTGTATTCAAGAAATAAAGCAGGCAGATTATTTTCCTTTTCTGCTCAGATTCCTCAATTCTTGGACGGTCAATGACTAATAACTAGTAAATCTGGAAAAAACATTATCTTAAAAAAGGAGAAGCAATGGGTGACAGATGAGTTCTACTGTAACATCTGTGGGATTATCTACAATTTTCCTTAGTTTTTGAGTAAAGATCTGAGAAGCAAATGTTTTATCAGTACTTGGTCTTCGTGCTGTTACAGAGTGAAGGTTTGATGCAGTCCTTAGATTTCTTTCATTTTCAATCAGATGAATGTTTTTTGCTGAATTAAGTTCAAAAAATTAAGGCATAGATTTGTTGAGTTTTTTTAATTCATCTGGCGGCCTGATTGTGAGTCGAAAAATATATAAATCCTTTTATAATGATGGTTGATCATGTGACGTGTTTGTGGATGTTGGTATCTGAGAATAGTTTATTACATTAGAGTATGCATATATGTCGGGAAGATGGGAATTTTCTACACCTTGGCCTCTCTCTCTGTCTCTCTATACATTTAACCCTGAAAGAGATTTTTCTGTACAGCTCTCTGTCCAATTACAATAAAGATGTTCACATTTTCCCCATTGCAGTTCCTCTTTTTGTTGTTATTACCATCCATGTGAGCTCTACTGATTTGAGTGTTTTTTGTTAGTTTGTTCTGCTTTAAAGTCACAGGGGCAGAAACAGAACACTGATAATTAAAGTACTCAATGGAGAAAAGGCAACTAGATTTTAACGCACCACTTCTTTCTGTAAGGAGATATTCATCACCTTCGAAGTCGTCTGAGCTGGTGAAACGGAAGGTGACGGAAAAGCCACTACCGTCCCGACAGCAATCTCTTCCTACGAACAGATCTGACTTGGACCACGAGCAGGTGACTAAACCAGCTGCCGTCCCATTTCACTGGGAACAAATCCCTGGAAGACCTAAAAGTGAAGTGGAAAGCCAGGTGCCTACTCCAGAGGAACCTTCAAATACTCCAAGACTCCCTCCAGGTAGGTTATCGGATGCCATTAGACGCAGTTCAGGTGAAATTCCAAAGCTGCCTCCGGGAAGATTATCAGGTCCATTGAGATACAGTTCCGGGGAAAGATGTAATGATCAGAACCTTTACAGGCCCCAAGTTGAAGCATTTTCCTTCAGTGATCATGCTATTCTTTTGGAGAGATTAAATGAGAGTTTAAAATGTAAAGACGAATCGGATTCAGAAAGTGGAGATGATGCATATTCAGACGCACTGGATACACTTTCACCGACAGAATCATGTTCTATGAACTACAGTGTGAGTGGCGTTAGTGGCTGTCATAGTTCAGATATGAAGCCATCAGGTACCTTTTGTATCGACAAGCAAACTCGGGATTTTATGATGAACAGGTTCTTGCCAGCAGCCAAGGCTGTTGTTTTGGAAACGCCACAATATGTTGTGAAGAAGTCACCAGTGATTGATGAGCCACCAAAACAGGTGAAGAAGGTGGTTTCGGGAGAAATAAAGCCTTCGCTCAAACAATATAGTTCAGATGCTTTGCCATATTACAGTCGGTACATAGATAATGCAGAAAGCGAAGATGAAGATCAGGAGTATAGTGTTCCTGTTAAAAAGTCAGGGAAAGCTTGGAGGATACTCCCTCGATTCTGTGTGAAGAATTCTCTGTGTCTCTTAAATCCACTGCCGGCAATGAAATCAAGACCTCGCGCCCCAACACCTCCAAATGCCGATCTCAGAAGATTGACAAGAAACGCACACAGTGGACCCCTAGACAAGGTAATTTTCAAACTTCTTTTTTTTCTTATTTCTGTTTGCTCGTCTCTAGAACAATTATTGAGTGAACATATATCCATCAATTTGTTGGTCTGTTGACATCCAGCAGAATGCTTGTCTCGTGCCTTACAAGAAAAAATTTCATTCCGGATTGCTATCCCGGGATCTGCCGGCACTTGAGAATAAGCTAACTGATGGTACAAATCAATTTGCAAATATCCGTGACTCGCATAGTTCAGGAGTGTCCCCATTAAGGCGTCACAGAAGTGGTAGCATATCTCCTTACCGAAATGAATCCCCAAAGTCTCCATTTCGTGAAGGAGTGGGGTTTCTTGGTGTACCTAAGCAAGTTGCAAACTACAATGCTGATAAGATTGCATCATCACGCAAATTGTTTAAAGCCTTGCAAGATGTATCGAGGAATCAGATAAATGAAAGAGGATCGGGTCCAACAGGTGATGTTGTGGAGAAAACTCTGTATGTAGATTATGTAAAGAAAACAGATCTCCCCATTTCAAAGTCGTCTTGCAGAAAAGTTGATGGACTTGTTAATTCCTCTGGCGAGAGGTTGAAGGTTTTTGCTGGCAGTACACAGATGGAAGACAATTATGGTCTTAAATCTGGTCAGGACGTGTCATGCCTGAATACCTCGGAGGAGGAGAAAAGCGCAAGTCCTAAATCAGGATTAACTGGAAAGGTTGTATCTTCTGCTGAAAAGGTTCAAGAACTGAGGAACTTGGAATGCAATGAAGTTGCTTTTGATGTGAAATTTGGAACAAAAGAAGAGAGGGACGTACGATCAGATAATAGAAGACAATCTGACCCTCCTTTCAAATCTCCATTACCTCCGCCATTACCAAAATCACCGTCTGAGTCTTGGTTGTGGCGCACTCTGCCATCCATTTCATTGGGGAATCCATTTGGTCATTTGCGTGAAAGAAACCATCCTCACTCTAAGAAGCAGGGTCAGAAAGGTTCAGCTACTGATACCAAATGGGAGACCATAGTAAAAACTTCAAACATACGGCCTGATCATGTCCGCTATTCAGAGGTAACTTAGCCAATCTTCTTAAACTTTAACCACCTGAGATCTTATCTTGTTTTTCACAATCATTGCTGATTTCTCAATTAATTTTGGTTTTGAGTTCTTGCAGGAGCTTATACCTCATGCATCTCGCCGGCAGAGCAAACATAGTAAATGATAAATCCCATCAGAGTTCATCAAGATCTTTTCTTTGGAGTGTGTCTTCATTTCCTCCACTTGAAGACTTGCATGACCTTCCATCACAGTTAATTCTACAGATGTCTGTTTCCGTTTTTTGAGGAAATATGATACAACAGAGATACAGATTTCTTCTTTTGCTTTTTGTTCCTTCCCCATCCATTTGGAGCTGTAGTTTGGGCGAAAACTTTAATGTTGTTATCTCCTAATCATTGTTTGCATAAATACGATACAGATGCGTTCTTGAATAGACGTGTGAATGGAAATTTATTAAACCTGATGAGAGTATATCGCAGACGAACAAGTTTTCTGCTGTCACACATTAGTGTTTTGTACATTTGATGCATATTGTCACATACTCCTAGCGACTCAGTCGGAGGTAAAAATTGAGTTGCGACTGAGTTTGACCACAGGGACGTGCTCTTTAAAAGTAAGCCCAATAGAAACAAACCACATGTAGAAATTTGACAGCGTTCGTTGGACTGGGGGCCGTGTGCATGTGGCCCTATATGTGACCGGTCCGGAAGCTATGATGTCTATGAAACAGCACAATCAGATCGCATTTTGTTTTCTTAGTGTTTTATTTTGTATTTTAGAAATAGAGAGAGAAAAATAAAAATAAATAAATATATATTGGAGATATATGTTTGGATTTACTTTTAGAGGTAATTTAAAATATTTTAAAATAAGTGGTGTAGGTTTGATTTTGGAGACAAAAATTACTGTTAATTATCATGTCAAATCATATTTTTTTTATATTATATTTATATATATAAGTGCGTATATATCTTATATATAGAAAGTTCAAAAATAAAAAAGTACAGAGATAAAATACAAAAATTATAATTAAACATTAGATATATTTTATCATGTATCGAGAAATGTCCGAAAATAAAACCAAACATTGTGAATACTTAGGTGAGGATGCATTGATAAGCAGAATTTTCAGTTGATTATGCGCGCAGGAGGGGCCCGACTTGCTATCCCTTTTTCACTCATCATAAAAGAGTATTAGTCAATGCGTTAGTTACCGGTTTCAATCATCATCTGTGCAATGTATATGCATGAGAATCTTTTATTATAAATTAGAAAAAAATATAAGTAATTTTTATCGTGATATTACAAATAAGTAAATACTTTTTACTCTTATATTTTTTAAAATGAGCAATTTATATCCTTATATATTTTAAAATAAGGTAAACCATTTCATTTTAAAAAATATCTAGGGAGGTAGATTATTTTATTTTAAAAAGTACAAAGGGAAAATTTGTTATTCTTTTTCATAAGAGGATAATTTACTCATTTATAATATTACATGAGATAAATTACATTAAACCCTTATAAATCATTATTATATTTCTTCGTGCCGGTAATTTATAAAATGTAACTAAATCAAATTTGAATGAGAATTTTTTTTCCATCAATTGATGAAAATTACATTCTCAAGACTGATGGTTAAATGTAATGGGAAACAAGAATGCTAGAGGTAATTGTCGACATTCATGACGTGCAATAAAGGGACGACGACGTTTGGGGTTTCTTGGTGGACTTTAGATGCTTCTTTTAATTAATTGTACAGTGGAAATCATAATAAGCATTTATTTCTGGGGTCAAGATAATAATCATTTAATATGATTATAATTAAAACCTATGATCATTTTCCCATATATATGATTATTGCATTAAAATGATATTAGGCATGCAGGTGGACCGAACTACTCATCATCATATATATATGTACCTCTTCTCAGTACTGTTGTGTAATATATATTTCTCCAAGTATATATATTAATAATATAGTACGTACCACAATGTTAAGATTTTAAACCCAACAGTTGAATTCTAACAACCCTCACCAACCCAACAAGAAAAACGCCATTCGTACACATGTTTTAGGTGTAGGTTTTCAATCAAATGCAACTTGATTTGATTAGCAGCATCTATATGTTTCCATGCAAGACTGCAGCAATCTGGAAACAAAAACTTGTCAAATACAACAGAGAAATAATATTACAACATGAGAAACTCTGTTTATCCATCCATCTTCTAATATATAATATATATTGTCTGTGTGAAGACCAAGTACTATAAAGATCTCACTCCTATGCTCTATCTCAAGCATACAGGGTCAGATCTTAAGTACTCAGCCTTTTGTCTCAATGCTCTAGTTAACAAAGTGTGAGTATGTGTGGGTACCTAACATGTAATATCCGCTACTAATATAAGTTAATCAATCTTTGCTTAATTTCCTAGCTAGGTTGCAGTTGATGAATGGGGGGTTAAAGCAAGAGAAAGCTTTGTGTTGATGTCCCGGTCCTCGCCTTTACTGCAATCCGTCTTATCGTTGTTATTGCTTAGGCCGATGCTCAAACTCAGTTGTAAATCAGCCGGTAACCAGCTGTGATCTTTGCAATTGATTTTCTTTTCCTCATTCGTCATCTGTGAATGAAACGTTATAAGTGATTTGACAAAAAAAAAGTTAATTGAAGTGCAGTTGTCCGAAAGCTAATTTAATTTGGAAGCTATATATAAATTGTTACCTGGAGCCTCAATGGATGTTCAAGAGTTGATGACTTAGAGTTATGAAATAGGGTAGTCGATTTGTTTGGAATAGTCCTGGTGCCGTCAATGCAAATATTCCAGCGAGATTGTGGTCTTAAAGTAGTTGAACAAATGTTGGAAATAGGGGTTTCTGATTTGTCTTTAGATAGGTTTGGGATGAGGTCTGGTGGAGGCCATCTTCTTCCTTCAAGAAATTGGTTCGGCCTGAGGGGGCTGGCGTTGTGGTAGCTTTCTTGCATGGCATGAATACGGCTAGGAATAGTCGTCTTTCGCTTCTCTAGATCTGAAATCAGTCTGGAGTGAGGCCTAAATTTGGGTTCTTGACGGTAAGAAGACGACCACTGCTGATATCTGTATCCATATAAGATATGTAAATATAGGATGATCATGTCCTTGCAGCCACTTTACTTTTTCTATTTTTGACTTAAGATTTGGGGTGAATTGACACTTACCTGGAAGATAGATGGGATTGAGGGTTTTGTGAAAAATTGGAGGTGCAATCAACCTGATTAGAATTCCTTGCAAAAACAATACCACCATTCTCTAATCTCAATTGATGATGAAGTGGGCTGCATTTGTTGTAAGCAGTTCCGGTTCCGGGGAGGTAGTTTCTGCCATGGAAGTAAAGCCTATTCGCTTGCCCTATTACTGTCACATGCATGCAATTTAATGTAAGCATAAATAATGTGACTGAGCAGTATAGTCTATAACTCATCATCACATGACAGCTTATGATCAAGCATATATACATAACTTGCCATTATATTTTTGAGTTCTTGGTGGTTTGGAGAGTTCAAATTCTCTTGAGCAAACATGCATGTTAACTAATATTCCCCAGCAAGTCATGACATCTATCTCAAATGCAGTGGTATCTAATTAGGTACACTTTGAAATTATACGTACCTTTTCCGGATTCATCGAGTTTCTTACTTCTGTACATCTGGGCCCAATAAATACATAATAATAATCAGAAAACACAAGTAAAATTAGACTTTCAAATTATAAGATCATCCAGCTATTTAATTAACACAGTTCATGTGCACCTGTAGGTGACTTTTGACGTGGGAGATGCTGAGTCCTCTCACATTCATCAATTGAAGCACTGCTTTAGGAGTGGCTCCTGCGCGCAGATCAATTGAAATCCCATTTATAATTTTCAGATATCAAAAAGCATATGAATAAATTAATTCATTAGTCGCATGCAGCAGCAGCAGCACTTACTTTCTTGCCCACCTAATCTCTCAATAGCATGAACAAACGAAAGATGAAGGTCAGGAGTCCACCGAAGCCTTGGCATTTTGGATCGAATATACTGGCGAACACTAGTTTTCTTCTCATTATTATTCCCACCTTGTCCTGACTTGGAGCTGTCGCCCGATCTCTCGTCTTTTGTTACTACTTCACCGTCCTGAATGCTGATGCCCGAAACCTCATTCATGGGATAGTTGCTACTGGCTTCTTCGTTCAAGTCGATGGACGAATTCTCATGATCATAGGAATCTGATAATGTGTTGTCTGCCGCCGGTTCTGTACTGTAACTATCATCTCCTTCATTAATCATCTTCTCATCATCAGCCATGGCCTAGCTAGCTATATATGTATGCTTATTTCTCAATCATAATTTTTCCCAAAACCTGAGGGTAAAATATGAATGACATGCATAATTAATCAGGAACCTAAAACACATATTGTTTTCGTCAAAAACTGAAAAAATTAAGGATGTTCTAATTTAACTTAACCACCACATACAACGAATGACAGAAACAAAATAGTTAATACAAAACCAAAATAGAGATTTGAAATTTAATATTAATTATTAATTAATAAACTGATAAATTAAAACCTCTTGAGTATGAGACTCCGAACTAAACACCCACTTATAACAAATAGTTAATACATCCAAACTGGATGGATCTGATCACTTAGAGGAATTTTTATTATTAGTAAAGTAGTCATCAATAAATTAACTGTATCTGTTTCTTCTCATATATGGAGAAGGTAATGATTATTCAGGTAATTAATGCATGCCATCCTTCAGCCATGGGTTTTTACTGTTGTTGCTCCTAATTAACTCACTGTGCACTCCGTCTGTTGAGACATTTATTAGGAATTCCCGAAATTAATATTAATGTCTCAGCTTCAATTTCATGTAAAGGAAGTTGTAATTTTGAAATTTAGGAACACAAACTGGGCAAATTCTGACTGGCAACCGCAGTACGTATATTGATCAATGACAGTAGGTACGAAGGAATTCATAGTGAAATCGATGCGCAATCAAATAAAATAAAAACAACATATACATATGTATATATATATATGATCATACGGATTTACTTAATTAGGTAGTCCCACCCTCACCATGCTCAATTAACAAAAAAAAGAAAAATTGATGCACCCACCACCCCGAGAAAATTAACCCAAAAAAAAAAAAAAAGGAAGAAGAATCGATTTTGTAATTTCTTGCAAAAGCTTTTCATTATCTCCTCTAAGATGGAAAAGTACGAGGGATTTAAATATGAAAAAAAAAAAAAGATTTAATAAGATCAAGTTAAGATCATATATAGAGCCCCAAGGCAAAGTATATATGTGTATCTACACGAAAAACCCTAAAAAGGAAAAGAAAGTGTACCTGGAAAGTTGACATGCAACTGATCTCAAGAAATTAAACATGTACCTAATTAGGGCTGATCCATGTTTAAGCTATACAACTTCCCAAACCCTACTGATTCTACTTAATTAATCTGGTTTAGGAATCTCCGACGGACACAAGTTCAGGTTTCAATTAAAGCAAAAGAGAGGAAAACATCAATCTGGAGTTGTAATGATGATGAACCACTCATCAAGAGACAGACAACTGAATCAAACATTTCCTCGAGAGTTTTTGCGATGCTGAAGTTGATTTGATTATGAAAATATATACTAAAAAGGGTTTTGGAAGCTTTAAGGAAAAGGTTTCTTGTGGATAAAACAGTTTTATAGCTTCTGACCAATATACAAACCCTGAAGATATCCAGGCCCTTCTTCTTGAATCCAGCAGATCTTCAGTTTCCTGCACTCTTGCACCGGATGATAATCGCAATTATTTCGCAGCTCCCGTCAATCCCTCCCCTGCTCAATAAAACCATATATCAGTTGATATATGTTTCAAATTATCGTAAACGATCGAACAAGAGATGAATCGGAAGAGAGAACGGGCCGGGGAGGGGGGGAGAAAGAGAAGAAGGAAGTAGAACAGTACCATATGTTTGTGGATGTTAAGAGTTTCACGTTTCATTCAACCGTGGAAGTAATTAAAATTCCGACCCAAAAAATGAATTGTGAGAAATTTGGGATATTTACCTAGACTTTCATGCAAGGTATGTACTTTCTTAAAGAGAGAGGAAAAAAAAAAAAGTTGAATTGAATGATTGTGATTGGACAATTCCACTTGTTCTCTTATAATTACGTAATAAAACGCAATAATTCTTGCATTATAGATACAGATGAGTCCGGTCCCATCGGCTGTTGAATATCATGTGACTTTCCCTAAAATTACATTTTCTTTTTTTGCCGTTCTATATATATAATTAAAAACCCTTTATCTTTTGACAGTTGTGGCTCGTAAATTAAATTAAACTAAAATGTGTGTATGGATGATCAGTAGAGCTAGCTACCTCCCTCTCTCATGTGATCATCTTTATTGTTTGACCTCTGCCACTGACTCTTCTCAAACTTCATAAAAAAATTGATCCTTTTGGGCATTATATGCCTACCAATGCCAAGAAATCATATGTACTGGAAATTAAAGTAAAGGGCTCTCTCTCTCTCTATGTGTGTGTCAACCTGCTGCTTTTTATTCCTACCTAAACAAAGACTTTCTTTCTCCATAATATGAATTCAATCATGCATCAGTTTTCTGACCCCATTTCTTGATTATTTTAGTCACCTGGCTCACAATAATGTTTCAGTTCTTCAATATCAGTGGAATTTATAATTTTCATATTCTTGATGGAATCTACTGGTAAAAGTTACGCTCTGGTCAGTTTTGGTGGGAGATTTTGTGTTCAAACATGGGGCACCATTCTTGTACGTTAGTGACTGATTGATATGCAATTAATTAACTTTATCGTCTCTGTTGACTGATTAAGTGCACTTATGTCTCTTATGTTGCAGTTAACTATTAATTAATTTGCGGATATTATTGTAAATTGGAAATTAATTAATTCAATTCTTATATATAACGGAGTAACATTTCGTTATTATAATCGATCATCCCTCAATCTCAACATTAATTATTATACTCTTTCGTTCGATTCGATATAAAATTACAGCCGTGAAGCTTCTTGCAGAATTTTGTGACAAACATGAAATATTAAGAGTAGAAAGCACAAATGATGATGGCAAACACAAGTTCTAGCTACCACCGTATTACTTGTATTTTAAAAATTATAGTTGTGTGCGGAAATTCCATGACATTAATTGTCTGGTCAATTAAATTCAAACTATTGTAAATTATATATAACCCTTAATTCAACTTTTATTATCTTGGAACAAAAGCACCAAGAATTCAAACAAGTTGGTGACACTACACGACACTCTCATGCAGCTGGCTGATCATATCATCTGCTAATTGAGTATATATATATATGTATGTATGTATACATGTGTACATGCATGTTCACACACTACATACATACATACACACATACATATATATATATATATATATAATATGATGAATATGGATAAGTTACTATATATACATATATATATATATATATATGTATTACAATGAATTTTGGATAATATATTGAGATGCAGACAAGCAGACAGCATTTTATTTTAATGAGATAATTCTGACAGAGAAGGAGTGCAATGAGAGTATGAATTGAGAAACACGATGATGGTATTAATAATTAAAATTGGACATTCTTTTACTATAAAAGCTTGAAAATGAGCTCTCTGAAAACCCTACACTCCTTATAAAAATACGTTATGTTTTTGTCTTTAGGTTTGCATGGAGAGTTGACATTCTCCCAATGCAGGTCGCCCCAATCTTTCAAACAATTCATTCTTTAAAAAAATACCTAAAATAAAAATTTTGATGGATGTCGACATTCAACCTAGCACACTTATTAATTTATGTAGTATAATTAAATAAGTCATTTGTACAAATTAATTAATTAAAGTTCTACTAATACAATTAATTAACTTGCATATCTAGCAACAATTCTCTCACGTAATTTATTAATTAATGATTAAGCTAAAACCAATGATTGACGTGCATGAGTCTGCAAAATATATACACACACACACACACACTATATATATTTCATTAATTTGATTACTACCCTGTATATATTGGATTGAACATGCAAGGTTTAATTAATTAAATGAATATTGTATATTTCTAATATTGAGGCCATTAATTAAATATTAATAGATGCGGAAACCCTTAGAAAAAAAAAAAAAAAACTAAATAGAATAGGTACGTACGTAGAGAGTTTTGGTCCCCTACCCTCGAACTCCTGTTGAAAACTCACCGGCCTAAACTCCATAGGAATTCTAAATTCAATGAAAAACTAATATCCATTTAATTTTAAGGTAAAAAATTGTATCTCATCATCTCATTATTGCATACGTCTCCCCCTCTCTCTCTCTCTCTATATATATATATATATATATGTACTGTGATTGAACTAATTTCTTCTGCAGCCTCATTTGATTTGATTCTATAAGTTACTTGGCTTATATTATATGTAATTAGTTTACAATTTAAACAGAGCGGTGATGACTAATTAAATTTATTGTAGCACTCGTCGACATTTGAATTAATTCAATTTAGCTTATAAATTTAATTTCTCATATATATATATAAGACATTCGTACGTTTTAATTAATTAGGACTCAACTCAATTATATGTAAAAGAAAATAATAATAAACACAAAATACAGAATGGGTATATATATATTATTTTTGTTGAAGAGAGTTAATTAATTAATATTATAGTTGTTTGATGTCAAAATATAGGTGTACAGAAACAGTAGTGGTAGTACGTAGATTGTGAGAGTAATGTAATGTAGAAACGGCGGATCAAAATTTCAAATGTCGGTCCGTAGACATACTTGTCATGAAATTACATAATTTTTGGTTTGACCACTCCCACTACCACTTCTCAATTAATATCTATATATGTATCTACAATAGTCTATATCTATTGTTCAGATCTACCTATTTACATGCATCTTACGTCCAATCTATTCCATCCATCCCAACACTCATTATTCTCATCATCATCAACTTCAAAACTCTCTATTAACTACGTACAATTACCTACAAACATAATTATTATTATTATATCTTAAAAGTTAATTAATTAGTCTTTACAAAAGTTCAAGAAATGCATGAATGAATACTTTTTCTTTGGCCAACAAAAGTTAAATTAGCGCATAAGTCTTCAATCTCTATTCAAACATTCAAAGGTTGAAAAGTATATATATAATTATAGTCTATACAAGTGCATTTGGAATATATTATAGCGGGAAAAAAAAGAAAACAACACATGATCAGGATTTTCAACATTTAAAATTAGGGATAAAAAAGGTATTAACTTTTAAAAATTTATGTTTGGGATCCGTGCACATCTCCCCTAACCATTAATGATTATTTTTTTTATTTTTTTGCGTGAATCATAATTAATAAATAGGTAGGAATCAGCTAAATCCACAACTATAAATAATGGGTTGTCATAAAAAATTTACTCCGATTTAATTTTCGAGTCGAAATATTGCCATTAGACGTAAGTATTTGGAAATGAAATTTGCTGTTCAGATTATATATATTAATTTTCATTAAACCAATTAGGTGTGTATTAATTAGTTTGATTAAGTGGTTGATGATGTTTTATGTATATATAATGGTTCAACGCCAACGATAATTGCACCATTAATTACAAACGCTATTTGAATCATTCATTGGTCTGATTATTATGTGGAAGGCTATTGAGGACTGAGTAATGACTACTACTACTACTACTCTGCTACCCTTCCTATTCCTATTCCTATTCCTATTTATTGGCTCCAAATATTCAAAATTATGTTAATAAGGACTTTGGGCCGTCATCCAATTTAATAGACTTTGCGGGTTAATTTTGGGCTAAGATTTTAAGTATGTGAATCTGAATTGGACCCAAATTAGATTGGGCCGTCATAAATGATTGCAAGATTCCCCTCCAATTACGTTACAACACCACAAACTATATCACTGTCCTAATTTCTTTATTAATAATATATAAAGAATAATTATATTTACACTCTTCAGGTACATAAATTTTTCATACCTCTTATATAATTATAAAATTATTTATGACAATAAAAAAGTAAAAATAATTTGTATATTAATATCGATATTTTTAGAGAGTGTATGTGTAGTTATTTAAAGAATAAATATTGTTGGTTTGATTTTATATATGTTAATTTCTGTTTAAAAAAATTATAATTTATTTTCAGAGGAAAAAAGGATTAAAATAAAGTATATGAATTGGTGGAAGAGGGAGGCACGCAGGAAATGTGTTGGAGGAAGTGGGACCCAGTCAAGGTATGGCAAAAAGCGCGTCCGGGTACTTCGGATGTGGGGGCCCGCAACACCACCCACTTTAAAAAACCCGCCTGCCCCCGTTTATTAACTCTTTACCGGATTTCCGATTTTGCATTGCTGCGAATAAAGCATCTCCGATGTATTGACTCACTTAATTTTAAATTAAATAAAAATTTAAATATAAAGCTGATTAAATTAAATAAATAATTACTCTGGGAAATTGAGGTTTGATTAGAATGAGATTAATACTAAGAATTTAGATAATTAGAAATTTAATCGTAAAAAGAAAAAAAGATATATAGTAAGAAGGAAAAAAGCGATTAATGTGGAGGGGTAGTGAGATAAAACAACTTTCTTTTTTTAGAGAGAGAAAAGATTTCCTTTTTTGTGTTTTTTGGGCCCATTTCCCCTCTTTCAGAAAAAAAGATGGTCGAGGAGAGTTTTCACCTCTGAGATCATCCTGAAAAGGGCAGTCAAGAAAATCACGCTCAATTTCTTCTCTGTTATTTTCAACCCCCATACTAATTAATTATTATTATTATTAAGAATCTTCTGCGAGCTGCCATTCCCAGTGTGGAACCACATTTCTTCCCCACTCCTAATTTTCAACATCATCAACCCTTTCTTCCCTCTGCATTTTCTTGAAAACAATTTGTACATTGATTTGCACATTCTGTCTTCTACCCACGAATCATAAGGCAATCAAAGAAATTCATTGTATTATTATTGACTGCCCGTCTTGTTTCTCTTTCTCCGGTGAGTTTTTTCTTTTTTCTTTTATACTCTGCATGTCTTTGCATTTTCAAGCGCTTTTTTTGCTTTTCCTGTGATTGCTTGTTCCTATGGTTATTCTTCTTCAAAGTCTTTTTTTTTTTTATTTTCTATTATGATTCTGTAGAGGGTTGTCAAATAAGCTTGTGTTTTTTAAATGTGGTTTATTCGTATTTGGAAACCAGGTTGTTAATTTTATTTACCTTTTTCAGCTGAAGGCCGAATCTTGGGGTAGTTCGTTCCGCCCGGTTATGCAGTCCCTCCAGAAAACGAAGGTGTTATAGCCTAAATAAAAGCCGGTGAAGATGAGAGACCCCGATTCTGTTGATAGATTCAAGATGGCTAGCATAGATTTGTATACTTGTTACGTAGTTTGTGCCTCGTAGTGGATTTGTAAATGTACAGTTTTTTCTTGAACTGCTGAGTTGAAGAAATTGTTGGTGTTGTATAATTGGTGTTTTATCCGAGTAATTCTACATTGCTCGGAGGGTTATTTTGCACTATAAAGCTGGCGATTTTATTTATTTCCTTGTATCGAGTCCTGGCCATTGGCAGAAACTGCCTCCATTACAGCGACGAATTGATCGGCTAGCAATGGGGGGTAGATGGTCCGCTTGGGGAATAAAGTTGTCTTCTTTTGCACTTGTGATTCTTGTTTCTGAAATTCATGGATCGTTGTCGCTTAATTCTGAAGGTAATGTAGGAATTCATTGACATAAAAGTTCGGTTTTTAAGTGTTTTGCATTCTGTGAAGTAGTTGACTCGATAAAACATGGAAATGCAGGATTATCACTGTTAAAATTCCGAGCAAATGTGGAGTTCGACCCATTTGGAGCTTTAGCAAATTGGAATAGTAATGACTGCAACCCATGCATGTGGTCGGGCATTGAATGCCTGGACGGTAAAGTGGTTATGCTGTAAGTCCTCGATGTATAACCTAAATCTTCATCATCATTGTGAATGTTTTAGTGTTTTTTGAATTTCCTACTTTAAATGGAAGGATAATGTTATTCCTTGTCGTCCCAGGAACCAACACCAGTACCGTTCTAGTATTTGATATGCTAAATGAGAATCACCTCATGTTGATGGAAGAATTTTGTATACTCCCTGATTCATAAGCTTTCCTGTCTTTTATAGAAATCTTAATGGACAAGAATTGGAGGGAGTATTGGCACCAGAGCTTGGAAATCTTACTCATTTAAGAATTCTGTGAGTATAAACATTATTTATGTGCATTGATAATCAGATATTTGCAATGTGTGGCTAGTAGGATTTTCCTGCATTTATCCTTTTACCACATTTAAGAAACCATTGATTACCTATCATCACATGCACTTGTTCTGGCAAATGGGAGTTTCCTTTTCAAAGGGGTCATAGAGAACGAGCATAATATAGAACTGGAGTGTTTGGTTCTAGAGTTTGTTCTATGATCTTGTAGTGAGACGGCAGCTTTTATCTTCTCAAATCCTCATAAATATTGGAGGAGCTATCCACTCATAAACTCTTAGTTTCTTTTTGCTTTTGGTAATTTTGTGATTATCCTTGGCTAATGTCCTCTGGTTGTGTCACAAGTGACCTTTCGAAGAGCCATCTTTCTGGCACCATACCCCCACAGTTTGGACAACTCACGAAACTGGAAGTGTTGGACTTGAGGGATAATAACTTGAGTGGAACAGTTCCTGCAGAATTAGGAGGGTTGCATTCCCTAAAACGCCTGTAAGTATAAATTTAAGAGTTTCTTATATGTTTATCTTGCTTAATGCAGTATTATTTAGCTCAGCTAATATATATTTATTTCATTCTAGGTTGCTTTGTAATAATAGATTTGAAGGAAGCATCCCCGTGGAGATTGAGAAGCTTAGTTTGCTAACTGATCTGGAGTTCGATGATACCCTTCCAACTGCAGCAGCTGCTGGAGTTGGCTGCTCAAATAGAAAAGTTGGACACTGGTATGATATTCCTGACTTCTGTTTCCTCTGGCATACAGTAACTGGCCATTTGTCAAACTAAGTTTACTCTTCTCAGTTTTAATTAACCTTACTGTTTCCTTAAACATTTAAAAGCATACGTGGCATTTGCATTTTTTGTTGTTTTCTTCTTAACATAATGTTTGCTTGATCAGCATCTGGCAGAGCGTTTTAAAACAACCGAAGAAATCCGATTCCTTCCGAATGACGTCTAAATGGAGCATAACACATTACCTCAATCGGCTCCTGAAGTAAGAAATCATGATGTGTGCATTTTGTTCTATTTGTCATCTTAATCCCAATTGCATGTGATTCATGAATCTGTATTGCCTTTTCTCAAGCTTCAAGGTGGGAAGTGAATCGCCACACAACCACGCCAATGATGGCTGCACCAATGTAACAGGTGAGACGATTTTTTACTTATTTATCCATTACTCTCTTAAATTAATGGTACTCTGTGACTTTGACTTTCTTGCATTTGCTAGAAACCCATGAGCCAGGTGTCATCCAGAACATAAATAAGCAAGTGAATGATGTGCGGCGCGTACTAGCTGAACAGTCCAATAACCTTGTCGCTATCCCTCCTAAAGATACAGCGCCAGCCCCATCGGGAACTGCCATTTCTCTTCCAAGCAGAAGTAGTGGGTCATTTCCTGCTGTACCAAATGCAAACAAACTCTCTCCCACTCAGGCACCCTCACCTCCTATATCCTCACCACCTCCTCCACAAGAGAATATGCCTCTTGACAGTCCTGGTGCTGTCAGCCAACAAAATGAGGAACATTCGTCAGCTGGTGGAAGTTCTGGGAATTCGCTTAAACTTATAATTGGAATATCAAGTGCAGTTTTCTTGCTCATTATTCTTGCAGTTATAATTGTCCTCTCCAGAAGCAGAGCAGCAAGAACAATTGGTCCTTGGAAGAGTGGACTGAGCGGACAGTTGCAGAAAGCTTTTGTTACAGGTATGCTTTCCATATTTGATCTATTAACCTTACTCATTGAGATATAAAGATTTCAGCGGCTTGTTGATTGTTTCAATTATGCTGGAACTTTTCAATGAAAATTTTGTTGAGTTAGTAACATATTTAAAGGTATGTTATAATCGCCTGAATACTGTATGTATACGTAGACTTTTGGCTGTATGGGACATGAATCAAGCAATCTAAAGGAAAGAAGACATGGAAGGCAATTTCCAGACAAACATTAGTATTGCTGAAATTGAGTGTTGACACATGTGATAAGGGTTACATTCCACAAGTTTCTCAGAGAGGCTGAAGTTTAAGCAATGATTAAAAAGAAATTCATATAATAATCATTTCAAAGTTTTGAAGTTGCTTTAAAGCCATCTGAATAACAGTATATCAGTTGTTTTAGCTCTTGTAATGAGCTCTGTGTTACCATGTTTTTGTTTAAATCAATGTGTTTAATTTGTAGGGGTCCCCAAGTTGAACAGAGATGAGCTAGAAACTGCATGTGAGGATTTCAGCAATATTATTATGGCCCAAGAAGGTGTGGCCACTTTGTACAAAGGAACTCTATCCAGTGGAGTAGAGATTGCTGTTGCTTCAACCGTTGTAGCTTCTGCGAAACAATGGTCAAAACAAGCAGAATTAGCATTCAGGAAGAAGGTTAGACGATATTCGTCCTTGTTCCAAAGCGTATCATGCATAAACCGTGATCATCTCCATCATGATTTTGACCTAAATTTATTCTTTTTCATCTTGCTACTACCAAAGATCGATAGCTTGTCGAGAGTGAATCACAAGAATTACATAAATCTTATTGGGTACTGCGAGGAAGAAGAACCTTTCACTAGAATGATGGTTTTTGAGTTTGCTCCAAATGGCACTCTCTTTGAACATCTACATGGTAAATTTTTTTGTGAGACAGTCATCTTTTTTATGCGAAGTTCCTTCTTTTCTTTCTTTAGAAGAAAATTGTAACCAGGTTGATATTTTTTTGTTTATTCAGATGAAGATCTTGAACACCTTGACTGGAATGCAAGGATGAGAATAATCATGGGGACAGCTTACTGCCTTCAGCACATGCATGATCTCAATCCACCAGTTGTACATGCCAACTTGGCTTCCAAAGAAATATTTTTGACAGATGATTATGCTGCTAAAGTAAGCTTTATTATCTGAATGTACGCTTATGCTTTGTATCATTCATGCAATAATGCAACAAACTAGGATACATATTGCCAATTCATTCTTTAACAGATGATAATTTTCTTTTGCAGATTGGTGATGTCACTTTCTGGTCAGAACTAATAGCCAAGACGAAGAAGACCACGGAAAATGATGCCGAGCACTCTGAACTGCCTCCACTTGCTGTGGAAACAAATATTCACAGTTTTGGGATCCTGTTGCTCGAAATAATTTCTGGGAAACTCCCTTACTCAGAAGAGGAAGGGGATATAGTAAACTGGGTATCCATCTACCAAATGTCTCATTATTATATGTTTGTCTCTTATGTTTCAAAAAATGCGTACGGCCGGTGTCTCTTGATTGGTTTATATGCGAAACTCTTTCGACTGTTTTTGTGATGAAGATTATTTGAACCCTTGGCAGGCTTGCACGTACTTGAACGATAAGACAACCATCAGCCAGTTGATCGATCCAAGCTTAAAATCCCCCAAAGAAAACGAACTTGAGGTCGTGTGTGAGGTAATCCAGAGCTGCATCCAGCAAGATGTAGGGCAAAGACCTTCAATGAAGGAAATCATTCAGAAATTGAGACAAGCCATTGATATATCACCAGAAGCAGCAACTCCAAGACTGTCTCCGCTTTGGTGGGCTGAACTCGAGATCTTATCACAAGAGGCAGCTTGATCTTTGACTGCATGCCCATAATGTAAGTCAATTGTATCTTCATTTTACTGCATACGGGCGGATGCAAAATCCCTTGACAAAAGCGCTACAAGAAGATCTGTAACTATCTTTTTTCCTTCATTAGTAAGCCATTCTTATAATCCCTATTGTTTTATTCTTCGACAAAAAAAATTTTGTTACCATGAGAGGACGTGGGCTGTGATCAAATATCGAACGAACGAGCTTTTGTGAGTACCATTTTATGTAAAAGTGAATTGGGAGGGAGGTGGATCATCATAAGGACGTTTGTGTGTTTTTCTCTTGGGGGGGGGGGGGGGTGTATCTGAGTTGGGTAATGTCCTCTTGCATGGGTTTTTTATTGAACTTGTGGTAGCTTGCACACGCTAAATCACATGTTTAAGGTATAGAGTACAATAGATGAAGGTACAAGGTGAAGTTTTCTTTTTTGTTTTTGTTTTGTGTTGGTCTACTGGACTACTTGTTGTTGTTGTAGCTTTGCACACATGAAAAGCCCTTAGAATTCGATGCTTTTCCAGGAACTATTTTGGCCAACTGTACGTATGTCTATAGTATAGGCATGAGAGATCCTATTTTAGAATAAAATCTTTATTCTTCGGAGGCTCCAGATTGTATATATATATACATAATATCTATTTTGCATTATACATATTGTGAAGAAGAGGAGGAGGAGGACCTTATGTTATATTTGCTATTGCTACCTCCCCTGGAGAAATTGGGCATGAAATTTAATACTGGCTGCTACTTGTCACATCACAAAATTGAATAAAATGTTGAATGAAATATGAAACCAAACATTCATTTTGAGTTTTTGCTTCGACTTCCACTTCTACTATTACAATTAGCTGTCTGTCAACGTAGAAATTTATTTTAATTCAATGTACAGACTCCCATCTCCCACCCCATATTGATTGCAATTACATTAATATTTCACACTAAATTAATACTTAAATCATGAAAACTCCTCCTCCTTAAATAAGACATCAATCAGATAATTAGTTTATAATAAGATCCA
The DNA here is from genome assembly GCF_026168435.1 of Sesamum indicum. NCBI lineage: Eukaryota > Viridiplantae > Streptophyta > Magnoliopsida > Lamiales > Pedaliaceae > Sesamum > Sesamum indicum. The sequence continues at coordinate 17,136,191 of NC_142668.1, forward strand.
ACATATAATTAAATTTAAACTTGATCAAAACTCAATTCAAACTAAATTATTAAACAAAACAGTAGGTAGGTAAGGGTAAGGGTAAGCTCTTCCCACGCACAGCCTAAAACTAATTAAAAGGTATGATTTTCTCCTCTGAAAATTTTGTTATCATAACAACAACAACGATTTATCTCTCTTTTCCCCCATTTTCCTCATCTGGATTTGGAGCATTGACTTAGCAGCTAACAAGTCCACGCACTGTATGGGAGTCAACACATCCAGCATTCCTTTCAACGTCTTCAGCCTCACACAGTCCGCCATTTTCATCACTCTCTCCAACCCAGCCAACATCCCTCTGACCGCCACCTCCACCAACCCGCTCACCTCCGCCGCTCCACCGTTCTTCTCCGCCAACTGCTCCTGCCTCACCAGCTCTACCATTTTCCTATCCGCCACGGCCACCTGCTGCCTCTCCATCTCCCTCTCCACCCTCTCTTCCTCCATCTTGATCTTCACTCTCAAAGCCTCAATCTTCTTCACCTGCTCCTCCGTCATGGCAGCCGACTCCACAAGCCGAAAAACGAGCGAGGGCTTCCAGCCAGTGACCCAGAGATGGGCATTCTCAAGACGGCTCAACCAAACAGGGGTGAAGAAGGCCAAGACATCTTCATGGGCGGCAGCCCATTTGAATGTGTAGTACTGCTTGTGGTGGGCGGTGAGCTTATTAACCATATCCTCGGCCGCCTGAGAATGAGAATGCTCTCTCGACACCACAAGCAGCAGCTGAAGAAAATCTTCAAGTTGGCCCATCCATTTCCTGTAGAAATCTGAGAACTTCTCTTCCACTTTGCTGTTCATTTTAATCCCTGCACTATGCATATCCATCTATGCAGACGAGAAAGTAAAGGGTGGGTGGATTATTTATTACATGTATACATCCATAGACATATATATAGAGAGAGAGAAAGAAAGAAGAAGACAGTGAGTGCGTGCGTGCGTGTACAGAGAGCCGCACAGGGAAGGAAATTAAAGTGCGGTAAGTATATATATATGTATACAGAGGTAGGGCGTACGTTGTTAAGAAAAGAGAAGTAATGAGCAGATGTAGGATGAGGGAGAAGGCAGGGTAGCTGCAAGAAAGTTGGGTTTGTTTGGGGAAAATGCAAAGAAAGCAACCTTCCAGGGAGCCCAAGGGTTAAATCATGGGGTACATACTAATTACATGCATGAAGGGTAGTAGTGTGATATGCAGGTGTATGAACGTGTCACCACCACAACTCAGGTGGGTTCCCACGTGGAGGTATATTTGTATATTAGTCATGATGCCCCATTAGTGCACCCCCAATCCCTTCACCTTCAGCTCTTGCCTTGTCTTTTTTAGGCTAATCTTTATATATCTAAAATAGTAATAATAACGACATACACAAATATCTTATGTTAACTGCAAATAATTTATAAATTTAAGATATTTTCTTTCCACTATAGCGTTTTTTCAAAATAAATTTCTAAAATTCATGAAATATAATTAATGAGTTGGCGCTATCCACAATTAATTAAACTAATCATGAGGTTTAGTTGATGTGAGCCACTGAATAAATTATATTTATTATATACACAACATAATAAAAACAGTAAAGCTAACATATATATATCTCTAATCTCGAGTTGTAATTCACCAATGCTTAATATAATTATTGAAACTAATTACGATGTGATATCTATTAACTTTTTTATAATTATATTATTGTAAAAAAACACAATATCTTTTCTAGAATTTTTATATTAATAATATTTTTAATATAGTGTTTTGCTGGAAAAAACTAAGACATTTTAGACCCGGTAATACATTTCCACTGTTGAATGTCTTTTTTCTATGGTTAAATGGTGGTTTCGATAAACCCGTGTTGCTACCTTAACCAACGAAATTTAATCGTAATTTAATTTTTTTTACTTAAAATTTATTGAGTTATTATCCAACTTGATCACCGTATTCCCATCACATATCAGTAAGACAAATACAATTTTCACTATTAATATAAAATCCAATCTTCACTTGATCAAATATTATATATTGATCATCTACCCATTTTATAATATACCTACGCAAAGTAACGAATTCTAAATCCTAGTAAAATTGGAACTGATATTAGTTAAATGAAAAGTGAACACTTCATCACTAACCCCGTACTGGTGGTGGCAGTCATAGGATGCCATGCAATCTCTATGTGTTTGAGGAGATCATGCATTATTAATTTTTTTTTTTTTTGGAATTTTTAATTTAGATTGTGTTTGGTTGAATTTGAATTAATTATACGATAGATACAATATACTTACAGTGTAATTGATGTATTGTTTAAAATTAATGACCAATCATATGACGGGTCTATCACATTTAGGGTCCGTTTACTTCGAGAATCGTATTAAATGAATAGTAGGGTTACCCTTTATTAAATGAATGATAATAAAGCCCTATATAATTAGTCAAGTGTATACTTATATGTATTATTAAAATAGGGTACATTCTATCAAGTGTTTACTTTGATGTATTCACGTAATTTTTGTAAGAAAATTGCCTTTGAGACCTTGTTTATAAAATTTAATTGACAACATACTATTATTATTATTATTATTATTGTTCTTATCATTATTATTATTTTATTACTGTTGTTGTTATTATTATTATTATTGTCATCATCATCATTACCATTTAGTCTAATTTCGAGGGTACAATGTTCATTCACATTTAATGTAACTTTGGGACTAATTTATAACCACTTTTTAAGGTAGTATTAATCATTCAGGTGTAACAGTAATTAGTGTAGGACTTTGATTTTGCCCCGATATAACAAAGTAAACACTATATTAATTTATATATACTAATTTTTTTATACAAATTTATATGTCAAAGTAAATATAATTTTATTTTGTGATTAATTTGATTCAACAAATCTAATTCAAATAAAACATTTCTAAATTTCCAAAAGATCACATAATCTTCCTACCAGTCCTGAGGCCTTACCAAACTTTTCTTTTCGAAACCGATTGGTACTTCAATATTCTTAAAACTCTTAATAGATTTCAAACCTATAAGTGTCAGAATTTATTTTAATTTATACTATATTAATATTTTTGATGTCTTTTTTATTTTTGATATGTTATTTTTTGTCCACCTAATGCTTTTTACATTTATTTTATTATATACAAGTATTAAAATTTATTTTTAGTTAATATTTTTTTTTCTTCCCAATTCAAATATTCATTTTTAAAATTATTTATTTTTATCATAATTATTTTTCCTACCACCAAAAAAAAAAATAGTAAATGAGTTATTTAAATTTTTTATGTACATAAATCGAATGTACCACATACAACTAGTCTTTTTAGTGAGGGAGAGTACTTTTTATGTATCTCCCAAATTTAATTTAATTTATTAATTTTTTTTTATTAAATTCTCACTCTTTTAGTGTAGAATGTTTTTCTGCTACTACTATTTCAACTTAATCGATTTACTTTTTTTAGATTCATCTTATATTTTAACTTTTCCATAAAATTTAGCCAAAAAATGAGTTTTATTATTATTATTATAAAAAAAAATCTTTTATCATACCAACTTTTGAATACTCAAATTTAATCTTTAATTTATTTTTTTCTTTAAAAAAGATTATCAAAATAATAATTACAATTTTCTTCAATTATCTCACAATTATAATTTTTTTCTCATTTACTAATTTTTGTTTATTCTAACAGACTTTTTTCTTTCTCATTTTCTCACCAGGGTTGCTTTTTTAACAATTTTTTTTCTCTCTATCTCATATAATTCTCCCAAAACCGCATAGCGATGATTAATTATATATTATAAAAATATATTGCTCAGGATAATTTCTTTTGTCGTGTAGTGTATATATATATTATATAGTGCTTATATATACATATTATATTAAGACTTTATTTGCTTCCATCATCTTTACAAATCTTTATTATAACTCCAAATTTCTATTATATAAATATTCGTACTTGTATGATATTCTATCTCGATTTTTAATTATCTCATTAATTATAAATATTATATAATTCATCATAATATATATTTATTTTTTCTGGCATCAATAAATGATTATTTATATACTAATATTGGAGGATGTTACAAAAGAAGTCGTCGCCGCCCCTCCCAACGCGTAGAAAATCAAACACCCAAAACGCGAAAACCATTGGCCCGCAATTTGTCCAACATTTTCCTTCCCACTCACTCTCTTCATGCAAATTGCAACCCCAAGTATTAATAAAAAACTCCAAACCCAAACCCATATATTCATCAAAACCGTGTGCTCCTCACTCCCACACCCCTTGATTTCTCCAATTCTGTTGTCTCCCTCATTTCTGCATAAAAACCCATCAGCAAACCTCCCATTATTCAAAACTCAAAGAAAGGAAGAGCTAGCAAAAGAGAATTATTAGTTGGGAAAAAAGAAAATGTGTCGCGGGTTTCAACAGAACGAGAGAGAACGCTTGAAAATCAAAGCGTTCTCCACCCGGTTATCGGCTTCGTGCTCCAAGAACAAAGCCCGCTTACCCGATTTCTTGACCCTGCATTATCTTCCCCGCATCAACGGAAGCCTCATGGAGATAAACGGGTCAAACCTCCGACCCGACTCACCCGCTTTCGTGACGCTCCATCGGGTTTTGTCGAGTGAGAGCAGCAGAGGCGCGGTGTACGCAAGCAAAGAGAGAGTGGCGGTTTGTGAAGGGGTGAGGTTCGAGATATACGTGGGGGATGTGAAGGTGTTGAAGGGAATTTTTAGAAAAGATGAGGGAGAAAAGTGGAAGATGGACTGCAAGTTGGAAGACTTCGTGGAGGGGGTGGATGACGCTGAGGTGTTGGTTGCGCCGGAGGGTCCGGCTGCGGTGATGAGCGAGAAGATGGAGATGGTGGGGGATCGGCGGCGGCGGCAGAGGAGGAGGCGTAAGTGTTGTGAGCTAGAGGAGATTCCAGAAGAGAGGGAGGAGGGGGAGTTGGGATCGGATATGTGCAGGTGCTGTGAGTGTAGTGGGGAGGAGGGAATTGAGGGTGGGGAGAATGATATGGAGGTGGAGATGGAGATGGAGATGGAGATGGAGGGAGTGAAGTGGGCGGTGGACGTGGGGATTTGGGTAGTGTGTCTTGGTGTAGGGTACTTGGTCTCCAGAGCTTCTTCTCCCAACAGATTGAGGAGAAAAAAGAGATTTATATGAGAGGATTTTTATTTATTTTTATATTTGAAGTTGCAATTTTTATAGCTGGGGGAGTTGTTGTAAATGGGAGTTATGGAAATGTTGTTTTATTAATGGATCTCATTACCATTCTCATCCTCTTCACATACCATAATTTCTCTTCTTACAATGTCCACCAGAGCATTTGTTCTTATGTCTGTCAATTTTTAATTTTAATTTAATTTAAGGGTGAAAACAGATGTTAAAACACTTCAAATTTTTGTTACTTCTTTTATTCTCGACATAAATGCTATATTATCAACTCACTTTTTATTTATTGGATTATTCTTTTTGTGTTGGTCAAAAATAAAATTATGAGATCAAATCAAATAAATTGTAGTCGCCTTTATTGCCATTACTTTCATTGTGCTTATTACTTCTCAATGTTTTTTGGGTTAGTAATATTCCTTTGCCAATATCCTTATATATATATATATATATATATTAAACTTACAATATTATAGATTATATGCTTAATATATTCAATTTTTCTTTTGATGCAGACAAAAGAAAAAAGTTGTATAATATTACTCTCCACATTTATATATGTACTTTTATAAATATTTATACTTATGTATCTCGAACCTTATATTTATTTAGACAACATATCTACATGATGTGTATGACTCAAAAGCATTTGGCCTAATGAGGAATTCATAACCTACCTGTCCATGATGAGGACGGGCTAAAAGGGAAGCCCAACATACGGCTTACCAAATCATAGGCCTGTCTTTCAAGCCCAGTTCAGGAGAAGGGATGCGGTTTCAAGATTCTAAACTCCTTAACCTAAAGGGACTTTATGCATAATAGGAGTTCTCAAAGTAAAATGAGTTCTCTCTCAACAAAAAATATGCTAATCAAGCTCTTATTTCTAAACTCCTTAACCTAAAGGGACTTTTTGCATAATAGGAGCTCTCAAAGTAAAATGAGTTCTCTCTCAACAAAAAATATGCTAATCAAGCTAGAGATAAGAGGAAATCGTGCTTTATCCACGATTTTTTCGTCTTTTTTCTCAGAAATACAGGTCATGTACAGAATCCCCATGAAGAGGGACTCCTTCTCTATAAATACAGGAAACACCCATCAAAAGGGATACCTTCAAGAATCTGGAAACTATCTTGCTGTCTTGCTGCTACTCTCAACTCGTGTTATAATCATATTTTACCCCGAAATTCTTATTTTTATCTCAATTTTTTATTACGGTTTATTTTTATATTTATTTATTCCTAAATCCAGAACAAACTTAAGCGTTAGAATGCTAACGTGTTGTTTTATAGATCCTATTTCTCAAGTTATTTTGCTCAATCAACGCAAATTCATCGTCAAGATCCAAGAATATTATACTCGTGCTAAAATCACAAATATCAATACATATATTTAATTTTTTCTTTATTTATTTCACTTGATGTTGTGCACTAAAATTATTATCAATTTTATGAAATTATTTTTTCAAAGATATAGAGCATTACCACACGCATTATGTGTGCCTCTACCATTAGTAATATATTAAGGGAGAATATTTTTTTTATGCCTCTTTTTTTATCTATTAATTTCTACATTTGTCCCATTATCTACTACTGGAAAAAAAATATTTTGAGTTAATATTATTTTCTCTTTTTTCTATTTCAAATATTCTGTTTTAAAATTGTTTATGTTTTATCATAATTATTTTATATTATTATTGTTTACTGCAATAACATTTTTTGGTAAATAATATCTAATTATTTATATTTTTTGAATTTTAATTATACATGCATTGAAAGTGCCATAACACGTAGTTTGAATCAAGCGACGATACATGAATTACAGAAAAATATTGCTTTATCACAAATATATATTAAGAAAATGTTATGGACTTGGTCATAATCATCTTGTGAGTTATGATGGGCCAAGACTCTCAAGTGGGTCCAAAACAGAAGATGTTCGGCCCAATTAACATCTCTTGGTCTAAGGCCCACAAATTATCTTCCTCATACTGAAGAACGGAATCGAGCCCTTGACTACAGTCAAAATTACCTATTTGGGGCTGGATTTTTCTAGGGTTTCTAAAGTTTGTGATCTGGATCAATTTGTTAAAATTCTTCGCGCACTTACTGCGGAAATTATCCAGGTCCTCTATCATCCGATTATAACTTGAAATATAGTTGGTGAATTAAGGAGTAACCAACGTTATCTTTCTGCTGCTTTGAAATTCACATAGTTTTGTAGAATCTTGGTTGATTTATCGAAGTATTTATGTTTCTATTCCGTAGTTTCTCGAGATTTTACCTGGCATTGTTGTGTGAGATGAAGATTTTGCGAGTTCTTTGGACTGGATTACCATTTATTGATACGCAGTGAGTCGATAATCTCCTTCTTGATATAACTGATCTCAGCGCTTTGAAGTTTCTGCGTCAAGATTTATGATCCCGATGTCTTCCTTTCTGTTTTTCTTTTGGAAATAGGTGTATTTTTCCGAACAAGATTCCCAACTCTTTATAATTGAAGTTTGATATCACGTGTTTATGGTGCTGTTGGAAGTAATAGGGTCTCTTTGTTGCGATTGATTTCAAGCTTTTGTCATAAGACGATGTCCCTGTTATTAATTTTTCTGTCATATGTGCTGTTATAGGCTGAGTAAATCCCAAATGTATTCATCGTGTTGATAATCAAAGAACAACAGCTCTCATTGTGGTATATCCGTCTTTTGAAGCTATATCTAAGAGTATTACTTCCATGGGAGAGCATAGTTCAACAGACAAGCTAAGCCCTGGCTTGTCAGGCAAGCTAAAGATCAGTGATGGGGATGGAATGAACGATACAAATGATTTGCAGAAAGTTCTTGTAGGGAGATATTACATTGAGGAGGAGGAGGAAGAGGAAGATGAATTTTCAGAAGAAGCATTGTTAGTGCAGATGGGCTACGCGAAATCTGAATCCATAAGAGATACGTTAAAAGGGCCGGAAAGGCAATATTATGATGAGGCAGAAGAGGAAGAGGAGGAGGATTTATCAGAAGAATCATTACTGGCTGAAATGGGCTATCTAAAGAATGAACCACCCAAACACGAACCAATTACCGCGCCAATGGCTGATCTACATCTTGTTTCTGCTCTCAAAGGGAGTCGCGAGAAAGAAGGCAAGCCAGCTAAATGCCGAGTTTCTTGGGCACCAGACGTGTATGATCCACCTTCTACATCTGAGGAACATATTGCAATGAGCAAGACTGAGAGGAATAAGAGTGAGCAGAAGGTGAAGGGTGCAGCTGGGAAGAACAGGCAAAGGGCTGGTGGCAAAGGGGTGGCAGCAGGTGAAGTCGGAGGCAAGGGGAGTAGAGGTGGAGGCAGCAAAGGAAATGTGAGAGGAGGGAAGGCAGCAGGAAAAGGTAAGGATAAGAAACAGGCTAAGAAGCATGGTGGCAGAGCTAGCAAATATTCTGATTCTGATGAGTAACAAAATGTTTAGACTTGGGACGATGTTGCCATTTTTTCTCTTTGCAATTAAACGTAACTAAGCATCCATGATCTTGTAAAGTCAGGTAAATATACATGTTAACTTGTGATTAGCAGGAAGTTGGCCTGTCCTTGTGATGGTTCTCATCACCTTCTGATGTCTAAGTTCAGTCTTCAGCATCATCTTAACTTATCCTAAACTTGCTGATTAGAATACAATTGAAATGCTAGGTATGTTCAATGCTCCAATTGGTATGCATGAATGGATGCTGCGGATGATTTTAGCATATCATTTCCATGTTTTCAGAGGATTTAGAAAATGAATTAAATAAAAACTTTTCAAACAAGTCATTTATATGTTTTGTAAATAACAATGAAACTTATAATAGAATGCACAAGTCTTGTTATATATAAGATTTTATTTTGAAAGTATTAAGTAAATTGTGTGATTTCCTATATTTACTTTTGAATGTTTTCATATATTTAGAATACTTAATATTCACAAAATAGCATATGTTATTAAATGTAGAATAAATATTGAGAAATAGTATTGCGTTGTATTATAATATTTTTTATCCTTACAGTAAATATCATATAAAATACTTATGTAAATGGCTTTCTACTTAGTAAAAACATTTCAAAATTTAAATTAGTTATATCATATATTTAATTATCTTATATCGATATTCATTATGCTTAACTTCCAACTATAAATCTTGTAAATGTAAATTTTGCAAAAAGTTACTTTAGTAATATAAAAAGAATAATAGATTCCCACAATAGCTAAAATCTCTCGTATTTTCAAGAATAAATGTTCCTAATCTTAGTTATATCTCCCGTTAGCCATTGTTGTTGTGATTAATGGAAGTGTAACTGGCTGGGAAAAGTCCAACAAACATGAAAAATCTATCCCAAATTAAATCTAATCGAGTTAAATTAATTATTCAACAAGTGTGATATATTTATAATAGGATTAATTATGCTTTCTTCTGCTAAGGTTAGATGTAATTACACAAACTCTAGTGGTTTGGGAAATTACATCAACACTCTTAAAATTTGCTTTCGTATAATAAATAAGTCCTTCCATTAATCAATGAATTTGCTTATATTATTTGACCAACAAAGGGTGAATATCTTTAATTCAATTTTTTTATTAATATCATCAAATTTGGTGAATTTGACTAACGAAATGACTTATTTGTTAGACGAAAACAGACCATAAAGGTGCTAGATGAAAAATTTTCAAAATCTACGTGTAATTACATAAAACCTCATAGAGGAGGAGTATAATTATCCTTTTATAATATGATTAATTACTATTTTTAAATTATACATCAATTCGAGCAAGTTAAAATTTTTCAAAAAACCTTAGTGATGCGATTTAGAGTTTGATCATAACTACCTCAAGTGATCTGAATGGGACAATGGACTCTCTGCCACAACTCACGTGATCGTATGCAAACGAATGATCAGGTTTTAGATATGCTTCAAACAAATTGCTGTCGTTTTAGGAAAAAGAGCAAGGCTTGTTCCAGCGGCTGAAATAAGAAAGGATCAAGAAAGAGCAGATTTAGATAGAGCTTGATCGAAGCATTGTCCTCTTGCACGCACATACGAACAACTGATTCTCTCATCAAATTTCAGCCATCAGCTTATATGCAGGTGCACAATTTATGAAAAACAGGAGCAGCCCTTCCTAACACCAAAAACATGATATATTTCAGTCGCAAGCACACAGTTTATCGTGTAGTATTCAAAATACGCATCCACATGGACTCGTATGGATTGTTGAATTACGACAAGATGCGAAATTACGATAGTGAAACGAAACTCATAGTACTAACGAATAAGCTAAATATAATGGTAGTAGAAAAATTGTCCATAAGAATAAACTTCCAGAATCAGTTTTCCAGATGACATAACAAGGTGAATCTGCAAGAACATTTATTTTTGCCCTAGAGAAAGGGCATTTTATTAGTACAATATGGTACCACATTATTATTAGCAACTGAAAACATCACAGAGACTTTAGCATATTGTGATTACTGGTAAAAAGGACACTAACTGAAACTGGACATCGACAAGAACATGAAAGCTATAATGATGTATAGCTGTATTTAGGAAACTCAGTGCCTTGCGTGCTTTTGATCCCTCCTCCTGCCCCATGCATGGATGCAAAGATGAAGTTTTCTTCCGGTGGCCAGAAAATCGACAGCCTGAACTGGGGTCAATATACTCATCAGCTCTTTCAGCGTGTTCAACCGCAGATTATCAGCCTCTTCCAGCATACTGGTCATTGACACGGCAAGCGACTTCAGGGCCTCCTCGGCTTCCGTGCTGGCCTCACTGTGTGCTGCCAGTTCCTTTGCAATGATGGCAATAGGCTGATCAGCCATCTCCTCTTGCATACTGGCCAACTTTGACGATAGCTTTTCTTCCTCCCGAATTGTCTTCAGCTGCAAACTGTTGATTGAGTTGATTTGACTCGGTGAGAGCTCGCCAAGCCCACCAGTTCTATTGCCATGAAGATATTCATCCAGACGGGATGAGATTTCCTTCCCAGACAGAGCATAAACGAGCCTTATAAATATCGACGGTCTGCAGCCTCCGGCCCACAACATGGAGCCCTCAAGTGATGTGCACCAGGTGGGAGAGAAGTAGGGGTAAACATCCTCTCGAGCCAGGCTGACTCGCCGGCAAAGGTATTCTTGAAAGTGCCTAATATTTTTTTCAACAAGTTGGCTCAGCTCTGCTGTATGATCATCCCCATCAGCATTGTTGAGGCGAAGTGACTGTAGGAGCTCAGAAAGGTCTTGCTCTTGGAGGCTCATCCACTCCCTGAAGCAACTGAGCCGAGAACCTTCATCATTATTTTCCATAACGAAATGTTCTCTGAGGTCATGTCATATATGATAATTAAAAACTGTAGTGTATATATACATGGAAATTTACAGTTTGTAAGTTGAGTATTAGCCACAAACAGACCAGAGATAAATAAATATATGTTTCTGTAAAAAGTTAACTGTAATTAGACGATATGATCAGCCAGCTGTTGGGGAATTTATTAAATGGCAGTACGTTGTTACTTGTACAAGATTCTAAATTCTTCAGTTTAGTAGCTCTGCTACTCTCAAAACCTGAGAATAGAACAGAAGGCCTCAGGCTCAGGGATCTGTCTTGGCATTCTTGTTATGAATGGTTAATCAATCCTCTCTCTTGTTTTTCCCTAACATCTTCCATTGAGTTGTTCGGGCACCAGAGATCATGTGTTCGCTTTTGTCGCTTATGAAATTCTTGCTGAAATGCTCGCCTCTTGCTAATAATACTGGCACAAAATTCTAGCATTACAAAATTGACAATCAAAAACATGGTGCTACCGCAGCAGTACTAAGCTGGTAGGCGTATGGAAAGAGATAAGACATCACATGATCACCCAAGTAAGTTTCATTATGTGCTAATGATGCAAAAGCAAAGGATCTGGATTGATTAAGCTTGCTAAGGACAATCCTTTTCTACACCATTTTCGAAATAAACTGTGAAGATATCAAATGTGCATTGTTTACTTTGTCTAATTTCTAGACTGTTTTCACAGGATTACATTCCATGAAATGCCACCAAGTCAGGTTCCCCTTGAAGCAATTATTTGCAACAATGATACAGTGATCAACTCATAATTTCTTCTGATAAAACTCAGCCACAGAGACATTAAATACAAGGTTTTGGCACAAACATGAGCTAACACTTCTTAGTTAAATGCTTATAAATTAATAGACTGAATTTGGGGTGAAAAACAAGTCACGTCACGTCACTTATGCGTAATCAGTTCATCAGCCAGGTGGTGTAAATATCTTAACTACATGACCCAAAAGATAACACCATCAAGAAAAAAACAAATGAAACAAGATAAATAAGTATTCTTGAGGTCTGTGCTATAACCATGAGGACATCAGTTCTTTGGGGTTTCTCCGCAACGAGAGGTTTTCTGGATGGAAGCATTCTTCCCATGTGAAAACAGATCCCCATTTTTGTCACAGCATGCTGCAATTGCATTTGCAGAAAATCGTCACCGTTTTATTTAGTATACTTGCTGCTCGGAAAAAGGTGAAGAATATAAATATAGAAAGGTTGTGGTGATGACAACAGAGGAAAATCGACAGACTAAAATTCAGACTCAAATTTCGGTTGTTGGCCTCGTGACCATTTAATCATAAGCATGAGCGTTTCGTACTGCTTGACAGCTGCAAGTGAATATCTTCTATTCCATCACTGGAAACAAGAATAGAACAGAGGAAACATAAGCCATTCCGCTTTCTTTGGTGTTTCAGTTGTTGCATAGTTGAATATGTCAGTCAATTTAAATTCCCTTAAACAGTCTTAACGTACACTTGAATATCCATAGCGAAGATGATCACATGCCTTTGCTGGCTCACTCTGGATTCTTGGAATTTGGTTTCTATAGTATCAGTTTTTCAATAAAAATGAGGCCTTCATTTTAATGATAAGATTGGGGCTTCAAAACTCTCACTTGGCAAAAAAATTTGGATTTCGAATCCCATGATTGTGGTGTATTTGTCTAGTTACTAGCAGTCTATAGTTTATTATTTTTGTTGTTTCGTAATGAAATTATTAATGTATTGAATAGATTTTAAATATCTTAATATATTGTAAGATGCAAATGTTCGTCAATATTTAAAAAACAAATGTTTTCCAGATGACAAAAAAAGGGATATCCACAGAAATAGTAGCAGCAAAATTAGTTTGTCAACAAGAAAGAAGAACATTTATTAGTACAAAAAAAATGGGAAAAATTCAGAGACCCCTGTGATAATAGAAATGTTCAAAAACCCCCTTATGAAAATTAAAATATCAAATACCCCCTATGATATAAGATAAAGTTCAAAAACCCCCTCCATAAAAAAATTGGACCACACGCGCTTTGACCGCGATTTTTCTATAAAAATACCCTTTTTTTGACATTTTTGCCCTTCTCTCACATTTAATATATAATATTATATATATGTATTTAAGAATTAAATATTATTTTATATAATAATTACTTAATATATAATAAAATATTATTTTAATTAAATTAAAATTAATTTTATATATAATTAAAAAAAATAGCAGCGTCGGCGTCGACAGCGACGCCGCCGCTTCTTAAGAGGAGGGTCGGCGCCCTCCTCACCCTGGCCGACGGCCGTCGCCTTCCATTTTTGGGCGACACCAATCGCCCAGCTCTAGGTGACAGGGGAGGGAAGGGGGCATTTGGAAGTGGAAGTGGGGGAGGGGGAAAGAAGATGGGGATGCGGGGTGGAGATATAATTGTTATTTTTAATTTTGTTTATAAATTATAAATATATGTTAAAAATTATAAATTAAAATAATTATATATTAATAAACCTAGTTGACCTGGTTGACTAGAATAAATATTTTAGTCATTGTTTTTAAAAAAATAGATTCAAATTGATTAGGGGCAGTGTGATTATTTAATGTTAACATAGGGGTGACTTTTGATATTAAAAATTTTATAAAGGGGTTTTTGATATTTTGTTATATCACAGGGGTCAAAATGAATTTAACCCAAAAAAAAAAATATACTACCATACTATTAACAAATAAAAAGTATCACAAAGACTTCAGCATACTGGCAATACAAAATTTAAAGACAGTGACTGAAACTTGACAAGAACATAAAAGCTACAACCCGCCATAATTATACATAACTATTGAGGTAATTCAGTGCCTCCCATGCTCACGATCCCTCCTCCTGCCCCATGCATGGACGCAAAGATGAAGCTTTCTTGCCGTGGCTATGAAATCCACAGACTGAACTGGGGTCAGTATACTCGTCAGCTCCTTCAGCGTATTTAACCGCAGACTATCAGCCTCTCCCAACACACCGATCAAGGAGGCGGTAAGGGCATTCAGTGCCTCATCCGCTTCGGTGCTGGTCTGGCTGCATGCTGCCAGTTCCTTGGCAATGATGAAAATAGGCTGATCCGCCATCTCCTCTTGTATACTGGCCAAGTTTGCAGATAGCTTATCTTCCTGCTGGATTGTCCTGAGCTGCAAACTGTTAATTGAGTTGATTTGACTCGCTGAGAGCTCACCAAGCCCACCACTTCTACCACCATGAAGATATTCGTCCAAATGGGATGCCAGTTCCTTCCCAGAAAGAACATAAACAAGCCTTACAAATATCGACGGTCTGCAGCCTCCAGCCCACAACATGGAGCCCTCAAGTGAAGTGCACCAGGTAGGCGAGAAGAAGGGGGAGACATGGTTCCTAGCCAGCCTGGCTCGCTGGCTAGCGTATTCTTGGAAGTGCCTAATATTTTTGTCAACAAGTTCGCGCAGGTCCGCAGTGTGATCATCTCCATCAGCATCATTGAGGCTAAGCGACTGGAGGAGCTCCGAGAGGTCTTGCTCTTGGAGGTTCATCCATTCATTGAAGCAACGGTGAGAACCTTGAAAACCATCTTCCATAGTGAAATGTTTTCTGATTTCACGTGTGATAAAACTTGTAATGTACAATATATATATATATATAAACGACTGAAAATTTACTGCAGGTAAATTGTGTGTTTTATCACAATTAAGAAGCACAGAAGAGACAGATAACAAGTTTTTGTGTGTTGAAGGAATTTATAAATGGCTGTCTGGTGCTCTTTTGTGCAAGATGATAAACTCTTCAATTTAACAGCTGTGTCTGTCACCCACGGGCGTCGGTCTTGGTATTCTTGTGGGATAATCGATGACTGGTGCAAACATCTCTCTTGTTTTTCCCTTCCCTCGTCCATTGAGTTTTTTGGGCAGAGAGCAAACTATCCCATCAGAGTTCCTGTGTTCACTTTTGTCCCTTATGGCATAGTATCAAATTCTTGCTGAAATGCTCACCTCTGACTATCAAATTCTAGCACTACAAGCTTGAAGATCAGGCAAAAAACTGAGTTTGAAAAGAAAATAATAGGCCCGTAGGTAGGCATGCAGAAAGAGATAGACACCACCGTTCTCTCATCAAAATTTGGTAACAGTCCTATGGGAAAAATGGTAAAAGACAGCCATACCCTCCAAACATACTGTATATACTATGTTTGGTTTTGTGTTTTAAAATGTGCCAAAACACCAAACCTTGTTTGGTTTTGTCTCTGCACACCTTCACTAGGTGTGCAGTAATTTTTTTTTTTCCTTCTTCTCTTTTTCTTATTTTTGGATTTCTTTTCTCTCTCTCTTCTTTCTTTTCTGTCATTGTCAGCTTTTTCTCTTTCTTTTCTTTCTTCTTTCTTCTCTCTCCTTTTTTTTAATATATAATATATATGACATGTAATAAATAAGTAATACTAAAAAATAATTATTAACTTATAAAATTATTGATATTAAAAATATTTACTATCAATGCTACTTGGTTAAAATATTTAAAACTTTTCTACCAAACGGAAATATTGTAGCAGTTGCGTACACTACTGACAATATATCAGTATTATATTCCTAATTCGTATTTTTATTATTTCAATTAGCTATTAAAATTTATCAGTTCATATATAAAAGTCTAATGAATGTATTTTCAACATGTTATATAGTGCATTTAACGCTTGATTACAATTTTTTTCAACTTAGACCATTTAAATCTTTTGTACTCATATTTTTTCCTATTTCAATGAAATATTTGAGAAATTTAAAAATTGAGGACAATATACCAGTAATACATACTTAATTATAAACTTTTTTATTTAAATTTTATATATTATGTTTTTTATTCCAAATATAAAGTCTAACAAAATTATTTTGGAGACAATACTACATGTATTTAATTATGCATTAAAATTATAATTATTATTTAAAATATAAAAAGAAATGCCTCAATAAAAAAATTTACTTAACATAAATATATATATTATATTTCACTAACAAACAAAATACTATATACATACACATATATATATTACTAAATATATATATTAAAAGACATGATTTGATAATGAACAGTAACTCCTGTCTCCCAAATCCCAACATCAAACCTACACCACTTATTTTATAATATTTTATATTATATAAAATATAAATCCAAACATACCATATATCTCAAAACACATATTTACTTATTTCTATTTTTCTCTTTCTATCTCCAAAATACCAGAATAAAAATATCCAAAATATTAATTCAAACATAATGATACATATTAGGTAGGGCAATGAAGGATCCGCACACTTGGTCTCGAGTCTGGTGCCCGCCCAGTTGATCCGAAGGCAAAGCTGTAGATGGCTAGACATGTGGCAACATTAGGTGAACTCCATGTGTAGTGGGGGAAAACTATAAATACTTCCAACCCACTGTTCATTTGATAAGTTGTTAGTTGTATTTATTTTAGTTTATATTAGATCTCACATTCAAGTTTTAAGGACTGACTTAAGTTTCGAAATGTCGCACATCTATTTTGTAGTTGGTTTTCAGAATTGAACCAAACCAAGAACCCAGGTTCCCTGTTGCCCGACCAAGTGACCCGAGACCCCAATCAAACAGAAACCCTGAACTAAAGCAATGATGCAATTCAAGAATGTCCGTCATTTAACAGAGTGGTAAATATTAAGGGTAAAAATAAGTTAAATAGTTGTGGGTTATTAGTTTCAGCCAAGTGGTATAAATATCATAACTCTATGACGCAGAAGACGATAAATTCTTCAATTTAGAAAAAAGCAGCAACTCAAGAAACAAAATATCAATATAGTCAGTCATTGATTCTTGTGAACCGCTGCAACGTGAAGTTTTTTGGATGGAAGCATTCTTCCCATGTGAGAGCAAATCCCCATTTTTGTCGCAGCATGCTGCAATTACATTTGCCAAAAATAATCACGTAAGATATTCCCTTCGCACATGAGACTTCTGATAGAAACATCTTGTGTCATTAGGTTTGTCCTCCTGAAACCACTACTACACGTGGAGATCAGTAAGCATTAGAACATAGACAGATTTTGGAACCACAACCCAAGAAACTGGGTTGGACTTGTTCTGGATTTGGTTGAGCTGTACGTGGACCTGAATTGCGTTGCAATTGATTTGAAACATGGCCTGTCATTGCTGATAACCAATCTGATACCAATAGCCCAATACACCTCGCTTCCAATTTATGTATGAAGCATGCATGATTCGAAAACCAACCAACTAAAATCTTATGATAACCACACAATCAATCATAAGCTTTTGTTTCAACCTCATCATTATGTTTCATTAAACCTAGGTGGCGAAGGTAATGATTATTCCTCCATCATTAACTTTTTAATTACTAATAATTATTTAAATGTTAATGAAAAAGTAGGTAGCAAGCAAGCAAGAGCAATTTCAGGAAAATTATAGACTGCCCTTCTTGGAAATTAAATTACAAGGAAAGTGGATTGATTGATTACATGAGATTGATGCTTACCACTATTTTAAAAGTGCACAGAAATAGAAGAATCCCTAACTTGAATTATTGTTAAGCAAGGTGAATGATGCTGACTTTTAATGATACATGTGCTTCCTATGAAATATGCGTAAGGAGGGATCACATTCAATGATACATGTGCATATTGGGGTGCATAAATTACTCACTAAGCCAAAACAAGAAAAACAAACCTCTCATTTTGATGATCTAAAATTGGTAAATTGCGAAATAGACATCCTGATTAGTAGATCCATTACGCAAACATGAAGTTCTGTTTTCTCTTTAATTGAAAGAATTAGTAAAAGCAATGTATGATCCCAACTGATATTGTAGTCCCAGCAATCATAGCTTAACAAGGTTTTTCACGCAAACATGAAGTTCTGTTTTCTCTTTAATTGAAAGAATTCGTAAAAGCAATGTATGATCCCAACTGATATTGTAGTCCCAGCAATCATAGCTTAACAAGGTTTTTCACATCCATACTTGTGCATGTGTATATATGTGAGTGATGTTAATACACAAAAATGGATATGGAACAAACTGATGGTAATCAATGGTGCTTATATGCAGTAAATGCCAGTATAAGCACCATCAACCACAGTTTAGATAAAGTATGTTTTTTAACTGAGTAATCTGAATTCAAAAGGAAAAATCTAAAAGGGAGGGGGAAACAGTATATTTATCTAGGCAGCATCCAGACGGGAAATTCTTACGACAAAGAAGCAACACGATGTCAAGAAACACGTAGATGGAAAGTAGAATACACATAATGTCAAGAAATCTATTGGTCAATCCCTGTCTTCAGAGCTTATGGGATGTCTTTCCAACAAATCAAAACTATACCATTTTTTTTCTCTTTCTAGTTGCAGTTTAGAACTCTAATAAAACAGCTACAAGATGCATAATGCACTACCAAATCATGGAGCCTAGAATACCATGGTGCTGGAATCATGCAAAATTTCTCCTATAGATCCACATAACTTTTAGCAATTAACTAAATTTAAAGCTCAATGCAACACAATGTATCCGCATCTCTGATGAGTCATGACTCTTCGCAGCAAGAAACGAAGTGAGACTAACATGCTTCAGGTAATTCTCAGATCAAGAAGCCACGTGAAAAAGCATGATTTTGCTGCAGTCACGTCTATGCCAGGCAACAGAACAAGAGGATAGAACTAAGTCGATGTCAAATTAAAGTTTCAACAATGTTTGACATAATTATACACCCAATACAATAAGATAACTGATCTTGCATTGCAGGATACCCCAGTTTTTAATAACATAAATTTGAGACACTAACCTCGTGCGATAACAGATGAGTCATTTTAGATTTCCTCCAATCAATTTTGAGTTTACAGTCCCCTCAAAGATGCTTCTCTTTCCACTCAAAAGATCACTATTGATGTTTCCAAGCGATACAGCCCTAGGTGCTTCTAACTTTCACAATCCAGTAATTGCAAAGAAATCTTGATAAGGCAAATTTGTCAAGAACTTCTACAACCTTCCATAGGTTTACTTTAACATCGGCTCTTGTGCGTTATGCAGTTAAGAAACACAAAACATATGAAGTAGGGAATTTGGCGATCACTGAAACGTACAGCTCACAGGATTTGATAATAGATATATACTCACACTCGTTATTAATCAACAACAAGGTAAATTTACCTATCTACTTCTCTCAGAAGTTAAACAGCTAGAACTCATCGAGGGTCCGCTTCATTCTCCAGAGGATTTTAGAGAATCTACTTCAACATGAACATAAATTAACCAAGAATGATGAGGTTACATTGGCGCTTCATTTAACCAGCAGAACAAGAGGTATATATGGAAATAAATAAGAAAAACAAAGTAACTATCATACAGAAGCCATCAAGTGTTAAAAAAGGAAGGAAAAAGAAGGGCATACTCTTCTCCCTTCTTTATCTCTCTATTCAGTGTCTGAAGGCAAGTAAGAAGAATCAACAACATTTGCCGTCGTGAGGCTTAGCAATCCAGGCTTCAATTCACGGTCACAGAATTCCTCGTATTCTACTCTATCCCCTCCTTTCTTCTTCACCTCAACCACTCTCAACGATGGTGTCAATTCGAATATCTCAGCTGCAATAGTCAAGGGTCCCTTCTCACCATCCTTTGATCCTTCCAAACTCACCCTGCAATCCTTTTTCCTCACTGTAAAACTCACAACCTTGGCAATTTCCTCCAACTTTGATATGATGCTTGGCACAGGTGCCCCTGAAACAAACCTTGCCCCTCCATCTGCTCCTTCCTCAAACAACCCTGACAAATCGAAACCACGCGAAAACGAGATGATATCAAAAGCATTCAAGCTAGCAGGCCTAGGAAGACCAGTGATCTTCCTTCTGGTCAGCAACTCAGATTCTGATTCAGATAGCGACTGCTCAGATAAAGAATCAGCGTCGTCATTCACATCTTCATTCACATCATCAACACTGCACAACTTGTCATCCTCAATATAGAATTTCACATGCTTAAACCCCTTTTTGAACCATTTATTGTTCATGACCTCCGGAATCGTGATCCTGGTCTCCGGATTTGTGTCAAGTAAGCGTCTCAAAAGCCGAGCCAATTCGGGTGAAAACCACCTGGGACACCTAAATTCACCTTTATAAATCTTCTTATACATAAGCATGATATTTTGATCGTGGAATGGCAAGTAGCCCGCCATCAAAACAAAGAGTATCACGCCACAGCTCCAAATATCAACTTTGGCCGCATCATATCCCTTCCTTGCCAACACCTCCGGCGCCACATACGCCGGTGTCCCGCAAAAGGTATGGAAAAGGCCATCCTGCTTAATCTGCTCGGATATAGCACTCAACCCAAAATCCGAGACTTTAAGATTCCCATCTTCATCAAGCAATATATTTTCTGGTTTCAGATCACGATGATAGACGCCGCGCGCGTGGCAGAAACCCACCGCGGAAACCAGTTGCTGAAAATACTTCCTAGCAACTTCCTCCTTAAGCCTGCCCTTGGCAACCTTGTTGAACAGCTCACCACCCTTCACGTATTCCATCACGAAGAAGATTTTCGACTTGGTTGCCATGACTTCAAACAATTGCACAATGTTGGGATGGCGGACTCTCCTCAAAATCGAGATCTCACGCTTGATGTGGGCTATTAACCCTACCTTCAAGATCTTCTCTTTATCAATCACTTTAATCGCCACGCTCTCCCCGGTCTTGACGTTCCTGGCGTGGTATACCTTGGCAAACGTTCCATGCCCAAGGAGTTTTCCAATTTCATACCTGCCTAATAAAAGACCCTTCATCTCTTTCTGTTTCGCAACATTCGTCGCGGTGGAGGTTGTGGCGGCGGTGGCCGCGGCCATGGATCGCCCGAAATCAGATATGGAAACCCTGATTGCTAAAATTAGAAGCCCCTCCTAATGTATGATGAGACTGAGGCGATCGTATGGAAGAGATGGTTTTGCCATTGGGCTTCAAAGCTGGTCTCTCTCCGTGTCCCCCACCCGCCCCTTCTTTTGTGAGGTCTATAAAAAGCTGAAAACTTTGTTGTAGTCGAACGACGTCGTGACGGTGCCCCTAAAATCTAAAATAAAAATAAATTAATAATGAGAGTTTTTAAGTTATGTTGCCGCCTTACAGCTGGAAGCTCGCCGTTTCCAGCGTTAACGGGGCTCGTCTCCATTGCAACGGCTATCTCACGAGAAATAAAGATCGAACGCGGACGGGAACACCGTTGGACATTAATTAAATACGTTGAATGAAAGTTTAACGAAGAGATTTTTCTTATATCTATGTAGTATTTGCTTTCATTATTATTAATAACATTAAAATACATAAGAAATTAAAAGAAAATGTAGCGTTATATATGCTGGTGTAGGCGTGGTAGATGTGGAGGATCACATCTCATGACAATTTTCATTTTTTCAACTACAAATGAAGAAAATGGATTAATGTGGCGGTGACTCATCACCTTGCTGACGTGTACCGATACGAAAGTCCACCTACAAGTGGCAACTGTAATTTCTACATAATTTATTTAGTCGAAATTTAAAAAAATAAATAAATAGGGGTTTAGTTTTTATTTTTAATGGACATGATAAAATGAAATCATTTCAAATCAATTTCTTGAAAAATAATATTAAAAAAAACTTAATTTTTAAGTAATACCAAACATTTAATTATGACATTTCCATATATATATTTTAAATTATTTCAGAAATTAAAATTAATTTTTCAAAGAACTCATAACATTTTTAGTATCGTGTGATTAGATTCTGAATAGCTGAGAATACGTATACTACAATTCTTATATTATTTTATTGGATGATTGTGATTATTTAAAAATTAATATTGTACAAAGCAAGTAAGTAGAACTCAAGAGGTTGGTTCAACACAGACGACAGTGCACCGACTTACGATGACATTGTGGACGAACCGATTTACAAGGCGAGAGGTCAACGGTCCTCCCGGTCGACGGTGGTGATCTATAAGCACGTCACCTTGATAACAGTATTACTTTTGTTTTTATTATCATGCACTGTTTAGTAGTTCACCTACGTAATCATGCGCGTCCTTGTGGAGGCCTTTCTGTACTCGTTTTGGGCTGTTCAAGAAAATGGCCCATTTAAGAAATTAAGGTCCTGCGCAGTTTAAGTGGGCCGATTTATATTTCTCTAGGCCTCTCAAACGCAAGCTTTGTTTTGGGCTCCGTAGCTCTTATCAAAATTTGGAAGTGGCCCAAATCCCAAAGGAAATGAAATAATAATAATAATAATAATAAAATCACTAGTCTTTCTTACATATGAGTAATTCTAAGTAATTTCTTGGGAAAAAAAAAAAAAGAAAAAGGTTTAACATTCCTTTTGTTGGCCTCTTCTTTTCCTGGTACTTTGTCCTAGGTCTTCATCCCAAACTGTTCAGGTAATAATAGTTTGTTAGATTCTCTTTTCTTTTTTGTAATAAATTTCTTACATCCCGAGTTAGACCCACATCCCTTCTTTGCTACTACCACCTTTATCGACACATATGGGCTATGATTAATAACGTCCCACTACCTTTTTCCACCCCTAACTTTTACTTTTAAATCCGACTTATATGGTAAAATGAAAAAAAATATATTGCAATTGCTAACACAAAATATTCTTATATGATCAAAGTCCAGTGGAATCACACCAAATATACTTAGTGTGTAATTAATTATTTTTTTTTTAACTGTACGATAAATTACACAATAAAAGTATTGAATTTATCGGATAATTTACTTGAATTCAGTGAAACACAATTTGATTTAAAAAATTTCTTTCTAATAGTGCTGGAGAATTTAGAGATCAAGAATATGAAATCCTAGTTGTCATTCTTGTTGGAATTGTTTTGGTTGGATTACGTGGGGTTAGGTATAATGTCTGAGCCATCCAACTCAGAAAAAATGCTCCGAGTCTGATTTGTTTATTCACGAAAAAGGAGAATTAAGGCGACAATCACGTTCCATGGCGGATGGGATGACCAAATCCAGATACCAATTATGGAGTAAGTCGCCCTGCTACTGTCCAAATCCACTTTTACTTTCAACAAAATCACTTCATGCCCCATCAATTCCATTAAGAAATCCAAGAAACGGGTTCAATAAACGAAAAATATAAACCCACCAGGAAAAAGAGATTAAGGTTATGATTTGACGTAGGGTACTGGATTTAGGGAGAAGATCTTCAGCTACTGATTTTAAATTCATTTATCATTCAGCTTATATAAAATCAGTGTTTTCGGAAAAAAATAGGAGGAAGTTAGCCATGTAATTGAGATTTACTTCAAAAATTTAATGTGAACATTTTCAAAGTTCAAATTGTCGTTAACTCTGTCACATTCACATAATGTGCGTCACTTTTGTTATGGTTAAAGTTATTGAACATTGAACGAAAACTTACATATTTATATTTTATTTTAAATCTTCAAGAAAGAGAAAAACAAACAAGTTTAAGAAAGATTTAACAAATATTATTGAGTTCCGAAGTAGACAGCAGATTGATGGGTGAGTAGCATCCCTTGATTCACATTCTCACTCATTATTTTTCCATTAAATATAAGTTTGAGTTTGGTGGGAGTTATGTCCCAATTGCTGATGGGAGTTGCAATTGCACCATAGAGATAAATAAATTCATATAATTAGGGAGAGTCCCAAACTTAATTTTGGAACTCCGCAAGTGGGCCTTCCCCAATATACACAAATTAAATTAAACTAAACATAATAGGGTCTGAGCAAGAATCGAATTGCATTTGCTCGGTGAATATTTGATACTCATTAATTATTAGTGGAAACAAATTAGAGAAAAAAACAATGTTGAGTAACTTTCCCACTACATATATTTATTCTCTTGCAGTGGTTGTCTTTTCTTCTCTATGCTGTTGTTGTTGGTAGTGTATTGAGTAGTTGAGAATGTAAGAACTACATAAATCCCATCTCTCTCTCTCTCTCTTTGTCTCTCTCTCTCTCCCTCTTCTGTCTCTCTCTCACTCTTCAGCGCAATGGGAACTCAAGAGCAGTAAATACTAAAAAGCAGCATCTCACCATGAAAGTCCTCTTCATATTCATGCTTTTCATTTCTTCACTCGTCTTTCTAGCAGAATCATCAACATCAGCTTGCAATAGTTCCGACCAAGCTCTTCTCGCCAGGGCCTTCGCCTCTGTTTCCGGCTTCAACATTTCTTGGTTCTTCAACACCTCTCTCTCCAACTGTACAACCCCTCCAATCTCCGAAATACAGCTCTCTTCCAGAAATCTCAGCGGCACAGTCTCATGGAAGTTCATGAAGAATATGACGCAGCTTCGGAAGATAGATCTCTCCAACAATTCTCTGACGGGCTCTGTTCCGCCGCTCATATGGCTTCTCCCCAGACTTGCTGAAATCGACCTGTCCAAGAATCAGTTGGGTGGTGCGATTGGGTTTCCTAAACCGGGGTTGTTGAGGTCTTCACCGGTTCGAAAGATTGATCTTTCGTTTAATAGGTTCAAGAACTTCACTTACCTTTCAAATTTTCCTAATCTTCGCTTTCTTAATCTTTCGCATAATGATTTCCAAGCTGTGTTGCCTTTTTGGTTCACCAACTTAACCAATCTTGAATCTCTTGACATTTCTGGCTGTAATGTTTTGGGGAATTTAAAGCCGGTTTCGGGGCTTCAATTCTTGAAATATCTAGATATTTCAAGCAATCACTTCACTGGAAAATTCCCTGCTGATTTCCCACCATTAGGTAACCTTGTGTTCTTGAACATCTCCTTCAATAACTTCTCGGGGTTTTTGGGCTCAAAAGAGGTCCACAGATTTGGTAGTTCCGCTTTCACTCATGCTGGCAACCTCATCTTTCGGAGTAACACTACCACCTCGCCTGACCTACACATCAAACGTCATCGACCTACTCCACTACTCCACAGACCACCGCCCAAAACCCCGCAGAAGAATCTCAACTCCGTCAAGAAAAAGATACACAAATCAGGAACCCGGAAAACATTAATCTTAGTCACCTCAATAGCATCATCCTTCCTGCTCCTGGTCGTCGGTATTTCCACTTACTGCCTGTACAAGAAGAGAAAAATCGCCAGGCAAAACAAATGGTCCATCTCAAAGCCAATCCAAATCCCATTCCGGATAGAGAAATCCGGCCCGTTTTCATTCGAGACAGAATCCGGGTCCTCATGGATTGCTGATATCAAAGAGCCCACCTCAGCTCCAGTGGTGATGTTTGAGAAGCCATTGATGAACCTCACATTCAAGGACCTGATTGCGGCCACGTCACACTTTGGGAAAGAATCCCTCCTCGCAGAGGGAAGGTGTGGACCCCTTTACCGCGCCGTGCTGCCAGGCGACCTCCACGTGGCGATCAAAGTCCTGGAAAATGCTAGGAGGCTTAGCCACGATGATGCCGTGGCCATGTTTGAAGACTTTTCCAGGCTCAAACACCCAAATCTACTGCCGATTTCTGGCTACTGCATTGCCGGTATGTGCGCTTGTTGTCTTTTGCCTGATTTAACATTTTCTTGATCTACCATATTCAATGGATTCACGTGAGGTCTGGGTTCTGAGAAAATGCCAACACAGATATCTTGAAGTAGATATCCCATATCATAATTACCGCTAGTCAATAGGTTTTCGTGACAGCGATCGAACTTGGAAGATAGTGTAAGATTCAATTTTGAACTGCTGTAAAAATTTCTACTCATAGTGCTTTGATATCCGTGTCTTGAAGAAAGTCAAATGTGGAGATTTAGGAACATCGGGATTTGATTTGAAGACTTCGAGGTCAATTACCTAGTACTTTACCAGGAACTTGCGAGTATATATGTCCGTAATTAGTTTTTACACTGCCGATCATTGTAATGCATCATGAACATGCTTAGGAACAAATGTGGTTTGTTTGTTAACCGTCAGATTAATTCTAGCTTTCGTTGGTGCATTGGATTACATATATATATATATATATATTTCACTAGAAATCTCTGAATTTCTGAAAATTGATTGAGAAAGATATGTGAGCAATAACGTTCGACAGGGACTCCACATGGAATGAATTGAAACATCAAACTTAAATGAGAGAATTAATTAATTCGGTTGCCGGTTCCCTTCTGTGCAGGTAAAGAGAAGTTGGTGTTGTACGAGTTTATGGCCAATGGCGATCTCCACCGATGGCTGCATGAACTCCCAACAGGAGCGCCCAACGTTGAAGACTGGAGTACCGACACATGGGAGATCCAAAATGGGACCCACAACACTTCGCCGGAGAAGATGGAATGGCGTACGCGCCACCGCATCGCTGTCGGGGTGGCAAGAGGACTTGCCTATCTTCACCACGGCCGGTCCAAGCCGGTGGTTCATGGCCATTTAGTGCCATCAAATATATTGTTGGCGGACGACTTCGAGCCACGGATAACTGATTTTGCACTGAGCCAGGATCGAGCCGGCGTCTCCACCGAGGAGGATGTGTACAACTTTGGCGTGGTACTAGTCGAATTGCTGACTGGTCAATTGGGTTCGTCGGAGACCATTGATTGGATGAGGCGGCTAGTGAAGGACGGGCAAGCGGGGAAGGCGCTGGACACAAGGCTGAGGGGCGGCGGAAGCGACTCAGTGAGTGAGATGGTGGAGTGTCTCCGAGTTGGGTACCTGTGTACGGCGGAGTCGCCGGGGAAGAGGCCCACAATGCAACAAGTTCTGGGTTTGCTAAAAGATGTACACCCTTCTCCTTTAGAGTTGATTTGACTGGTGGATTGTATTTCTTTTAAGATTTTTAATGTTATTATGTTTGAATCCATAGAATTAATTAAACTCGTGCAATTAAATTAATAACACGTCTTTTCAAATTAAACATTTCACTTTTTCTGATGGGAAGAAACCATTTCAAACAATAGTGGGAAGCGTATGGGGTAGTTAGGTGTGTGTCTTTATTACGGATCAGGCAAGGCAGAAATTCCCACTTGCCATCACTTGTCCTAACATCATCTACTCCTTTACATCTTTCTTTCTTTGTTTGTTTGCTCTTTTCTTTATTTATTGGTCATGTACATATATATCTATATAGCTTTAATCGTTTCGATTTTATAATATTCTCTGTAATTCCTGAAAGCTAGCTGGATAAATAAAGCGATATTCCAGTGTGCCTGCATTAAAGTGCAAATAACAACAATCTTTAGCAAAGAGTTTGGGCCTATAACACAACAGAATATTAATCTTTTTCACCTTTGTTTCTTAGTTTAAGAGAAGGGACCATTGGATTCCACCACTCCCGACGTAGTTGAGTTACCCGTCAAACATTGTTGGCGCGCGGTGCACCCCTGATAGTTTAACAACGTTGTTTCTTGGCGACTTGAATGATGGGAGATTGGGAGAAAAGCAATGGCAAATTCATCGAGTGTCGGAGTGCGAATGATGTATTAGAAACACACTAAGACGTTGGAGAAAATTACTGATGATGAGTTCTAATCAGACAGCAAAATAGTTGACGAGTCCTTCCATTGGGTTCACCAAGAGACAAATTTGAATTGGGAAATTAAAGTAGCTAGCTAGGACCAGAAGTGAGCGTGCCGTGTGAGAATTAAATTCACCAAATTCATGTCCAGACAATAAGTCGCTACTCCATCTCCTTCTTCATTTTACCATCCATGCATGTCTCAATCTGATTCAATCAATCCCATTTGTCTTAGTCAACCTTTGCAGATTTTGTGGCATGATAAATATAATATATTTATTCTGTAATTAATTTAATTTAATTAAATTCAATTTGAGTTAAAATTTTCCTGCGCACAACCGATACTTCAGACCAAAAAATGCGGACCCATAAATCAGGTAGAGCTAAATAAGACGTCACATATTAATTGATTGCAACCTAACAAATATTGCACGTTAATTTGGTTTGGTACGTATATGGGTATTATTGTGGTATTGGACATTAATGTAGTGTACGTAATCATGGTAAAACAATTAGTGAAGTCCAATAGCGTCGGGTTTTACTTTCTTTTTTCTTTTTTATAGATATTAAAAATTAAATTTAATTCAACCATAAAAGTGTAGGGATGAGTATATTGCGGTAGAGTGAAATCAAGTACCTTATTATTAAAATGGATGGCCCTTTTGGTGTTTTATATTTTTTGGTTTCTCAATTTATTCAATTTCTTATTTATGTATCTAACTTTCCACTTCTTCATTGTATTTTGATAATTATCTGTTCTTTTTTTTCATGCATATTTTTTTCCCTTTAATATTATGTTATCACCACTTTTTCATATATTTTATATTAATTTATTATTATATATATATATTATTAAATAATAAATATTTTATTTTATACAATATTAAAAAATTATATATGCACCCACAAGTATCCCACACATTATAGTTAAATAAAATTAAAGGGAGGTAAATGATTATTTGACTGGTAGTTTGCATGAAAAACATTTTTTTCCCCTGCTTTGCCTTTTGCCTTTTATTAATCAAACAAACTTTGATTTTAGATTAAAAGGGTATTTAGCTAAGTTCATCTAAAATATCGTATAACAAATCGAATCAACAAGAAAAAAGGAAGATACAGAATAGTTGAGGTTGTGCAAAAATATAAAGGAGTAGTACTCCTACTTCCTTGTTTGTTGATTTTGTTGTAATGTATACTGTACTTTATTTCCAATGAAGGAATGAGGACCCCGAAAAGCCTTCCCCACCTTCGGGTGTTTATTTAAAATAAAAAAAAAAAAGAACTCATAAACTATTTAAAAAGGATGTGGTGAATTAACTTTTTTTTTTATTAGAGTTTATAAGATTCAATATATTTTATTCTAAAATACTTTTAATTTTTTTTAAAAAATATTATCAAATATTTTTTAAGAGCTTATTATATCTAAAACATCTTATAAAATATTCCCGTCTCTTCCCTCACATTCATTAAATCGTTTTTTATTTTAATTTGTATTTGCACATTCATCATATGCAATTTGCCCATAGGCATTCCGCGCGCATCGGCAATTTAAAGTGATTTATTGCCAAATAAGTCGTTACCCACTCGGAAAGGGAGGGAGCCAAAGCTCTCTATTGCTTCATATAATGCGACTTTCATTAAAAGGGTAAATTGCATGACACCTCTTCATTATGTTTGGTTTTATTTTTGGAGTGTTTTGTTTTGTATTTTGGAGATAAAGAGAGAAAAATAGAGATAAATAAGTGTGTGTTGGAGATAGAGTGTATGTTTAGATTTGTTTTTAGACATAATTTAAAATATTTTAAAATAAATGATGTATATTTGTTGTTGGGATTTGGGAGACAAAAGTCATTGTTCATCGTCAAATCATATATCTTTTATATATTTTTTATATATAAATGCGTATATATATAGATATTGTATGTTTAATGTTGTATTTTTTGGAGATAAAAATTACTATTCATTGTCAAATCATATTTTTTTATATTATATTTATATATATAAAAGTGTATATATATATTATGTAGAAAGTTCAAAAATGATAAAACACACAAACAAGGTGTAAAAACAAAGAGACAAATATTAGGTGTGTTTTGTCTTGTCTCGAAAATTATTTGAAAATGAAACCAAACATAATGCTTGTATTTTGGTAAAATAGCATGAAATCTCTCTAATATTAATTTAATAACTTTTTTTTTTGTGTGTTTTATAAAATACAGTAAATTTTTTTCTATTCGTTAGGAATAAATGGAACGTGTTTAACTCTCGCCTTTTATGCGAGTGGGTTTCACTTTTAAAATTTTGAGGATTACTTTAAATGTACAAATGTCCATTTTGCCCCTTTATTACGTACTTGAATATATTTTAAATTAAATTATTTATATTATTATATATAAAATATTTATTGGTCAAATATATTACTATGAATTATTTATTTATGAAGTATATTAATTTAAATACAAAACAACTAAACAATATATAAAGTTTTAAAATTTAAAAAATACAATACAAATTTAACATTATAAAATTATCTTCAAAATAAAAATTCATATGAAATATAATTTAAATATAAAAAACCTAACAATTAAAAATTTTACATTTAACACAATACCTATTTAATATACTAAAATTATTTTAAAATAAAAATATATGAAATATAAAAGTCACTTATAATAATAATATATTGTTAACTAAACTTAATTATTATTAATTAAAGTATATTTTAAAAAATATTTTTTATAAAATATATTGTACAAATAAATTATATTAATTATTTTAACTTATATTATTTATTATAAATATTATTTATTTATTTATTTTTTCTCTTTCTCTATCGCTTGCTCGCCTAGATCCAAAACGACATCGCTCTGGATTTGACCACCGCCCTTTGTAGAAGGGGCAGCTCGCATCGCCCCATTTTGTAGGGGGGCCGCCGCCCAATTTATATATATATGTATATATATTTTATAATGTATATATGTTATATATATAATATATACATTACATGTATATATAATTATATTTATAAAAAATATATTTTTTAAATTATTTTAAAATTTGACCCGTTTATTTTTCGCAATTAAGATTAATAATAATATAAGGAGGGTATAACGAATAATTTAGAACAAAATTTCACACCAATAAACTTAGTTAACAAAAGGAAGAATATGCAATATTTTAAAAAATATAGAAAATATTCACCTATTATTTTAGCATAAAAGAATTTTAGCTAAATTTAAAGAATATATATTATGCAATTTATCGTTTGTTAAGTTATCTCATTTCACCGGCTTCTATTCAAATTGGAGAGAAGAGGAGAGTCCATAAGGAGGGAGGGGCAACGGTAGTACCGCACCCGCTACTACTGTACAGTTCGTCTATCTCGACCGCTCGCGCTGAAACCCTCGCTTTCCAGATTCAAATCCAAAACTCAAAACCCTAATACAAATTTGTTTCCCAATTATAGGCTTTCGACACGCATCCAAGAAAAAAAGAAAATTACTCAGAAGAAAGAGAAAAGATTAGAAAGAAGAACCCTAGATTAGGGTTTCAATGGCATCAGAGAAGAGAGCGTCGGAGGGCATAGCCTTGCTCTCCATGTACGGCGATGAAGACGATGAAATGGAAGACATCGATGAAGAGGAGGAAAATCGTTATGAAGAGAATATTCCCGCTCCCGAGTCGGATGCCGTTACCATGAAAGATAACGATGGCGTTAGTGATTTTGGCAATGAAACTATGCCAGTGGAGCAGGAAGAGACAGGTTTGATTGACAATTCTACTCCTAATAAGACCTTTAATTATGGTACTTCTTCGGCGTCTGCAACTCCACAGCTATCTCTCTTTTCGCCTCAACAGCAGCAGCAACAACAAGCAGTTGGTTCGGATTCGAATTCTCTTCAGAGTCAAAAGAATCGACTAACGATTGTGGATTATGGGCATGAAGAGGGCGCGATATCTCCAGAGGCTGAGGTTTAATTTTGACGCCATTAAACTCCTGCAATTTGTTTTTCTCCGTATTAGAATTATGATTTATTGATTGGTATTTTAGGAAGGTGAAATCTTGGCGGCTGGTAGAGTAATGTATGGGGAGAAGCTCCAAGCTGGTGATGGTACGGTTTTCCTGTCTGCTGTCTTACATGACTTCTATTTTGATCTGCGATTCCTTGCATAATTTGATTCAGAACTCAATGCAACTTTAGATACTGATGTTTATGATAAAAATGACTGCTGTAACAC
This sequence comes from Sesamum indicum, assembly GCF_026168435.1. NCBI lineage: Eukaryota > Viridiplantae > Streptophyta > Magnoliopsida > Lamiales > Pedaliaceae > Sesamum > Sesamum indicum. The sequence goes on from NC_142668.1 coordinate 17,168,453, forward strand.
TTAACGAAACAGCCCTTCAGTAAAGTTTGTTTGTTATTTTTGTCCATTTCCAGCGAGAAGTATCAAATAGTGATGTTTAGGATAGAATGAATACTCTAATTCCTAATGACAACAGAACCTTCATTAGAAGATTTGTTGTTATTTTTTCTCCTTTCCAGTGGGATGGTATAAAGATTGTGTAGATGAGAAAAGAGAGTTGATAATTTTGAATGGTTAAATCTCTAACATGAACTTCTATTGCTTTACTGTTGCTTTTGTTTTTGCTGTTTGTCGTTATTGCTTATTACCCATGGAAATCCAGATTTAGGTGTGTGCCAACATGATTTGCTTTGTATTGCATGTATAACTTCTCAAAATGTAATATGCTATAATATGCTGTGTTTTTAATGCATGTATTACATTGGTTTAGTAAGATAAAGGACCTCGATAATGTAAGAACTGCTGTAGTTCAAGTTGTATTACTGATCTTGGAATACAAGTCTAGTTTGCACTAATTTTCTTGCAACCTTGAGAAGAGCATGTCTTTTGAGCTGCTTAATGGTTCTTTCAACAGTATTTCTACTGGTTTCCTGTGCTTTAGGTGAGTCCCGAGAAAAGAAATCACCAGGAGTTGCGCGGCTCCCAACACCTAGCACTCAAGCAACATCCCCTCGATCGTTGGAGCCAAATGATCAGCCTGAATTAGAAGCGATGAATGCTAAAAATGAATCAGAATTAACTGAGATTGAGGATGCTGTTATGGTTTCTATTGAAGAGCAAAAAGATGTTGATCCATTGGACAAGTTTCTTCCCACGCCTCCCAAGGGCAAATGCTCAGATGAACTGCAAGTAAGTACCTGCTCCGTACAGGGTATTAATGATAGTTACTTGGAGCATGAACAATAAATAATTGTTATGGTGAAACAGCAGTTCTTATAAATTCCACCCAGTGACCCGAAGTGTGTTTGCTGTTCACTTTTAGGTATTAGGTATAGTGAAATGACCTTTTGTTTGGTTTCTTTTCATGGTTGGATAATCACAGAAACATGTGCATTTCTCACATCTGGTTGACCTGCAATCTGTGGTGACTACTCCTGCATCTCCAAAATTGTGCTATGGAACCAATTTGCACCCAGTGTAGGATTAGGACACCTACGTAAGGCTCAGGGAAAGAGAAACTTAGTTGATATAATCTCTGTTATATTTTCTGAAATAGATGATTTTCATGTTGCTATGACATTTTTCTTGCTAGCTTCCTTGTATTTATTCTATTTCTCTTGTGTATGTGGTTGCTCTAGGAGAAGATTATCAAGTTTCTTGCACTGAAGAAGACAACTGGAAGAAGCTTCAATGCAGAGGTGCGTAACAGAAAGGAATATCGCAACCCTGATTTCCTGCTGCATGCTGTGACCTACCAAGATATTGATCAGATAGGATCTTGCTTCAGTAAAGATGTCTTTGATCCTCATGGATACGACAAAAGTGACTTTTATGATGAAATAGGTTTGACCCATTCCTAGCATCCTTGGATTTTCTGTATTTTTGTGGTATTTTTAATTTGTTTGTCTATGCTGTTATAAGACTTGCAAATCAGATGATTTTGTGGTCATTTTGTTTGATTGGGGTTTGGTTAAATCATTGTACTAGATATTGGGCAGCTTATAAACCATTGAAGGTTTTTAGTAAAAACCTTTTAAAAAAAAAAGTTATATGCCCTACAGGATTAGATATGAACAACTTATGAAATTCTGAGATTCAACTTCGTCCTTGAGTTCAAACGGCCAAGCACCATCCGTCATCTTTCACATATGACGTATCCATTTGGCACCTCCCTTTCACTGCAGGGGTAAGAGTATCGCCATTATTCCCATGCTGTGTTAGAGAAGTTCATGCTACATTATTACACAGACTCACATTTGATGGAACAGATGCACGTGAACTTGATCTTATTTCTCAAAATTTAGAGGCTGGAGGATAAACATGCCCACTATTTCGTGAAATCAGCTTCAAGATTTTAGTGAATCACCTGACTATATATAAATTACTCGGGAAAGGGCAAGTTTGAAAATAAAATAGAGGTTTATGATTTTGTAAGTGACAGTAACAGAAAACATGGTGGCATGTACGATGAATGTAAATTCTTGTGGTGGTGTCAGTAGAATAGTTTTCTTTTTCAATTTTAGTGGCTACTTCTGTCGTGACGAGCGCCAATTTTGTGATAAGCAATCAAGATATCCTTGTCGCAGAAGTTCTTTTCGTGGACATTTTGTCCTGGATTTGTTTTGCTGAAATTGGCACTATATCTTCAATTTCTTGCATTTCCCCTTTTGGTTGTCCCCTCGGCTGAAATTGTGCCTTTCACCTGCATCTATTTTGGATATTATGATCAATGTTTAAATGGTAAAAGTTATGCCTTGTCGTATGGGGCGGATGGTCAGGCATTCAGGCCATGGTTGACGCTTGGCCCATTTGCCTTTTCGCTCCGAAGTACCTAAATAATTCTAGTGAGGCATCATGGTTTTGAAGTTACTTAGGATCATGGCCTATTATGAAATTTCCATCTGACTTTCTATGATTTATGTGTTTTATTTTCATTTGAATCTTTTCTCATCTTGTAGAGACAGATTGCCATATTTTCATTTAGCCAAGACATATCATCTGTTTTTTCACACTTTTTTGTTGTGCAAGTAGAAGCTGACATGAGGCGAGAAATGGAAAGAAGGGAGCAAGAAAGAAAGAAAACTCAGAAATTAGATTTTGCTTCTGGAGGAATACAGCCAGGAAATGTTGTTCCTACACCAAAGATCAGCATGCCAACTCCAGGCACTTGAATACATAATCAGTCTTTATTCTGTTAAATTCCTTCAAATGATTTAGGGTTTGAAAATGTGCTGAATTACAATTTTTCTTGAACTGTTGGTTCTGGGTTCTGCAGGATTGACTGCTGTTGCAACTGCAACTTCAGATGTTACAGCTCGTGATGGTAGACAGAACAAGAAATCAAAGTGGGATAAGGTTCATTTACTTGCACATGGTTTGCAGCTATGGAAATAAAGTATGAATTTGAGATAGTTGCCTCACTGTCTTTGGTTTCAGGTGGATGTTGATCAACGGAATTCTCTGGCGACAGGAGGGCAAGAAAATCTGTCTGCTGTCGGTGCTCATGCAGCACTTCTCTCTGCTGCTAAAGCTGGTAGTGGATACTCAGCGTTTGCGTAAGTTTTGTGTTAGGAATTTCTTATCATATCTTTACTTTTTCCACATTCTTAACATGGTGTCTCCACTCTCCACTTTGTTGCCACTTTGGTGAAATGAGATTAAGAAATGTACCTGTAACATGTTTCCACCTTCTGGTTGACTTCCGCCTAGTCGTGTATATATAGAATGCATGTATAGGCTCGTCTGCCCTCTTGCCGATTTAGGTTTTTGAACATTGAAATTTGTACTATGGCAGGCAACAGAGAAGAAAGGAGGCAGAAGATAAGCGATCTAGTGACAAGAAGTTGGAGAGAAGATCATAGAGTTGTCCTTCTGATGTTAAACCTTGAGGTCGGTACTAGCATAGCCACTGACATGAAGATCAAAAGAGTTGCTGTGGCCGGGATTTTAAGCTTGCGTCCTGTGTTGAGGACACACACTGTAGACATGGCTGTATATGAGGCTTATTTAGATAACAATATTATACCTTTCAAGTCTTTTAGCAGCCAAAGTGTACTTCTTGATCGTAGGTGCTATAAATTGTACACTAATGGTGATCCACGTATAATGAAATGCTTGATGTTGTATTTTCTTAAAGCAAGATGTTTGCTTAATTTTTTAACAATGGCAGAGTTTGCTGATCAGGAACTTTCTTGATTCATGCTTTTAAAACACACATTTTTGACATTAATGACTCGACTGCTTAATTATTCGTAGAAACAGCTGTTGGATGCATGCTCAGTATTGACTATTGAGTTCCCGGCCTCTATTCGGGATGAATTGTGTGATCATGGACGTTCTTTCTCTCATTGTCTTATTTCCCTCCTGCGTTTCCCTGTATGCAGTCAAAATGTGATACCAAAATCAACCCTCCAGCCGAAAGGAAGTCTTGTTTCCATAAGCAGTCAGAAGCAGCAAGGCCCTACCTTTTTATCTTATTCTTAATTTCTTTGCCTCGATTTAACCATTGTATTTATTTTATAGCTTTAGCGCATTGCCTTTTCCCCACGCACTGAAAGTTGTTGCCACGATAAGTTTTTGCCTCTTTAACCATACCCTCCCCACCACACACACACACACATAGGAGGACATGATTGTTCAGGCCCCAGTCCACTCATCATTAATCAGCATTAAGTATCGTACTATACTCGTCTATCGGATCATTTTCAAACCATAACGTCTATGCTTCTTGTGATACGTAATTTTCTTGATGACTGGCATCCTGAGAGTCCTCATGATGACACCTCTACCCTCTACCATTTTCCTCTCTGTATTTACTCTGTTTCTAATATTTTCTTTGATAGTACCAAATAAATAAGCGGGCTGCTTCTTTTCTAATTTTGAGTTGGTTAAACATATTGTTATGGTACATACAAACCCACATAATTAAGTAAAATACAACTGATAATGTTGCATTTCTGGTGGGAATAAAATTGAGCAAATAATTGATTAAACAATCCAAAGCGGTAAATTCATTTACCACAAAATTGTTACCAGTTTGGGTTGAGTGTCAATTTGCATTTTGAATGTGTGGGTTGGTGTTGGTGTTGGGCAGGTAGGAGGTTTAAATGGCATGAAAAGAGTAGAGGGAGGGGAGCTCGAAGATCAAGGCTGCTGCTTTGTCTTTACGCTGCAAGAGAGACGTTGATGTTGTTACTGCTGCTCCTTCACACGTCGCCTCCACCTAATTAACTCCAAATTGCAGTTGCCAAGCAGTACAACCCATACGTATATAAAACAATCCTTTTTAACTTTTAGCTCTGACCACGTATATTCCTTACTATTCTTTTTTACTTTTTCGATTTTTATTAATTTCCTTCTTCAAGGTCGGCTTTTTACCGGAAATTAAGTGGTGAGAATATATAAATCATTTCCTGTAGTTAAATTAAGATTATCTAAATATTGGGTTCAATAAACACGCAATGATTTAGGGTAAGATGATCTGATTTTTTCTGATTAAACTAGTTAATATTTCGTTTATGTAAATCATTCAAGATTTCAAATTAAATTAATCAATAATTATAGATACTATTAGTTTGTTAATAATTTAATTTATCTAGCTTTTTCTTTTATTTTTTGAATGAAAATAAACAATAGATTAGATATAAAAATATAAATTTAAAGTATGTTACTAACTAATTTGTAAACTTTTAGATAAAGATAAACTATTATATATTTATCTAAATTTTCTATGAGAAAATAAAATCTAAATAAGAAACTGACACACTAATTTATTTCCCTAAACAAAAGAAAGAAATTTGAAAATCTCAAAAGTTAGCAGAGAAACAGAGATTAAAAAACAAAAATTTAAACAAGGCTCAGGAAGTACAACTCAGAAAGCCAGGGGCTAACGGTAACATCTGGTTTGGCAGTTCCTTCAGGGGCAATCTTGGGAATTTACTGAAAGTTAACGGGACATTCACTATCAAAGAAAAAGGCACGCAGCAGAGAAAGCAAATCAAGAGCAGTTTTATGCGAAAAAAAGCTTCGGAGGTGGGCTGCAACTGTGTACTCTCCCTCCTTCCCCCCTCTCTCTCTCTAAATCTTTCCCACCGCCTATATATATACATATATATACAATATTTCAGTCCAATCACATTGACTCTCTCCCTCTCTCTCTCTCTCTCTCACCTTTTTCTACTTTTCTTGGTCCTGTCTCTCTTTTGCCTTTTTGCTTTCTATCTTAATTGATTAACTCATCCGCCATTACTGTGAACAAACCAAGAATTTGTTTGTTCACACTAAGCCCTGTTAAGTTAATTTTGATTTTGGTGAATCCCTTTCGGGAATTTGGGAGAAAGAGGGAAAGTTGGTGAAGAGAAGTGAGTTTAGTGAGATGGCGGCTCCAAAACCAGAGGAAATAAGTCATCCTCCGATGGACCAACTTCAGGGATTAGAGTATTGCATTGACTCTAATCCTTCTTGGGGTATGCCAGTTCTTGATCTTTGAGTTACTTCCACTGTCTGTGTGTTCATTAGTAGATTTATTGAATGATTTTCTGCGTGCCAAAAACAGGGGAGGCAATAGCGCTTGGATTTCAACATTATATTTTGGCACTGGGGACCGCGGTCATGATTCCTTCTTTTCTTGTTCCGTTGATGGGCGGAACCGACGTAAGATCATAACTTAATTTTATTTGTTTTCTCGATTTCTAAAGATTCTTGGTTAAGAAAGTAGTCATTCTTGATTCCTTACGCTTGAGAAAGTTGGGGTTGTGGGATTCATATCAAGCTGTGGAACATTCAAGAATACATATCTGGCTTATGTTGTTGAGCAAATTTTACTTTTGATTCTTGCAATTAGGATGATAAGGTGAGAGTAGTTCAGACTTTGCTATTTGTTGGAGGAATAAACACATTGCTGCAAACACTGTTCGGAACCAGATTGCCTACTGTTATTGGTGGATCATGGGCATTCATGGTGCCTATAATTTCAATCATCCATGATTCGTCCTTGCAGAGAATTCCAGACCCTCATATGGTATGTGGTATACCTGTCAAGTGCATCTGCTTTATCCATACATACAATCGATTTTTAATTTTTCCTCATTCCAGTTTATCAAACTTCCCCTTAAAATATGACTATGCTGCAGTGGGACGAGTTTTGGAAACTTACGTCAGCAAGATTGTGTTCTCCAATTGTAAATATAATCACGTATTAAATGCATAAGTTCGTACGAGTTTTGGATAAAGAAATCACGTATTAAATGCATAAGTTCTTACGAGTTTTGGATAAAGAATGTGCAAATGCAATTTAAATTTCTGAATCTTTCCGGACTTGTCGATTGACAACCTCTACTATTGCTATTAATGGGTATTTTCCACTTATAGAGATTTCTGAATACAATGAGAGCAATACAAGGTGCATTGATAGTAGCATCGAGCGTGCAGATCATTTTGGGCTACAGTCAGCTGTGGGCTATATGTTCCAGGTATAGTTTATCCTGAGATAAACCGTTATTGCACTTGAACATTCCAAACACAGCATGTTGTTGAGTTTCTCAATTAATTAGAGAAAGCTGTTTACTACAGGTTTTTCAGTCCGCTCGGGATGGTTCCTGTAATTTCTCTTGTGGGTTTCGGTCTATTCGATCGAGGCTTCCCTGTGGTAAGTTAAAAATTCAGTTTCAAATGCTGAATATATGAATCATTTTCCTCGCTTTCTTCTTATTTGTTTCTGATGCAATTTTATCAGGTTGGGCGATGTGTGGAAATTGGCATTCCGATGTTCATCTTATTTGTTGCCTTCTCCCAGGTGTTGTATTTAGTGTTTAGATTCTTTTTCATTTTTGAAACCATGTCTGTTTAAGCTCCGCTAATGTCTCATTTTATTTTTGTCACACAGTACTTGAAGCACTTCCAAACAAAACAAATCCCTGTATTGGAACGATTTGCTCTTCTCATTTCAGTCACTGTTATATGGGCTTACGCACATCTCCTCACTGCTAGCGGGGCTTACAAGCATCACCCTGAATTAACCCAAAGAAACTGTCGCACTGACAAAGCGAACCTCATTTCTTCTGCACCTTGGTTAGTATTAATAAACATGTCAAACAATGAATCAAACTATGTATTTTTATGTACATCTTCAAGTCTAAGCAAAACATTAACATTCACGGTCCTCGATGTTTGGATAAGCTTGAATGAGCACTTATTGTTGCCTCTAAAATGAATGAATAGGATCAAAATCCCGTACCCACTTCAGTGGGGTGCACCGACATTTGATGCTGGCCATGCGTTTGGAATGATGTCTGCTGTACTAGTCTCCTTGATCGAGGTAGAAAACCTCAACATGTCAAAGAATTTCTTAAGTTATTCATGGATCAGTTTAATAGCAAATTAGGTCTTTATTTCTGCAGTCAACCGGAGCATACAAGGCGGCATCTCGTTTGGCAAGTGCCACACCACCTCCTGCTCATGTTCTTAGCCGTGGAATAGGCTGGCAGGTCTGTTGTTAAAAGAACATCAGTTGTGCATATGACGTGAATTTGCTGGATAGAAATATAATGTCTTTGCAGAAGTTCTACACAATAATTTATCGTCTAGCACAACTTTCATACGAAACTCACGAGTACTTCTAACATACAGGGCATCGGAATCCTGTTGGACGGAATGTTTGGTACAGCTACAGGATCTACAGTTTCAGTGTAAGTATTTTGGCTTGCTTTACTGCTTCAGCTCCGCAGACGATACAGGATTTACTGGTTCACTTTATATGTAAAAACAGGGAAAACATTGGTCTGCTTGGAAGCACTCGTGTTGGCAGTCGGAGGGTAATACAAATTTCAGCTGGTTTCATGATCTTCTTCTCAATTTTGGGTAAGTAATATAGCCATGCATTCCCAAAAACACAACATGAATTGATTAACATTTTTCTTATAAATATACTCTTTTGTATTGTGTAGGGAAATTTGGAGCATTATTTGCATCAATACCTTTCACAATATTTGCAGCTTTGTATTGCGTTATGTTCGGTCTTGTTGGTGGGTTTTCTGGCTTTTTGATATGCTTTTTCATTATTCAGCATTTTTATATTTCCCTTGTATGATTGTTTACCACTGTTTGTAGCTTCCGTGGGGCTGTCGTTTTTACAATTCACAAACATGAACTCAATGAGGAACCTCTTCATCACTGGCGTCTCCCTCTTCCTTGGTTTGTCCATTCCTGAGTACTTCAGGGAATATACCGCTGCTGCTCTTCATGGTCCTGCACACACCAAAGCTGGATGGGTAAGTTACATTTTCCACATAAATCTTTGAACAATTGGAGTAAGGATTTTTAGGTGTCATAATTAGGAAGAGGAATAAATCACCATCTTTTGCATAATATGTTTTTTTTTTCTTGAAAAGATATTAGTTCTGCATACATGGCACTCGAATATGTAATGATCATGTCATTACACACACAAAGATAAGAGCAATATAAATTATTTTTCCATTAAAAGTGAGATTACTCATTAACTTTTGACATCATATTCTGCTTTTCCTTGGATTCTGCTGCAGTTCAATGATTTCCTGAACACAATATTTCTGTCATCGCCAACTGTTGCCTTAATGGTGGCTGTATTCCTGGATAACACACTTGACTATAAGGACAGTGCTAGAGACCGGGGAATGCCGTGGTGGGCTAAGTTCAGAACATTCAAAGGGGACAGCAGAAATGAAGAGTTTTACACCCTCCCTTTCAATCTCAACAGATTCTTCCCTCCTTCATGATCTACAAGGACAAAACGAAGAGGAAAAGTCAATTAGATGTACGCGAAGAGGATTGTATTAAATACTAATACAATCCTGATTCGTAGAAGAATGTTTGTAGATTGACAGATTCACCTCCTCTGTCATTATTTTTTCATTTGTTTGAACTCATCTGGTTTGGGTTATTTAAGTTTAATCCAATAAAACTAATTTATCCAGTTTTTGTTGTGCATTAAATTTTTCCCAACTGCAGAATCATGGGTGAAATAATAAGGTTCAAGATTGAGAATGTTGTTACAGTTCCCAAAAGTAACAGAAAAAAGGCGCAACAACACCAACTCATTTGCTTCTTAGATGGATCCAATGAATTTGATATCAGAGAAAAGAAAGGAAAAACAAGAAAAAGGTACAAAGAAGACTATTGGTGCTTGCACATGCACTCGTTGCATCTTGGCTGTCGATAAATGCTTCTGCCAAAACCCCTTATATGCACTCTTTGACCTTCTTCGATCATCTTCCTTATTCTGTTCTCAAAACTCTGCCACCTGATAGTGCTGTTTTCTTGCAAAATTGCTGCCAGCCTCTTCTTGCTAGGCCGCAGCGTGGGAGCATTTCCTCCACCATAATATATTCGAAAACCAGAGACTAGGGATGATAACTGGCTCCCAGAATCCGTCATCGCAAATACATCAGAAGCAGCACAAGCAATGAAGTCTAAAGCTGCAAGCTGCATCACAAGAGTTTCTGTTCTATTATCAAATATGACTATAGAGAGATGCTTTAGAGCCTGTATGATTACGAGGTGACTGAGAATGACCTGTAAAAGCCTAATTACCTGAGAAGAAAAATTCCTAAAAGGTGCCAGTTCAGTGGGTGAGAGGAGATCCTCTTTTGTGACAATATTAGGATAGAGATTGATTACAGGACGCATTCTTGATTTTCCTCCATAAATTTGGGAACCAGCAAGATAGATATAAGCCCCACTGCTAAATCCAAGACCAGCAAGAACCAGAGCTGCTTCTTCTGGTGTCAAAGGACATCTTCCCATCTTTCTCAATTCTGCGGGGGAGAGGGGTCTGCCAGCAATAAAATCAACAATGGAATTTTTTTTAAAAAAAGAAAGTATGTCGTAAGATGCATTGATCACAAAGCAAAGACTGATGGTTAAACTTTAAGCATTTCGTAACCATACTTCACTTTCTTCAAGCGCTCAAGGAGCAGCGGAAAATGCTCTTCTCTATATGCTTGAAGTTCCCTGGTCTCGTTTTCACCACCTCCAAAGTCACACATTGAATAGGCCACCATATCCACTTCAAACCTTAAATGCAGAGCAAGATATTTGGAAGAGCTAGCTATATTAACTTGCTCTCCAGAAGGGATGCTAGAGATGAAGTTTCCAAGAAGCTGCTTGTCTAACATGCTTCTTGCACTGTCATATTTTCTTATCCTCTTCACCAATAAGGAGCCAATTTTCTGAATCTTTGGTACAAACTTTAAAGCATGGAAGTTACACTTGCATCTAAGTTTCTGCAGAACAATTTTATCTGAGTTAAACAAGTGAAAATTTGAAGTGAAACATCATATATATGCAATGTCCACGTAGAAAAATGGGGAAAAAAAAAGAAAGAGGAAAAGAGATGAGGCTTCCTCTGCTTTTCAAATGATATCTTGCAAGTAAACAATCTGTTATCTTTTATCATCTACTGATTGATGATTAATGTGACTGCGTAAATGGTGTAACACAGATTTCGTACTCAGATTTGTATGAAGTACCGACAAGAGAGTCCCATGCCTCATAAGCATATCTTTTACTTGATTGGATATTGAGATTTCTGAGTATTGCTGAAGTTTATTATGATGTCAGCAAAGATCAAATGCTAAACTGATCATTATACAAGAAATATTTGAAACACTTCACTCAGTAAGGATGAAGCAAAATATGCAGAGGGTTTATATGATAAATCCGAACAAAGTATAATGTGTAAAAAGTTGGAACATGAAATTGAAGGTAAATCTGACGGAATGAGTCTTTTCTGGTACATTGATCTTATGCAAATGAGCTTTACCTGAAGATCATAAGGCAATGGGTCAAAGCCAAGTCGATTGCCAAATCCAAGGAAATGAACAATTCCATTACGCAATAAAATAGGAAGTATATTCTTTATATATTCATTAGGTGTTGCCTCCTTTGCAAGGTCTGCATCTGTCACCTGAAAAGCATATGAGAGGCCTTACACATAGTTCTCCAGAGCAGTCCTTAGTCAAAAAATTGAATAGGTAACATACTAGACTACCAATGGCCTCCAGATCTAATGATCTCAGATGAGAAGGAAGCTCCTTTATAATATTTATATCATTCTTTAGTGTGTGCATAAACGTTTCTTCTTGATATATATCACTGAACTGGCTGCAATAACAATGTATTAGAGAGTCAAATCTTCTGATATCAACAATTGGCTGAGCACAGTAAATATTTAAAACACCTAAATCACAGATGCAGCGTTGTATTCATTGCATACAAATCCATAGTGGGAAAGTAAAACAACGAAGGTAACTCGTCTCTTAAGTGGAGAAAGATAAGAAGCACATACTTACCTGGGATCCTTCCATACGTTGCTATAGAGAAATTTGGGAATTACTAATGTTGCATTTAGTAGAGATGCTACAGCAACAGCATTACAGACCTGCATACAGCACGAGGAGAGGAGATCTTATTGTACAATGTTTTATGTACTTATGTTGAAATTCCAAGACAAATTTCAATAAACTACAAATAGTGAGTTTTGAGGTGCCTTGACCAGAAAAGACTAACTCAACAAAGACAACTCAGTATAGAATCTAAATAAGCGCCTGACTCAAGAATTCTGAAAAAAGTTTGTGCAAGTTTCTGTCTCATCAAGCTTTTAGAACAACAAAGTACTACAGAACCTCATAAGCCACTTAACATCAGAATATGGAGAAAATCAGAATATGTAAAACAAAAGGAAATTTACTTCAATTGAAAAAGAATGAAAAACATGCTTACCGCAACTCGCTGTTGATTTAGTCCTCCATTTGCACTGACCAAAATAAAACCAGTGTGGTTGTTCACTGTCCCTGCCCTGACAATTATAAATGGTTAAACAAGTCCAAAGGCATCCCTTACTGTCAAATGCATGAAAGATTTATGTAGGCAATTATCAAGAAGTTGAATCATAGACAAAAGGTAGTCGCATACACATACCTTTTGACATTCTTATCTGCACAAGGTGTCCACGAAGATGCCTGTGGAAATTGTTCCTTCCAAAACTTTGACACTGTTTTCTCTGGATCTTTCTGTAGCACAAGTACATCAAACTTATATTTGCAGTTCTACTGAAAAATTATGAGTGATAATTCCTAGATTTTGAATCTGACCTCTGCAAGTGAAAGAGAAGCCATATGCAAAAGTCTAGAATACAACACCGGACTTTTTTCTTGGTCATCATATGCAGCGTTTCTTCCCTGCTGGCAAGCAAGGAAAATACTAACTGGCCAGCCAACAGAATTTTGATAATAGATTGAACGGTTACCAGAACCAAGATGATCACCAAATGATTATATTACACATGCCGATATCATGTAGTTATATTAGTGTACTTATGAAGAAAAAACGTATCGAGCAATAATTAAAGCTTAGTAAAGCGGATCTGCATTGATATTGTCAAGTTGTACCTTTGCATCATATGCCTTACTCGGATTTGGACTGTTCTCGAGAAATGATGGATCAAAAAGAGAAAACATTAACGAATCTAAAAGGAATAACAATCCCATCAACATGAATGTGAATATAATAGACCTCAAATGCCTAAGAAACCACCACAGATGCTTTTTACCAGCAGAACCTCCTTTACTGGCATTGTATTTTACACTATCATTCTTAAATCCTTTGACAAATATAGGTTTGTCCCAAGTGTATTCTCCCCCTGACACCCTCCTACCTAGAGAAGGATCACCATTTTGTAGCATCTCATTCCATCTGAATTGATACTCCTTGAACCCAGAGGATGCATCAAAACTTAAAGAACCAGGACGGGGGCTTTTTGGAGACCCTTGCTTTCCCATTTCTTCAAAAGACTGGGTGTTTCACCTCTGAAGTTCTACTGCTGCAAATTACGCACATGAATCACACTCTCTTATTCCACCACGGACATTGCTTTCACGAAACAGCCCACCAAAATCAAGAACTACACTTAAAGAAGCACTATTTCGACTAAATTACTCATGAACCTTAATTCATCCCTTTGAGTTTTTGCGCCTATGGCAGTAAATTCATTCCATGCATGTCACAGCATTTTCATTCCACTCATGAGCTCGAGAAGCTTGCGAAAAGTGTTAGAAGTTGGGTGGGAATGTAGAGCAAGAAAAATTAGATAAACCGGAAACATCAAAGAATAAGCATGGATTGCAAGTGAAGTAAAAGTTGGTGAAAATTAAGGTATGTGCATCAACGTCTAAAACATGTAACGTTTTTGCAAAACAAATCAATTAACATTGGAGAGCAGGTCAATATGTTTGAAAACTGACCTTATGCGTTGTACTATAGTATAATAGAAGCGAGGAATCACATCGGCAACAATAACCCTTTACCAAACAGGGTCTCTGTGCTTTCTGTGCTTTCCGCTCAAGAATTCAAATGGGTTGAGTGATGAGAGGAAGAGAAAAAGAGAAAGAAGCCTTGAAGTTGAAGCGGTCATGGGAAAAGAGGGTTGTATTGTATGCGCAGATGCAACGTGTTTTTCGCGGGCCCTTTCTCGACCAACTCAACTACCGAGGTTCGGTATTCTTGATTGCCTTTTCCACTATGTACTCTTTTTTTTCTTTCACAATCAAGAATGCCGGGCACAAGAATTTTACCGTTGCCCCGGCAGATACCTAATATGCATCCAAGGACGACCTTAGAATGAGCTAAAACTGGTTGCAACGTCGCATCAATTTTAAGTATAACCGCTACCTTCAGTTTCCGCTGCCTTCAGTTTAAGTTTAAAGATAGAAACAAGAACCGAAAAAAAGAGAGAAGAAAAATCTGAGACGGGACTAGCGGAGAATGTTTCCAATGTTTGAAATTGTTAGGATCTTTATCAGCATTAGCCCATCATCTAAAAGGTTCTGTCCCCGTTTAGCGTCATAAGCGATGATAAATTGTAAATGTAGCTGAGCAACAAATTAATTCTCTCAAATGGAGTCATTTGGAACTTTCAGATAATTGGTATATGAAGAAGAAAAAGTTGTTCAATCAGATATTTGATATATTCTAGCTTCATTTGACACAACTGCTATAGCACTGTCTGAAGTATTCGAATAACCAAAATCCAAAAACAAATTATGAGCTTGAGCTTGTCATGCGGCTTGAAAAGAACTGATTTCTGATTTTCTGCAGAGTGGCCAGAGCATCTTTCATATTAGTCCTCTCTGTAGGCAATTCAGCAGAGCAATCCAGGGCCAATTTCATGATCCATGATATACAATCAACATTTTTGTCAAAGCTTTTCTCCTCAGGATCAAGCAAAGTAGTATCTATCAGATGACTCAGTATGCTTCATTTATCCAATCCCTCAGGCTCAAGCCTCCCATGAACAAATCGTCAGTAGGCCTCTTTCTCGTGAATGTTTCCATCAAAATAATGCCGAAACGTAAATGCTGCATCTTGTGGAAACTAGTCCTTCCGATCCATACTCTACATGCACAACAAACATCTTTAGAAGAATAAATTTTCCCTTGTGCAGCTTGAGAAGGCTTTCAAAGATCCATGTTGGAAACATTTACGGCTGCAACGTTTAGGTGACGGGAACTGCAAGTGATCCCGGTCCAGCTACAAACAGGAGTATCAGAAGACCAGTTTCTTGCCAAAATGTTGCCTGGCTCATGCTCAAACTGCAATTTGAAAACGAGCAGAGCAGACTGATCAGTAGTACTGTTGAGACTGTTTAAGGCTAAGCAAGAAATGAACAAGTGCATAGACCATAAAATGAAAAGAAGCAAGTTACTCCCATCCATCGTTCCCGTTGCACACTATACAGTCCAGAGCCAAAGATGTCTTTTCAAATCAGGAGGTTTTTGTACTACTTGAATCAGTGCTGTATGTTATGATCTTCTCTATCTTAATAAAATTATGGACAGACACACAATCAGGTACTGTTGTCTGAATGATACCAAAAGTCATAGACTTATGACACACAAACTTTGAAGCTGCAGGCAGCCAGCCCGAACAAATATTAAGTTATCAATATATTCATTTTCACATCATGCACCCTTTGAAATCAGTAGACGATTGCTTTCGATGAACATCTTAAGCTTTTTCTCTTTCTCTTTCGTTTTGAGATAAGTTGACAAATAAAATCTTGTTTGCTTTTATAAATCGGCAGTGCTCCTAAGGAACGAAAATGATTGAAAGATACATAAAACTGGTGATGAATGTTTGCAGCCTTTATTTTAAAATTCAGATTGTGAAAAGGTATCAGTAACCCCAGTGCTGATGATAGCAGAAGAAAACATCATGAAGCAAGTATTTGGAGAAGAGAAAATCTTCCTTTTTTGATTCATATCAGAGTGAAGAAATATGTACATTCTGTTCTTCAATCCAATTCCTATCACCTCAAATTTTCCATCTTGCTCTCATTTGCCTGAAAACTTCTTCCTCTATTCTTCATAATTGTCTACATCATGATGAACAGGAAGATATCAAGCCGTTATACACAGCACTTAGTTTAACTATTCAGATACTAAATTACATCTATGCTACCTGAAATTTAATTTCATTACAAATAAATTTCAGTAATAGATCGGAAATTAAAATTGCTTTCCTTAAGGTTTGTAAAACATTATAAATCCAATTAGAAAATAATCAAGTACTTAAACATGCTTGCTCTTTTCAGACAAAAAAGAAAAAATATTATGTAAAACTTAGCGAAATGACCAAAATAGATAATAGTTTATTTTCTATGTATCGTTTCTCGCCTCTTTGTCATCAGTAATATCTTCATCTTAAAGTAACAACGTACTGATAAAGTGATGAGGGGTATCCTAAAATTTGATTCGGAGGACATTTTAATTGGAAAAAAGATGTCAATTTGAGATGAATGGATGTAATTTCCCCTATTTTCCCGAATTCTCTATCTGTTCAGCTGTTACAGTAACGGAATCTACTGAATTGTACAACCCAACCTCTTGATTGTTAGCAGTGAATTCTTGGAATGGAGGGTGCGGGCAATCAAAACCACCATCCCTGCAGCAATCCAATGGCTATTGTTAACGGGGACGTTCAGACTCTCCACAAATATGTAGGATTCAAGATTCTTGAATTCCAGGCTGAGATAAAATCCAATGTTCTCATAAGCCTTGTCGTTTATTTCAATTCAGATCAATCTGGATCACAACTCACAAGAAACTATTACATGCAATCTCATACAACTCGTATATCTGAATTCAGATATTGATTTCCATACGAGACACTTGGACAATCTTAAAATTTTCAGCAACACTATTGCGCTGGATGCTAATTGGACATATCTGAAGATCCCTGGATCCACTGTCTCCGGTGGTCTCTGCACCGGCCAAACAATCTTTGGTCATCATTCCACACACATTAAGCTACCAGTTAGCCAAAAACCTGTATGATTAGGCTTCTCCAATTCTATCAAGCATCAATTAGATGCCCGAAGACAACCTGTCTTGGAGCTCAATCTTCCATCTTGCTCTTGTTTAGTTTTAAACTTGTTCCACTAATTTCTTAATTGTTTCCATCCTGCTTCAGCACTGTCTGATGGTTTAGAATACCCGAAATCCAAAAACAAATTATGAGCTTGAGCTTGTCATGCGGCTTGACAAAAACTGCTTTCTGATTTTCTGCAGAGTGGCCAGAGCATCTCTCATACTAGTCCTCTCTTCAGGCAATTCAGCGGAGCAATCGAGAGCCAATTTCATAATCCATGATATGCAATCAACATTTTTATCAAAGCTTTCTTCCTCAGGATTAAGCAAAGCCGCATCTATCAGATGACGCAGTGAATGGGGATATGCTTCATTTATCCAATCCCTCAGGCTCATATCTCCAGTGAACAAATCATCAGTCGGCCTTTTTTTCGTGAACGTTTCCATCAACATAATGCCAAAACTGTAAACATCACATCTTGTGGAAACTAGTCCTTCTGATCCATACTCTACACATGCACCATAAAAATCTTTAGAAGAATCAATCTCCTCATGTGCAGCTAGAAAAAGACTTTTGAGAAATAGAGAACTATGCATGATAGATAACCGGGTTTGTTAGTCTAAAACAGGAAGCCTAACCTGGTGCAATGTACCCAAATGTTGCGAGAGTATTGGTTTGAAGTACACTATCCTCTGCATTTACCAGCTTTGCTATGCCAAAGTCACTTACATGAGCCACCATACTATCGTCTAGAAGGACATTGCTGGGCTTCAAATCACAGTGTACAACAGGTGTTGTGTACCCATGGTGCAAATAATCGATTGCGGATGCCACATCTATCATTATGCTTAACCTTTGTGAAAGATTTAACAGTTCATTGTGAGAATGTAACCACTTCTCGAGGCTCCCATTTGGCATGTACTCAAGTATCAGGGCTCTAAAATCAATGTTGGAGCAACTGCTGATGACTTTGGTCAGATTACGGTGTCGAAGGTTGCGTAGCACTTCACATTCTGTATCAAAACTCTTGAAAGCTCCTTCTATATGCAAATTAAATACCTTGACAGCTACAATTGTCCCATCTGTGAAAACCCCTTTGTAAACAGAACCAAAGCTTCCAATGCCCAGCAAGTTGGTTTGACCAAATCCATTGGTTGCCCTTTCAAGGTCATGGTGTCTAATCCTGTCCAGCGTTATGGCAGGAAACAAGTCCATCTGACTTGGAACTTTTCTCTTCCTTTGACGTTTTATCAGATAAAAGGAAACTATTAAGGCAAAAATTGCGGACACAATGGCCAACGGAATCAGTACGACACGAACTGTGCTCTGGCTCGATTTGTGATGGTTGTGGCTGTCAGAGGGGCATGTTGGTACCTCAAACCTAGGAGGACCACAGAGTGCATCATTCGAAATAAACGATTGGTAGTTGAAATGTGCAAAAGGCCCTCCATTAGGAATTTCCCCTGTCAGCTTGTTGAATGAAAGATTCAGATACTTGAGATATTGAAGTCCATCCATTGTTTTTGGGATGACGCCTGTGAGGTTGTTATGGGACAGATCCAACCTTTCAAGACTTACAATTGTGCTGATTGAATCAGGAATTGGTCCTTGCAATCTATTCTGGGCCAAGGACAGATCGATCACGCTAATAAGGCCACCGATGGTGGTCGGAATACCACTTGATAACTCATTCAAAGACAAGTCAATTGAGGTTACTGCTACCAGGTTTCCTATTTCTGGGGGTATCACACCACTGAAGAAATTTGAGAACAATTCAAACCTCAGGAGATTTCTGAGGCCTCCTATGGTTAGAGGTATGCTAGAATTTAATTCATTGCGGTCGAGCCTAAGATATCTTAAAGAAGTAACATTTCCTAAGCATGCTGGAACTGGACCGTAAAGCTTATTCTTACTCAATGTTAGCTCTCCTAAGCTGAACAGATGACAGATATCATCTGGGATTGGTCCACTCAATCTGTTACCTTGAAGGCTCAACAGCTGTAGATTCTTTAAGCCTTTGATTGTGGTGGGAATGAACCCTGTAAATTCATTGTCGTCCATATATAAGAAGGCCAAGTTACTAACGTTGCCAATTTCTTTTGGAATGCTTCCCTTGATTCCACAGTTGCTCATTTCAATTTGTTCAAGGCTAGAAGAGAAATTACCTATTGAATCAGGAAGGTAACCGCTGAGGGAATTATCAGAAACCCACAAAACTTTTAGTCTCATGCAGTTAGTCAAAGAGGTCACGAAACTCATGTCTGAAGACTCAGAAGTGAAGTCATTTCTCGCGATGTTCAAAAATTCAAGGAACTTCAACTCTCCAAGGGAGTTGGGAACTAAACCTGTTAGCCTGTTACCACCCAAGTCTAAACTGATTAGACCGGAAGCGTTTGAAATGAAACCTGGTATAGGACCAGTGAGGTTGTTCTGTCCCAGATAAAGTTCTACAAGGTTAGGTAGCCCTACGCTCACGGTTGACGGAAGACTGCCCATAATGTGATTTGCAAAGAAAGAGAGGGTTCTCAAGGTTGAGATATTGAAGATTGTAGCCGGAATGATACCTGTTAGCTGATTGTTATCAGAAACCAGAATCTCCAGATTCAAAAGATTGCCAATTTCTGAAGGTATTTCACCTGCCATAAATATAATATGCATAGTAAAATTAGAAAGTCCCTGGAAAAGATGGAGCTCCTGTGACAAAACAAAGACTCGTGGCAAATGGATAGTTTGGGTCTGGTCCAAATAGGTTGAGTTGAATATAAGTTGAGTTTAAAATGAGTTTGAATCAATGGGTTGAGAATGAATTGGGTTGCAAATAAATCGAATTGGGTAAAAAATATTCATTTTTTTATGTTTAATATTTACAAAAATTTGAAGTTTCAGATAATAATAGTAAAATGACAATATTTTTAATACAACTTGTGATATAATATAATACGATTAAATTTATATTTATTTATTATTTATGAAAAGTAATCAGATTACATTAAAAATTTATTTGTTAAATATAAAGTAAAAAGCTTGTAAAATATTAAAAAATACCGTATTTTTTGAAACAAATCATGATGATGAATAGTTGCACAATCAATTTCTCCATAATTCTTTCTAAAATTGAAGTGTAATTTTCCAATTGCAATAATAATAGTACATGTTAGTAATTATAAGTTTATTGTATATGTTTATTTAATATAATTGTATACAATTAGTTTATTAAAAAAAAGAATTTTAAATGGTCACATATGAATTGCAAGTTTTAATTATTTTATATAATTCTTCACTTTCTTTTAATTTGTTTCTCATTAATTTAAAAAATAATAATTTGCTAAATAAATTTTGAAAATTTTGTTTCTCATAAAAATATGAAAAATTAGAAATGTAAAAGTAGTTAGTAATATATAGAATAATTAAATCAATTCTGATGAACTTAAAACTCATCACCAACTCATACGGATTGCCAATCCTCTTAAAATCCATAATCAACCCACTTAAAATCCATCACCAATCCATATAGGACCCATAACAAACTCATAATTATAATTTATACTAATATCTTTCATCAATTCTATTATATTACTAAAATTACTTTTGGTAAACTAATAAAAAATTAAGCATGAACAATCAATTTATAACCCATTAGAACCCATATAAACCTATAATCTATTTAAATTTATTTAAACAAAATCATATTGAACCCATATTAAAAAATTTTAAACCCAAATCAACCGAAATTAGATGAATTGGGTTGGAACCATGGATTTCCACCCATATTGCCACCCCTACTCCAAACAATAAAAAATTATTATTGGATTTTTTGTGTGGTTTGATTATGTTGCATGCCACAGTCCACATTTAGGAGATGGTATTTTAATATGTTAAATAAGTAGTCATTCATATCATTTATATTTTTCAGATTTTATTAGAATTTTTTGAGCATTTTATTTCGTGTTTGCCTAATAACATTTAGATACATTGCATTCAATGTAGTAGCTCGAACTTGAATTAAGTACAATATATTTGCCTTAATTGATTTGGTTCGTCCAAATTTAATCCGAACAAAAAAGTTTCATCAATGTAGAACACAACACCTTTTGATATTGCCGCCAACACTGCGACTTTGAACCAGGAGAAGTGCTCGTTTCCATGGTTGATGTTATTCTATTGTGTCCCCACCACCCAGAAGACATATATACTGACTGAGCCACCACTATCCATTTATGGGGTTTTATAAGAAAATGAAACATGTGGAATACCTGTTAACATGTTTTCATCCATGTATATCTCCACCAGTGAAGAACAATTGCCCAATTGTCGTGGAATGCTGCCAGCCAATTTGTTTGCAGAAAGATAGAGTCCTTGTAATGAAGGAAGGCGCAAACAAATCTCTGTTGGCAAATTACCTGTCAGGTTATTTGCATCAAGATAAAGTTCTTGCAGAGTAGATATGTTATAAATGAAAGACGAGATTGGGCCCCTGATGCCGTCTGCAGACAAGCTCAAAACCTGCAGATTAGAAAGGTAGCCAACCTCTGCTGGAATTTCACCTGCATAAAAATGTACATGGAACTGAATGTGTCATGGCGTTCAGTATCAGCAGGAACTAACTATAATACTCGATACTGAGATAGAAAAGAAATGCAAACTAAATACCTTTCAAGTTGTTGTTGTTCCCAAGATACAGAATCTCTAGCATAGATAAGTTTCCAATCTGCTTTGGTACGGGTCCAGTAAATTGGTTATATTCAAACGCCAGAGTTTGCAGCTTTGAGCATTCATCTATATTTGATGGAATGTGACCATGTAACTGGTTGAAAGCCACATTAAAAGACTTGAGGTTTGGCATGTGTCTGCACATATTTGCTGGAAGATTACCAGAGAGGCTGTTGGAAGTGAAAGCAGCTGCTTCCAAGGTCGAGATGTTGAAGATGCTCGCTGGAATGGGCCCTGAGAGTTTGTTCTCTCCTAAAACCAAACGCTTCAGGTTATGAAGATCTCCAATTTCGGCAGGGATCATTGATTCTAGCAAATTAGACTTTAAATTCAAAGTCTCTAGCTTTGATATGTTAGACAGGGATGGTGGGATTGAACCTGTGAAACTGCAATATTCAAGAAGCAGTTCTTGAAGATTAGGCAATGCCCCAAACCATGACGGGATTTTCCCACTAAATCTGTTGAAGCTAAAATTGAAGAACCTCAGTCTTCTCAGCTTAGCCAACTCCTCTGGCAAATCCCCGTGGAACTTATTGCCACTCAAGTCAAGAGAAACCAGAAAAGAGAGGTTTCCCAATTGTGGAGGAATAATGCCTGAAAGATTCATGTCGGAAACATTTATGGCCGCAACTCTTAGGTGACGGGAACTGCAAGTGATCCCGATCCAGCTACAAACAGGAGTATCAGAAGACCAGTTTCTTGCCAAAACATTGCCTGGCTCCTGCTCAAATTGTGACTTGAAGACAAGCAGAGCGGATTGATCAGTCATGATGTTGAGTCTGTTTAAGGCTAAGCAAGACATAAACAGGTACATAGACCATGAAATGAACAGAAGCACGTTACTTCTACCCGTCATCATTCCCTTGCACATTAAAGGACAGGCTATATAATCCAGAGCCAAAGATGTATCTTCAAATCTGCAGCTTTTTTCACTTCTGTGAAGCTATGATCTTCTTTAAATATTGACACAGAGAATGTGAATGATTCTAAAGTTACGAAGCACAAAAATCAACTTTTGTAGCTGCGGGCAGCCAGCAGAACCAGACTTGAGTTATTTATACTCATTTTCATATCATAGGCACCTTTGCATAATCACCGCGTGAGATAAATACGTCGGAATTTGAAGTTTTTCTTAACCATTGCTCACGCCTCTGTTTGTGTTCAATGAACATCGTGGGGTCACATCATGAGAATATGGTCTTTCTCTTTCACTTCCATTTCTAGATAAGTTGATAATTGAAACCATGTCTAGCCGTCAAATCAGTAGTGTTCCTAATCCCACTATCAACATAATGGAAGAAAGACGACTAACGATGAACAGAGTATTGTGTTGGATATTAATTGGACATATCTGATGATCTCTAGATTTAGGACTCAAAGAATTGAACACGGGCAATACAACTCAAGTCTTGCACTTACATGCCACCAAGTTTTCATGTCAATGGTGGACTTGGAAAGAGTTGTTCCATGGAAAAAGCAAAGGAATCCCATCTTCTACTGTCAATTTCAAGCCTTCAATTGAAAGGGCCTCTTGCCCTCTTGTTTGCCTACCTATCAAGTAGGAAGACTTAGTTTCTACGCCTACTAAATCATTCACGAATTTGACCACGGACGACCAAGACAAAAAATAACCATAGTTGAAATCTAAATCAACAAAGTAGTCCTCATGAAAATTCTACAAGATCCATCACCAAAGAAAATTAAAATTATTTGTGAGGGTAAGTTACATCTACATCTCCTCAAGGGTTCGTTTAGTTATAGATAAACAATTCAAATCCAATTGAAAAGATGTTAAGCTATATTTGAATTGATAGATATAGAATCATGAATAACATTTTATTTAGATATTTCTAAATTTAAAGCATTTTTAAATCCCTCTACTCTTATTTGGATTATATTTTATTGAAATCCGAAGAGTTTCAGAATTTTTAGTATGGAGTCATTTGAAATATTTTTTCAAATCATTTCATCAAATACAAATCCATTTATTCAAATGCAACCTAAAAGTACTTAAAACCTTGTTTGAAATCATTCCATCCAATGCAGTCTGATATCAGTTTAGTAATCATGATTAGTACTCATCTTATTAAGCTTGCAGGTTCATGTTTGCACAATCAATTTGAAAGTGAACAAAATGTTAGGGAAACGACATATATGAAAGAATAGAAACATAGATTAATGGTTATGAGAATGAATGGTAGGTGAAAAACCTATTTTCTTGACCAAGTGATCATCCTTCAACCACCCCACCCCATCCCATTGTAAATACATGCAATTTATGTGGAATAAAATGCCCAATTAAATACCTATTCCCACACCATAACTATCCCTTAAATCAATTGACTTTATAACTAAATTCTTGTTTATGCGCATTTAAAATTGATTCATTGTATTAGCTTGCTTTGTTTTGGAAGAGGATTCATTGCATTAGCTTCTGATGAGTCATCTTAATTATTTTTAATTAAATAAATCATAATAAAATTATAATATGTACACTTTTAATGTGCATTTTTACCACTAGTTTACCATTACTCCTTTTATCTTCTTTATGTTTTACTATGGAATCAAACAACGGCGAAGAGCGAAATGAATGTTTTGAGAGCGAAATACTGAGATTCATCCTGGAGCAGATGCAGATGCTCCTATTTTGAGTGGAACTCCAGCATCACTTCCACGTTTGAGCTTCCAATTGGTGAGCCGGCATTCAAAGTAATGTATCTATCCCTTACATTACTGCGGTTGGGCGACATGTGGCCTTCTGTAGATTGTTTTCTAAATATAATCAGATTTTTTTGTGTGGTTTCTATATTTCCGGTGAATGTGATTGCGGACCAGATATTGATGTATCTCAAGTATTATGAGAAGTTAATCGGGCCACCAGCCATGGTTTCAGAGATCATTCAAGAAATTCGGAAACTGTAATTTGCAAATAAACGCAGACGATGGCTTTGCAGATTCGAATGCGAAGTCAAATGGGCCTGCGTTTGATTGGGCATTAATAGAGAATAATGCGGCAAAAATGGTCGGCGCAGATCAATCTTCGTCTTGTTCGATTGATATGAACTGCAACGACCCGGAGGCCGACGATCAGAACATCTGTAGAATATGTCTTTTGAGTGCAAAGGAAACAGACGATGCAGCTGAGTTGATTGAGCTTGGCTGTGGCTGCAAAGGTGAGCTTGGAGTTGCCCATGTCCGTTGCGCCGAAGCTTGGTTTAGATTGAAAGGGAATAGGTAATTTTGCCTTCTGAAATTTCTAGTTTCTCTTCACGGCCGCGTTGTTTGGCTGATTGCTCTATCGTCAATGGATTTTTCTATTTTGTTTTGGTTCTGATAATTATGCCGGTTTTCCAGGTTGATGTTTTTTTATCTTTACAACCCCAAAATTCTGCATTATTTTTTAACCGAATTTGAAAAATATTTTTCCAGAAAGTCTATATTTTAAATTGACTTGAGATAAAGACGACTCTTTTTTCTGGACATGCATATTTTGAGTTTAGGAGATTATGAAATAAAAGGTTAATGTTGCATGCTCACCCGTAATTTTCACATTTTTGGCTTGAACGCTGAATACCTGGAAAAGAGGAAATGCTTGAAACAGTTTCAAGATAGTTTCTGTGCTTTGATGAAAACACATGCCGTGGTGATGACCTTCAATGTTTTTGGCAGCTTTTGATTGTCGGGGGATTGAAGATTTGAACTTTCATGGCTGTGAATTCCTTTTGGTTGGATTGCATAAGATTTTGACTGGAGGGGTTAGATTTCCGAGATCAGTTAATTGATATTCAGAATATAGAATCATGTGATTTAATTCTTCATAGTTCCACCTCTGAGGCCTTCATTTTTTGCTCAAAGCAAGAAGAGACGTCTTGACTCAAAGACTTGCATTGTTCCGTCCTTGAAGATTAGCCCAAAGTTTATGAGTTTCGGCTTTAAGTAGTGTCTGAAATTGCTGGTGTATGTTAAAATATGCGACTCAAATTCAGTTAAATGAAATCTGATTGTACATGTGGAAGTTACGCTTGTCAATCATTTGCTACAACGATATTTCTATACTGAGCCCCTTAAGCTTTTGTGCAAGTGGGAGTAGTAAATATCCCAAGTACATGGTAATATGCAGCCTAACTGCACTAGTTCATTAGCAGTAAATATGCTTGCTTGAGATCCTTCATCATCACCCCAGCCCCCCTCAGTCAAATATATGATGATGTGCTTCGTTCTTGTGGCTGTAGATTGTGCGAGATCTGTGGGGACACTGTAAAGAATATCGAAGGTGGTATTAGTGATAATGGATTCATGGAAGAGTGGGCTCAGAGGAGAGGAGTTGTCAGTGGTATTAGCATATTTGGTGGCAGCGGCACAAGCTGTTGGGGAGCACAGCCGCTATGTAACTTGTTAATGGCATGTCTGGTTCTAGCATTTATTCTTCCCTTGTTTTTCCGTGTAAATATGTTTTAATTCACGAAACAGATCATTACACACTCCTTCAAAGCCAAGAGCCATTTTTTAACATTTGAGTAGGTCTCCCCGCCCCCCCTACTGATATTTTGCAAAATGTGATCAATGTCTGCATTATGTTGTGCATGTTGATGGTTTCAGTGAGTAGCTTTGTTCAAATTTTCAGAGAACAGCAAAAGCGTAACTGAAACCGTTGATTTGTCCACTGGCACCCCTTAGTAGACTGCTTAATGTGATTGCAGCTGCAGATGCCTGAGAGCTGTCATTTTACACAGAGTTGAATGAAACATGATCCGTATAAAATTTAGTCAGCGTATTTAGAAACGTATCTAAAAAAAATTAAAATACTACTACAAATAATCAGATTTTGGAAGTTCTATGAAATCAAGAATAAACTAATATAATACAAGTAGTTGAGAATACACGTTAAGGTTGTGTTCATCAATCCGTTGTAGTCTAGATGGTTAGGATACTCGGCTCTCACCCGAGAGACCCGGGTTCGAGTCCCGGCAACGGAATATTTTTAATTTTTACACATCTTTGGTCATTCACGTTAAACTCCAGCAAACTGTAAAAGCCCTAGCTTGAAACCTTGAACCCAAAACCTGAGCTTCTGTTAAGCAACTCATGCAATAATCAATATTCTTGGTTATATATAGAAGAAAACCTACCACTCGCTCCAAAAACCCTTGATCCAGCTTTTTACATGCGAACTTCTGATGATTGAAAGGATAACTTCTCTGTTATCTTTGGTTTTCATCCTTTTCAACTACAGTATTACGCTATTAAAGATTGCTTATGATTCATCCTTATGATGAATTACCATATGTAGTCTGCGGATGGCTTCTTGGCTTTTCAATCACGCAACGGGGATATAAATTATTTTTCCAGCTAAGAGCCACGGTCTGCTCCATATAACTTAGTTACGTTTCAATCACAAAAACAACGAATACACGAATCCAGAAGAAATTACGTTCAAGCATTGTCAACGATTGAACTATTCAAGTGGCTTCCATTTCATGGAGAAGCATTGTTTAATGAGCTGATTAGGAGCTCAACAAGCTCACTCTTTTTAAGTTTTGAATAACCTCTGATCCCTTTAGATTTCGCAACTTCTTTTAATTCAGCAAGTTTCATTTCCTCAAACTTAATCTCCGGTGGCTGATCATTGTTGTAATCCATTGCCAGTAAGGTCTCATTCTTTAGCTGAGTTTCATCTCTTTTGACTGTTTCAGGTGATGTTTCACTTTTCTGCAGAATTTCATCTCTTTGGCTTGATAGAGTTGGTATGGGGGACCTTCTTGTAAAACTTGATGGAGGCCTTGTGGATCTCAAGCCCATTGTTGATGAATGTTCCATTCTCTCCTCTTTGTTTAGTGATTCTTTTCGCACAGAAGGCAATTTACCTCCTTTCTTTCCCAGATTTTTTGCTGTCAGAGAGCAAAGTCTTTAGTTTAGACCAATAAAGAACACCAAATAATTGCAAGAATCCACAATACTAACTGCAGTTTAGTTGCCACTGTCACATTTACACTGAGATGTAAGACTTACGTGTAACTATATCATCGCCAATGTCGTGCCAATGGGCAACAATGTGAAATTAAGACCTATTATTGATGTTAGCTAAACTGATGATGACTCTTTGCTCCTTGAAAGCATATATTTCAGTAAGGTAATAATATTCTTCTGTATTGGCACTTTTAACGTATTTAAAGCTAGCAGGAGGCAATTTCAACTATAAAATGGGAAGATCGTCTTTCCATACCACTATTTTCATTCTTTTCATGAAAGAAAGCATTATGTTATCTGTCTAACCTTTTCCTCGTGTCCTTGATTGGTGAAGAACTTCCAAAATTGATTCAGCCGAGGGCTTATCTTCAGCAACCTTTGAATTTCTCTTCTCCCCTTTAGAGATTGAAGACTGTATTCGCTTAAAGAGAGCTAGGATCTCTTCCTTGTTAGGTGACGATCTACCATCAAATGATTGAGGATTATCCTCCTGAGCGTCCGCCTTGGGTGCCCTTCCTTGGGAGGAGTTCTTCTGAGATCTTTCTCTGTTTCCATCAGCTCTTATGCTCGGAATGGAAAATCTATATGCTATTTCTGCCAAATTGAACAAGCTGCATCAAGAAATGATACCTCAGTTTGATGTTGGCAAAGGTTAAAGGAAGTGCTAATGCATTTATAATGGCAAAATGCAGGCATGTTTACAACCCATGTACACCTTCACCAGTTTTACTTGGGTCCCTAAACACAATAGGCCGATGAAAATGCAAATGAACACAAGTGGTTGTGTTGGGGGGGGGGGGGGGGTGGGGGGCGATCCCATCCTGAATTTCAGTATCGTCGGAAGTGCATTGTTGGCATCAGATGCCTAGAATGCAATGTTAGGTTTCTGCACCACAGGAGTACGGATAATTGTTAACTAGCTAAAACCAAGTGTTCAAGATTGATCTCTCCCCAACAAGATGAAACACTTGTTCAAAAGGATTCCAGAGAATTTCAAAAATCATCGTTAAAAGGCCATTTTGGAAGGAGGGTTATTTCTGATTGAACCAACAAATATCTATATAGCAAAAACAAATGCGCGAACAGAAAGAAACTAGAGATGAAGTAAGTACAGCCAAGATTATAGAATATCAAGAATTGAAGAAATAATTCAAAAAGCAGAAGGCTAAAGCTTATACCTTTTACAGAGAAAATTGGTGTTCCGAATTTGGGTCTGGTGGAGGCAGAAAACGATGGCAAGTGAAGAAGGGAGTGCGGGTAGAGAACAGATCCTCCTCCCATCTCGTCTTGGAAAGCCTTTAGATGCTCAGCCGGACATGGATATGGATAATTGGAAAAATAACTTCCTGCAACTGTAAAACCATGTACACCACAAAGCGGAAGCTCTACGTGGGTATATCCTGTCCAGAACCCACTCTTCTCACGCTCCGAGGTAGCGCGTGTTCACGCGTCATCTCGACATCCATTTTTAGGGTTTCTTTTGTTAGGGCCCACATCGGCGATGAGATGACCGATGTTTTCGGCATTGAGTTTTGATCATTAGACTTCAAGAAAAGGTTTAGAACGCAGAAAATGTTTCTTATCAATTTCAAGATTCTTGCTTTCATTTTACAGTAGTTATTTAAAAGAGCCAGCAAGTTTGTAATCGTAATCTAATTTATAGTTATGTAGAGGAACGCAAGACTCCCGACGGTGTGTCGTTGGTATTGGGATTTGGAGGTTGTACTTGTACCTAGGACGTGGAGGGTTCCTCCCTCAATCTCTCCACGTTCACAATTTTTGAAGCAATAACTTATCCAAGTTAAGAAAGCAATACGTTAACCATGAGTTTTCTACTTCAAGAAAAATGATAGATTTTCTTTTACACATTCCAGTTGAAACACATTGATGAAGAACTATAAGAAATTGGGAGTTTGATTTCCGGACCCAAAGCCATGATCTGTGAACATGGACCACGACATGATCATCTGATCTCTTATATCCAATGACTTGTCAGGGACCTGTTGTTGGTCCTGAGCAGTAACCATGTCTGCTATGCTATGTGCCCAAATGATGAAGAGGAAAACATTAAAACGTATAAGATGAAGTGAAGAAAAGAGAATTCACGGTGGGAACGGTCAGAGTAAATAGGATGAACTATGGAAGCAGCGCCATAAACTATGATTTCTTGGAGTATGACAAGGACAAGTTATTCCTTAAGCTTTGTTCATGTCTATCAATATAAAGCATATTCAAGTAATCAAATTCTTGAACAAAAAGCTTGCAGTACATCCACAATGGTACATCTAACACACATTAATTCCACCAGAGATGCAATCATATTTCATTCCATTACCACATTGGTCTCCTCTCTGTCGTGGAGATGAAGGGAAGAGTTGCATGGAATTTCTTCAACCACAAGCACACACCAATTTTACTTTTCAATTCAAGTTACAAATCCATGTCGTGATCATTGTCTGAAGAGTGTTCACCTTCAACAAGCTATTGCACGATTGAGTTCTTTTCCATTTGGTCATATATGGAATTTCCAGCACCAGACTTCACAATGCAGTGATTAGACCAAGCAATGCAGTGATCCCACCTAAAAATCAACAGTGATAGCATAGATTCGAAGGGCACTAGCAGTTTCATTAGAAATTGATAATGAATGGTTTATCTAAAACCAATCCAAAGAACCCCCTCCTTTTAACTCATTTATCATTTAGTAATTGCCCTGCCTGATCATCCCAGAAGATCAAGATTCAAGAACTCGTATACCCCCAACTCATCCAACCATACCACTTATTTTGAGTGCCAGCGTTATCGCGTTATGCTTTCCTCATAAGTCAAACAAAATAATCAGTTGGTGGAGCCAAAACGAGTTGATGTCTTACGCCCTCACAAGGCCTCAAACAAAATGTGAACACACTTATTGCACAGGTGAAATTACAACATAAGCGTATTCAGAAATTCAAGGAACAATGGATGCCTCTGAAAAGAATAAATACGCAAACCAAGTTCCGAGAAGACAGAATCAAAGGCTGAAACTGAGGAAAGTGCAAAAAACAAAAGCAAATCTTACATCACAGCAGAAATAAAGATAAAGAGGGATAACACTAAAGTAAACCCCAGGCCAGACATTTTTTGGCTCAATGGCAGATCAAACACCCAAAACATAAGTAAAATACAGAGCACGGATCAATCAACAGAGTCAGAGCTTTCTTGCTCCAGCAATATTATAGGAAAGTAATAAAAAGAATCACACAGAAAAGAATCTCCTTTTTCTTTCACCCTTCTCTTTCTGAAACTCTTTTAAATAACTATTAGAACAAATCTCATCTTTAATGGCTGAATGCCCCTAAGCTAATTAACCAACAAATCATTTTTCGTTTCAAATTTATTTACAACATTTAGATAAAAGAACCAAGAAAACGATGAGAAAGACAATAGAAGAAAGCCCAATCGCAACACCTAGAACAACCTTACTTGGTCCGCTATGATGCTTCTTTTCCTCCACATTGCTATAATCTTCATCATCGGAACTGTCACTTGAATCATCAAAGGATGAATCCTTAGCCGGCGGTGGCGACATAGGCAGCCCATGTCTATCACAAGGTGCAATACCGAGCTTCACTTTTGACCCCAAAGTTGAGCGGTTGTAACAAAGGTTGGAATTTTCACCCACCTTAAACACTTCCAATCCTTTTATAAATGTTGCATTGAAAGGCAACACCCCATGAAAGTTGTTACTTGCTAGATTTAGGTACTTCAACTTCTTCATGTCTCTTATGAAATTTGGGATCGTCCCATTGAGCTGATTAGAACCCAGATCAAGGTGCACTAGCCCTGGCAATGCAGCTAAAGAGTCGGGGATGGGGCCGGATAATGAGTTTGAAGCCAAAGAGAGATTCTGCAAAGAAGCCAAGTCTCCGATGGTAGTCGGAATTGTCTCGTTAAGGGAATTGGATGAAAGATTCAAATGAGCAAGATTTTCAAGGCGAGTGAGTGAAAGGGGTATCTTTCCTTTGAGATGATTTCCTGATAAATCAACAAAAGTAAGATTGGGATGCCAATGTTTAGGGAGATAGCCGGAGAGATTAGTTTGTGAAAGAGTCACAGAATGCAAAAATTTCATGCCGCTGAGTATAATAGTAGGACCGCTGGCAGTAATGCTGACTCGCGAGACAGTTAATTCAGTCACATTCTGCAGCCTGCTGAGCCAAACCCCAGTGAGTTTCTTGAGGCTGTTAATGCAAGTGAAAGAATGGAGATTGGAAGCGAGGTCAGAGGGGAAGCGAATGGGGGAAATGGGGCAGTTGATGAAGTTAAGGGAGGTGAGAGTGGAAAGGGACTTGAGAGCGGTGAGGGATAGAGCGACGTCGTCGGAGCAGTTGGAGAGTGTGAGGGAGATGAGGTGGCGGAAGGGGGTGGAGGAGTCACAAGTGGTGGTGGAGGGACGGGAGTGGGAAGAGCAGGGGTCTTTGGAGGTGGGAATGTTAAGTGACTGGAGTGCTCTGAGTTGTTTTGGGTCAAGGGTAGAAGAGGAAACGGGGGAGGAGGGAGTAGGAGTCGTGGCTGACGGAGGTGATGGAGAAGGGGAGACGGCGGCGGCGCTGTTAGTAGGGGAGAGGAAGAGGAGGAGGAGGAGGAGGAGAGAAGGATCTGGTGCCATTGTGGGCATAGTGATGGAGGATTGAGTTCTGAAGCAGGGAAGGGGATGGACAGAGAGTAGTAGTAGTGTGAAGTGTGAAGTGAAGAGGTAAGAGGGGAGTGAGTGACAGTTGGTGGGACATATTAATAGCCCTGGATTTCCCTATATTTACATAACTTGCTAACTACCTTAGTTTATGAGATACATATATCTAATCTAATAAACACCTCTTTAATGATTTGATAACCAACAAAAATAGGTACATTTCTCTCTACAAACATAAAACTAAGCCCCATATATCAATTACCTAATTTACCTAAGTAAGTCAGTATATATCCTATAGAATTTGATTTTATGCATATTATTTGTTGTAGATTGAGAATATAAGTATTTCTTAACTTAGTTAATAATTAATTATTGATTAAACATACTTACTTATATTAGCTAATATTTATATTATCATAATATTTCCTATTCTTGCAATAAAACGCAAAAAGCAATGGGAAAATATGTTAGACTGCAAGTGAATGAGTCAAATGCAAGTCCCAACACCCAAGTTGAAGTTGAAATTATGCTCTGTCAAATTGAATAATTAATAGTAGTAGTGAGGGAAAAAGCGCATTTGGAATTATACTAAAGTAAAACTTAAAAGCAATCCCTGCAGTGAAAGCTTCAAAACCCCATATTTATTATATAGCTGGATACAGGTGTACCCTCTCTCATTGTACGTCTGTGTCGGAACGCTTGATCATCATTATGTATTCAAGTTTTGAATTCATCGAAAGTAATTATGATAATAAATTAATTTTGCTAGCCATTAATAATTTTATTAACAAATATGCCCCGCAATAACATTATGACAAAATTTTAAATTATTATTTTCAGAGCCCAAAAACACCCTACCTTCACCGTGCATCTTCTTGGCCATATGATCATTACTCAACCAAATTTTGAGAAAAACCAGTTAAGAAGCATAGATGGTTTTATCATAGACTTTGGATTCACGCAATGTATAATGGTTTGACCCCAGCAGAAGAGCATTATCATAAATCATAATCATGGGTGGACATTCTTTACAAAATCAAGATCCAAATTTTCAGCCTCCTATCTAACTCCAGTTTTCATGCATTATCATTACACACTTATTTCATGGATCCAAAGATTCCAAGTCCAAACTCTCTTACCTGAAAACATGAGAATATGTATGTCTAAACTTTTAAGTGGAACTGATACTTATATGCTCTGAAAAGCTGTGAAATGTTAAGAGCATGCCATGGGCTTCTTGTACTTTCTGTATGCTCAACAATCAATGGCAATACAGCTCTGAGCAACTGTTGAAGCATCATTTGTGCTGACAAAGGGGTCGATCTTCACCCAAACAAGAGAGAAAACAGATGCTAAAAGAACAGACCACAGCACAACAATGGTTGGAGTCCGATTTTGTCGGCCCATCAGACCCTTTAGGAATGGGTAGAGGTGCAGGATCACCCAGAAAGCAAAGAAAACCTTGCCGAACAACGGCCCCCACGACTCGTACCCACTGTTGAGGGCATCAGAAAATCCTGCAACAACGCCCACCAAGTTCACTATCAGAATAGTCGTTGGCGGGATCAAGACCGTTGTCCATTTCAAAATGTACAGCTCCCCAAATTCCGTGTCGTCTGCTGCTTTGGCAGTCACGGTGAAGTTGGTATCCAGGCCCGCAAGCATTTTCAAGAATCCTTGGAAGACTGCAAAGAGATGGGCCGAGACGCCTCCAATAACCCAAAACTGCTCGTTACGCCACAAGGCCTCAATGCTTACCCCGCTCCATCTCAGCTCAAGCACGCTCGTCAGAATGATAGAGAGGAAGAGCCCAAGAAAGAGAACGCTCGCGAGGTTGGAAAGCTAGATCAAGGGAAAACATAAGCACAAGCAAGATTGTGAAATCTTCAGGTAGTGAAACTTTTAAGGAAATTGTGAATTGTTGGAGTACATCTGATTTCAGGTGTTGAGATTGCATGAGTTTACATATGATTATCCGATGGCAGGAGAAGGGCAAAAAGAATTACCGTTGGTATGATGAATTTCCCAGTTAGAAGGCATATAGCAGGCAGTGAGCAATAGGCAACCAGCGGGAGAGATGTGAAAGGATAGACGATCGTGTTGATGTATGCAAGGCGCTGGAGCCATTTGAGGCGGCCACCTCCAAATCCATACCACAGAGGACAGTGTCTGCTCAAGAAAATTTCCACCGACCCCAAGGCCCATCTGAGTACCTGGTGCAGCCTGTCAGACAAGTTGATTGGCGCTGATCCCTTGAATGCAGGCCTTAAAGGCATGCAGTAGATTGATCTCCATCCACGGCAGTGCATTTTGAACCCCGTCAAGATATCCTCTGTAACTGAGCCATATATCCATCCGATCTACATATGAAATTTGAGCGACTTAGAACAAGAGATATAGGTTGTTATGCAACATGAGAAAGAACTATAAATTGCCAGAAGCATGGCCTTCTTCATATAAGACAGCTTAAAGTTAGAAAAGAAAGTTGGCATATGGAAAAACATGAAGCTGCTTCCTGACCTCTTTACCCCATGCAGTCTTTTCTTCATACCCACAGCTGATAACATGGATTGCTTCTTTAATTAGTGTTGATGGATTGGCAGAATCAGGAAGTCCTCCATTTTCCATCAGTGTAGACTCAATAAAGACGGAAGATAAGCCAAAGGTTTTCTCAAAGCTCATCTGAGAGATGAGTAATGACCTTTCATGCTCATCATAATCTACAGGAACGACCACATAGATACGCTTCAGTTTTTAAGGATTCTGCATTTTATGCCCATAATTTTAGTATACCAAAATGCAAGAGACTTACTGTCAATTTCTCTAAGGTTAAAGATGGCAGCGTTTAAGTCTTCTCTTTTCGCATCACGATAAACCTCTGAGAGATCCTTTTCTTTTGTAGGCTTCTTGTCACAACAGCAACACCATGAGCAAGATGAAGAAGTCTTGGGTAGACTGGGAAGAGATGAAGGTCCATAGCCGTAAAGGGCTTGTCTATTGAAAACACACCCTGTTCCGACATAAACAGGTCCTTGAATGCCATCCAACCCTTTCATGTTAACCTGAAATCACCATGGACCTAACTTAATAATTTTATGTAATGTCAAACCTTAATCTTGAGAATTTAGTATACTGCAAGGGGTTAAAAAATTGTGAATCTAGATTGAGTAGTGCGAGGAATCTTACATCGAAGAAAACTGTGTTGCGGTTGGCATATCGGTCGCTCTTATCAATGCCGTCAAACCTCTGAGGAAACTGCACATAACAAACATCTCGACCTACTTGAGGATCCATCAAGAAACACATAGCCTCACGAATAGCCTTGCTATTGTTAACGTAGTGATCACAATCCAGGTTGAGGATAAATGGTGCATTTGTGAGAACAGCAGATACTCTTACCTGACAGAACATAATCATTTACCTGTGATGGTCACGAGATATATACCATAAGAAAAATGAAAGCTTGTCATAGAACACAATAAATGAGCATACCAAAGCATTTTCAGCACCAGCCTTCTTATGGTGTTGATAGCCAGGCCTCTTCTCTCTTGACACGTAAACCAGCCTAGGAAGCTCATTACCCTCTATATCATGTGCACCAGAATTGCCTAAAAACACCTGAATAAGAAAAGAAAAAGGTAACGCCAATTATAAAGTATAGGGCAAGAGACAATAGAGTGACACTGGTCTGCATGGGTAAGCATATTGAGTCCAAAAACCAGAATACATCAAAACCTGAATCATGCCAGGATGGTCACGCGGGTTGTTTCCCGGCCAAGGTGTTCCGTCTGCCATGGTCCAGCCCTCGTCTGGTGTTTTCTGGGCCTTTGCTACCAAAGCATTAATACGCACTTTATACTCTTCATAATCCCTCTGTAACCTCAAATGCCATCAGTAAATGGACTTGATTTCAGCATATAACTAAATATTATCAGTAGAGAATTATTCTTCTAGGATTTGCACTAAATGGGAACAGATATACTTACTTTCATTGCTCTGCGTTCCTTGACAAAAGACGGTTGTACTTTATCCTTCAAGTAATCAAACTTCTGTGAGAAGTAAAACTCAGGGGCACGTGGTTCGATGGAGAACTTCTTGCAGAAAGGCACCCATTTCCTTGCAAAATCAGCAGTTTCGGCAAGAGACTCAAAAGTAAGCATGGCTGCGCCATCATCAGACACATAGCAAGAGACTTTATCAACTGGATAATCCACCGCAAGGATTGAGAGAACCGTATTTGCAGTTATCAAAGGAGGTTCTTTCAGTGGGTCGACTGTACTGACAAAAAAATCCACTGCAGCAAGCTCAGAGGGCTCTCCCTCTCGCTCATACCTGTCAAAATATAAGAAAACCAAAGTCTAACAAATTTAATATCCAGGTATTTTCATAACACTTTCAGAAAACAAGACAAGAAACTACGAAGTGTGCAAAGACTGCAGTCCCATCATACATTCTCAGTTTGCATTTGATCACAAAAAGGAAAAAAGTTAAGGAATACTTAATGAAAAATACGGGGTTTTCTAGTTTATCTATCATCGGCACATTCTATAAAGATTTTTTTGGGTTGTCCCAAGAGTACTACCGAACTAACACACTAAAAAAAATATCGTATATTTTACTAACGGTTCATGCATTTTTGGTTCCTTTTAGATAAAATAAATAACTACAATCAATATTACAAATAATAGAAGCATCAAAATGCATTTTTCAAGATCTACACATCAACGGCCCCTAGTATGGGGTATGTGGAGAGTAATTCTGCCCAACATGGAGTGTGTTGATGGTACTATTAAACTAATAAACTAAAAGAACTCGTATCTTCTACTAAAAATTTATGCAGCTCCATTCAGATTAAAAAAATAAGTATGAAAAGCCCAAGACGCATCTTTATAAATTTATTCATCAACATTATCCCAACATGGGGTGTTTTTTTGGGTAGTGTTGAACTGATAGATTTAAATAACTCATATTTTTTATTAAGAATTCCAAGGTCTACATATCAATATGCCCCTGGAGTCGATTGTGCTAAGAGTAATGCCGATCCAATAGACTAAAAAAACACGTATTTTTCACTAAAAATTCCTCCAAAATCATTTTTGACAGAATAAATAAAATACAATTCATATTACAAAAAGTAGAAGGCACAAGATGCATTTTTCAAGAGCTACACGTCTAACATGCCCCTAGCATGGGGGTGCTAAGGGCAGTTTTAGTTTAATAGACTAAAAAAACTTGTATCTTTTACTAAATTCCTCCATTTTTTGTTCAATTTGGTAAAACAAAAAAAAAATCTATATTCCAAAAAATAGAAAGCTCAAGATGCATTTTCCAAGATCAACACATCAATACTGTTGAACTAATACACTAGAAAATCTTGTATTTCTCACTAAAATTCCTCCATTTGTTGTACATTTTAGATTAAATAAATAAATACAATATATAACATAAAAAATAGAAAGCTCAATACGTATTTATGAAAATTTGAAGAAGCACATAATACACTGGACATAAGAATATAAGATCACAATTCGCCTGAGAATTTTGCATACGGCGGTATATAACAAGTTGAACAAATAAATTTGCCAATAACTCAGTATCAAAGATGAGAAGATCTGAATTTAATATGCTTAATTTCTCTATAGGTGTGGAAGTCTTAAATACGTTCATATCATTGTGACAGTTGCACACAAACAACAAGAGTATAAGATCAAAGGGAACAAACCTGGCAGATAACCCGTCAATATACGTCTCTCTGTTTATAGGAGACCACTTAGGGAACTGATCCAGCACCCAGGAAAACGCAAACCAGATCTCACAAATGACAGAAGTTAGCCACAGACCAAACGCACTATCAACGGGATGTGTTACACGATATTGAAAGAAAAGGGCCAGAATAATCAGCCTCATAATGATCACAGTTCTGTATGGTGTAAGCTGGGACTTGGGCAAAGGAACGACTCTCGAAAGTGGCTGTGCAGCCTCACCTGACCTGCACAAGTTGGTCTTTTCACATCCACATCAATTAGGACAAATTCAAAATCAAACAAGAAGATCCCAATCCATACTAATGGAATACGGGAAAATAGTCAACATAGAGCTCTTCCAAAAAGGCCACTGCTTGATTGCTATTAGATATTGGTCCTCTAAATGTCTGCATAACCCGAAAATAGAAGGCAAATATCATAGAGTTGCTAAATATGTTTTGCTCTCTGAATCTGGATATATATACGAAGTGAACTCTATAGTTTCCTCTCGGATTATGAAGCAAGATTCACAATTATAAGGGGGGAAGAACAATCTTTGAAGAACCAACATGTCTAAAACCCTCCATATTGATTTCTTCTCATTTTTGTTTCTAGAGATCATCCTAATTTCAGTTTTCAGTATACTTACTCTGGTTTTTCTTCCATCTGCTGCTCGGGTGGAATTTCCGCTTCTTTTTTTTCCTTTGTTGCAGCTCGCTTCTTCTTAGTTTTCTTTTCCTTCCAGCTTTCCACTCTATGCTTCCATATTGGATTTCCAGAGTCGTTGATGTATTCTTTGAAATAAGAAGAGAGTATACAGTCAAAATTATTTGCAATATATCTTCTTTGATTGTCGTTATTTCTGTTGACTCACCACTGTCGACTGTAGAAACAGAACTAACATTTCTAGCATGAATTCCAGAATCCTGCAACAAT
Organism: Sesamum indicum; assembly: GCF_026168435.1. Taxonomy (NCBI): domain Eukaryota; kingdom Viridiplantae; phylum Streptophyta; class Magnoliopsida; order Lamiales; family Pedaliaceae; genus Sesamum; species Sesamum indicum. The sequence goes on from NC_142668.1 coordinate 17,207,525, forward strand.
GCAGGGCAACACCGACACCATGTCTGTCAGTCTTACAAATGTTGGAGTTCAGGAAATTACAATAAATACGGATATATAATTTAACATCGAAAAGTTGAACAGTGACTTCAGAACTTTATCCAAAACCACATTTACATGGTTATATACATTCACCTTCATCTAAAATGTTATCATCAATGATCATACCTTAGCAGTATTCAGATGTGATGCAACCGGTGCCTGATCCCCAGATGCTTCAGCTACCGCTGTGTCGTCTGTTAATTTATTGTGAAGCAGTTCAAGTTTTAAATTTATGAAGCTAATTTCTTGAAACAATCATTTCCCATATTTTACTGGTATTCTACTGAGATTATGCCAATTTCTGATATTCTACTGAGATTATGCCAATTTATGAAGCTAATTTCTGATATTCTACTGAGATTATGCCAATCCAGAAGTTGGACCTCAAAATTCATAAACATTACCGTAGGGAGTAGAATTTTCTGTAATCTCGTTACATTTGAAATTTTCATTTAAAGCGGTTCAACTAAAGAAAATCGGAACATGATTAGTAAGAAATAAAAACAGAGCCCACAAAGTTCAGATTCGGTACCATCAGTGTAAGGAGTTCCACAGCGCATGCATGCATTACGCCCTTCCTTGATCTCATGGTCCAAACAATGCTGGCAGATGGGGTAAGTGCACTCATGACACGCCACAAACACTTCACCCTTAGCGCTTAATCCCAGTTGTTCACCACAAATGTTGCATATGGGTGCCCCAGACTCCATCATCTCTTCAGTTCACACTAGTGCTGTTCCTCGGGCACAAATTTCTAGCCCTGACGCTATATATACGCAACGTATGGAGATAAATAGATTCAAGAAACAAACTGGTGCATGATAAGGAATCAAGCTCAACTATTTTAGTAGTGGAATATAGCAAAAGCCGTAGGATATGACATGTGGGTTGCAGAGTCGGTTTCATGAAATTTTAAGCAGAGAGAGAGATGGGGAGCAGCGTCACTTTTCTTGGTGAAAGATTTGAAATTTTGCGGGAATTGGAAGGCAGGTTATGGTTGGGCTTGACACATCTCAACCAACAAGTCTTAAGCCTCACGGAGCCGAAGCCTACCTTGGACCAAACCAGCAGCCACTGAGATACCATAAATGGGAAATTTCCAAAAGATCCTCTCATGTGGATTAGCCGCAGAAAGAACCCCATAATAAAGAAAAATACCGAAAACCCTGTCTTCCTACAAATGGAATACCCCCTCACCCTCGGTATGTTACCTTGAAAAAGTGTTGCTCAAACTTGCAACCCTTTTTTTCAGAAAGAGCCTATTCACATATGATATCCTTCCATTAAAAGAAAAAGGGTCAGGCGAATAAATGGATTCAGTCAAATGTCAATGCAGTCATGACCAAGCATTTGTATATTGTGCGTGTTTAAAAAGGAAGAATACCATATCAGGCTGGTTTGCAACTTAAGCTGAAACACCTGATGGGCTTTCCTGGGTTTGCACGAACGAGTCCCATTGCATGATGCTTACAAGCAATGGACATTACCAATTTGTTCTGCGGCCTTCAGACCATACTACTTTGGTCCAACAAGTCGTACAAATTGTTGAAGTGGAGCTGCTGCTGCAGTTTCTTCACGTGCAGCACAGCAGCAGCATAATACAGAGCATCACGCCATTCACGACTTATCCTGGGGGCTTTTGCACTTTCTTTCGGTTTAAGTTATTAACAATTTCTTCGCTGTACATATTGCTTTTTTATCTTTTGGCATTTCCATTAGTAATTAGCGTTTTTCTACTAGAAAAGCTGAGGTGGCTAGAGTTTGTTTTTCTTCACCCGCACCCGCACTGTACCTCTGTATACTTAAATGGGTATCCACTTCCACTTTCAATTCAATAAAATTCATCCTTTCAGATTTTATACCTGCATGCAAGATCTTCTCCATGAATAGAAATTTTTGAAGCTTCTCAGCACAAATGGGCCGTAAGAAAAGAGCCGGGGCCAAGGGATGAATCGCATTAAAAAGTCATTGCCCAAGGAAAAAAGAGTTGAACATTCAACCAAGATCATGATCCATTCTTCATCAACCAATCACTGGCAAAATAAAAATTAAACAGAAAATAAAATGCAACCTCCAATATAAATCAAAGAAGAAAAAATATTCTATTCACTTTATACAATAACCCGGGGGGATGGATAATCCTCTGCCCCTAAAGATTCTTGAAGAAAGTGAGGAACAGAGCACTATCTACAGATAATAATTGAAACTAAATAGATAATCAAAGAATCATCAATAAACTATGTTAGTGAAAAGCCAAATTATTTTTGTCCTGGTAGACGTCCGTATTGTAGAACATAACTATCAGTCCATCTTCTGGAACATCGGTGCCATTAACTTACGACCAACTACGATCATCAATCCGTTCTTCATCAACTGCAAAAAGAAATAAAAATTAAAAACAGAAAAGAAATCGCAAATTCCCGTAGAAATCAAAGAAGAAAAAGAACATACAACTCTAAAACCCACTTTATTATTCAAGCGAGGAACAGAGCATTACCAACAGAACTTCCCATTGCGACTTCTTTGCTTCCTTCAGTGACTTGAAAATCTTCCCGCACTACCTATTTTGCCGATGAATAGAAATCTCTTTCCCCACTCACTCCGCTGCGAAAACTTGCAGAAAGGTTTTCAGATAGGGGCCCACCCCACCCCCTCCCTATTTAAAGAGAACTATATCGACGCGTGCAAAAATTCTTACAGCTGTGAGCTGTGGGAGTAACGGTTATAACTTACAAATCAGAAAAAGAAAAGACTAACGGTTAACGGTTATTACTTTGCTGGCAAGTTTACCTAAAGGCTATATAATATTTCTTTTGTTAAACTAATTTTCTTGGTGAATAAAATTCTGTGGGCAAACAAATGCTTCACGGGAAAAAAAACTCAACTTGAATTTGACCAAAACTAAATTAATTACATGACAAATATAATTCAATGAGAGTGACCAATGTGACTAATTACACAATAAATATATTACATTTATTATATGATTGGTTTAATTTGACTAGACCTAATTTGAATAAAAAAATTCCATACTTCACCGCTTGCCGTTACAGACAAGAAGGCTGCTACAGTTATGCAAAGCTCAGTGATGCTGAATTAAGGCTACAGTCAAGCAATGGTTGCTCAAGAATTTCAGCCACTGGACTGGAATAAGAATTAGAATAAAATTTAATGTATCTTTAACATATATAGTTTTCTCAGAATTCTAGGAGTACAATCCAAGTAAACAACAGCCTCATGCATAGTAGTCCTCAGCATGCATCCTCGTACCACAATTGATAGTCCCGGAGCTATAAGTCACCCAACACTATAAACCTTTACGACTTTGGACGTGTCGCAGACAACTAGGTTTTCTGAATCGGCGGGCGTTGTGCAGAGCCAATTGACCTGAGCACGTTAAATCCAATCATACTAATGCAAAAAAGCATAAATTCATCCAAGTTAAATATACCACACCAAGACGATGCAACCGACCTTTCTACTCAGACTAATACTTGAACTTAGAAGTTCATCTCCATTGCTAGTCTGACCTGCATCATCACGATAATTGGACCAATTCCACACCTTTATTGATTTATCATTCCCACCTGAAATGATAAACTTCCCTTTCTCTCCAAACATGTTAAATGCCCTGATCGAGAGATATTAGGACAACAACAATTAATACAAATTCATGGTTTTCTATAATCAAAACACACTACAGTTGCTTACACAGAGGATACTGCAGCGACGTGTCCACCCATTGAGTAGTCCAAGCGCAGGTTTCTATCATTTTGATCCCCACTCTGGGGATCACCAGGGGAAGAACGACCTTTTGGATTTGATTTAGAACCTAGCTTGGGTTTTGTTGACATTTTGGATTTGAGAGCAGCGAGTTCTGATTCAATATTAATTATATTGACAACACCGTCGCCCCTAGCCACAACACAGACCTTGCCAACTTTATCCACAATATCAAGATCGGGGACTACTAGAGCATGGACAAAAGCTGGGTTACAGCACTGTCCTGAGTCACCTCCGCTGCCTGCACAAATTCATACAAGTACAATGAGAATACAAAAAATCTGAAGTACCATATACTAGTTTAATTCCACCTTACAACAAAACGCCCAAAGGCATGGGACAAGAATTTTCTAGCATGAAAAGGAAAGCAGAGTTCGCAAAATTTGGACATTCTGGTATTTGTTGACATGACAAAAGCATTATAAAGAGTAAGTTGGTTACTTATTTAAAACAGTTGAAAGTTAATTTCCATTTACAATATGTTGAAAGCAGCAGAACCATTATCATGGCAATTAGAGAAATATCCATGTCACCTCTTAAATGGTTGCCAGCATTCAAGCTTACAGAATCAAATGATGATGCAAGAATCATATTGTTCACGTTTTTAATAGAAAGAAAGTTCTTTAGCAGACAGAAGGAGAGCATAGCAGAAGTCACCGATACCAAAGTCCATAATTTTGTTTGGACGTCCTTTCGAGAAGTCCCACATCACAAGTTTTGAATCAAGACCCCCGGTGATGACTGCAAGAACATGATATAAAAAGAAACAAAATACTGGATCAGAGATAGCGATTAGAGAGATTACAACAGAAACTACAACACAATTATTAATTCAAAATAGTTACTGAAGATATTATAGAGACACTACAAAACACACATAGAAGATTTTTTTTTGCAGTCAAAATATATCCAACACAAAGTATTGCGTGAAGAATGGATAGCAGGAGGTATTTACAAATCAGCAGAGGCACAGAGAATGTTATCATCTAAATTCATTACAGATAGACTATGAGATAAATGGCCTAGGCAGTTTCTTTTAAATGCAATAACGTTATGCAGATTCACCAAACTAGATTTGGACTTTTACAGATTTAAAGGATCCCATTTTTGTATATAATACCTTCCCAGGATCTCCAAGGAAGGAATTGAACACTGCTGCAGATCTAAGAAAACAATGAAAGGGAATCCCGTCTCAGAGATTGAATAAGTTATCAAATGAAAACACAAACAAATATCTTACAAATACCAGCTTAGTAACACAATGTGGACATTAACCTTCGCAGTCTTTAAGGTCAACAGGCTTAGCATGAGCACAAAGTGACTAGGAGCACTGGTAACTAACACTTGAAAGGAAAAGAAAAATAAAAAAGCAATGGACCAAATAACTAAATCCTCCCTGTCAAACCAATTTACAAAACGTGGAAAAGGATACACTCTTATGTCCTGCTCTTAATGTTTTGTATAGGCATCGTTGGTGGACATCAATGATCTGCAGCAAAGACAATAACCATCATCCCCACCAGAATCTTTATAAAATGTATCTGCACATTGTATGCATGTGCATTGAATCTATGAACTTCACATAGGATTGAAATCAATTACCAAGTGGGTCATAAAGATACAAGATTCTTATCTTCAAGTATTAGTCATTCTTCATAGAATAAATAGCAATGTGCTTTCACAATGAAACAAGCTTAGAATGAACCACAAAAACTGTGGCCCTAGACTCTACTTGTTCCTCGCAGCCTCCTTTTCAGTTAGTATACCTTAGGTGACAAGACACGGACTTCAGCTTTTATGGGTGATTTTACTTCTTTTTCTGACTGGTTTATCCATGAATGTAATAATGAGTTTAAATTATTGATTAGTCAAAGACGTAGATCATCACTATTGCCTTAATTTTCAAAGGGCAAAATTGGAGGATTCCATTCTTTTCTTGGTTCAAATATAAATAGAGTTCAAACACATTTACATATGCCCTGGTTTCTTCCTCTCATAACAATTATATTTTTGTTATCAGAAGAAAGTCTGCCGGACTTACTGTCCTCTTTAATCTAGGAAGTCCCCTTGCTAAATTTTTTGTAAGTCATATCTGACATTTGATTCCAAGAAAACTAAAGTACCACAAAACCAAAGTCCTACCAAATTAGAATACCTTTACATCTCCAGCATCATCTGCAGCAGCCAGAAAAGATGATTTTGGGTGGCAAGCAATCTGCAAGATGTAAATGAAATAACAATAGAAATTGGTGACATTACAATTCAGTTTGATTGTACAGCAGAAATAGTAAGAATGTTTTCACAGCAAGCAAAGGCAAATCTCGCTTCCAGACTAGAGAAAAATAATAAAGATAAACCCAACAGTATATGAATCTTTTCCAATTTGTAATTGTTTTAAATAAGAATATACTTATAATAAATCAGTAAAGGCAGTTAAATTTTATAACAAAATAGAAAAACACTCTAATATAAAAATACTTTAGACGGCACACCTGATTTATCTCATCCTTGTTATAACTGTAACTTTCAAGTTGCTTCCATGAAGCAGCCTGGCATGTTGGATATGACTGTGTTAGTATAAAAAGTAATTCTATATAAGTAGACGATATAGAGGAAATGGAGAAATCTAGACACTCCTGAAAAAACATGCTATATTTCAAGAATGAGAAACATAAAAAACAAGAGGAATAAAATAAACATAAAAGGAAAGCATACCATATGCAAATCAAAGCACTTGACTTCATTTCCAGCAGAGACATAAATTATATCCTCATTTCCTGCAGCATGCAACGATACTATAAGATCACAAGATAACTCTCATCAATCACATAATGCAAGAAAAAGAACCAGCTAAGTCAATGTTCAAGAAAGACTCTTCTTATTTGTGTATCAAGACTTGAGAATCAACATAACTAATTACTTGAGGGCATAAACAAGCACAGTATAATAACTTAAAAGTTTAAGATTAATAATGTATCCTGGTTTTAGCTAAATCTCCATATCAAACACCAATATTTCTGTTTACAAAGGGAAAATCATCTCACAGTGCAGAAACATGTGATTTTCATGGTCTTACAACACACAAACTCAAGTAAACACTTGGGGTAATAACTAGGGCTGGCAACTTGACCTACTCATAAAGTTCATACTACATACAGTCTAATATTACAACAAAAGATTAGAACCCGACGGAAACCAAATCTGACTGGATAGAAAGACACTGACAAATTTCAACTCCGGCTATCATGTGGCCTGCGCATTGGTTAAAAAACAAGAACCAACAATCAAGAAAGACAGAAAACCACCAAACCAAGAAAGGGAATGACAAACCTGGCTTAAAACATAAAGCCGAAACAGCATCTCCATTCCCCACATCCATAGAAAATAACATATCTTTGCAGCGCAAATCATACCAGCAGACCCGACCATCCTGTATTCGCAAATCAAGAAACAAAGAATTAGTTTCTTTATATTAAAGTCAGTAAAAGAATTAATCACGAAATGTAAAGTGTATTTCTGAAATCACTGAAAGTCCATAAAACCCCCCCGCTAATTCACGGTCAAAAGATTGCTGTTAAATTACACACATCATAAACTTTGCAGTTCGTGCGGTGAAAGAAAGGGAAACCTCGGCAGCGGTGGCGACAAGGCCTGGACGGCTACGGGAAGCGATACAGCAAATGGCAGCGGCAGTGTGCCCTCTTAAACGTCTCGGCTCCGTCATACTGGCGCACTTGAGAAATTCAATTCGGGCTTCTTCTTCTCTCTTGCTTAGTGAAGAGTAGTAAGAAGGGCTAAACCTCCTAATAGTAATCGCGTTTTCTTCTTCAGCGACAGGCGCCAGAGCTGAATAGAAACGTGCCTTTCCTTTCACAAAACTAAAGGGAAAAATTCAGATATTCAATTTTTGAAAATTAAAATATTAATTACTCCTGTGATATAAAATAAAATTAAAAAATTCCTTTCACATAGAAATTAAATCACACATGCTTTGACTGCGAATTGATTATGAAAGTACTTTTCTTTTTACGTTCTTGCCCTTCTCTCACATCCAATATATATAATATTATATATATTTATTAATAATAAAATACTATTATATATAATAATTATTTAACTATAATAAAATATTATTTTAATTAAATTAATTTATATATTTTAATTATATATTAATAGGCCTAGTTTGACTTGTTGACTAGGAGGGTATTTTAGTGATTGTTTTTTTAAAAATATGTTCAAATTGATCAGAGGTCGGTATGATTATTTATTCATAATATAGAAATAATTTTTTATATTAAAAATTTTATAGGGGGTTTTTTATATTTTTACATATGATAGGGGTTAAAAAAGAATTTAACCCCAAAACTAATATTGTTACCAATGTTGTCTGTGGACGAATTTTAAATTAAATTTGCAAAACCTATTCTTAATCCACTTTCTTAATTCGCTTATTTGAATAATTACATTCTAATTAACTTTTCATTTGTTTATTATTTTCATAATGGAAGTGGCAATGCATTCAATTGGCAGTACATTTATCATTTATTATTATTATTATTGTCTTTTAGACAATTCTCCACTTTGTTTTTAAACTACGAATCAAGAATTGTGGAATTGAATTATCTTTTTTTTAAATTATTTATTTTATGTTTTCTCCTTACGGAAATTGATTCATATTTCATTTTTTTTAAACAGTAGTCCGTTAATTGAATTATTTGGTTCATTTCTTAATCCTCGTGATAGAAAGTGTTCCAATTTTGGGTAGACCTCATAATGCTAACTTTCTTTATATTTATTATTTACTTTATGGAAGGGGCAATGCACTGAAAAGCCAGTTAAAATAAATCGATCATTGTGGTCCAATTATTACAATCCAGCATTATCCCACTCAAAATATAAATTCAATTACTTATCGAATATGAATCCAAATGCGTATCAAATAGTTGATTGGACTAAGATACATCCTAATTTCATCAAACACTCAAATATACACTGTAAACATGGCAACATTCAACCTTATCCACAGACCAATTGATTTTTCTCTATATATATATACAAACGAAATCCCTATTTACCTTTATTTGATTCTACAAAATATACAAACTACCCCAAACCCTATCTACGAATTTAAGATATATATAAAAGAAAAGACAGCGACAGGATGTAGAGAGAAGAGACGATGATCGAATTCGACAATGTCATCTAACGGCAGAAGCAACGGTGTGAGCCCACCATTTGAGATTATCTTTCATATCAATTTCATTGCTCACAGCAGGAACCCTCCATTTCATCAATGGGCTCTCGATTTCCCTCCGTCTGTTCAAAACTTCCCACGCTTCTGAGAGATAAGGCCTTAATTTCTCTTCCTTTCTTCCATCCGCACCCAATCTCTGCAGGCCAGGAATGATTTCCACCAGCCCCGACTCCCTGTCTTCTTCAGAGAACACGAACCCAAGATCCATGAAACCCTTGAGCTCTTCAAATTCCAGCTCTGACAAGCTTTTGCTCAGCACTTTTTTCTTTCTACTGATCACACCTTTTCTGGGTAATTTCTTGAATTGCTGCGGAGTCTCCAGCGAAATTTCTTTATCTGAGAGTACGGTTTGGAGGTGGGGTTTGAGGACTGAATTTGGAGAGAACGTTTCCGTCTTGAGAAAAACAGTAGCGTTGTTGGGGACTAGCAGCTGATGATCGCTTTTCGATCTTGTGGAGATGGTTAATTGGCTTGAAAATCTTGGTTTTGGTGAGGTATGCTGGATTTGGGCGGGAGGAGGGTTTGGGTCAGGAGATGATGAAGTGGGCTGTTTTTTGAAGATTTGGAGGTAGGACCAGAGGGAATCGAAGAGGTTTATGACAGCCTCCGGTTCCATAAATGGCGGCTGATAGAGAAAACTTGGAGACCTGACCTGAGGTTTATGATGGGGAGTTGAGGGCTGTAGGAGGGAGGAGTTACATTTATATACGAGGTTATGCAAATAATTCGAGGACGAAAATGCCCTTTTAATTTCATGTATATTGCCAAAAGGATTCAATATGTTAATGTTAATTCACACGTTTTTATTACATGGTTTGGGAATATCTATATTTTGACCAATCGGCTTATAACCTAACAGGCTACAACAGATATTTCTGTTAAGTTTCCTGGAGATGCATAACTTTCTTCTTCACAAACAGGTTGAATTTTGGCGATCTCTGATGTTGAGGCATTAAAAGTATACGTAAGCAATTGGCGTACAAATGTTATAGTTTGAACAAAAGCATCTATTAATTATTAATATTAGTACTCGATGATGCAGTCAATTATACCACATTGACTGTAGATGAGAAGTTTGAGTGGCTTATACGCCTCAATACCAAGATATCTTTTTTTCAGAACAAATCCATGAGACTCATATGAAATCAGAACAGACAATACATCAGGCAACGAACAATAATTGAGGCACATGCAACATCAATATTTCAATTTTTATTTTGTAATAAAGTATGTGAGATATTGGCAGTTCAAGATGTATTACTTATGTGTACGATCAATAAAATTAAATAAATATTATTAAAAGTACAAGTTTTCCTTTTTATTTCAGTTATATGTGTGTGTATCACTAATTTTAATTTACAAATAATGTTCAAGAATTTAATAAATTATTTGGGATGATCCAATTTTTGTTTTTATATTAATATTAATAACAATAAATAAATTATATTAACTTATCCCAAATACAATGACCAATAACTCAACTATCAATATATAAATATGACTCACAACGATAAATAAATTATTAGAATAACTTATATAACGTGAAATAAATTTCTACGGACTCTAACCCATGATTCTGAATATATTTATGAAATTTTAGACTTAATCTTAACCACTGAGTTAAAACAACATAAGATGACCTAAATTTTGTTTTGAATACAAGTGGATGCATTTTGACAAATAAATAAGTTGTACGAAAGAATACAGAGATTAGAAACCCTTCCATTAAGACAAAGCCTACGAGAAGGGAAGAAAAGGAAAAGGAATAAGCAGTTAGAAATGTATGTTGTATGGTAAGAAATTTGATGCCCCTTGGAAGGGGTTTGATGTAAATTGAGAAATGTTCACGAGAATATACCAATCCCTAACGCGCATCTTTGAACAGAACACTGTCACTCCCACTTGATGATGATCCGCCCTTTGACCACGGGAACAAAACAGAGCAGTCCTATTTTGAAACAAAGGCTGCGGATGCGATTATCTCAAAGCCGCACGTGCAGCGCCTCCAGGGGAGTCTCCTGCTGTCATCATCCATCGTTGTAACCCCCAAACTACGAAGCCATTCAGATATATAAGAAAAAATAAAATTATGGATATAACATCTTACATCATTTAATATTTTAACATATATATAATTTATTTTTCTCCTGATCTTCACATTATGAATTAGTAAAAACGACGTAATAAATAATATGTTGATGGGCTTGTTTGGGCTACTTCAGTTTGAACCCCTAATGGGCCCACCAACTGTGGCTCTCCAAACGGTCCACTTAGGGGCAGCTTTAATAAGTTGAAAAAATTAAAATTATTAAAATCTTGAAAAATAAATTGGAAACTGCCGTTAGTTTTAGTTAAAGGTTCCTATATATATATATATCTGAAATTTAAGAAACACATTTTACAATATAAGTTTTGAAAAGAAAGACTTGTTAAGTATAATTAAAAAAAAGAGAAATATTTAAGGATGGGTAGTGGGGGACAGAAACAACAATATATATATATATATATAGAGAGAGAGAGAGAGGTAGATTGGGGTTTTGTATAGCTACATTGCCGGGCAAATCTCCTTTGCTAGATAATTCATTAACTATTGAGTAATATTTGAGGAGCAATTCATCTGGCAGAAGAGTAAATGCAAGCCCAGTAATGCATGCATTCATACACACATACATACATCTCATTGGATGTTGTCCTCCTCATATGTAAAAAAACATTGAGGCTCTAAATGTATATATAGGCTAAGGCTGCGCCCCTTTCATTTCCATCGTAGCAACACTATATTCTCAAACCATGTTTTATATATTCTCTCTCTCTCTCTCTCTCTCTATATATATATATAACTTGTGAAAAATAAAATAAAAAATAAAAGGGACCTACCTATCCTGCCCTTTATCCTACAAAATATTTTCCTTTTTTTTTTTAATTTATTTGAAGTAAGAAAGTTATCAAACTTCAATTTATGAAAAACATAATTACATTATTTTGGGGAGTTAAAGAAGTGGGTGTACGTAGTGTTGACCCTTTTAACATTCAAAGGGACGTAAATGCAATAGATGTGTGTGGATGTATAAGGCCAATTAATAAATATGTCCACATGAAAAGAGTAAGTATAGTGAAGGGTGCAGATGGAACTGATACTCTTGACCCCCTCATTTTGATTAAAAGGGAATTGGATGCAAGGATTGTCCCCCCGCATATGCCCATCCATTTTGCGCATTATTCATTTATATATATATATATATATATATATATATAAACAGGACCCTTTTCTGGTCTATGTACGCGGCGCCTCGACCACGACTGCTTTCATCAAATAAAGCTGGGGTTTTATTATAATAGTGCTAGTCCCATGCATGCACATGCATACTTTCCATCTCCCTCAATTATGAACTACAATTGTTTTCCAAAACTAACTGAGTTTCAATTGTAAACAGTGATGACAGAAGCCATCCCATCCGGGCATATCTATAAACTGAATACAACTACTGTTCTTTAAGACAGAGAAATTAAGAAAAGAATGATTGGTAGGTTGTATGGGCTAATTGCGGGGCAAATCACCTTTGGCAGTGAGATCAATAATATATATATATATATTGGCAATTAATTGCCATTTACTGACCTACTGCCAAAGGAGTAATTGCCCAGCAATGCTTCCATACATTGGAGTAAACCCTTGATGTTCTCCAGTGTTGTTCCATGAGCTCCGTATATTTATAGTTTGGTTTCTCAACATGCTCTCCAGGGATATTTGAAGCATATGCTTATACTCACCACCCACAGGAATAAACTCTTCATTTTAACACCAACAATCTATTTCTACTATTTTCTGTTTATTGTACTCCAACAAATTAAGGGTTTGGCAGAGGATGTGTAAATTGCAAGACAGAGACTACAAACTAACAACATCTTTTTACTGAGAAAACTATGGTCAGAAGTATTAATATTGAGTTGTCGTGAAAGGGGGCATGAAAGTTAGAAGACAATGATGGGCCTATATATTTCAACTACGTACCGACTTCGACTGCACTCAAGGCTCAGTCCGTATACATAACCTTTCGTGCTGCTAACTCACTTAGGACATGAATTTCTTAAATGTATGTAACTTGGACATCAACTCCTGCTGATTCCAGACTGCCTCATATTCAATTAGCACTTAGGATGTCATTGTCAGAAGATTGTATATATGCAATAATCAAGTCATCTTTATCAAGGATTATGATACTCTTATTATTCTACACAAACCAAAAGGCAAAAGTATCTGAAAACGTCCCTTTCTGTTCATCCTTCTTTCAATTACTTCTTAATCACAGATCCTGTCAAGTCAGAGACTAGTCAACTTGCGATCTCTATGTCCACTGTATATTATGTTTTCTCACAATTGAGAGATTAATTGGTAAGGAAATTTAAATTTTATTATAATCAATTATATGTTAAAATTGAAATACATAATTAAGAAATTAGGTAGGACGTAATGATAATTATAAAAAAAATTAAAAAATAATAATAATAATCAAATATATAAAGAGGGTGAAAAGGCGTGGACCATCCCACCGCTTCACACCCTTTTCTTATATATATATATATATATATATATATATATATATATATTGGTTACACATGTTAATTCACACACACACACGTAAATTCACAAACACACACATTTGCGGAAAACAGAGGTACAAAAAGTTTGGGTTTTAATTTATATTAATTTATATAATTATATTATTTAATTAGTTTATTTACTAAAAGTAGTTTATATTATTCGAGGTAATGTTTAGTCGAAAAATTTTATGAATTTGGCTATTTAAATTCGTGTTTAATTAAATATCACATTTAACTTAAGAATATTGTATTTGGTTAATTAACTTACTTGATTTACTAGATTTAATTAATTTACCAGATTCTGTTGGGAGTATTAACTAAATAATTAATTATATGTATCGGTGTTTAATTATGTTATATAGCAGCAAAGAATTGATAGAAAATTTATAGAAATATGAGGAGATTATATTTAAGGAATATTAGGATATTATATTTGAAAAAATATATTATGATTATCAAAATGGAGTACGAGATATTTATAACAATTTAAAAAAAATATTATTAAGAACGATAGTTATAAAGATGTGTGTGGGGTTTGACAAAATGAATTCCTATGAGTTGGTTGATAAATTAAATATATACCTGAGAAGTTTAGAAAATTTAGTTATTTACCAAAAATGGAACGGAGGGTTAAGTTTTGATATAAAGAAAAAATATTAAAAGATTTGGGAATAATATACGAATATAATTTCATATTTTATTTAGAATTTATAACATTTACTATATGTTGATTATACGTATTATAGGATGTAACGAGAAAGTACAAGACTAATCAACCCTTTGTATTATTGTAATCATTTGGTATTTGAGGTAAGTATAATTAATTGGATCTATATATATGTATCTATTTGTCAGTATGTCAACTTGATCAGAAATTGTCGTGGGTTTAGTTGAATTATATAGTTGTTTGTGAAATGATTGTTATTGATTATGCCTATAGTTGAGTATATCACATATATGTATGGTGATTAATTCTAGGATACCTCAATCCTGTTGTTAAAATAAAAATGAATGATGGAGTTATTGTAAATGTTTTGACACGTTTCCATTTGATGATTGACTGGAGTAAAATTGTGAAGTTGATAATGTATAGATGATACACCGAGATGAGTGACGAATGGAGTTGATAAAATGTGAATGATTTATTGAGATGAAAAAGATAGCTTACCTTAACCTAGGCATATTCAATGGTTTACGGGCAAACATACTAATACCTATTATTTATTAGATATAACACGCTAATATCTTCACATCTTGTGGTCTATGAGAATAATAATAGCGACACTCTCCTTTACGAGTTTTTCAGAATTTCTGTCATCTTTTTATCAAGATGCATAAAATAAAAACCTGCAAGAAAATAGGCCCTTAAAACAGCTAGGTACAAGCTTAACAGATCCACTGATCACATGAACTTAGAGTTTGACTTGATCTCAAACCTACTCATTAAGTCTTAGCTTTTACATGACTCTTAGTACTGACATTAGAAAATCATAGCGTCTTCCATTCATGTCCCAACAACTAATGTAGACAGATGATGTGCTTTGCTTTTCTATGTTAAAGACATAAACAAACGGTATCTTATATTCCTACTCCTGTGAAAGCAAATCAAGGATCAAATTCCTTCTGAGATGGCAAAAATGTGCACATAAAATTTCAATGTTTTCTTCAGGTAAAAGAGCATATCCATAGAACCAAAAAGAGGAGAGTGAAGTTTACAACTTTTGTACCATGGACCCAATATAAAGTAAAGGGGAAGACCAAAGAGGAATAGTCCAAAGCATATGCGATTCCCTCCTTCAGCATATCCAAATGCTGTTTCTATATAAAGCCTGGTCTGTGGTGTTCAAGACATGAACTCGAGATTACATGGCATGCAGCCTTCTTTGAGGAACAAATTAATTATGTGGGAAAAGGAATAACAGTGCGATTCTTCTTTGGCAGGGGGGTCATGCACATGCATTCTACTTTCTCTGCCAAAGAAGAATTGCCCTGCTACTCAATCCCACAATGCTGCAATACTTGAAGCTCCGCAGGACTAATCTTATTCTTTTTAAGTCCTGCGCTAAGTGTTGGTATATTGAGGTATAAGTGGTTATGAACTCTAAGTATTCTTGTTCAGCTTTATTGCCTTGTATTCACTTTGTCATGATGTTATTACTATAGCTTTTTCCTGAATGTTGAAACATCTGCTAATACTGGAAAGCAGCAGATCACCGGGTCTGATTGGGTTCATGAACTCCTTGATATTTATTATAATCATAGAGGCTTTTATTCCAAAATCATGTTCATGCCATTAGTACGTATATAGTATATAAGTAATGTTATTCTTTAGCAGCTAAATTTCTATATTTTTATGAATTTTCTGGATTATTCTTAATTTTGTGAAACTGTATCTGAGCAACCAAATGGCAGTGTACAAGATGAGGAAGGATAAATGGCTGGCTGATTCATGAACTTCCTTCAATATCTTTGTATCTCAGTCATGCATAATCTGAAACTAAAACGAACAGCACCAAAAACTTAAAGTTTCTGAAAAGAAATAATAATAATAATTCTTTTATTTCTTTATTTGGGGACTGGTTGGTAGTACACATTGATTACTTCCCTTAATTAAAAAATTGTCCCATAATTGTATTCTCACATACAGTAGTCCTACTTTTTTGTAATTTTTCAGGTCAGGAAGATACTCAAAGGACATGTTGAATTCGTACTACTAAAAACAAGGAAATATAAAAGAAAGCTGTGTGAAATACCTTGTTCTCCCTTTAATTCCGTACATATCAGATAAAGGAATCACCAATATGCTAATTATAAAAAGAAAAAAGAATGCAAAACGACATTATTCTCATTAATGAAAGAGTAAAATTTTGGTTTGCATGGCCGGAATATCAACTTTCTAGAAGACTCTGAGTTTAAAAAAGAGCCAGAACTTACACAATTTGGAGGCTTGTGAAATAGATATTACTCATTGATATGCATGACCAAGCACCAAGTGGGACTTCATTCTCACCCCTTCAAAGTAAAGTTGATATCTGTAACCCATGATGTGAAGCTCAGAAAGCTGCTAACGATAATCAAGAACAAATATTAAACGAAATTGATGCTCTATAAAAAGGTAAATAATGAACAGCCAATTAAAAACTAAACTAAGCAGCTAAATACAAGGGCATAATTTGAAATACTTGTAATCACCATGGTTCATCCTTCGTCAATGCTGGACCATGGGATCCATTATGATCCTTGACTGCTGTACAAATTTAGAGTATTCCCGCTTCTGAGTTGAAAAATTCTTTGCATCAGTAGAGTGATGTAATCACCATCGTTTGCTAATATCAAAGAACAACAAGTTTTAATGGAGGAAATGTTTCTGAAAAGCAGATAATAATACCTAAATTTCCATGAAAAGCTGAAAAGGCATGATTAGTTACAAGAAAAAGTGAAAATTAATTTTATGATATATTCAGAGTCACCTCAAAGTAAGTGTGTTGATTGGAAGTACTTTTTGTAGGATTATTAGTGAGCAAATCTCCTCTGGCAGACATTTCCAAAGCAGTTCCCCATCAAATGGTAACCAGTGACTGTCTGCCAAAGGAGACCGCCCACTAATTCACCTGCACCTCAGACACGAAGCAAGAAACAGTTGCAAAACTGGCATTTATAGTTTGGGAAGCAAATTGCAGCATGTCCAACATCAACTCATAAACACCAAATATGAAGATGAATCTCTCCTCTGAGTGTTGTTAATTTCTAACTTCTAAGATAGATGCTTTAATAGAAGTGTGGGAGGTAAAAGCATATGGATAGGTGTTAGGATAATTCTTTTTCCCTCATCTCTAATGGAGTTTCGAACAAAATCTCAAACAGAGATCTAGGAACTTGGCAATTTTAAGCAACCCAACCTTTTGGCATAGGTTGTATGTGGGCGCATGTCATTTTTGAGCTTGGATGTGCACATTTGGCGGTATGAGAATGGGAGCGTGAAAAACTCGTGTTAGCTAAGTTATTCTATCCCGGATGACTAATCTTGGAACTGTGGTCTGTATTCCATATTTGTGGTCCTTTCTCTAGAAGTTGTCGCAGTTCAAGTTAAAATCATAATATGGCATGTCAACTCATCAATATTCTGTGTGAGCATCAAAGGTGGTTGCCTTCAAATAAAATTATCATGAAGGCATACCAAAGAAATAACTTGAAATTAGAGGTGCACGATTGAGACATATCAAAGTTACTCATAGAAAAATCAGAATAACATGTTGCATTTCCACTCGGATGATGCTATTTCTTTGAATTGACCTAGCATTTTCTCAGGTCGAAATGCAAAGATGAAATCCTTTCGACTTATTTCTGGAAAATTTATTTGTGAAAATCTCAATAGTGAGGCTTTTCCATTCTGGTACATATCGGCGCATCACGAGATTCACAACCTTATGAACATGAACATCACAGTCATAAAACATGCATATCTCTTGAAATATGAAAATATGGGTCTAAACATGGCATTTTATACATGGTTATTGCTATGTGATCTGTCCAACCATCTCAAGCAAAGTTTGGTAACCCATATACAAAATAAGCATAAAATCAATGTGCTGACATCCACATCTATGCTAGCTACTTGTAAACTTTATTAACAATGCTAAAAATGTTTTAGGCAAATTATCTTAACCTTTCTGTGAAAATTGCATCTTTAAATTTGTTATGTTTCTAAATATGCCCAGAAGTCAGGCATTATCTTGATAACACCCAAAAAAAAGAGGGCAAGAAATAAAAGCTGTATCATAAGGGGGACCATGACTGCAACAGCAAAAGTGAAAGAAGCTTACAGGCATTGTTCCGCGGCATATACCTCCGAATTGCCAGAGAATATCCATGCAATGTGCTATAATTTAGAATATAAAATCCGTCATTGAAGCTCAACGGAGGCAGAGAGGAAACTGGAGCCCTGAGGTGCAACGCAGTAAAGGAAGTGGAGAAGAATCACAGTGCAGTTCTCCTATGGCAGAAAAATGTCATTTCCTGTACAACTCTCGATACTATTTCTGCCAAAGGAGAATTGCCCTGCCATTCTGGATCTCCGTTCATGTTACCAAATGGTACTAGGTAACTTTTCTCTTTCAATTTCCTTTAGCATACTCAGGTTGACAGATTGTAGGTGGTGAAATAGGATGAAGTTCCAAATCGGAAGAAACACTGGTTTTGTGGGGGAGAGGAATAGACGGAAACTGGATATGCAACTTGGCAAAGAGCCATATTCTAACAAGCCAGAATGAGTTCAACTGCCATTCAGTTGTTACCTCATTGGGGGGTTTCAAAACGCTAGACTTACCTTATGCTTAATCAATGTAAAAGGGCCTTAGTGGATTTGACGACATTTCCTGGTTTGGAACATATGTAAACAGATATGAAATGCAAGAGCCATAATTTTAAATGCATACAATTGATTCTTGAGACTTCTGATGATTTTCTTTGTTTTATGTGAAAGTGCAACAGATGACTAAACATGGAGGAGAATTCGAATCTGTTTGCAATCAACTGTGGAGTTTTTTCAACCTTCGATTGTTTGGAGACCTTAAAGTTCGTCTTAGGCAACACATTATGCATCAACTCTTTATTTAGAATGAGTGCATTTAGAATACCAAAATCCAGAGAGAGAGAGAGATTAAACAGGAATAACTCATGTCTTAACTGTCATGTAACTCAAGTTTGCCAGTGTGGATCTGATATAACTGAGATGGTTGCCTAATAGCAGACTTTCTGTGCTTAATGAGTTTTTGAATTCTGACTGGAACAACTTGGGTTCAATTACCCTGCTGACAACTCCATAGCGATGTTGGCGAACTTGTTAATAGGTGGTCACAACAAATATTTTGTACAGTCTTAAACTAGTAACTGCTGATGCCAATTATATCAGGCATCCTTTCTATACAAAACAAATATAACAAAGTATCCATGGGCAAAAATCTGATGATTTGATGGACATTTAACAAAAGAGTATGTGCATGACATACTGCAAACATGGTCATTTGAGTATGACACTGTTATATTTGCTATGCACATAGTATACTACTAAAGAGAAGATTGAAAATTAGTGATGGATTTGCTATGCATATTTACATTTGGTTCCGCACATGTAATGAACTGAGTTTCAATATGCTTTTAACATGTAGCTTATTTTGTATATCAACCCTACCAGCTCGTTCCACAGCCACAAGAGATCCAACTACTCCTCCCAATACCAGATCATGTTTAGCTTATTATTCGAACACATTACACGCATCCTACACCACATTCAACTTCTAACAAATCCGGTCCATCTCATACTCGCCCCAAACATGCAAGCTTGAATTGACGAAACAAATTAGGGCAGCATAACATGCAACTTAGACGAAAAAATCGGGAAATGAATATCTAGAAATTGCTGTATGAATAGTAATAGTATCAGCAGCAATAACATTAATACATGATCGAAGCAGAAAGTACATAGACAGTCAACAAGAATTTCAAACAAAACGTACTGCGAAATCTCTGCGGAAGTCCATTTGACGGCATATCCAGGAGAATTTTGCCGAGCGTCGCGCTGATTATGGCGCATGTATTTTCATCTTTGGATGAACCGTAATTGAAAGATTAAGGTTGAAAATTGAAAGTATGGTGCAGTTATAATTTTGTAAAATTAATAATTGCGAGTTAAGTATTCACTATCCGGTGCTACTGTCCGCATGTAACCTAAATAATGAGATATGTGAGCCCAATTCGATTTGACCTTTCGTGGAGGAGGAAAATGGGCCCAGCCCACAGCCAGACTTCACACAGTACAATCTTTTACTTGTGAATTGGGCCAATAATTATGTGTACGCAGGAACACTTCTCCTTGGACCCAGCAGTCTACTCTTGCATTTATTTAAAAAAATTTATGCCAATCATCTGATCATATTTAATCAATCATATAGTAAATATTATTATTATATTTATTATATAATTAATTATTTTTTAAAATTAGATATTAAATATAAGGGATAATTATATTGACATTTCCTGAAGTTTTGTGTAATTACATGTACACCCTTTTGTGGTTTGTAAAATTACACATACTACCCTAATATTTGTTTTGTCCAATAAATAGATCTGTCCCTTAGCACATAATTTTTTGAAATAAATAAAAATATTGAAAAAAAAATCATGTTTACCCACGTTTGACTTATAACTTATTGTAGGTCAAATAATTTTTTTTTAATCAAACTGCCCTTATAAAGGTGAATATATATATATACTTCCTTACATATATTAGTGTGTGAACATATATAAATGTAGTTTGGTTAGAAAAGATTTAACTTGCAATAAATTAGTAATAAATCAATTTGGAGCAAATACGCATTTTTATTCAATTTTTTTGCTGGTATCAGCAAATTATGAATTTCACTAATGGATGAATTTATTCATTGGATGAAAACAAACGTTACGGATACTAAATGTAATCAAATTCGACAAGATTAACACTTTACTTATTAAGAGAAACTAATCAAATCAAGGAAATTTTAAATATTGTATTTTGTTATATATGGGAAAATAGGGAGAAAAAAAAAATATCCAGCTTGAAATTTTAAGGAAACATAAAGAGGTCTAGACAATAATTTTATTTTGAATCATTTTTTTCGAACCATTATATTGGAAGGGTATATAGTGTTTTTGGGCACTTTGAAATCAGTGGTGTGAATGGTATGTATATATGTAGTTATAAAAGATGAGAGGATGGTTTATAAGTAATTATATCTTTCATTTTTATTACATGAAAGAGTTAGTATGGTCATGTGACTTGTTTGTAGCTAGATTCCATGGACGAACAAAAGGTTTTAAAAACCCTAGATATGTAGACAAAACTATAGTATTATTATGTAAGGAAGATGGGCCCGTGAGAGAGAGAGAGAGAGAGATGTCAAGAAGATGTAGACAAAAGAAAGGGATGGGGACATGAGGCTTTGCATCATTGAAATATCCGAAAACAGAGTAGATAGAAAGTGACCTAAAACCTCAAAACCGGGCCAGCACTTCATACCGCACATACTACAAAACAAAAGCTTAGAAGAGTAAATTCAGGCGGAATGTTACTGCAATAATTCCCACTTACTTTCTCTCTCTCCTTTTATTTCTATCCACCCCACTTTTGTGTTTCCAAAATTATTTTTTTAATTAAATTCAATTGAATCAAATTAATCATATTATTTTCTTTAGATCGAATATAAATTATACAAAAAAATATAATATTTTTTATTATTTAATTGATTTAAGTCTAATTAAATTCAATTTAAGTTAAAAAAAAATTCTCTTGCAAACTGCGTCCTAAGAATGATAAAGTGAAAAGAAGGTAGAGATCTTGTCAAACTTCCAATAAGTACCTCTCTGATCCAATTCCCCTTTTGACAAGCAATGGAACATTCATTCTTTGACCATCGCTAAATCCCCACATTTTTCATTATTCAAGATTGATGAATACTGATTATATTGAAATATTTCACAATTAGTACCTTAAAATAGTTAAAAGAATATAAATAAATTTTATTTGAACGGTATCCAGATCCCATATCAATGTAAGAAACTATATCAAGATCCATTTATATATTAACAACAGTGGGCTATTTGGAGCAGACATGGTGCCTGTAACCGGAGCATGTGATTATTCAGAGACACCGGCGAAAGACAAGAGTTTGAAAAACAGTGAATACCACACAAAAACCATACCAAAAGGACGCAAGTAGAAGCAGTGGGGGGCTCCTGATGAGATTATGAAGTCGTGAATTGGATTTCCATGCAAAAACACAAATTGGGGTATTGGAAAACTCCAAATATAGCTACAGCCTAGAGAGAAAAAGGGCAGTCCCAGTCGTTGTGTACCTTCAAAAGTCGGCAGATATTGATGCTTTTTGGCTCTCTTTTCAGCTCATCCTCTTCATGGAGTATATGTAAATGTGAGCGTTGTTGAAAACTCAGTGTGGACTCATTGTCCCATGACTAGCTACCTTAGCTAGGCCCTTCCCCTTCCTATACACATTTTTCATTTATCGCCTTCTCCTTAATTATTGCCATCTAAGCCACCAATTATTTCACAAAAAGGATCCTATGCCACTTTTTTTTTTTCTTTTAATTTCTTTAATTCAAAATTCATTCTTATCAATTAAAAAATAGTACGTCTTGATTTAGGTAGCGTTAAATCATGTCATGATGAATGTAGTCTATACTGTAAATGTTAAATCAAAAGACGATGATAAATAAAATAAAAAATTATTTTGTATGATTAAACAATTTATATTTGAATTGAGTTGTTTATATGTTAAACAATTTTGAGCTAAAAAATCAATATTGTTGGAGGCATATATGTAGATCAGTAAGGGCAGAGAGGATCTTAGTAGCTAGGCCTAGATTCCACCACTGATATTTGGTTATCATGATATGAGTTAAGGTTTTGTAATTTGATCTGCAGTGTTGTTATTTGCTTTATATAGGGCAGCCCAGCTTGTGGGTTTAGGTGCATGATGAGTCGCAATCATTTTATACTGATTAGGGGTGAGCAGCTACGTACAGTAATGGGAGGTGGTAGGCGTCTGTCCCCATTCCAACCTATATTCTAATAAGTTTTTATTGTATTAATAATTATGGTACGTACTGCTTTTCGAATTTATTAGACATAATAATAATGCTCGAATGAGACAAGAGTATGTCAGTACAAATCTTGACATTCCGTGACCCCCACACCAGAACCCCTCCAAACCATCATTCCATTCCTCCAACACTTTTTCCACTCTCTATAAGAAACCGTGCGCCCATCGATCACCCACTGCCACACCACCATTCGACAATAATATACACCCACCCACACACACACACACACAAGAGAGAGAGAGAGAGAGACAGAGCGATGGGATGTAAAATGCAAAGGAGAATGGCACTGCGCAGAAAGTTTCGAATATTGAGAACCCTCACCAAATCCAAATCAGTAATTAATTAATTAATGCATGCTCTTGTTTCTTGTTTATGATATACATGCATTAATTAATTAATATTGCATATATGTCATTTTAATTTTGGTGTGTTAATTAGGTGAAGAAGAGCTCCATTGTCATGGATGCTTCCCTCTACCTCTACAAGTTGAGGCTCCAAGTTGAAGCAGTCCAAAAACACTACCACTACCTAATAAATCATATCCAGGCACCTTTCTCTCTCTCTCTCTCTCTCTCACACACACACACAAACACACACTAGTATTGGTTTAGTTTGTCTAGTTTTTGTAACATTTTGATTATAATATATGTATGCATATCCGGGGTGTATATATATATATATACACATATATATATGTATATATGGAAATTGAACAGGAAGTGAAAGTAGACAAGGTTGCTGGGACAGAATACATTGTAGTAAAGGTAAGATGCAAGAAAAGTGAAGAATTGCTGGTTTCAATACTGGGGGCATTTGAAGAAATGAATGTGAATGTTGTGGAAGCCAAGCTCAGCAACTGCAGTCACTTGTTTCGGATGGAAGCCATTCTCCACGCTCATCATCATGATATTGATGCAACCATCTTGCACCAAGCTGTTCTCAGGCTTATCCAGTCCCAAACTCATCACACTTAATTAATTTTTCAGTAATTCATTATTAAATAATCATATATATATATATATATATCCTGTGTGATTTTATGTGATGGGTTTGGAAGCTTGTAAAAGTCATCAATTTCATTTTGAAGGGGAGAGGGATTAAAAGTAAGGATGATGCATGAAGGGCTGCTCAAAACGAACAAGATTGTGACACAAGTGGCGATATATGCCTATATTGAATTATTGATCGCTTGTTTTTGTTAATATTAATTTGGTGATCATTATTGTTAAATATTTGAATCAGTTTTAAGCAAGTTATATAATTATGTCCCAATGTGAAATGCGATGCATCTCTTTGATGTTTCCTCTTCTTGTCAATAGATATAGGAAAATTCTTGTCTCCATATCGAAACAAACTAATCACAAAATAAGTGTATCACACCTATAATGTGATTAGTCACATTTTTTGAATTGTACACCAATCATATACAAGTATATTATAAAATTAGTTTAAATTCAATTGAGCCAAGTTCGGGCTAAAGTTTCTCTATTGGTCAGGCCCTTCTAAATTGATAAGATCAAATTTGGATATTGTACTCGACAAAATTTGTAGAAATAATAATTTTTTCCACCAAAATTAGTCAAGTCCTAATTCATTTATGATATATCACTCATTAATCTAAATTTTGGACTAATTAATTATGTGATTTTAGTGGAGGACAATTCATAATTTGGTCCGACTAGTTTATGCTGGTACCTCTATTGATAAAATAAAGACCTAACAATTAACATGATATATGTTAGATTTGTTGGGCGGCGGCCAACTGAAAATCTTCCCATCTTTTAATCAATATATAAATAAAAGTGTAAAAAAGAACAAAATCAGATTTTGAAATAATAAAGCCATAATTTAAATGCGTGAGGATGAGGGAGCCATTATTAGAATTGGCCAACACGAAGCTATCTAACTTGCTGGGGGTTTGTGCAGTCTGATTTTCTAATCCCTGAGTTGGATCGAATTCGGATCATGCATGACCCGGATGGAGCCGGCTCTCAAGGCTGTGGGCCTCCGACCCAGATTCAAAAGTCAAGGGTACAAGTAGAAAGACCATTTTAATTTGGACTCCTTATAAATAGTCCAGGTTGCAGCCCAAAACACGCACCACCCATTGGCCATTTCCACTGGCGTGGACCTTCCATATTCAATCCAAACCAAATTTTGTTGAATTAAATTAATTACGCTGTAATTGTACAATATTCCTATGTGATTTTTTATTTTTTAATTATATATTAATTATATAAAAAATATATTATAATTATTATATAATTAGTTCAAGTTTTATCAAATTATAAGTGAAATTTTACCTCTTTCCTCACGAGGAATGAGTAGAGGAGTGGAGGAGGAAACTTTGAGGAAGTTTCAACTGATTCAATGCATTACTAGGATGAACTTACCGATATATAAAGTTTTTTTACCATAAATTAAAAAAGTTAGACTGAAGTCTATAAGGGTATTTGTGTCAGACAGAGTTATTGGTATTAACTTTGTGGGAATAAAGGATAATATGGCTGATTCTTTGACGAAATAATTAAATCTGTCACGAGTTCATAAATCCAAATTGGGGATGGGGCTGAAAATCCATTAATGATGTAACTACGATGGCATCCCAAGAGATCCCACAAAAAAGGTTCAATACGATACTAACAAGTCGTAGGGTATATCAGAGCACCAAAATAAACTGATACTTTGTATTTGGAGTCTGTCCTTTATAATTTTAGAAGGTGCTGGTACTACAAATATAGTAAGAGCCTAACTCTGAATGGGGTCAAGTCTTTTAAACAAAATGCTAGCTGTGTATCCTTAGAGATTCCCAACTAAGTGAATGTAATTGTTTGGCCGCAACTAAATAATTGGGTTATTACGAAAAATATTTATGAACATGTTCAGGACACATGACCTATAGTGTCAACCTAAAGATTAATACAAAGCCAGTGGCTTGTTGTTACTGACAAATGTTGTCACACTCACAGCCACGACAAAAATTTAAAAGAACTGCAATTGTCTTATCCTGGAAAAAATTACATTGTACTCGGTGCACAATTAATATGGGATGTATATTTTGTTTAAAACAAGCAATAAATTCTATGATTCAGTTAAATTTATAATTTCCATTAGATTGAGAATTGTTATGATATAATTCTTGTTGTAAGTTTTTTATTTAATTTTCTTGTCGTAAATAACTTTTCTAACTATTATATATTATTTCTTCCAACACGGCGTTTATTACTATTTATTTTTAAATTCGATTATTATATTTTATAACATTTGTTTAAATTACACAAAACTGAAATTTTTCCAACACATAATACTTACTAAATTGTACAGATTTGTCAAAGCTATCATAAGTTGTTCCAAAAAGGAAAAAGAAAAAGTGAGAAGATTTTTGTTTTTAATTCAACAAAAATCAAATTAGACGATAATTTTGATTTTTTGTAAGTTTTTTTATAATCTTTTAATAATAAATTTCTTTATATATATATATATATACATGTATTACGATGAAACTATAAGTTTTTCGTATCACGTTAATTATAGAAATTCTATATTTAATGATGGTTGATTAATGGAGAGTCATCCAATCCCCACAAAAACGTCTCTAATGGTTAGCCAAGAAAAAAGAAAAAACAATATTAAAAGCACGTTTTGCTTAATTCAGTCCAGAAGTCGTGGCTTATTCATTGTTCTGTATTTCCCTCCTTTCTCTTCTGCTCATTGATAGGTAGTGCCTTAGTGAAACTAATTAAATAAGAAAAAACTGAAAGACGTGTGATTAATTTGAAGACAAGTAGTTTGTAATTAAAATCGCATTTCTCTTTATAAACATATCTTCATCAAGTATCCAATAATTAACAAAGTACAGATTTGACTTTTGGGAGTGATGGCTTAACAACAAAGTGATGAATAGGATAAGTCGCGATTGATTCCAACTTAATTAAAGGAGCAAGATTTAAACCCTAAAAAGATTCTGTGATCTGTTCCATGATTATGCATTTAATGTCACCATACTCAATTTCTTACACAACCATGTGCTGCTGCTGCTACACAAACACACACACACACACTGCAATTTGATGCTGCATATATATATATATGGTTTGGAATTTCGAATTCGTGCCTTGCAAAAGCAAATATATATTTTTTTTAATACATAAATAGAGTCCAGACTTTTGCCATGCAAATTGCGATATTATTATTAATATGCAATTAATGATTAATTTATGTTCTTTAGTGCGGAAAGAGCTTTTGCATTACTCTCTCTCTTTTTTTTTTTGCATCAGATTTCCAAATTATAGTCCCTATCATAAAATCTGTGTTACTTTAATCACGATTCTAATGACCTACCACATCTTATTAATCTCTTGTTTGATAATTAATGTTCTATCCTGATTAGTAAATTCGTACTAACTACTTGATTAATGCCCCGTTGCGCGAGGTATTATCTACTCTTATTTTTTATGAGCCTCATGGCTTTTTATCCTAAAAATACGTCTCACTAAGGAGAAGATGTTTACGGATTGTAAGTCGATCAAACTCCTCGTTTGGGCGTTTATCTGCATCATCAGCCCCCAAATGAGGGGTTTGGGATGGACAAGTGGCCTCGTTCCCACAAACAGCATCAAATGGTGCAGCTAGCAACTTGATCACTACTCTGTTGCGCGAGGTATTGTCCACTATGACTTCGTATTTGTCTTACGATTTTGTCCTGACAAGACGTCTCACTAGGAAAAAAAGACACGAAAACTTATAAGCCACTCCAGCTCCTTGCCTCATTAGGGAGAGGAGGCATTGAGGCGTGTTAATCAATATGTGATGCTTAATTTGTTCAAATTTAATATAATTGTATTTTTTTTAAGACAGAAGCAGTAATTACATTATTACATCTTTGAATAAATTGGTCAACTAATTAAACAATGTAGCACTTCAATTAATACATTAATATAACTAAGAATTACGTAATAATAAATTATAATAAACTCACATCAAAATAAGACAAACTCCCATACAATTAATAAAACTACTTTCAAACTAAGTTACGAGACATCTATTAGAATAACTGCGTTTTGTACATGCATAATTGGGAAATCGCAAAATTTAACTTCAATTTGGAGCTGATTTATTCCAGGGACCAAACAGTCTTGTGCTAGTAAAACACGTGATGACGTGATAACCTAATCCTAGTAGGCGATATTACCAAATTAATTTGACTTTTATTTTATTAATATTGGACTGGATTACACATCGATTTGATGAGGAGATGTGAGAGCAACTAACGAAATTACACGGCGAAGAATATTAATTAGCTTAATTAGTCTTATTGATAATTAATTAATTAATTAATAATAGCACCCCGTTTACTGCTTCTCCATTATTGCATCGATGGTATGACCATGTGAATTTTCAAATGGTCCCCTATCGCACCAAACATAGGCTAAGTTGTCATACATTACATCATAGCTAATTATAAGTATTATGCACATTTTTTTTTTAATTTAGCATAATATATTTGTATTGATTAATTTAAGAAATTATTGTATAAAAACTAATTTAATCAGTTAGATCTGAACTCATGATAACACCTCTGGAATTTTGGAATCTTTCAAGTTGATTTAATATATAGAATGATAAATTATTTATTTGGGGTTTACCCAACAATTATACATATATCAAATAATGGTTAATCCGATTACTTATAGTATGGTAGCAACCGTTCCTACTTTACACTGATTCTATAATAAATAGTGGAAATTAGGAAAAATTATATTTTTGTCCCATATGTTAGGACTTTTTCAATTAAGTCATCACATTGCATTTTTTATCCAATTATGAACGAGCCATTAATTATTAGATAAAAAAGTGTATGTGAAAACTAAAATTTAGAAATTTTCAACTTAAGTGATGCAATATACGAAAATCGTGACAAATGAGATTAAATTAAAAATATTCTAACATATATATAAGATAAAAAATATGACTTTCTCGAAGAGAAATTATTTAAAAGTCATCATCCTTTTTCCGATAAATACGTACACAGTTAAGTACATACATATCAATTAGTATATCTCTAATTTTCAATGTTGAAATACCAACAAATAATTAACTCATTTATAACATATACTGCAGGTTCAAATTTAAAACATTACTCTAGGCACATTAATTCACTATATATATACGAGCAATTAAAAGTCATGACATTAATGTATATTGGATTATATGTGTGTGTATATATATTTCAATATTAATTATGACAACATTTATGGGATGATTTATATACATATATAAATCGATAGATTATCTAATAATATTTAACTTTAGAGATAGGTAAAAGTTAAGACACCTAGATATGTACAACCGTACTAGATATTATATATATATATATATGTTAGTATGAAGCTTTCCAAAAGAAAATATATAAAGTGGATAAGAGCAAAAATGAATGAATTGACCAATATAAGGTTGGATAGAATTAGTAATAAAGAAATTTTGCGTGGATTAAGAATGGGAAAAGTATAGGAGGGAGAGTGTAAATGTAAATGTAAATGTAGCTAATTAATCACATCATTAGAGTAATTACAACACACAAATCAACATTAAGGGCTCCCTTTCCCTTTCACATTGTAATAAAATATAACCAACTTTGGATTACTTCCACATTTGCTTTGCACCTTCTCTATAAACTATACTAATCTCTGTCTGCATTCTCCCCTCGTATTAAAACACACCACCAAATCCACAACTTCTCTTCCTTCATTTCTTGTTCTCATCAATCAATCAATCTCTTTCTCTCTCTCTCTCTCTCTCACACACACACACACACACAAAGACTATTGGTATCATCGCATCATCATCATCCCAGTTGAATCAGTGTACTTGCTTGCTTGGCCATGACCAGAAGATTCAACAACCACCACAAGTTTGTCAGCGAGCTGGGAGACTCTGAGAATTCGCCTGAAAACAGCGCTGGAGAGTCGCCGCGCTCCGCCGTGTCTGTTGATGCCAAGATCGCCTCTACTTCCTCTTCCAAAAGAAGGTATACTAATAAATTCTTTCTCATATGCGCATATGAATTCACGGTTCTGTCTCTCTCTCTACCTGTATATATGTATGTATCTGTCCGAGCGTGGTTTATTTTTAGGGGAAAACTTTTTTAGGGTTTAATTGATTGAGGGTTTCATGTGCATGCATATGGGGTTAGTTATTAGGAAAATAATTAAATGGGTTTTGGTTTAATTATACAGTAGTAGTAGTAGTAGGCGAGCAATACAGAAGAGAGTGGTGTCAGTGCCAATCAAAGACGTACAAGGATTCAGGCTGAAAGGTGAATATCATATCACTGCTCCACCTTCTGATTCCTGGGCCTGGAGAAAATACGGTCAAAAGCCCATCAAAGGTTCCCCCTATCCAAGGTAATCATACAAACAATTTCCATTCTTTAATTTTCCACCTAATTAATTAATTACATACCTCTTCATTTCTGGGAGAGGGAAAAAAAAACAGGGAAGTCATCTTGGGTACTTGAAGATAGTAATTAAATTAAATTTATTGTGAAACTGCAGAGGATATTACAGATGCAGTAGCTCAAAGGGATGTCCAGCAAGAAAACAAGTGGAGAGGAGTAAACTGGACCCTAACATGTTAGTGGTCACATATTCTTGTGAACACAACCACCCTTGGCCAGCATCCAGGAACAACCACCACCATACAGCCTCCGCTTCAGCGGCCGCAGCAGCCTCCACCACAACCGTCACGACTTCAGAAGAGGAAGAGGAAGAGGAAGAAGAGGAGGAGGAGGAAGAGAAAAAACCTATCATCACGAGTAATACAACAAATCAGTCTCATCATCAGGAACTCGTTCCAGATTATAATAAATTCAATAATCTTTGTGAAGTGCCCTTAATTCATGCTAGTGAATTTGGATGGTTCACTGATTTTGAGTGCGCGGCTAATTGCACCATGCTGGAGAGTCCGATCTTAACAGAGGACAGAATCACTACAGATAATGAAATGGCCATGATTTTCACAATGCGGGAAGAAGATGAGTCGCTTTTCGCCGATCTTGGTGAGCTGCCGGAGTGTTCAACCGTATTCCGCCGGGGGATGGCGCAAAGAGAGGCGGAGCAACGACGGCCAGGCTTGGCGACCACCAGTTGAGTCGATACCATGTGCCTGCCCCACCATTTGTCTTCTCATATGAACAGATTATTTTGGTTTCATGATGAGCATCGTAAGGTAGAAGATAACCTAGTTTTTTTCTTTTAAGAAAAGGTCTGCACATTTTTTATGTAATTTGAATTATCATCAGTGTAGCAGTTAGGGAATAAATTAAAAATGTTTGATTGGGGGGTTGATGTCATAATCTTCTTGTAATTAGCACCACGCTCCTCTCTCACACACAGACACACACACACTCTCTCTCTCTCTCTCTAACTGCTATCTTAATTCATTGTCTTGTGTGACGTTTATTTCAGAAATTTTTAACCAACTACTTATTATTGAAATGTACAACTTCTCTATTAAAATATATATATATATATATATAAATAAAAAATGTACAACTTCTGGCCTTGAAAATTATTAGGGATAATTAAATTGTTGTTTCATGACATTTTAATTTAATTACACATAGCTATTTTAAGATTAGAGAAATTACATATAATATTCTTAACATTTATTTTTTCTAATAAATAGACCCAATTTATAAGTCAAATAAATTCATCAAATTTGCTAATTTAGCAAAAAATTTGAATTAAAATTCATATTAATCTCAAATTAATTTATTACTAACTTACTACAAGTCAAATAATTTTTCAAGCCTAAAGTCAGTAATAAATAATCTACCTTATAAGGGTAGTTTGGTCATAAAAAATTTATTTTATCTGGAATAAGTCAATTTGGGAGTAAATATGGATTTTGATTCGATATTTCTATCAATATTAATAAATTTGGTGACGTGTGGCTAGCAGAGGGATATATTTATTAAACTATAAATAAACATTAAGGATAATAGATGCAATTTTTTATATCACAAGGGCTCTACATAAGTGTAATTATACCAAATATCAGGGAAAAACAGTGTAATTATTCTAAATTATTAACTGAAAAATATGATCACATCACTTTTAAGGAATTGCACTCTGCTTGAATGCAGGCATAAACAAATTTGAAATTATGATTTTGAATTCCACCGTATATATGGATATTTATTTTATCACTTTAAGTGAGTTTGTTATATATCTTATGGTTATTTATTATATTAATATATTGATTGAATCGGTACATTACTCACTTTATTAAAATATTAATATAAAAATGCAATTACCTTTTCTATATAAAAAAAAATCCTATAAAAGTACAAGTGTTGGCATTAATGTCAATAATTAGCAAATTAGCTTAAACGTAAACCTGTTATTATGATTCTTACAGTATAAAAATAATGTTAATATCTGCTCAAGGATGATGAGGGAGTATATTATATTATTTACTAATATCGATGGGGTAGATAAATATTTAAATAGAAATAGCAGGTAAGGGATGGGTTAATTATGAGTTAGGAGGGACCACAAATACATTTGGGTTAATTAATTTCCAAATTGATGATATCTTTATTCTAATGAGGATTGTAATTAATGGAAGAGCATAGCCCCGATGCTGGATTAAGGGCTTTTTCATGAGACGACCAGTCCCCACATGTTACACGTGCAACTCATCGCACTAGATGCGATTCTTTGATACCGTCATTTTATTGATTAACAACTCTGGTTAATCTTCCTCTTATCTTATCCCTATGAAGCATCGGGCACATAAATAAATATATGGCAAGGAGCAAGTGAAAGGACAGAAGCCTTCCAATCATTGTTCATTTTCTTGTTCATTTGCATCTGCGGTTTCTCAATATTGCTGTAACTTGTAAGAATATTACCATCAGCTCAAAATGCTGTTTGAAAAGAGATTCTTCAGACAGACAGATGTACTTGGTGAATGGTGGCAGGAAATACATAGGAAAAGAATGTGTAATTCTTAGAAATTGGAAGCAAATTGAACTGAAGCAGCGGCAGAAATATGGTGTTTGGTTCAGAACATTGTTCCCTAGACATCTAATGAATTGACATTCCATCTAACGTGAAAGCGGTAGAGTAAAGCATGTTAATAATAGTTATTCTTCTCTTTGCGGCTAATATCTGCAGCAGTGGCATCGATTGGATAAAATTTTACACCACAAACCCGAACAGGTGCAGCGAAACAAACACAATGCGTTGTGTCAATTTCCGCGAACCGTCTTTTTAAACCTACGAGGAGCAGCAGCCGGCTTTCTTCACAGCAGATACATCTTTACTAACGTCGATTTTCTCACCCTTGGAAGGGACGTTTGCTGCAGCCCCATCATCACCCGTCTCCATGGTCTTCTTGCTCACGATCCGATATATCTGAGTAAGAACCTCTGTGAACGCATTATCCACGTTAGTAGCATCAAGTGCGGAAGTCTCCATAAAGTAAAGTGACTCCCTCTCAGCAAAAGAAGTTCCGTCTTCGGTTGAGACTGCCACCAGATGTCGAAGGTCAGATTTGTTGCCAATAAGCATGACGACAATGTTGGGATCGGTATGGTCTCTCAGCTCCCTTAGCCACCTTTCGACGTTTTCAAATGTGGAGTGCCTAGTGACATCATAGACAAGCAAAGCACCAACAGCACCACGGTAGTACGCACTGGTGATGGCTCGGTATCTACAGACCGTAAGGGAGGCAAAGCCGTTCAGTGCAGAGAAGGCAACAGACAAATAAAGGAAACCACCAAGTCTACATCTCCTCATATCAAGAATGCTGATATAGCATACAAGTGGATGGGATCAAAAAGACAACTACACATTCAAATATATTTCTAATAACACGAGTTAAAAGGCTTACTTTAGGTAGTGGTGCCTATCAATAGGTCCTGTTATCACTTTGACGCATCTCTTCATCTATTTTCCTTTAATTTCAATGCTAAATTATGATAGTTAGAGAAATTGTAAAATGAATTTCAGGAATGGTGATTTCAGTCTAGGTTGATCTAACAATTTGGTATAAGCTCTCAAACTCTGTGTGACATGACAAGACAGTGCGTATGTTGGCTGGAGCCCACTGGAACTATGCATGATATTTGGCACCGGAGTGAAGTCTAATACTCTGAATCATTCTTATAACTAAATGCTATTTTATAGCCTAATGTACATAATTGGTCCATTGTTACCCTGATGCATGTTGTTTTACAATTTCCAAAAAGAGCATGAGTCGAAAAGGTTTGGTGGATTTTAATTATGTTTACCAAAATACAGATCCATTTCCACTATACAGTAATAATTACAAGGACAAAGCTAGAGACCTGCAATTGCTCCGAGTACCTCGAAAAGGTTGAAGGTCTTGAATTAGCTCTTCTCTTTGTACATGTACATATATATATGTATCAAGAATGCTTGTCCTAAATGTCTCTTAGTCTTAGGTGAGAACAATTTAAAGTTTACAACAGCAGAATTTATAGGTTGAGCAATGTTAGAAGTGACAACAGAACTTGACCATTGCACCTCTGAAATTTACATGGGATTCTGGCGGGTAAAATGCCATAACCACATTAAAAGCAAAAGTAAGACTACCAATTGCATGAAATGCATGACAAGAAGCCCAAAACTTTTCATGAAGCAGATATCTCCTAAATGAGATTAAAAGGCTCTATGCACCAAGACTGTCTTGCTCACAATTAATGAGTTTCCACCGTCTGTGCTCCAACATGTCACAAGCAACTAGAATTATATATTCTTTGTTGGAGTAAGAGAAGAAAAAGGGTTGATAACAATTTTCTCAGCTAACCTCGATAAAACCAGCAACCCGTCAAAGTGTTTTGTATGTCATTCAGATCAGTAACCTACTACATACTGTGCAGTTGGCAATTTTGAGTATGACTATGACTCTATGATCCGTTTCAAAATGAATAACAGCATAGTATATGTCATATAATCAACAAAATTGGAATTTCAGAAAATCTTACACACAAGACCATTTTGATGGTAGCTACTATAGTATCAAGTCAAAGTGTCAACTACGTAGATGGACATGGCAAAACTTTGAAATAACGGATTCTAGTTTACATTCTCATGGTCCTAGAAACACCAAACAAGCTAAGAACTGCTTTGGTTGAGGTTGGACAAAAATGCAGTTTCAACAAGCATATGAAATTACTAGCCAACCCGTAAACAACTTCAAATTGCTCACCTGACTTAGATTTGCAGTACTAGTCAATGTTCTGTGAGCATAAGCAGATGAGATATTTCCTAAGTTTAACATCTTTTCACACTTCCTCCCAGTTATTTATAAGATTACTTATATAATCCAATAGTAAAATTACCATGTACCATCGCGGAACAGGCCATTAATCATGTCTGGTAAACGAGAGGATAGCTACTCTGGACAGAAAAAAAATTGATAAATAAAAGGGCAAAAAACAATATGCCTTCCAAACAATCTTCAAACTTATATAAGCCCAGATCAGCAAGACTTCTTTCTAGCTCAAGACTAAAATATCATTGTCATAGCATTAGTCTTCAGATCTATCCTAATCATTCTTCAGCTGTCTGCAATACTCTGAGAATCTACAAGAAGCTTCCAGAACCACTATACTCCATAAATGTCCCATCAAGACATAAAATTCACACCTTATACACAAAACCAAGATTAGATTTAGCAATTTTAAACAAAGATCTCACACCACCAACAGCAAGATCCATTTCATCACAACTATAAAAAGAAACTGATCAATGCAAGCAAATAGTAAACCAAGGGAGGACAAAAGAAATAGATCAGAGAGCTTGAGAAAAGATTAACGAAAAATGTCACCTTTCTTGGCCAGCAGTGTCCCAAATCTGAGCCTTGATGACTTTTCCATCAACAGTCAAGCTTCTGGTGGCAAACTCAACACCAATAGTTGATTTGGACTCAAGGCTGAACTCATTCCTGGTGAATCTTGAAAGCAAGTTGGACTTGCCCACCCCTGAGTCCCCTATCAAAACCACCTTGAAGAGGTAGTCATAGTCATCTTCTGCTCTGTAGCCTGCCATCTCTCTCTCTTTTAGACTTATCACAGGGTATGAGGATCCAGCTTATGAAACCCTCTTCTGAAAAACGAACAATGGGGGTGATACTTCAAAGAGCACAATGAGGATGGTAAAAGTAAAGCAATCTGTAAGATGATGGCTATTCTCTATTTTACTACTGTGTGACTGTGAAAGTATTTCCGTTTCTTTTCTCTTTTGAGTTCTTTCTTTTTCCTCCGTTTCCTTTTGGACCCCAGTGCTACATAGTGGGAAATCGCAGAGACTGAGCTCTCAACCAGGCTGACTGGGGAGGACAACGAGGAGAAAAATGCTGAGTGGGTTTCATTCAAAACCAAATCTTTTTTCGTACAACGTGAGTTGGGCCATAGATTGAGCCCATGAACATGGATTTCGGACCACAGTTTAAACTGTCAAGACTCATTTTTCACGGCCAACGTTGGCCCAATTTTGTGCTACCTCAAACCGCAGACCAAATCGGTTCTAAGCGTGACAATCACAGAAATAGTTAGCACAAATTAAATAAACTTTTACAAGACAAAAACCCAAGTGAGCTGAGAATAGCACATGCACCTTCCCAAACTCCACACATGAAAAAGCATCAGATGTTGTCTTACAATTATGCTGTCTGACTCCATGGCTGCATACAGCCATACGCGTCTTTATCACTCAACTGATCTTTGTATTGTATCTTTTTGCTGGGCAGGACCAATATATACTGTGATGTCTTCTTCTCAAAATACCCCACCAATCTTCTCAAGCACTTTTTAATTTATTCCATTGTTTCATACACAAACTTTTTCTTTCTTTTCTTTTTTTTTTTCATTATCTTTATTCAACGCTTCTTTTGAGGTTTAGTCCATTCATTCATCAGTCTCTGAAATCAAATGTCCGTCTCTGAAATCTCATCCACAACAACTCAAGCACAGAGGATTCAACTGGTGTCCAAGTCTGTCTCGGAAAGACTGCTCTCCAAGTTCTCTGATGTATCAGAATTCAGCTTTGACTACTCACAGAGCGGGTTGTGGTCTCCTCCTGTTCAAAGACGCGTGTTTTTGAGTTCTCCTGGAGAGATTTTCACGGAACAAGACATGATTGCCAAGCTAAGAAGCGCTCTGGAAACCCCCAGGAGCAGAAGACGATCCAGGCTTTCTTTTAATGTACGTATTAAACCTTTCTGTCTATCTCTTGTACAGAAAAGGCACATTTTTGTTGATTGTGCAATATTCTTCCGCGCGCAGGCATGCTTATGCTCTCCAAAGAGATTCTGAATACAACCCCCATTGAGGCCCGAAGAATTGTACATTCTTCTCTACATTCAAGATTATGCAAGATGTGAGCGCCTGCTGGATCTTCTCTTTTTCGTCTTCTGCTCGTCATTTTTGTCTGAAGTTTAGAGAAACAGTTCGATGATGGGATCGCTTGATTAGGAATTTCTTGGGACCTGGCTATCATTTTTCCACAGGAACACTCCCTCGTCATCACTTCCAGCCCCACCGGCCCTGACCTATGTATGTTTTTTTTTTTTTTCTCCTTTTTAGGCCTATGTAATATTTACTTGACCTCTAACCACTTATTGTATAAAATTTTTAGACAGCCTAATAGGCAGTTAACATGGCAATATGTGGCCCCAATTTGAGGTGAAGACTGCTGCGTAGAATTTAGATAACTCAACCCACCTCAAAAGGTAGAATGAGTAATCAACATGTAGAATTAATCCCACAAAATAAACGCTCTACGATTAATTCAAGATTAAATTTATTTTATCACTTATTTTGAATATTTAAAGTAAACATGGCGCTGCGATATTATTTCACCTATGCATTTATCTTTATTTATGCATGCATATAAGATTCGTAAGCAGCAGTGTCTGAGACGCATATTTCTGGAGTCAGAATTCTTGGGATTTAACAAATGGCACGCCTTACTAGAAGAGTTGATTTGGTTTCTTTTTTTGTTCTTTTCTTTTTCCCTAAATGGACCAGTGAAATTGGTACGTAAACTTACAAAAGTGCAAGTACAATTATCAAAAGAATAAGTGCAAGCACTAATTCATAACCTGTAATCTCTGTCTGTCATCAGCATATGCGTAAGGTACTGAACTGGAGTAAGAACGAACAGTTTGGGTAAATTCTCCAACATATTCCATGTGACGTCGTCCTTTACATAAGCCTAGTTACCAACATCACCTTTAATACTTACTATGCCCAACAGTACACTGTCGAGTATTGTGCAGTGAAAAAGTAACAGTTTCTGCAGTGATGAACTACTTCCAATGTCCTACAAATTTACGAGAACTTATCATCTCTGCTTGCAGGAAGCAGTGAAAGGAATAGAACTGCCTCGCTCTGTCTCCTGCTCAAGCCAATCCTAAATGTACCTTTGAAATTTGAATATAAGAAAATCGTCATCATTGCGGAAGCACTGCGCTTTCATGAATCTTGCTTGAAGCGCCCCCACACTTAATATTTCTACTTCACCTTCATTAACTAGCCCGACTGAGCCCCTTTACGCCTCACCGGCTACCGGTCTCCTAAAACCCAAACTTATCTCATTCTGTCACTGTCAACAGGCCAAAGAGCTTTCGCAAACATACGTTCTCGCAAAATTTATAAACATTCAAAAAAGTTCTTGAAAATCAGGCTGTGAATGGTTCAGATTTTAGTGGATAAGGGAGTACACTCACCACACTTCATGAACAAGATGGAATCAGGATACAACTTCATGGTATATCATACAGTTAGGAAACACATGTAAACAGCACACTAATTTACCTTTCCCTTGGTCGTCTTCTTCACTACCTCTAACCTTTGCGGTTATATTACATACAAGTCAGATATCTTTTACAACCCACATCAAACAGTAATGCAACCACCCTTTTCTCGATGGTCTTCATATCTTGTTTAAAATACTGACTGTATACAGCAGACTAACCAAATACTTGCCAGAATAGAAGAACCTGTCAATTTCAATTGCATCACTCTGAATCAGTTGAGATGCTAGATTATGATATTATATATACATATATATTTAGCGTAAAATTACGCAATAGTAAATTGGTGCCTAATAAAACAGACACTCCTGTCCTATCTCAAAGTGTTGGCCACGTCTGTTAGGTTGAGTTTCCAGCAATGGTAACAAAATGAAATGAAGCATAGCATCTCATTTGAGATGTCAGTTTTGTACTTTTATTTATCTGAAAATCAAGAAATTAATTGAGCTAAGGTTTCTATAAATGCTAAGAAAATGGAAGTGAAGATCTCTAGTTAAATACATCTTAAGCATTTATGTGAAAATCAAGAAACAATTTTGAAATATTCATATATAATTAAATAAGTAAAACAAGTAGTATTTCTTCTTGTTGCTTGACATTGAAACCGATAAACTACCAACACAAAATAGATTGCTAAAAATCAACTCACCATGCAGGGTTTTAGACAGGAACAGGAGTTTGCCCTAAG
Organism: Sesamum indicum; assembly: GCF_026168435.1. Lineage (NCBI taxonomy): Eukaryota > Viridiplantae > Streptophyta > Magnoliopsida > Lamiales > Pedaliaceae > Sesamum > Sesamum indicum. Next base: position 17,247,415 of record NC_142668.1, read on the forward strand.
CTTTCTTTCCCTGTAATGCCTTCTTTGAGAGTTTGGAAGTACAGATTGTAGTCTTTTTCTGGGGGAGGATTTTCTGGATCCACTGTATATGGTTCACTGAATGGAATAACACTCTTAACCTGTAAAATAAAGAAAAGAAAACTTTCACTAAGACACAACAAAACTTTCATTTTTAGCGTCAATAGGAAGAAATGAGAAAGCACACACAAGACATAAATAAATCCTTTCTAACCCTGTTAAAACTACTCCCTGCAATAATTCCATATCAATTAAGTGTTATAACCCTTGCAGAAACCAACATATCTCCAATTGTCACCTCTTAAAAAAGAATAAAAAGAAAGAAAAATTAAAGGTGTTAACTTCTTTTTTGTGCAAGCGAATCATATCATTTTGAACTGCACGCTTAATCATACTTCAAAATGCTGGGAGTTCGCCTGTGAAAACATATAATTCTCTTTTTTATGCTTAAAAGCAAATGTACCAAATTGTAGAATATTATATATCCGCTACAACCTCAAATGTCTTGTCACACGCATAAGGGCTTTCAATTGCAGCAACACATATTCGAGCAACCTCCTCCCTGGAAATCTTCCCCTACACAACAAGATTAAGCAAAATAAGGTTTCTAGGTTACCCCATAACATAATAAACTTGGTATTACATCTCGAATTGATGCCCATACTGTTATATTGTCTCCCTGGTCAAAGATGAGATCAGCTCCAGCAGGTTCCTCAGTTAATGCACAGGGCCTGACGATTGTGTATGGTATCCCACTTTCCCTGATCAAATCCTCTCCCTGGGCCATGATTTTACCAGTAAAAGAATGGAAATTTAGTTATAGCAAACAACTAAATGAGATTGCCAGCATTAACTAATGTATGACGTGTTAAAAAATTAAGTGGATGAGAAAGCTAGCTCTATTAGTTTATAATACAATTTATCTTTAACTGGAAACAGGGATTAGGAAAGATATCAATCTTGCAAGTTTACCCCGATTCCAGCACTGATATATGTCATGTTGGGGTACATCCCACAATCTCTTAATGTATAAGACTGATTAGGAAAGATTTCCATTACTCTAGTTTAGCTTCAATGTAATCCTAGCATCCCAAACATATCAAGCAAAAGGCTACCGAGGAGAAAAAGTTGGATGTTTAAACATGCAAATTTGCATTACTTCAATGACCAAAGTATATATTATTTTAAGAACAGAACCAAATATGAAGAACCTTTAACTTGTACGTTAGGATGAAACCCAATTCCCTGTTCAAGCGGACAGCTGGAGGCTGTTTGCTTAAATCAAGTCCTGGCCTATCAGGTCTTGTGACACCGGCTGAGCTCACGTGCACAAACCTGAGATATTATGAAGATACTAAAACAGGGACTGAAGACTCAGTGTAACAGGTGCAAATGTTACATGAAACATAGTTGTATTACTGAACCTGGGAGTGATCGGCTCCTTCATGTAAGCCCGTATGGTGGATATTGGAAGTTGAAATTGACCTTCCACAAAAGTTGGGTTTAACTTCCCATCATACTCGAACTTGCTGAACATCAGCTGTAAATATTATTGTATATAAACCGCACTGTGCAGAAGAAAAATGTAATGCTCGACAATTAAAGGGATTATATTTACATAGAAGATTTTCATGGAAGCATGCCTGTAATGATATGATTTCACTGGGATTAAATGGTGGTGCATCGGGGATGGTTCGTGCTCGAAATATAGGCCTCAAAGAAGAGAAAGGTAAGCGAACCTGGAATTAATTAATTGAAACATAAAGGTCGCTATTGATCTTAATTGTTTCTTGAATTCAGAAAAACTACATAAAATTGCTAACCGATTGCCACTGGTCCTTCACAGTGTCAAAGCCCGTTGTATATCCAACCGTGTCCCAATCACGGCTGGTTCGAACAATGAGTTTATATCGACGGCCATCACCTTTAATGCGTAACTCAAGGCCATCATAAGCAGACAGATCTTCTGCTATAGAGAAATTCTGCAAACGAATTAGAGAAGTCTTAATCCAAAGATCACAACAGCTGTTGCATTTTGTAAATCTATCAAGAAGACAAAATAGGGTCATGGCCTTGATTAGATCGTAATGTCAAAACATAAGGAAAGCAAGTGCTAGTAGTTGCTTGAACATCAGACACAGAGTATGAAATAGCACATCTTAAGACGTGATCCAATAGCCAAGGGCCATATAAGATGGGACGAGTCATAGTTCAGTTGTATAAGCTGCACCATTTAAGCATTTAATGAAACATACCTAAGTTGTCTGGCAGCCATGCATGTGGAACAAGTTTTATAAAGATTCAAGTGAAACAACTGGCGGAGAGATATTTGCTGGAAAGGAACAAAATACTTCAATGGGACCAAATTTGACCATGGTCAATTAGCCTCAGTCAATTCTATGATTACATTAACTTCAACATCTTATTATTTTTTTTAGTCATGAAATGTGTATGATGCCTCTTGAAATAAAAAAAAAGATTATGTGATGAGCATTTCATAAAACATGAATCATCCTATTAGCATAGATGGAATCTAGCTTAGCATGCAAAAAAGTTGCAACCTCATGTAGACATTGCTTTTAATTAATGAAGGATTTAAAGTACACATAACAGTCCTTTTCAAGTATCAAATAAATCAGATTCAAAAGAAAGTGAAAAAAATATGGTCATTGGAATCAACCACATAACTAATGAGCCCCTTCAGCGATTGCAGAAAGAATTTATGATAGAAGAAGAATGCACAAGATACAACAAACAGCAGAAAAACAATACCATTTACCAAACATAAAAACTGGAAAAGAGGATCTTTTAAAGACACATGCAACATGACAGGGAGAGAGACCGGGATAAAGTTACAACCTACCCTTGTCCTTATACTGGTAAAACCTCCATTGTTTGCGGTTGAAACAACACCTGAAGAGAAAATGTAAACACAACAATTAAAGCAAAAAAGCGATCAGGTAGCAGATCTGCAACAATTACTAGCTCCCTAAAGCTTTAAGATATTTTTATAAACATTAGATATAAGCATTAGAGCAACGGACCTCTGAAAATTCCTGTTGGTCCACCATTTTCACCACCATTAGGATCAATCTGAAAGGTACTTTCGCTCACTCCTCCCATGACGACATCATCCAAGGCACCCCAAGGAAGTTCTCTAGATGAAGTGCCTGAGGAGGTAATGGAAAAACATAATCCAAAGAGAATGTATGTTAAACAATAACTAAGAATATTGGGCTGAATGAAGGCAAGAAAGGAGATCAATTTAAATTCAAAACTTAATTCAATAACCAATACATATAAAGTATTATCATCATCTCAAAAACCTATTAAAATACCTTCCAAGAATTTGATCATCATCTGATTCGCCTAATTGCATTGTGATATAAAACTATTTCCGGTAACATGTATGTATCATGGATGTTCCTGAATTGACAGCTTACTGCACAAGAGCATACCTTCAAATCCAAACACCAGTTTTCCGCTGCGAAGTCCAACATTTTCTTTAACAGCATTGATCAGATTTTTCATCCCGATGAACTCCACCATTTCAGGGGAATCACCTTTAATCTACTTTCATCAATCAAAACGGTGAGAGAAGAAAATAGAGTTATGCCTCAGTGAATGACAAACAAATAACAGTTCTAAGATAAATTTTGGGCAATCAATTACCAACCTCAGGTTCAAAGAACTTGATTCCCTGCAACAAAGGTTTGAGATTAGACCTCAAGCCAGGAGCACCAGACTCAACACTGTAGGAATAAATAAAGGCAGATATTTCGGAGGAGCAAATGAATAAGCTATCAGTATCCTCATCCCTTTCGTGAGATTATAATTACCTGACTATACTTGGCCCTATCTGGAGTATCACCTTCCTTTGGGCCAACAATGACTGAAACAGCATTAACCACCATTCTTACTCCTTTAAAGTACTCGGGTATCAATGTGCTTGCTTTTGTAATATCTCCGACAATCTAACAAGTTATTTTGGAAATGTGAAAGTAGCAAAACAAAAGTTGGTTAATTTTACCAACAACTAGAAAAGTTTAATACTCATAAAGCTCTATTGATCACTGGAGCTTGGAAACACCAACGTCAAGGTTTGAATTAATCTCACCCTAGACTTGGTAAAAGGATAGACGACGAAAAGTTAAAAGGCAGAAAATCTCACCAAGTCAACATCTGGACCAAGCATTCTTCTTGCTTTCTCTTCATTTCTGACCTGAAAATGATGTTAGTCTAAGATTGGAATCATGAAAGGTCATAATGCCCACACTTAGAAAACTTTAGATTATAAACTTCTCCACCTTGGTTTATCAATACATTTGCATACAAAGAGAATAATAAGCATTTTTCTATACGAGATAAAGTACCAATACTCGAACTGGTAACCCCTTTTTGCGTAAGAGATCCACCACTCTTCTGCCAACACCACCTGTAGCTCCAGCTACCAGTATTATCCTTGAAGTGTCCATTGCTTTTTCCGCTTCGCTAGGTGATGGACCAGAGAGTTTCTCAATCAGATTTTGAAAGAACTTCAAATGTAAGTGAAACTTGTCAGACAAAATATGGGATAACTTGAGCTCCACAAAGATATCATGAAGGATCAAGAAAATTAAACCTTTGCAGGAGAGGGTGGCCCGTTAAAGAAATACAATGTTTTCAAAAATCTACCTACGTCCCAACCTTGCCTTCCAGCTTCCGAGAGAATGAGACCTCGGTGGGTTCTCAAGGAATGAAATGATAACTTTTTCTGGTAAACAAGCGGCTGAAATTTGCACGGGAGAAAAGGATTTGGAAGAGGAGAAGAGAACGACGAGTGATATGGAGATGATCCAGCCAATTTTCTGCCAACAAGTGGAACCCCCTGCAGCATCAAGCATTCTTATAACATTATCCTATGCAAAGAACTGAAGCAGCACCAGAAACATTAGTATACTGTAGCAGTACTGAATTCTTATTACTTTTTATGATGACTCTTCAAGAAAAATAATTGAGAGTAGAACGGCACTAATTTAATAAACCCATAGCAAAATCCCCTTAAAAGGTTCACCCAAATAAGCGTTTGGTGACATGTGAAACCCCCGAAAAACCCCACCCTGCACATGACATGAGTTACAATTGAATCTAACTTCTTTTTCTCTCTGGAAAAGAAGAGCCATTCGAACTAGCAACACCCTCAATATTAGAAAAGTAATATTCAGAAATCAGATAACAATGCTTAGAACAGTATGATTAAGGCAAACAAAGTCTTCTGAACATGCATGACTTAAAATATGAAACCAAAAGTAAAATTATTGAAGTTACGTCCATGAAGGCCTTGACCTGCAGAATATCTACAATACGTAATCACAGCAATATCCACAGAAAATTAGTCATATAAAAACGATCGCAGTCATACATATCCAACATCCCTACAAACTCACAGTATTCATAAAATTTAAGAAAAGAGAAAGAAAAAGAAAACCAAGAAACAAAACAAAATTCTTGAAAATTCAAGATTACAACAGTAATCCCAAGAGTCCAGAATCAAAGAAAAGAAGAAAATGGCTTCGTTACCGTAGAATGGCAATGGCACTCCATGTATATTTCGACTCAAGTAAATTAGCATTCATTCAAAAATATACATTATGATGTATGATATAGAAATAGCTGGAGTTAACGCACACCACATACTAGAACACTTCCGTGTGCTCGCAAGAAAAATCCCCCGTAATCTTGGAAAATCCCCTCCCATTCCTTTAACTTCAATAATCTCCAATTTCAACTGAAATCGCTGATTCGAACAAAGGCCCGCGCTTGAAGATGTAATGCGATTCTATGTACTAGTCACCAAATTAATCCAAGGCCCATATGGGTGCGGACTGCGGAGACCCAAAACCCTAGATACATATTGGACATTCAAACCTTGTTTTCGGCCCACATAGCCGATTTACAGTTGGGCTCACTATAGTGCTTCCAGCCCAATTAATAAGACTTTACCAATTATCACCGCTTTCCTAAGCTTCAACTATAATATCAAACAAAATTTTATTCTACTTTTTATAAAATAATTAAACTGATCCAATCAAAAAATAAAATTTCAAATTAATTATTTTTCTTCTCTTTTCTAGCTTTATCTAATATTTTCTCCCTCCTTTCACCTTTCCAGCATTAAACAATAAATAGGGATGATTACACCTTCCTCCCCTGAGATTTAGTGTAATTACACGTAATTTTTTTGTGATTTGAAAAGTTACATTTATCACTCATAAGGTTTGCTTTTATTTAATAAATAAATCCCTCCACCAGTTAAAATTCACTAAATTTGTTGATATTAACAAAAAAAAATTAAATAAAAATTAATATTTACCCTCGATTGACTTATTGCAGGTTAAACAATTTTTTTCGGATTAACCTATCTTTATGACGGTGAAGATATACCTCTTCACATACATTAACGCGTGAAGACATATGAAAATAATTTGGTCATAAAAAGATTCATGTAACATACTATAAGTCAGAAATAAGTCAATTGGAGATAAATATTTTTTATTTTTGTTAATATCAGCAAATCCAGTGAATTTTAACTAACGTATGGAATTATTTGTTAAATTGAAGCAAATCTCAGGGATGATAGACGTAATTTTCCAAACCATAGGAAGTTTACGTATAATTACACCAAACATTTAGGAAGGAGAGTGTAATTATCCCTAATATATAAATACATATGGTTTTATTTGAGAAAACCCTCAAATAGCTTAGGCGATGGAGCTGACTACAAATGCCAAGCACCCCACATGTAGAGTGATATGCAGTAGAACTGTTTGGAAATGTATTATGTATTAATCAAAGATGATACACAATGTATAGTGACATGTAGTTTATGTTGTAGTTAAGATGTTAGCATCAAGTATTCGTAGACCCAGACGACAATACAAACGCTTTGGGTAAGAACAAAGGAAATATTGTCTGAGGGCAGACACCTAATCCGCGGACAGGGCAGGATGGGCTACGCACCAACTCTGCATAATCTTCCTCACAACATCACACCTCTCTAAAACGCCTTAAAGCCGACAATTCAACCATTATTTCAACGCACTTCAACAGTGATTTCCTTATCATCATCAATTTTCTTATATGCACGTGTGTCTGTGTAGATGTGTACTGGAGCCTTAAGTCAGTTTTCTTGAAACTTTCATCAGGCCAACAAGTAAAGCACAAGGAAAAACTTGAAATTTGGCTACTGGATTTGACAATTTGGTTTTCCTTTTTATCAATGTTGTACTAATCTTTTATTCAAATGTTTTGAATTCATCGTTTCATGTGAACGTATTGTAGACTGGTAATGACCAATTTATAATTTGGATTAATTCGGTGAAAATTCATTGGGGCTTAAATTTTTTTAATGCTTTTGATGGTGGGCTACGATAATTACATTGAATTTTATTTAACAATTCCATGATTAGAAAAAATATCATACATATATATATATATATATATATGCAGGTTATATAGAAATGTTTGGCAATATTATGAAATGAGATAAGTTAAGATATTATTAAAAATTTGGAACACTTGCATGTACATTATGTCACCCTTGAAATGGCTAATCTGCGTGTAGGGTTTCTTTCGCAAGGGGAAGACATTTGTGCGGATTTCCGTTCTTTATATTTGACAGATGTCGTTGACTTTTTCAACATAAACAAAGAGAGCGATCTCACACTCTGATGAAGAAAATTTTAATTCAAATTAAATTTGATTGAATTTGAATCAATTATATGATAAATGTAATAATATACGTTTGTCTTGTGAATTGTGTGCAGTTTAAAGAAAGTAATCAATCACATGACAAGTATTTTACACTTACTTTATGATTAGTTCAGTTCGATTCAAGCTTAATTTAAATAAGAAAAATTCTCATGACAATACACATTTTTAGCATACAATTGGATACATGTTCTTGGAAGAACTGGAGATGTGGTAGTCTGTGCTTATTCACGGATTTGATGCTGCTGCAGTCATATATAGATAAGCAAACAGGACAAAAACCCTCATCAGAATTCAAACCTCTACGTATCAAAAAAACATGTGTTGTGTACTTACTAGCTACAACCCGACCAACATGTATAACTATGTACCATAATCTGAGCAATGTTTGTTAACTATTACAAGGTAAAGCATTTTTCATTGTTTACTCAATTAATATTTGAACATATATTATAAGTCTCAAATTACACAATTAGTAGTAGGGTTAATTAGTTAAAAATTATGGAGAGGATCTAAGTTCCATGCATGTCTACAAACATGAGCAAGGCAGCTGCAGACTGAATGTAATATATTTGTTTCCATGGTACTGATAAGATGGCAGTGGGCAGTGCAGTGGGACAGCATTTCGGACATGTACATGCTAACTACCAGCAACAAATTAAAAAGGGTTTAATATAATTAATTTCCACTTGTTTTCATACACCATGTATGTATGCATGGACTTTTTCATTTTCTTATACCACCCCATAAGGTTAAAAATGATATCTCTATTTAAAGTTTATGTATATGGTCCAAGCTATATATGAGTCAATTGATATAATAATTAATTAAGGACAACAACGGTTATCATTCGAGAGAATTTTAATATTATTGTTATTATGGAGATGAGAAATAAAATTAAGGAACAAGAAATTAAAAGGAAGCTTGATATTTTACTATTGGATTCGACAATTTGAAAATTTTCTTTTGTCGTCTGGTAATAATTATATATAAGGTCTCTTCGATCTCCATATTACCATTAATTAACTTACCATGCATATTGGTGTATTGCAGACGGGTAATTAACGATGAACCAATTTATAATATATATAATTTAAAATACATTTGAATTTGTTCGATATAAGTATTTGAAAATTATATGCTACAGTTACATTATATACAAAATAAGCTTTGGAAATTCAAACAGCGGAGTACGTGATTTTCAAGTACTAATTATAAACTCGAATGTGAGTGTTACTGTTGTTTGAGGGTGCCATGCAGATGCAGGATGCCCGAAACTACTAAGAAAATAGGCCTGGCGGCTTAAGCTCTGTCCATCCCCTCCAGATTCAGCTTCCATGCACGCGGCCTTAATACAACAAAAATTACTATTTACAATACAACAAACTTGTAATCTTACTTTACCATATTCTAATGTCCCTTCACATATTCAATCTAGAACAAAACTTCAAATTAACTTAGTCCAACTACTTTAATATTTTCTCCACTCCCTTTCTAAACACTAAATTCTGTCTATATATATACAACCTCACTACCCATTTATTCCTCCCCCCCCCCCCCCCTCTCTCTCTCTCTCTCAGGAGACCCGAACCGCAACTCAATAGCTAGCTCTAGCCTCGATTTCGTTCCTGCCTGCCAATTAGAGTGCTTGCCGCTCAGACCACAACTCAGAAACCTGCAGTGTTCCTAGGTTCATTAACCGGCCGGTTCTACCCTTTGACAACCAAATCATCCATATTATTGTCTGCAGCTCGTTGGACATTAAATTTCCTACAGAAATGGCTCTAAAACGTCTGGTATTTCTGATGTGCTTGATCATGTTCTTTAGCTTAGTGGCGTCCATGCATGGAAGAAAGCTACTGATGATGAACGTGCAAGTAAATAAAGATGTCCCATCTCTTGAGGACAGGTTGTACCTAACCTCGCTTCCTAAGGGCAACGTGCCGCCTTCCACGCCCAGCAAGAAAGGCCACGGCGCCTCCACCATTGACGAAAAGCTCATTGCCCGCCACCTAGCGGCCGTCGATCGGATTCTCCGCTCCGTTCCTAGCCCCGGAGTTGGCCACTAGCTCAAAACTCTAATCATTTTTCTCTTTTTCTGGATATTTTCATTGTTTTGATTTTCTTTTCTTGTTGAAAATTCTGAATTGTATTATTTTATCGTCAGTTTACAGAGGACAAAGCCTTTAATGCCGTCGCTAGCTAGGTTAGATATATATGTACACATGGAAGTGCATAGCAATATTAGGACATATATATAGTAGATATTTATTTGATTTGTACTATCTACTTTTATTCCTTCATTTTCGTCCGCTTTGGTCCGGTATAAACACATTTTTTTTAACTGGATTGATTTTTCTATTCCATCTTCTAATCTATTTAACATATTCAGCAATGTGAAAAAAAGAAATTTTTAAATAAAATACATGATGTCATCTTTATATACGTAGAGTATATTTTGTGTTGAAACATATGTTTCGAATGTCTTAAAAGAGCTACATAATTTGAAATAAATATTAATGTTTAATTGTACTCGATCAACAATGGATCAGTATGAGCACCTTAAACTTTTATCGGAAGATTTCCTCGCGAAAGCAGTTAAATTTTGTTATTTAAATCATCTTGATTGTGTTTATAACTATCATAACTTTTCAAAAACTTTTTAAAAAAGAATTATCTCATCACCTCTGATCATATAGTTCAAATAGAGTGATCAATAACTATATTAATTATAATTAAAATTTAGGCACTAAAATTAATTACCAAATCCAGAGCCATCACATTTATAATTAGCAATCAAGACCTGGCCCTAGCTACTTTTACTCAATACTTGGAATCACAAGATACTATAGGGATAATTACATTCCATTCTTTTGAGATTTTGTGTAATTATATATAGACTCTCATGTAATTTAAAGAATTACATCTAATACTCCTAAGGTTTATTTCTGTCTAACTAATAAGTCCATCTGTTAGTAAAATAATCATAAAATTTGTTGATATAAACAAAACAATCCCAAAAAAAAAAAAGACAATACTAATCCCTAGTTGACTTATTACTGATTTATTGATTCTCACCCTACCCACCTGCGTACTACTATTATGTGTATATATATATAGACGACATGTTATGTGGGGAAACTTGGAATCAATCTTTTACAAGTGAACAAAAAGGGAAGTTTATTCCAATTCAGAAATGTTAGGAGCCTTTGATGTTGAATTCCTTTGCCCATTTCTGCAATACCTTTAACTTTAAATCATTTAAACAAAAAAGTATTAAAATGGACAAGTGGTAGCCAGATAATTAATTCTCAACTCAAATTTCAAGAAAATAGATTGAGGTGAATGACACTGTTGAGGTAATTAAACTACAATCTAACATACCTCCATCTCTAGACTAATCTTTTAATTCAAAATTCAAGAATTGGAATTCCTCAACACCAAACTGTCTCAATCAAATTCTATTAATGGATACGTAGTTCATTTAATCCACCCCTCAATTTGGTGACAGCCGATCCCATCTTTCTTTTGGGGGTGTGTGGGGAATGGTTTTGGTGGTGGTTAGTATATATAGAGGTGATGAAGTCTCAATCTGCAGGAACAAATAGAAGTAGATGCATACATCTCATCTTTCCATGCACCATCATTAATCTCATATGGAAATCAAATCATCCTTAATTCTCGTCGTCCCAAAAAGTCCAATCAAAATTTAGTAAGATTGTAAAAAGCAAAATCTTTGATTAATATATACAAGATCATGTAACTTAGAGAATGGACAGGACTGATCGTTCTTGTGATCGTCATAATCCAAGTCTAGGTGGATTTAATTGAGAACAGAATTAATTTGTAATCATATATAATATAAGCTTGGATGAAGGACAAGAATATATATATATATATAGTGGAATTGGGGAGGGGGTAGTAATTTTCGTAATTATTTGGGGGTGGGCTTTCCAAAATTGGGGCACCTATGAGATAAAGTCCAATTATGGATATAATATATTATTGGGCAATGAGTGAAGGGTAGAATCATAGAATTTGACAAGAGGCAGCTAACGTTATTTTGCCTGCCCCAGACCAACATAAAGGCTCCATCCACCAACTCACCAAGCGCTGCCGTTTCATGCCACATAGGCGGCCACCCTTAGAACCACCAGATGCCACGGTGTCCCAGGAATGAACATCTCAACTCCACCTGTTGGTTAACATCTCATAATATATATATATATATAGAGAGAGAGAGAGAGCATGCATGTAATAATAATATTTTAAAAGAAAAAAAAAGTGAAACAATTAATGATTGTATTTATTTATTGAAAATTAAAAAGCAATTAAGTAAGTAATTCATTTTAATGAGTAATTGATTGATTGAAGAAAAATGGTTGGAAATAAAGGAATGGGGTTTTAACTTTTGGCGGCAGTTGGGCACTCTTTTGTGACTTTTAATGTTAGGGTTTTGTCAGGTTTCCTCCTCCTCAACCAAACAAGTGGACAAAATAGGATTAGATTTTCTATTTTATGAACAAAGCGGAAGGCCCAACATATGGACAGGAATTATACAATTGCAGGCGTTGGGTGCTGCAAAACTGAGCCCACATTACAACCAACTGAAAGGCCCATTTACTTTATCAAACAATGAAAATGCGAGCCCATGAATGGATGTTTCGTTTATTTTACAAATCCATACTATCTTCTGTATTAAGCCCAACATCTACATTTCGGCCCTACGTCTTACTGTCTTCATTTTAAGGCACCCCAACAACATCTTAGAATTTCAATTTCACTGATCCAAATGTAGATTTTCTTTTTAAATATTTTTCTGTTTTTAAAATATTACATAAAATAAAATTAGTATTTCATCATGTTAGACTAGATGCGAATACGTACTTGAATTCATTACAATTATCATATCTGATTATTCAATTGTAAAAGAACGCCCATCATGTAACATATATAACTAAATAAAAATATTACATTTATTATAGATATAATACGATATTTCTTCCCCTATTGTTATAAATATATTACCTAAGAAGAGAGAGAGAGAGAGAGCTGATTTTTCATCTGCTCATGTTTGTGTATATATGTAATAAAATAAAAATACTTTATGTACATACATAAATTATTGAATTGAATACAAGTTGTGGGGCTTTGGATCTGTCTCTTCTTTAGTTTACATTAAAGAGAAGGAAAAAACTGGACAGCACTGAGAAATATGATGATGATGATCATCATTTCTTTTGTGTAAGAGGAGGAGGAGGGGGTCCGCATCCCTCTTCTTGTGTACGCCAACGAATAACAAAGGCAGAAGCCCACTGTCCCCACATTCTGACCACCTTTCTCCACCGCCTCCCAACGACAAAATTAACAATGCATTTCCTACAAAATCCAGTTCATCTCTTGTACGTGGGTCCTAACTCCTCCTTTAATCTTGTCTCCTCTCCTCTTCTTGGACTCCCACTATTACGAGAAGTTTTGTGTACACGCACCGCCGCCTGTCTTGCTTTCAAGGGTTTCAGTTTCTTGAAAAGGGATCCTCTTTTAACCCAACATGAGAGATTTTATCCCATCACCTGTTTCTGTAGATAGATCCGATTCACAGGGAGTGAAGTGAACTTATTAACATGAGGAACAGAGAAGTTGGCATGGCAGTGGTGATGTACTATCCATCGTGTTTTCGATTCTTTATTCAACTTTTGATTTAATATTTGGGAGTGAGAGTGAGACCAAATCTAGTTGGAAAATGAGAATTTATGATGTTACTATACTCACTGTCACATCGTTATCTGAAAATAATTTGAAGGTGCAGAGGATCCCATTTCAAGATTGCCCGTCCCCACTACTACTTGACAGCTGCTAGTGCTGCTAAAGCGGCGCGTCCATCTACTCAACTAACTTTTAACAGGAGAATTCGCTGGAAATAAATATACCTGGCTCTGCACCACCGTCTGCCCAACCTTAAACCCCGGCACCACCGTGAATGCCACCCGAAACCCGCCCTCCGCTGCTGCAAAAATGTCTTCCGTCACGCTTTCCATGTAAACCTCAGAAAATTTGGCCTTCTGTTTCACTTGAAATATGCTGACTTCGCGATCGAATGAAAATGCCAGACAGTGTAAAAGCCAAACTCTCCTCCCCATCTCGGCAAACGCCTTGAAGAAATCAGTTTCCGGGTATTCCCCGGAATTCACCACTTTTCTCTGGTTCAAATTCCCGGAAAATGAGAATTCCATCTTGGGGTGCACCAGATGAAGGTACTTTGATTTCAACAACTTCCCGAATAAAGAATTCGGGTTTTGCTTCAGGAAATGAATGACGCTCGCCGACCTCAACTTCTTGAACTGCTCAAAGAAGAAAATTCGACGCTGATGAATTTCACTTGGCAAAGTCGACTGATCGTTGCTTTGTATGGAAAAGCCTGGATCGTTGAAGCCAGTGAAAATTTCCCTGCAAACGTACGATTCAAAAGCGAAAGCTTTATGATCCCTCTTGCTGAAAACGATATCGGGTTGTATTGCATTTGCTGCAGCTTCAATATCCCAGTTGGCGGACTCCATTTCCCGAATCAAGAACTTGACAAAGTTGCGGATAGATCTTAAGGCGTAGTGCAGAACCAGGATGAAATCCTTAGGATTCACGTCTGAGAATTTAACGTTGTCTAGAATTGAGAAGGATCCGCTTGCGTTGAGCTTCTTTTCCAGGGACTTGTTGCTTTGAATGATATCTTGCAACTGCTGTTGAAGAGAAGAAATTCGAGAGTCCTTGTTCTCTATTTCGCCCTGCATTTTCTTCATGGTGATCTCGTAAGTCTTCATCAAAGCCTGCTGCTCCTGGATTTCCGCGAGCATTAGCGTCACATGGGGCGGCGAAGAATCAATCTGCTTCTTCAAAAAGCTGTACTTAAGCTCTGAAAGTGCTTTCAACTCATCAACCACGGCCTGATCTGCGGACTGTATGCCCTCACTGTTGTACGGGAACTGAGCCATTTGAAGCTCGGCATACGCTGCTTTAACAGCTGAAATCGTGGCAAAAAGCTTGGCGACGAAGGCTTCCATGGCAGCCCTGTTCTTGCACTCCTCTTTAGCCTCCTCAGCATCTTCTTTCTGCAACTGATGAGACTCGCAGCACCTGAGTTTCTCCTGAGGAATGAGCAGGCAAAATCCAGGGTTTGAGCGACTTTTCGTGCCGGATTTCAGGTGAATCATTTTCTGAAGTGTTTTTGCGATTCTGCTGCTTCTGTTTGGAGGTGGGCAGGGCGTGGCTGAATCCATGTTACTAATTTTCAGGGGAGATGGGAAAATTTTCTTGATCAGTTCATCCACTTTGAAGAGAGAAAAAGGAGAAAAACAAAGGGATGGTTCTTCTGACTATGAAAGAGAAGAAGAAAAAGCAACACTGCTCTCTCTCTCTCTCTCTCTCTCTCTCTCTCTCTCTCTGGTTTAAGCCAGAGATTTAGAAGAGGTGAAAGCTAAAGATATCTAATTAATGGCGGGAAAAGAAAAGAAAAATGGAGAAAGAATTAACTGCGCGTGCGCGCAATTGATTATTATTATTTATTTATTTGTATAGAGGCATGATAGCTCTCAGGTGTATTTTATCATTTCCAGGGCTAAAATACTTGTTAGGAATTCAAATTGTTCCAAATAATGATGGGATTCAAGTTCATATAACCCTCATTTAATTGTAATATTTACTAATAACTTTAAATTATAGAGCAATTAATTGAAATTCTGAGTAATACATTAGACCTTACCTAATTTGTTTATATTTATGGCGTTAATTAGAATAGAAAATGCAAGAAATGAAGGAGTAGTGAATTTATTGAAACATATCATACTTAGTAGTGAAGGAGAATAATAATAATAATAATAATTCAGTAAAGCTAAGGAATCCAAATGTCCTGTCGCCTCATTCTCCTTCGCAAACCAAACTGGCAACAATTATTTCACATTTCTCAATTCAACATTGTTTATATGTACTCTATCTATCTTTATTTCTTTCTCATCATTTTATTTTTTCCTAAAACGAAATAGTACAGTTGTGTCGTGGTTTTTTCTGCACCCTAAATTAGATTAGTGTCTATCAAGATTTATCTATAGAAAAAAAGTGAATAATTTATGACAGACTGTAATATTTGATATGAAAGTGACTATATTAATGAACAATTTATAAGTAGTTGTAATGATACTCAAAATCAAAATCATCTGAATTCATGTAATAAATAAAAGTATATTAATGTTTGACGCGAACAAGATAAGTAGGTGCAAGTTCACTATAATAATCAAAACGTGATATGGGAATTATTTGAAAAAAAATGTTGTAAATCACTTTTTTATTTTTATTTTTATTGCGGAGGTAGTATTATTATATTAGATTGTATTGAAAAGCAAAATCCAAGAAAAACACATTGGGCGGTGAGTGATGGCCGAAAAGGAAAAAAGACGAATATGAAATATTCTGACAAACAACAGATCCAACATTTTACAGTTCATGCATGTAATGTAATGTATGTATTATGTGCATGTACAACGGACGACTCCTCCAACTTGTGATGTAATATTGTAATCACCTTTTTCTTGTCAGAAAAATGGTCCAATATAATTCTTCTTATAATAAACATTTTTTTACAAATATATATATATATATATGTATTTAGAGATTATTGGGATTTCAATTTGGCGACTTTATTGGTAGTGTCTGAGGTTCAAATTTCAAAAAGATGAGAATAATGTAATCATATATATATATATATATATATAAAACATTATAAAGATGAAAGTCGCTGTCACGACTCATGCGCATAGGATAGGAGGCTATGTATCATAAAATAGAGTACTAGTCAGAAAAACATGCATTTAACTGAGAGTAGGAGCAGTAGTATGCTAGATTGGTAGTGTTGTGGACATGATTAGCGGACGACAATGAGTTCTAATTATCAACGTTGATTCAAGTGCGCCTACCTATCTTTAAAAAACAAGTTGCTCATCAAATTCCGGCATGCCCTATCACCCAATGAATGGATATCATTTGCTTCATTCATATATCATCCCCTTTTGTATAAATTAAGACTCTGCGCTTCTCTTTTTCTGTCTTGGATCGTAAATAATAATTATTAATACAGTTTGATTACTTAACGTCCAATAGGTCAAAAAGATTAAATTGTTTTGACATTTGTCAGAGTCGGATGTGAGAATTATGAGAGAAATATATATATATATAATTGTGGGTGGTAATTATGAGTAAATAGTGAATGTATGGATTGGTCTACAATGTTAAGAAAATATAGAGTTGATGAGAGAGAGGATAAGATTTGAGTATAATTGCGCATAGTTAACGTGGGAATAAAGGCAGCTATACCAACATTTGCAATGATAATAATGATTATAATAATAATAACCTATTATATATATATATATATATATATATATACAGCTTCTGCTATACTGTTTTGGGTTAAGTTGGGTAGACCATTTGATTTTACGGCAAGCGAAGCTCCTTGTACGCCAAACTTGCTAAAATCTTGAGCAACTCAACCCCCAAAAATACTTGCACAAGTCATTTTAAATTTCATGTTCTGCCAGGATGCTCACTTTTTTATTAAAAAATTGTCTGTTCAACTCTTTCTGCTTCAAACTACGTACAGTTAGGCAGTGATGGTAACCCCACATAGCTGGAGCATCTGAACTTTTGCATACTGAAAGATAAAAGGTTTTATGTTACGTACCTCCAATCACACATGTGACTATTTTGTATTTATCATATAATTGATTCAAGTTCAATTAAATTTGATCTGGGTTATTATATTCCTCATTGTATTTTAGATAAATGATGAATGGTAAAATGCGGAGTGTTGAAGGATAAGATGCACAACTAATCCACTAGGTAATTATGATTAAGTAACAATCATCCACAAAGGAGATAATTTACCATAAATCTTTGAGAATTGCAGCTGGCAATTGCTTCCTTTTTTTTGTTAGCGGTATAAAGCGTACGTGTTGTGTATGTATACTTAAAATCTTGCATGGAAAGACTGCTCTCAAGTCTCTCATCTTCGGGAAATAATGAAATTGCGTCAACAATGATAGTTCGTAATTGGCCAAGGACATTAAAGAATAGAAAAGAGAGCGACCAGCAGCAGCAGTGCTTCTTGTTCAATTTATGACGCACCTTCTTCATCTGCAATGCATGTGATGTGGCTACTCAATTTCCATTCAATCCACTACTCTTGCTCTTACTTTTTTGGCATGTTTCTTTCAAATTTCTTTTTCCTTTTCTTTTCGTCTAAAAGATGCACTACATCTTCATTATCAGTAATCAATCAATAATTAACAACCACCGATCATCAATAATAGTTATTGTTATTTCAAATATCATTCCACTTCGAACATGAGAATGAACAATTGAATTCACCTCACACCGAAATTCGCCACTTGAAGTTTCCAATGACAACTATATGGAAAATATCCAATTATTTCCACCTGTGTCCCCGTCGATATTGATATTAACCGATCAGCTTTTTGTCAGAATAGAATTACCCAAAACAACAAGAATAACACTCCAAATGGTGAACAAAAAATGATGCTCTGATCTCCACTCGGCTCTAATCACCCAAGAAGGGATCACAGGCTATGATTGAAGTCTGATCTCAATTCTCAGCTACCAACTGTTTCACAGCAAAGACCGAATTGAAGTGCATCTGCAACCATAAATGCAACAACCCAGCACGACATGGGCCATGCCAAGATAGGGGAGCCAAGTTAATACATCAAAAATTTCTACCGAAGAATCGCTGAAGTATCAAGACATACTCATTTTTAGTAAAACTTCGAATCTGAGATCTAATTTCCCCAACAACTTTTAGTTCTAAAAGGTCTTTAGCCAAGAAAACACCGAGTAAAAATAGTCTTTTGCTTGGTAGTCCTGTATACCAATGACCTATGAGCACCACAGTGCAGAAGCTGCAGAACTAACTTCCAGAATCAAATAGTGTAAATCTTCAAACCTATTCGCTTTCCTGAATTTGCCTTGCTTCTGACTCTAAATTAGGTGGCCTTATGTAAGTCAGCTCTTTCTGAACCTGTATTCCACAGAATATCTATCCATAGTGTGAATCTAAAATCGCCATGACACCATCTCTAGCACTTCAAGAAGATATGAATAACTCTAAACTATGGGCTTAAAAGCCAAAGAAACCAAGTTCACTTGCTTTCTCCTTCTCAAAGGTCTCAAAGTACTGATAGATGATTGTAACAGCAAGAAGAATTCCAGTTCCTGAACCAATAGCACCCATGAAATCTGCCAACACTGTCAATGCACCGATACACATTCCTCCAAAAGCTGCAGCAGTTGGTATGTAGCGATTCAGTTCCTTCTGCAAATTGGAATCCCGGTGCCCAGGCATAACCATTTGTTGCTCCTGCAGAAATATCAGAAAGAAACATATGTCAAACACACTTTTTTGGGGTGACAAAATTTTTTGTGCGACACTAGTCAGATGAGCATTTTCCTTTGAATTCCGCAACCAAATGGAACATGGAAGATATTATGATGAATCTCTATTTATGGGATGAACATATTATCATATCCAACAAATAATCAAATAGAGAAACATGCAAGAAAAATATAGAATCAACAACTAAAAAATCAGCGGAAACAAGCATCATGAAGCTTTATTCAAGAGCAAATACTCTTGTATTTGATTACAGGGCGGTCTGTTGCCTTGCAGCTCCCCACATCAGCGATTAGATTCCTGACGTTTTAGCCTCCAAGCAAGTATGACATTATACACATTAAACACAACACAAATTTCTCTCACTATACCTATTTAGGAAAGATGGTCCATATTATGTTGGCTCTTTGGATGGTCCCTGGACAATTTGCCCAGTTCACAAGGATTTAAAACAGTTGGGAAATTTAGAAAGGGAGGCACTGTTGCAGCAGGAAAGATATAATAAGAGATGCATCAGAGATGGAAACAAAATTAGGAACATATCACCATTGACGAAGCAGCAAAAATCATTTGTAGAAAAAAAAAGTTTTAGAGTTTAAAATATCTTACCTTGAGCTGCTTCGCTACATCTTTGGCTGAGGATCCAGAAACTTCAATCCATGTCTTTGAGAACAGGGCACAGGCAGCAAGCATGAATACTATATAGAAAAGTGCATGGAAAGGATTTGCTGCCACGTCTGATAAGCTGAAAATTATTGTAAAGAATGAAAACCAATCAGTATTCGTAGCAGCGATACACCTCGTAAATCAGGATGGTAGTTAACATTTCATACAAACACGATACTTGATAAAAAGATGAAACTTAGAAAAAGTGGAACCCCAATGAAATTTTTGCTGGAGAGAAGTCTATAATTCAAAACACCATACAGCTTTTTACCTTGACGGAGCAGTGACATAATAAGCAAGGCCACCAACAGGAACTGATTGACCAGAATATTCAGATTCTTTCCACTTGCCCAGCAAGTTGACCAAGAAGTTTCCACCATACCTTTTGTATAACAACTGCGTGAAGGCAGTTGGAATTATTGAGCCAAGAACGGAGAAGTACAGCATAAAAACACTAAAAAAATTAGTAACATACAGAAGGTTTACCTGAGAAATGAAGTAAAGATTGGATACAAGTGCAGACTGAAGAATAATAGGCATATTGGAGGTGTAGAAAAGCTTTATTGGGTAAGATCCCTGTTGTCCGCGGGCATTTTTGGATCGCACAGGCAACACCACTCGAAAACCTTGGAAATAGATCACAATGAGGAAGATCAATACAGTTGCAAGAAGATTAGTCACATTTGGAAGATTCTGCCGGTAAAATGCCTCTCGGAGTGCACGCACTTTGTCCGTTCTGGTTATAAGCAAATGGAACGATGCGATGACTGCACCCTCAAACTCAGCACCCCTGCCGCTATTGATAGTTGTAGGACTGAATGCTTTCCAGATAATATTTTCACTGAACATGACAGTCAAAGATCACATTAAACTTCCGTAAGCTGCAATACCAGAAAACTACTACTATTAGCTAGAGCAAACATTCAATAAAATTCCTGGTGTTTACCAGATATTGGTAGCAATGAATAAGGATATCCCAGAACCAAGACCATAACCCTTTTGGAGAAGCTCATCTAAGCAAATCACGATTATACCAGCAAAGCATAGTTGAAGAATTATCAGAATAGCATTACCAACTCCGAGTTGACTGACACTTCCATACATTCCTGACAGGACATAAGCAACAGCCTCTCCAACCGCAATCAAGATACCCAGAAGCTTCTGAGCACCATTCCTGCAGCAATACAGAGATGAAAGTGAATATTAAACAGATTGCATGATAGAGATATAAGTTCCACGTGGTCAAAACCAACACTAGTGAACGTGAAGGTACAAAAAGAACTATAAAACACACAATGCAATCTCAAAAAGTGGCCAAAAAGCAATACATATAACTTACAATAGAGCACGGTCCTCACGGACATTGTTGTCAACTTCGATTATTTTTGACCCAGCCAGGAGTTGCATCACCAGTCCAGATGTCACGATGGGCGTAATTCCCAACTCCATGACAGTTCCACGGTTGGAAGCAAGAATAACACGCATCCAGTAGAAAGGGTCAGCACCAGTAGTTGAGTGTATGCCATACAGAGGAAGCTGGCTGCAGACTAGAAAGATAAAAAGAGAAATCACAGTGTATATGACTTTCTCTCTGAAGGGAATCTTCCTATCAGCACTCTGAACTTCAGGCAGAAAAGAAAGGAATGGCTTAACAAGATGCAGCACCCTAAATCCTCCTCCCATTTTTCACAAAACGAAGACAACCTCCCACGCCTGCATTTAACACCAACAAAAAGCATGATAAATGTGATTCATCCCAATTTGAATATAAAGAAGTTCATCTTTCATATCCCAAAATGCAGAAGTCACCCGTTAAATTGTAGACAAATGAAATCAAAGACCTGGATTTCCTAGCCAATACCGCAGGGTCAAGTATGAATAGGATAGCACTAACAGTACAGAAATCAAAATCCTGTACGAAGAAGTTCCCTTTAACAACAATTAAGATAATGACAAAGAGGTATTAAGTAATATCAAAAAATCAGCTGCTAACTAGAAATAAATCAACCCGTATATCTCCTGAAAAGCAGAATGAAAATGCAAATTTTTCAACCAGTTCATACATTACATTTTACAACTCAAATTTGAAGCCCATAATTGCATGCTGAAAAAAATCTGATTTTTGAGTTTTGCGAAGTAAATAACATGCAGAAGCAATTCCATCTCACACAAAAATTCACACAGAATTCTCAGCATCACTGATAGTAATCCAGTTTAGAGAACCCGTTTAGCGATTGAATTCTTATCGCCACAAAATACACGAATTGAGAAGTTTACCTTATAATAACAAATTCAGGTATTATATAGCGTTTGATAAATTATAAAAAAAAAAAAAAAAAAAAAAAAACAGAAGTCGAGATAATTGAACTTTTACTAGTCCGCCTCAAACAAAATTAGACCTCAAGAGTCAAGACCAAATCGAATCTGACTGAAACAACGTTATTCCACAGTTCAGATTCTAGAGCAATTGTTCTCTCGATTATCTATACAAACTTAAACAACAAAAATACAAGCAATAATAACAAATCGTACATCAATTGCGGATTCGTATTATTATACGGAAAAATCTCGTGCATGGCCATAATTAGAACAAGAGGAAAATCATAACATACAGCGAAAATACAGATCTACTAAGCGCGAGAGGACTTACTGTAGAATGTCTGAGAGAGGTGGATTCTTAATTCTTATGGGAGGGAAGTGGGGCGCGACCCGGGTTGGTCGGTTCTCAGCTGAATCCATGGAGTTGCGGGTCGGATATTTTAAACCGAATCGGACTCTTTCATCTATTCCCATAATCCGTTGGCTTTTTGGGTTGTCAACGTGGTATGTGGAATTAGTTGAATTTTGCCACGTTGTTCAGCCAATAAGTTCTCAACACGTAGGGTGTTAACTATGACGTGTCGTGAAAACAACTTTTTGGACAGAATCACCCTTGCCCGAATAACAGGTTCAAATTAATAGGAGTAAGATTCGTATTTTTATCATTAATATTATTTTTATATTTACTTAATTATATATCTTAATTAATATTCTATTAATATTTTTTGGTATCTAATTAATATTTTTTTCTGTTAGTTTTTTATATAATGACCATTTTCTTCTTAGATGATAATAAGTATATTAATACAATCAGTAAAGTTCATATTTTGTCATTAAATTTATTTGATATTGAATACTTATAAATAACTCAATTAATACTCGATTTTGATATTAATATATTTTGATATTAATATCACTTGGGTACATAAATAATTATAAATTATTTAATTAGCACTCGAGGTTCACCATTAATATCTTGTTGGTATCCATTTAATAATTTTTATTATTTTTTTATATAATGATCATTTTATCCTTAAATAAAAAAAATATACTAAAAAAATTGAATAAAATTTGATCAGTATATTTTCTAACTTTCTTTGTTACAGTTGAGTGTTATACTTGATATTAATATTTTATTGATTTATTTTTTTTCTTCTTACTTTATTTATCTATATTCATAAAATAACTTATTACTTAATATTTCATTATATTAAAACTAAAATTCATAATGCATTTTTGTAACCACAGAGAAGTTGAATTTGCATTTCAAAATTGGCTTTTGAATCCATATCTATGCTTTGCAGTTAAATTTTAATATATCGATTAAATAAGAACATATATATTTGACAATGAAAATTTTAATTCCTCGTTACTTGACTGTTAAATTAAATTATTTAATAATAAATTTTTCTGTATATATCGAGAGATAATAATTTTGATAATTAAATATGAAGATAAAAAGACAAATTGTTATATTTTTATTATCTAAGATAAAATGATCACCATATAAAAATAATGAATTGCGTACCAAAGATAAAATTTGTGTATTAATTAAATTATTTTTAACTACTCATGTACCAAAATAACTTTTGTAGTGGAACTCATATATTAATTGAGTTATTTCATAATTACTCATGTACAAATATAGCATTAATAACAAATTTTGGTTACTAAAATAAATTTTACTCCATCAATAGATGCTATCTAAATCCCACCAGCTCCCCACGTAGTTTCTTAAATTGCTTGCTCCATTTTGATGGTATTGAACAAAATTAAACAGCGGCTTTGGAAACAGGATACCTATTGACAACATCGCATGCATGCATATCTAAGGATCAAGATCGGGAGATTGCTTATTCAACTTCAATCTTAAAATGTCATCGAGTTACAAAAATATAAAATCACCATGAAATAACAGAACATAGGATAAAATACTTATCATCACAATGAAACAAACAAGTCCACCTTGATTTTCTACCAGCAAAAACCACCTCTATAGGGGTATATGGTAACACGTGAGCAGCAATCGTCGCCCCAATCTCATGCACCCAGTACGAAGCAGAACAAACATACAATTGAAATGAACAACTCTTGATGATTAACATGATGCTGCTATAGGAAATCACTATCCATACTTACAAACAAATTACATGAGTTACAAACCGTGCACATTAAATTTCCTTCAAAATTTTATACATGTACTAAATAATTTGGACAAGGATTTTCCCTCTCTTTTTTTCTTTTTTCCGGGTATGTCAAAACGCACGAGTAAACTGGGAACAAATTTCCCCTCCTAAATATCAGATAGTCACCTCAACTCTATCAAAAAACTTTAATCAGTTAAAAAGTGAGGGGACGTGCTGCGGAGACAGAAGGTGCCACAAGCATACAACTGCAGATTCTGTCAACTCTATCTATCACTCTATCTCGTTTACATCAAGCTGGCAACTTCAGTTTCGCATTATCTTTCCAGCTGCAATAACAGAGTGGAAATGTAAGGATGGAAGAGAATTAGCCAGAACAGAATTGATAGCTTATGATGTCTGTGGGCTAGTTACCTGATAAAGTAATAATAGAAGAAGTCTGCATAAAGGGCAGTTTGGACAAGCCCAGAGACGCAGGCTGAGCAAATAAAGGAAACACAATCAAACATCAAAGCAAACAGAAGAGTCACTTAAACTAACTTCTTTACCGACTTACAGATCCATCGACTAAAATGCTCCTCAGTGAAATAGCGGTATATCCAGTTCAGGATGTAGAAGGCTCGATAGGCCCTGTAAACAAGAATGCCATAACAAGTTTTAACTAACTTGGAGTTCTGACTTACATAATTTATATGACAAACAATTATTCTCAGGGTAACAAGTTTTGACAATGACACATAGTTTGTTGTAGAAAGGCAGTAACTTTGAGATAACAGGCTCATTTCTTTGTTTCTCTCTGTATTTTGTATTTTTCTCCAAAAATATGGAATCTTCTGCATCTCCAGCAAGCTCATTAAATTTTCAATAGTTCTAAACTAATCACACATGCACCATTGTCCCAATATCACATATCTCGTACACTATGTCAGAAGGCACATTATTCAAAATATTCACATCATTCAGATTATTCAATCGGAAAACAATATGCAATTATAGCACTACACTGGTAAAACATGTATCCTATGATACTTCAACTAATGAAGTGTTAGTGATTCAAACAGAATAACCAGATGGACACTACTATTTGATAAGTGATTACTATTTAATATTTCCATGAGATTGAGATAAAATTCAATAAACTTAGATGTGATGCTCATATGTTACCAAATAATAGAACCATGCTTAGTATGCATTATCTTCCCTGTAATGTGGCAATCAGTTGGAAAAGGAAAATGAGGTTACCCGAGAAAGAAAACATATTGACCAGTCAGATTGTCCACATTTCCACTTCTTTGCAAAAGGACCAACTGTGGCAGAATTGCAACCGCCTCCAAGTATATTGAGAACGCCCAAAATATCTGGAAATATATTTTAAATCATAATAATCAGTTACAAAATGACCAGCAAATATAAAGTTAAGAAAGAGTTTACATGAAAATTTAAGCTATGCAAATCTTGTAACATTTTCCAAGAAATTTACATCTTGTCCTATATATTATCATTCAACCAAAGCATGTGAATGAACAAACAGGCATTGAAAAATTAAATTGATCATATAAGCATCCTCCAAGTACAAACACGAGCTTCTAGGACAGGCAACACCAAGCATCATGCTTATAACCACCCCAGTGATTTCTTTCAAATAAGTGAAATAACAGAAAAGAATCACAATCCAAGGAAATTAAACTGACCTCCTGAAACGAGAACTTCTCATGAACAAGTAGGGCCAAGAGAAAACTAATTCCCACAAGAATATAATGCCTAAACGTGTCCAACTCACGATCATAGGACCGCTTGACAACTCGGTGAAATCTCATGCACCATACAATTGCCAAGGAGCTCCCAATGAAGACCAGTTTCATTACAGTGTTATAAACTGATATGAAGTCGGAAAACAAATCAAGGTACCGAGCCAGGAACACAAATGCATACAATTCTTGCGTCTTCAAGGAAATCCCTGAAAATAATGTACGCCTGTTAGTTGCATTGTCTCATAATATCATATTCAGTAAAATTCTTCACACTCTCCCCTATAAGACCAGGGTGAACGGAAAAAGCATTCAATTAGACCAGCTCAGGTAATGTATTCTGTCAATACCATAAAGAAAATTGAAATAAATTCCATTAACAGTAACAATTAATACAAGGAAAAGTGGAGCTCGTTTGATAACCCCAAACGACCATACTTCTAAAATCAAAAACGATTTAGCTTCATCAGAAAAAAATTCAAAAGATCGAGAATGCAATATTAAAATCCTGGGACACCATATGCGGAGAATCCCACCCAGTACCCTGTATAACCCTAACCTATGCAATTCCAGAATCTAATACAGCGTAAACGAATAAGAACAATAAATTTCAACTTAAAGTTTAAGTTCCGCGTCAATTAAACTATTATAGCACAACTTAAAACCCTAACGCACAAACATTCAAAAGAACGTATCGAATAACAAAAACAAACTGAGGCGTAAATGCAACACCTGAGCATGATTTGGTGGCATAGATTTTAAGGAGGAGTACTAAGATACTGATCAAATGCGTCATATCACCGGCAAATCTGAAAATATTCATGGCTGCGAAATTTTGAAGAGAGTTCGAGAATCAGAATTTTCTTTTCCCCTTCGTCTTCTTCTTTTCGCTTCCCTGCAGAGAGAGAACGGCAGCGGTGGAGGAAGTTTGCAAGTTTTAAACTTTGACGCCAATAAATTTTAATAGAAATTTTGAGATCAGAGAGGTGGTGGCCGGTGGGGGTTTGCAAGTGATTCAATAATAAAATAACTGAAATTTGGGGAGAGGATATATGGACAGCTGATCTGCTGATGTGGCAGTCCGAAACCGTTTAAGACTTCCACGACTACAACATCTCCTATTTGGCCTTTTTATCCTTTTCCCTTTCTTCTAATTATAAATAGTAATTATATTATTGAATTAATATTTTAATAAATTAAAAATACATCGATTTAATTAAAAATTATAAAATAATACAACATAATAAATTCACAAAAGTATGATAACCACCCACATATTTAGTAAAACTAAAACTCGTGACTTTTAATTAAATTGTGAGATTTCAGTCTTAACAATGAAGCTATTTGACCTTTATTTCTAAGAGTAGGTTGATAATCAAAAGAATAACCCTATTGACACATTATTTAATTTGATGATCGTAATTTTGCACATATGTAATCAAGGGTATTAAGTAAAAATTTGTCTTCAAAATACAATTACGATATATATAAAAATCATAGAATATGATAGAATTTTATATCTTTTTTTATTTTAAATTCAAAAAGAAAATTAAGGGACCACTATAACCACACGTGACTCCATACACTTTACAAGTATCAAGAAAAATTATTTAGGTAAACTCTTATCGTGCCATTGACGTGTAAGAATTGAGTATGAATGAAATTATTATTTTAAAATTCACTCATATATATGATGGTATAATTAGTTACTCACTTTATGAGACACGTTATTAGTTATTCTAACATGTTGGATCGAATTCCCTTTTTCTTTTTTCTATATTGACAAAATTATCGTTATATCAATATTAGTTACACCAGATAATGATAGATGCATTGTGATTAAAGAAATCAAACTTTTTGAAAAATAAAATAAAATAGAAAGCAGGAATAAAAACTTATTATTAATAAGTTTAAATAGCAATAATTCTTCGCTGTTTTTACTTTTAAATTCCAAACCTAACACCCGAACCAGAAGCTGTAAAAACTTTCCACGAAATTATGTAGATCGTTGAAAGATAGTGGAATCCCACTTTCCTACACCTCTTCAACTTCCCCAGACGAAAACCGAGAACCCTCTCAGCTTGAGAGGGGGGGAGGGAAAGAGAGAGAAATTCGTGCTCACGCGAAAACTCAAAATCGTTTTTGACTATTATTTTATTTTTTCGGGTTCTACTTCAATCTTGGAACTCTGGGCACCGGAAATATTTGACCGGTGATTAGTATCGCGACTCTCACGTCATGGGTTGCGCTGGATCGCGTGACAAAGTCGATGGTACTGTGTTTCTTGCGTTCTTGACTCGATCTTGACTCTTATTTCTTGAATTTCTTGTGTCAATGATTGGTGAAGGGATTGATTTCGTGCAATTAGGTATTTGATGGTAGGGTTAAAATAAATCATTTCTACAATTTAGCAATATTGCTTGGTTTTCTTTATCCTATTCATGTGTTCAATGTTATTTGATTATGGGTTGATGAATGTGGTGGGTATTGTATGAACAGTTTAAACTTGTTAATGTATTTCAAGCTTGAGGATTGTGTTTTAAACACCTCATTTCATGTTAGGAAAGCTCATTTTATTTTTCAAGGAGGAGATTGTCTTGCTTTGTTTCACGATATCTATTGTAGTGTCAGAAAGTCTATGAAACATCCCTCATGTTTTAAGTTTAATAAATATTTTTTTCCTTTCCTTGCTTCCTTTCGTTCTGCTGCAACATTACTGGGTATTTTGTTCTTAATCAAAATTTTGAAGAAGTTTTCAGAAGTTTCATACCGAGAATGCTGTAAGTCTGGCGTGATGAAGATGGAACTAATTCTCTATATTATGCTAGTACAATGCTTTTTGTCTTTTAAACAATATATCATGGAACTTGGATGCATATCTGTGAATAAGAATTCCAATTAGGTTCTTGGCAATCTGAATATCCCCATTCTATTTGCTGCTAGTAAAAATAGCTGTGAACTGTCTGACATTAGATATTTCACGTTCCAGGTTCTGAGGTGAAAGGATATTTTAGGTTGAATGAGTTTCATTTCTTAAAAGAGTAGGACTTGCTTTGTTTTGTAAATCTGCCAGTCCTGTACAAATTGGGAATGCTGGATATATTATCTTTTATCAAGATGGGGCCTTGAATTTTCAGGACCAGAGTTTAAGATAACCGAAGTGAAGGATATCTTGCCTGTAAAAGAAAATGGATGCTTAGTAATCCTAACTAATTTTGAATGGAATCATCTAACAGAATGTGGGATTGGCTAATTCAATAGGGCATGCATATTCACACATCTATATGACGCCTGGTTGTGCTTTAGTCTGCTTGATGATGA
The DNA here is from genome assembly GCF_026168435.1 of Sesamum indicum. Taxonomy (NCBI): domain Eukaryota; kingdom Viridiplantae; phylum Streptophyta; class Magnoliopsida; order Lamiales; family Pedaliaceae; genus Sesamum; species Sesamum indicum. Next base: position 17,276,829 of record NC_142668.1, read on the forward strand.
TTTCCTGGTAATTGAGCCCCTAAGTTCTTGCATCACTTTCTCTGGGTCCAGAAACTTCAAAGAAGATACGGAAACCCAAGTCATGGAAGCATTCAGAAGCAATAACAAGGGAACAACTAACACAGATGCGTGAGGAGTTCTGGGACACTGCTCCGCATTATGGTGGTAGGAAAGGTATGTAATTCATAAATACCCTTTTGCAATGTTGTAATGTGATATGTCGATGAAGCGCCCAATACAATAATTCATCTGAGTTCGTTATGCAATTGGCTGCTCTAAAGCTCAATCTAATTTGTGAATAATATTCAAGTCTAATGCTAAGCTTTCAGCTTTCTGATGAGCTTCCTTAGTTATAAATTCTTACACTTACCAGCTTGTTAGTAAATCTACATGTTTTATTCTTAGCAATGGTTGAACTGAACTGGCGATTATTGAGATTCATTTATCTGGGTTGCTGTTTGATTTCCTCATTTCTTTATTATTGTCAGAGATCTGGGATGCTCTCCGGGCTGCAGCTGAGGCTGATTTGACACTTGCACAAGCAATTGTGGATAGTGCTGGTGTTATTGTTCAAAACCCTGACTTAACAATCTGCTATGATGAGAGAGGTTGGTACTCAATTTCTGCTTCTGTAATCAATGCCACTCCTATATTCGTCCTAAATCCAGATGTGATCGCAGGTGCCAAGTATGAGTTACCCAAGTATGTTTTGAGTGAGCCTACAAATCTGATTCGTGACAGTTGAGACTCTGCGGGAGTGTATATCATGTAAATTGGCCTCATTGTGATTTTGTTTCTAATGTTATTCCATTTAAATCCTGGCCCATGGCGATCTGCTTGAACTGTTGTACTAACACTTTATGATTAATGCCAGCCACCCAGATTTGCACACATGGTGATATATATGGTGAAGGAAAACTAGAATGCAACATTCATTTCAAATGACAATGAATTCCGTTCCATTGTGCACTAATTCTGCAGTTATCTTGGATACCAAAGGCAAAGAAAACTATTATTTGGTTCAGTAGTTTTAGTCTTTTCACAGGTCTGATGTCCCCAATGTTAAAAGTAAACTTGGAACCAAACATGAAGATTGGTTGACGCGTTCAATATGGGGAACTTGGGGAGGATGAGTGGCTTGTATCATGTTGTTCCATTTATACGTGAAGGGGAAGGTTCCTGCTCATGGATTATGGACAAGCTAACTATGTAGAGAAAACCAAGGGCTATTGAACCGAGGAAATATTTATACATAACTTAGATTGATCATGGTATTCTCATGTTTTAACGTAGTTGGCATCTAAATCTTTTTAGCTTGGGATCATGAGAAATCTTAATTATCTTTCAATTTGATTTGTAATTGTCCCATTGAAGTGCGCACGTGGACTTCACCCTGATCGAATTGAGGGGGCTCGGGACTAGGGAAATTGTAATAATTTTTCCTGAATTTATCTCCATTGCTGTAAAATGTAAATCCGAATAATTTCATTGCCCTTCTTTGCAACGCGATCTAACAGCACCCCACCGCCACCACCACCACCTCCGTTCCCCTTTCTCTGTCTGGCTGTCTGTGTGTGTGTGTGTTTTCCTGCCTACGGCTCTGTTTATTGCAACACTGCGTATCGGCATCTGGAGGAATACTGCTGCTGGTGACGCCAAACCTCTATACATACTACACGTATGAGGCGCAACTTAGGTGTATTTCTTTTCAAAAGAACATAATGCATATGAAGGTGGGTTCTTTAGTTTTCTTGAAAGAAGTTGGAAGTTTAGAACCCATTGTGGCATTCATGTACAAGTATGGAGAAATAGATCTGATATAGATAGCCAGCGAGAGCAAACAAGGGAGACACTTAGTATGGGCAACAAGCGACAGTGAGTAGTCTAACTCCAAGATTCAGGTTAGTCAATGCTGTCTCGTCTTCCCAATTTCTTCTACGTACTTCAAGATGCCAACCATCAACTTGCAAGCCTTTTCGAAAAAGTCTAGTCCCTGAGATTGTTCACCCGCAAAGCCTGTGAGGAACAAAGAGTTTTTTTGTATTTCAATTAGAAAAGATTTTGAGCCTTCCTAAGCAAATTCCAATTCGGGCCGGAGTCACAGGAGCAATGACGGTTATCTAATTAACTGCTGCAAATTTACGTGGGTTTTTGGTTTTAAGGGGTTTGTACTTGGGTTTCTGGAAGATTCATCTTTGGAATGACGATTTTCACCTGTCATAAAGTATTTATAGGAATCATATTGATGAGCTACCCATGAAGCTTTTGATAGCTTGGTTTTGGGGCAAGCATTAGTTGGTTTAATGGATGATGCTGTATTCGTGATCTGGTAAGCACAGAAGACCTTGGACATTTGAAAGTTAAGAGCATGCCGTTTTCTCTAACATCTTGTCTTAATTCAAGAAAATTGCCATTTATGTTCTGATCATTAGTAGGACTGTCCATAACATACTTAAGGATGTGAATGGTAAATATAAGTGATCATCTACAGGACCATATTCATTTGACGAAATGCTCTATTGGAAGAAGCTTGTGCAGAAGCATAGTAGTCCAATCTTGAGAATATTTCTTTATGGATAACATTGTAGTGCTTCGAGGTCAAGGTCTCTAAGGGATCCTTCTGAGAGTCCATCCTCATGTCATGAGGTTCTACAAAGAGGGGAAAGTAATGCTTTGTTCAATGGAAGACGGTCTGTCCCCATGGACCGTCCCAAAGAGTGTGGAAGGATGGCCGGAAGCTCTCCTGTTACTGCTCCACCTAAATCGAGAGCAGAACTTGTCAGTTTAGATAATCACCAATCAAGCCATGCGACCATAGCAGCAAGGATGGATTCGTCTTCATATTTGATGAATGTGATACTTTGTCTTCTGGTTGTTGGAGTGCAATATCAGAGTTCATTGATCGAGCCCCTAGTAGGATTGTTTTTGTTTCTGTTTGTTCAAGTCTTGATGTGTTCCCTCTTGTAATGATATCCAGGTGAAAAATTCTTTTTCCCTAAGTCAAAGGATGCAGACATAATATGCACCCTGCATGGGCAAACAAAGAAGATTTAGAAATTGATAAGGATGCCCTAAAGCTTATCGCATCAACATCTGATGGATGTCCGTGGGATGCTGAGAAGACTTTGGAAGAACTGAGTTTGCTTGGGCAGAGAATTTTTGTGCGTGGTGCAGCGTGCAGGAACTGGTACATACTGTTTCTGTCGGGTCTTCATTCAATCCCATCATGAATGAATTATCGCACTGAATAGGCCAAGCTCTTTCAGCATCATGCTATGTTTTGCATTTAACTGCTATCGAGTATGTTTGCTAATAGCATATTGGCTACAACTGCTACAGAGTTTGCAAATTGCATCAAGTGTTTTTGCTTGTTTCAGGAAGTAGATATGCTTTCTGTCCTTAATAACTTATATTACACACTGTGACCTGTTAAACATAAAATGGATAACACTTTACAGATGAGAAGTTGGTAAATCTACTTGATTTAGCATTATCTGCTCACACAGTCAACACAGTGAAAAATCTGGAAATATTAGGAAATCTGGTGCTGAGCCATTAGCATTACTGTCGCCGCTGGCTACAGTCATAACTGATATTCTTCTTGTTGGAAGCTATTACATCATGAAAGAAAGGCCTGAAAGGAATTTTCTCCAGCAGCAAGCACGTGAGTCTTATTGTCTAATGTCATTTGATCTTCTCATATTAGCATTGGCGTAATGCAGCATAATATCTAACCATGTTTTGACATGCCTTTTCATTATCAATCCAGTTTGCAGTGTCAAATTTACCTGTTCTTGATTGTTTGTTTTGACAGTTTATGATGGGTAAACCTTTCTTTGCTACTTTGCAATTTCATTCCATATTAATCTTTGTCCTTTTGTGACTGGTAAAGAAAGTATGTCATTAACAATGTCAAAGAAGACTGGGAACACTGTCTAGCACTGAAACGTTGTCTGAGGCAGAAAGGACCCGAGGTCGTCCAATGACAGACTGACTTGGCTCATTGATGCACTGCTTCAACTGGCTCCTGATGAACAACAAATACTACCCAGTCCCTCTGCAGATGGTAGATCATAGTCCTTTTTTCATGAATAATTCTGAATTAAGAGGGAGACCCAGGGAAAGCACATACTTTTCAAGCTGGAAGTTCTGGGGATGTATATTATAATGCCAAGTTAAAGGGTATTTGTCTGGATGGAAAAGGAAACCTGAAGGTGGGTGGTTTCTCAACAGGTGGACAGTGCTGCAAATCGGAAATCAAATGGACAAAGTTCAATTACCAGGTAAGTTCCATCTGGGAATTGAAGAAGTTTGGTTGGAAAGGCTTGAAAAGATCCCATTAATGAATAGCATAAAAGTTGGTGCATCAGGAAGGAAAGCTGGTCTCACTCAGTTATGGTACACGCACTATTATTGTTGGACTATTCTCGTCTTATGACGCCACACGTAACCTCAGTTTTAGTTGTTTCTTGAAGTGTGGTTATTCTTCACTTCCATTCTTTTCTTTCACATATTAATTCTTGCATGTGCGGTAGAATTAAAGAGATGTTTATACATCTTAAGTGTCAGGGATTTTGCAGCTCCAACTGTGGCAACTGCTGTTCAACTCAGCTGACAAATTCTGAGGAAGAAAATTTTAGACCGCACATCTTACAAGCATTTGAGTCGGTTCATAGATCACCTGTGACCATTGAGATCAGATGCGAATCAAGGAAGGAAGTCGGTGTAGGACAAATTTTGTTCCCAGCATCTCATGGTGTGGGGCTGACTATTCCCAAGCTGACCCCCATCAGAAGGTAAAAATATGACATAAAAGTCTTAAAATTTCGGAGTTTGGAAATTAAGATTATCAAAGTATGCAGTGTGATGTGATTAGTACAGATGATTGTCTGCATTTGCATGTTGAATGATATTTTGATCATCAAACTGGAAAAGTGAAGCAATCATGCACAGTAGTGTACAGAGTCGTGCTAAAAAAGAAAGTATTGTGATGATTGAAGTTAATGTTTTATAACATGCATTCTGTCATGTATACATACATACATACTCAAGTCTGAACTTGGGGTTTGCTTTTGAAGTTTGATTCAGAGTTGTTTTGTATCCCCAATCATCAATGATTGAAATTTCTATGACTGCTGAAATTTGTCTCCAAGATGAAATGAAATTTTTATACAGCTTTTACAAATGAAGTTAATTAATATCGGAGTAGTAAATAATGTATGTTTTTGATCATATCATAGAGCATTAATTGAAAACAAATGGTTATTGATGATTGTTGTTGTTGTACCTACTTAATTTCTTCATATTTTATGTATTGCAAATTTTCATGTGACAAAATATAAATTAAAATTAAGATTTGATGGCTTAGTGAAAGGACAAAGGGGAAGTGATGATTCTTAGACTTTAAACTCCCGTGGTCGGCTACTTTGAATCTCCAAGTGGACCTTGCTCTTCTTGCTCAATCTTGGTCTCTTTTTATTCATTAATAAAAAATATTTGTTGTATACATATTTGCAGCCAGAAGGAGGAGGACGACAACAGTATCATGTTGTTGATATATCGTGTTTTTATCTAGGACGTGAAACGTAGAAACGGGAGTTTATTGATAGGATGAGGAAGTGGATGAATCAAAGTAATGGAGGGAGTCCCTACCACAAACATCTTCATCACGTCAATCAGTCTGGACTTGCTTCCCTCCTCCTACCATTTGGAATTTATGTTTGTATTTTTCAAAGTCACCAGTTAAAATACAGTAAAATGGGGTTTTTGGTAGTAGGCGTCGATATTTGACTCGCACCGCCTTTTATGATGATAAATATGGGAATGGGAATGAAGTAGTGCAAGTGCACCGTGTTTGTAAGGTTTATTTATTAATTGGGCAGCGTTGTTTTGTTTGACTTTGTTGCCCGTAAAGGACGTCAGTGTGTTGACTGGTTTATGGAATTCTCAAGTACGTGGCGTGATCGTAACGTCCGGCACCGTCTGGGTTTACGCGAAAATCAATGGAACAAAGTAGATTAGATAGGGGCATAGGTGGTTCTGAATTCTGATTCATTGTAACCACTGCTGCTTGGGGACAAAGTTGAACTGGATAATATAATATACATACATGTGCATCACTGCATGTGCTCAAATTACCATACCTGATGATGTGTGGCAGTAACACTCCCAAAAAAAAAAAAAAAAGGTCAAAGCAAGCATAATGATGAAGCCCTAATCTCAAGTGATTCCCCCACCTCGATTAACTATCCCTTTTTCTGAAAAGAGGAAGAATTCAATGCTGCAATCCCAATTTCTTTTTAATGTAAAAGTGGTGTGAGTGAGCGGTAATAAAAAGGGACAATGGCGTAAGGTTGGAGGGGTCAACTATGGAATTAATTGCAAAGTGAGGACCCACTTCTTCAATTTCTTTGCTTCACTTTTATTAATTGGGAGAGAAAGAAAGGAAGGTGGAAACAGTAGGTCAACCCTTCACTACCATTTCTGTTTTTCTCATTACCATATCACTCACCCTTTAACTTTCACTTTTACCCTTTTATCACATGTAACAATTATAATCATAATTATTAAAATATGTAATATAATTTTAAAAAACAACCTATAACAAATATATTATATTTATAAAAAAAATTCTAATATAGAACAATACCCAAAAAGAAAAAGAAAGGGAAGATAAAGTAGAAAAAATGGATGGACAGAAATGTGGATAGTAGAGATAACAACCACCCCTGTTAGGCTGTAAATTATTTATAATAAAAAAAACGAAAAGAGAGAGAGAGAAGGAGAAGGAGAGAGAGAGAGAGAGCGGCCCCCGGGGCGGGGGTTTCCTTAGGCGGAGGTCAGTGTCAAGCAGGCAGGCCTGCGTAGAAATAATAGAATTTGGTAGAGAAAAAAACCCAAGAAGAATATATAATTTAAAACCTTGAAAACGTATTGGTAGTAATAGAAATAGAAAATTGAGTGAGTCAATCTTACTGGAACTTAGTTAGAAATCAAAACCCTTTTTCCGTGAACGCGGAATCAGAACCCACATAGTTTTTCCAATACCCATAAAACGCGCCCAGAGGCCATCCCTCCGATTATTTTCTCTTCTCTCCGTACCAAACAACGCTTCATATTCAAATTCTTGAGTTCCATTTGTAAATTTGATTACAAGAGTTTTTTCTTGCAGTAATTACCATGGCATCCGCCGCCATATTTTCGTCGTTGATGAGGCGGAGATCACCGACGCTGGAGGCTTTTCTGGCGCCGGTGGATCTACCAAATGCCGCCCTTTTGGACACTTTGCGTGCTATTTCTATGGACCTGCTGTTATCCTTTTCGGGTAAAGATAAGACACCTCCCTATTTTCAGGTAAAGAATTCCAGATCTTTAATCCGGAAAATCCAGGTGATTTCTCTTCTCCTGGATGCTTTCCGGGACTTGGGGTTCTCGAAAATTTCTACCACTGTGTTTTTGTGCTTCAAGGAGCTGTACCTCCTGCTTTACAGGTCCAAAATCTTGATCGACTACGTAAAAGGGTCGACTAAGTTGTGGCTGTTGCTTCAGAACCAATCAATTTCGGGTCATTTCCATGATATGAATCAGGAAATCTCGACCCTTTTGGATGTTTTTCCTTTGCGTGAAATTCATTTATCTGAGGATGTTAAAGAACAAGTTGAATTGCTCAGGAAACAATCAAGGAAGTCCAAATTGTCGATTGATAAGAATGATGATTTACTGAGGTTGAAGCTTTACTCTTTCTTGAATGAGTTTGAGAATGGAAGGATACCTGACAGGAACCAGTTGTACTCTTTTTTTGTGGAGAAGTTGCGAATTTGCAATGTCAAGAGTTACAGAGATGAGATTGAGTTCTTGGAGGAGCAGATTGTGAATCACGATGGGGATATTGAGCCTACGGCCTCCGTTCTCAATGGATTTGTGGCTTTAATGCGGTACTGTAGGTTCTTGCTGTTTAGATTTGAGGATGAGGATGGTGAACTGGGAAAGTGGAAACGCAGGACAACGAAGAAAGGGCTGATCACTCGGGAGATTGCCGACACATTTATTACAATCCCCAAGGATTTCTGTTGTCCAATATCACTGGATTTGATGCAGGATCCTGTAATAGTGTCGACAGGGCAGACCTACGAGCGTGCGTCTATTGCGAGATGGGTGGAGGAAGGGCATTCCACTTGCCCAAAGACAGGGCAGATGCTTGTTCATACTAAGTTGGTGCCGAACCGGGCTCTGAGAAATTTGATTCTGCAATGGTGTATGGCTAATGGAATTCCGTACGATCCACCAGAAAATGCAGATTACTCCTCTGAATGTGCAGTTTCTGCTCTTCCCAGCAAGGCAGCCATGGAAGCCACTAAAGCCACAGCAGGTCTTCTTGTTGAACATCTGGCAAATGGGACCCCAAGAGCCCAGACTGTGGCTGCGAGGGAGATTAGGTTGTTAGCTAAAACAGGAAGGGAGAATCGGGCTTGCATTGCTGAGGCTGGAGCTATACCCCTTCTGAAAAGACTGCTTTTGTCTTCAGATGCTTGTGCGCAAGAGAATTCTGTGACTGCAATGTTAAACTTGTCAATTTATGATAAGAATAAAAGCAGAATTATGGACGTAGAAGGATGCTTAGGCACGATTGTTGGAGTTCTGAGATATGGGCACACTACTGAGGCGAGGGAAAATGCTGCAGCAACATTATTCAGCCTCTCTGCTGTGCATGACTATAAGAAACAAATAGCCCAAGAAGGTGGGGCAGTAGAAGCTTTGGCTGGACTGCTGAGAGAGGGAACTGCCAGAGGCAAAAAAGACGCGGTAACCGCCTTGTTTAATTTATCCACCCACACTGAGAATTGTGCAAGGATGATAGAGTCAGGAGCTATAACAGCACTAGTAGGAGCACTGGGCTGTGAAGGTGTTTCTGAAGAAGCTGCAGGTGCATTGGCCCTGATCGTGCGACAGCCAGTGGGGGCTGAAGCAGTCGCGAAAGAGGAAATGGCAGTGGCCGGGTTGACTGGAATGATGAGATGTGGCACTCCAAGGGGAAAAGAAAATGCTGTGGCAGCGTTGCTTGAATTATGTAGAGGAGGTGGGGCAGCCGCCACAGAGAGGGTGCTGAAAGCTCCGGCGCTCGCTAGCTTATTGCAGAGCTTACTCTTTACGGGTACCAAAAGAGCTAGGAGAAAAGCAGCGTCACTTGCTAGAGTCTTCCAGAGGTGTGAGAATGCTTCGTTGCATTTTGGCGGGTTAGGTGTAGGGTATGCATTTGCAGGGAACTCAGCTGAGCCTAGAGATACAAGTTTTGCTGGTGATGTTGGAATGCCAGTCTCCATTTCTGTGCCTGTATTATAGTGGTGAAATGCACATTTGTGGTGTTGTTTAACCCATTCGTTACTCATCCCATTTTTTATCTGTAATAGTTACAAAAATTTTCATTCAAATACCAATATAAGAAAATGAGGTTATAGACATAAATCTATTCGTTCAGAGAGAAGGGCTGTTTATTGATCTTTCCATCCAATTACGTTTGTGATATGCAGTGGTCTGGGATGGTTGGAACAAATGGAAACTTAATAATGCATCTTGACAATGTCTGAACACCGTAGTTCACTTTCTTAACTCTCTTACGTTTGGGAAAGTGATTCTTGAGATGGCTCTTCAACCAGAAGATCAATCACTGAGCCAACCAATTTGGTTAATGCACCTACAGTTTGGTGACCCTGTTTGGATTTGGTTCATCCTTCACAGTAGAAGTGATGCCCTCTGGCTACTTATTAAGAGAACACATCATTGATGCGTTTAGATTGCCAAGATACATAAATACAGTTCTGGATTCATGGAAAAACTTTGTTGGAACCTTTTCTTCCTTGGACACAAAGATGACACTTTTAGCAAATGACAGGAATGTTTGTCGACCGCCAATCCACTAAATTCCTCCCTTTTAACGTCTTATGAGAAATCTAATATTGCCTCTCTAGTAATTCTTTTAAGTATGGAATTTGTCTACAGTTCAATTATCAGCATCTACATATCAGCAACTGCAGGCTTTCGCTTTAGGTTAGTTCTCATGCACGGCAGTACCTATTATTTGACTATGAATATTAAGATATGCTGAGGGCAGGCAATTTCGCATTTGAAGATGATAAGGATGAAAATTGCTGCTTAAAGAAACATGCTTGTTCCTGAATACTCAAGTATCAGACATGTATTTGCATAGAAATCTGAATATTACTTCAATTCTCCTAATTCTCTGGAATGACTAGTACTTAAAAACTGTCACAAGCCAAATCTTGGACACTTGACATGCAGCAAATGGACACCCATGCTGAGCTTGGGTTGAGGTATAATTAAAACTGGAAGCAAAACTACAGTTTCGAGTAGCAAAGTAACTGTACCCATCCTGTTTCCTGCAAAACAGAAGTGCAAGAAGTACATAGAGCGCCCATATGTCTTTACATCATTCTATTTAACTCATAGAAAGTGAGAGTGAAGAAAATCATACAGTTCAAATTATGTCCACAGTTCCAGGTGACCAGCATCCTCCATGTCAGGATCATAGGGCTTAGGGATCAGAAATTCCCTTTGTATTTCAATATTTGACGCCATCATCTCGTCAAGTTCCATAATGGCTTTGGAGTGATGGGCGGCTAAATCTCCCTGGTCTAACCCTGCATCCTCCTCCAGCATGTTCTTCCAAAATTGACAATGTTCAGCATTTTCTCTAGTGTTGTTAACCTTGTTGTCTCGAGTGGAGCTCCCTGAATCATCAACAGAGGTGACTAATTTCTCTGTGGAAATATCAACATTGTCCGACAGCTCCACTTTGCGTTCTGTGGTAGGTGGAGTATGCACTCTTGGTCTCTTTGAGTTATCACCACTTGCCTCATCTTTCATCTCTCTCAAGTACTGCATAAACTGCTTTAAAAATACTGCAATTTCCATTTTCTCATCTTCAAATTCTTGAAGTATCGTGGTTGTCTTAAGACTTGTAAGCTGATCTTCCATATTGTCCAGACTCTCTCTGAGCTTTTGAATTTTCCATTTCATGTCATTTTGCTCTGTCACCATAGCATCTAATTTTGTCTCTATTGCAGCAGTCGTGGAATCATGATCAGGAGTTAAACGGCCCCGCTTATTGGTGACTTCAGATTGTTTGTTCCTCCTTTTGATGTTCTTCAATAAGTGCTTTTTCCCTGCTTGAAACCATTCATTTGCGTACTCATACCGATCCCAACTGATCTTTCTGAATCCCTATACAAACATCAAACAAACAGAAGTTGAACTGAATAAATGCATGTGCAGAAAAATGTCAAGAAATAGCTTGATTAATCCTGTAACCCAACAAAATCATAAGATCCACGATATGTAGATTGATACAGACATAATTATTGAGCTGGTAGACAAAGCTGGAGAAATTGCTACTCTTGAAAAGCCTCGGAAGAATCTCAGCTGTAAACTTGTTCTGATCCCAGATAATGAAACCAGTGCCAGTGGAATTCCATGATATGATTGAGTTAGTTTCTTGATCATCCACCATTGCAAATGTCTTCCACAAAAATGGAGGAGTCCTGGGCTCCAACTGCTTCCCTGATCCCGGATCACACACAACAACATCTTCACCATCACCACTGCCTGCATTTTCAGTTTCAGATTTTTTTACCATCTGAGCTGTTTCAAAATCCATTTTCCTTATAAGTCCAATAGTAGTGAATTTCAAAAGAAACAACCGGCACTGATCATGATGCAGCAAGAGAACTATCTTAGAGAAAACTGATGTACAGACAGACAGAATGAAAAACGTGATAGGTTATACAAATGTGCCACCTTGTAATCAAAAGGGCGAAAAGGTGAAAAAATTCCAATACCACACTCAACTTGTGACTACAAGCATAATGCTGATCACCAAGTACAAAATTATTCTTACTCTCTCTCATTTCTCTACAACAATCTTTTCCTTGCCATTTTTCTCTTGGAAAGACATGGAATATATCCCTTCCTGTAAGGCAGGTACATACCGCTAATAAAACTCATCATTGCCTTCAAATGGAGTTCCTCAGGCTGCAATCATCCACTTCTTGCTTGTACTGCAAAAAATTGCTGGAAAATTGTCAGCTTGGGACCAGATAACAGCTGTTGGTATATCTTGGAAAAGTTGGTAATTTCTAATTTCCAGAGTCAGATTTCTTTCGAGTTGCCTGCATTATGGTACGCAATTCCAGAACTTCTGGGAACAGAGTACACTTTGTTTTCTCCAATACAGAGAGAACCGAACAATTTTACATTCATCTCCCGCAACTTAGCAGGATCAAGAGAATCGAAATTGGAGAATAAAAAATAATAATAAGAGCTGAAGTTCGCCATAAATTTCAAAAAAGACTAGTATCATTTTTTTACTACATCAGTATTTTCTGGGCACAAGAATGTCAAATTCACTGACAGTCCATTCTGCCACTTGATTGGGATCCTTATAAATTTCTGTTCCCAAGTCTATGGATGTCCATTGCCTCCTAGCTGGAGCAGTCCCTGGATCCTGCAAACAGACATAGTTCTTACCATCACTTATACTATGATCTACCTTACTACTCACTAAACCAATTTTGTCAAGAAAAATTATTTGCTATCAGATAACTAACAAAAGAAAAGGGTATTTACCTGATAAAAATAAAGAGACTGCGACAATCTCCCAACGTCGAGATCCCAACTCCTCGGATCCCCAACCCAACCCTCTCCTTTCCTTGTTGGATACCCATAGTCACCCCAAACAGGGTGAGGCAGAATCTGCAATATCTCCTGTGGCTGAGGATTGCTATAAGGATCACACATGACATTAGGCTTCTCTATGTACTCCGCATTACCAGGGGAACAGTACAAGTGATAGGCCTCATATGGAAAACGACCAGTATCATTCCGATGAACCCGTGTCCCATTAGGAAACGTGTGGTATGGGGGGCACAATTTGATGTCATCTGCATGGCACCATGAGGGCGTTTCTGGATTCAATATCATTTCACTGTAACGTGTCACGTCTGAAGTTACATCTCCGTCACAGGGCTGGCCATTGTTCTTCCAGCAGCTCCCCATGTCAAGTAAGTAGAACTGGCTGCCACGGCCACCACCCCTGATCACATTCAGTTTGAATCTCACTTTAAAATCTGGTGATTCTGGTATCTGCATTGAATTTTTAAAATCTTGAAAAAAGAACAGAAATGGCAGCGAAGGCAATAAATGTACTTCAAGAATCTGCATGATGTTATTATGCTGTTGGAAAATATGGTTCAAGAAATAGAATTATTTACTCACAGATTTTAACATCCCCCTGGTAGGATAGTGGTATCCACCAGAAAATCCTGTTGTTGCATCTGCCCTTAGGTAAAGCATCAGCCACGGATACTTCTCTGAAGTCCTCAAAACATGGTGAAAGATCCAACTTCCTTCCCCAAGTTCCTTCTCCCAAGTGACTGAATGATAGGAAACGTTACTCACTGGCATTCCCTTGCTCAGATCTGCATCCAAATCCCACGATCCATAAAAACTTCCCCTGAGTGTCATTCGATTAGGCCCTTGTAATGTGGTGTAGTTATGATAAATCAATGGCTGGTTCATGCACCCTCTGCCGAAGCATGGGAACTGGCCATCAGGACCAAAAGGGCCTACTTTGTGCCCATTTTTCGGGCATCTAGCTGCGTACGTGTCCATATTACCACTCTTAAGCATGATCATCCAGAACTGCCATGGCTTTGGTGTATCTTCAACTTGGCATTTACTTCCCAAGTACAGTTCTTTTTCTGCCGCATATAGGTCGACGTTATTGAGCGCCTCATGCTGCAGTCCCATAAAAGGTTCCCCCACCCCCAGTCTGTTTTCTTTCTCCGTAACCCTGTGGACTAGAATGTAAGGCAATAGATTGCAGAGCGAGCATTGATTTTGTCCTGCACAGCGCAAACACCAGTACGCTGAAGCTACACAACATTGATTATAATCATACAGAATATACAACAAAACTTACGAGCAATATGATAACAGATAAGATCAAGTACACTTTATTTATGGCTACAGAAGAGCTTAATCCATAGAAGTAGGTCCACAAACAAGAACCCTTTTTTCGTATCTCTCATTTTAAATTGAAAGAACAAACAAACTGACCTTGCTGAGGAGAAGCTTTGTATATGTCAAAGCAGTCAGCAGCTCTAGGACTTCCCATTCCGGGAGCTTCTTCTCCAACTTCATTGCACTGGTTCCATGCTTCTATTGCCAATCTCAAACCATCCCTTCTCATCCCTGAATCTCCTACTGCTGATGCATATTCATCTTGACCTGAACTTATCGACACGACGACGACGCTAGACAAAGAGAGCAGAACCACAAGAAGCGGTAAAACTGAGCAGCAATTCGAAACTTTGCACTGTGCCATAGAGCTGATTCTGCAATGCCACCACCTTTCAGTTATTTAAAACCATGATGAAAGGCTAAAATTCAAAGAGAAGGATTGATTGGAAGTATCCATATATATACATATATATCTCTAACTGTCCTGAGAAAATCTTCTTGAATTAAATGCTCATATAGTTTTCGATATGGAAGTTTGTCAGAAAAAAGCCGTGTAGACTAATAGAGTAGGTGTGCAACTCCTGGTATAGTGGTAGTTGGAATTTACAGTGCTCATAATTGGTTTGGTTGCTGGTTGAGAAACAGTCGCAATCCAAAAGGATACATTAACCAAACAGTTACCAGTAGGACATGATCCCTTTGAATGCAATTCCTGCAAGAATGGAGGTGGATAACTGCCATTCTTCATATCAAAGTAATGCTTGAATCATGTCTGAAGCAACACAAACTGTGATAACTCATCAAACAAGAAAGGCATTTTTTCATCCTAACCACTAAAATTAATGTCATTAATGCGATTAAGACTTGTCTCCAGAACTCCCCAGTGAGATAAGAGGGGGTACTATTAGCAAAAAGGTTCTTTAGGCAAAATTCTCGCCTACTAGATTGAATGAAAACAATTACAAAATAAGTATAATACACTTATTTCGATCATTTTTTTTTTTAAATTTTACACCAATAACACTTAAAATAAATTATACTTATTATATAATTAATACAGAGTCGAGCAAACTTAATTTGTGTTAGAATTTTCGATAGCCTTAAAAGGACATGTGAGTGCATAATTTGGAGTTGTATGGGCGAAAGCAATGGTTTAACCAAAGCTACGTACAAATGTTCTTTTAGTTTACTGTCCTCTACAACTTTTAGCAAATTCTTGTCTTATCACTAAATGAGAGTGGGGTCGGGTGGGTTTGGATTTAATATATTGGGTTCGATTTTGTGATGCTTTTAATTTTACTGATCTAACCAAATTCAATGTAAGTCTTGGATTTTGTCTAAAATACACTCCTTAATAGTTTTTGCAAATTTATTATTTTTTATCATTTTAATACATATATTTGTAAAATAAATTATATTTTTAATATAATAATATTTTATTGAATAGTTATGTATAATTGTATTATTATTTTAAAAAAAATTAACTTGATTTCACTCATTAAACTCGTCACAAACTCATCTAGACTTGGGATGTGACGAATTTCAAATACAATGATAATGGTGGCGGATTGGATTGGAGGACAAGTCGAGATTAGTTTCAATCTAATGGAATTCATTGCCATCCCTACTTACTCCATTAAAACTTATTAAAAGTTTTTTTTTTTTTATAAAAAAAAGGGAAAGAGAATGTACTTTGTCTAGCACGAGTCTTATAAATAAGGATGTAAACGAGTCAAGTTCGATTCCTATATGATGAGTTCGAGCTGATTTTTTTATTATTATTATTAGATTAAATCATGGGAATCATCAAATTTTTAGTACATTTATAAGTAATAAACTAGATTTCATATTGTATACTATGTTATAAATATACCAAAATATAATATGAAATTTTAATATATTGTTATAAATATGAACTACTAATTAGTTTAGTAGTAATATAATTAGTAAAATATACCAAAAAAAATCATATTAAATAATTTAAAATTATAGAAAAGTATCCATTATCTAGAAATGCAATTGAAATACATAAAAATATTTTATAGTTAAGATTAATATACATTCACAATTTGCAATAAATTTATATATTTATAAATGTTAGTATTACATTGCTGTAACTATCATCTTACATTGTTGAACAACATGGGTAATCGGGCTATCAAAATTCAGATCAAACCGTTAGATATGATCAAACTTACAGAAAAATACACTGGATAAAGTCTTAGAATTATTGGATATATGGATGTCGAGATATCGTACTCGAAACATAAAAATAATCATTTAGGATGGTGTATTCTTGAATCAGGCCATGTGATTTTAAATCGTATCATTTGATATGATCTAATGGACACAGTTTTATATATATTTAAATTTGGTATAAATTGGAGGTCTAAATTTTAAGATATACTAATTATTGATTAAATTTTTTGATCTCATTATATATAATAAAATAATAATAAATATAATTAAAATTATTCAACCACCACTATCATTATTATTATTATTTTTAAATTAATTAATAGGAATTACTAAATTTCAACATAAACTTATAAGTAATAAAATAGATGGCATAATGCCTAGCATGCATTTTGATATAAATATAAAAGTCAAAAATAAATAAAAAATTATAAGTGAATTATTTGTCAATTTAAAAAAAAATATAACACAATATAAATATATATTAAAGTATAACATAAAGTTTATATTGTTTATATTAAATAATAATTTTAATTATAAAAAATATTATAATTTATTGAGTTGTTGACTAAATTTATTTTTGTATAAAGATTAAATGTATAAATAAAAATATGATAATTTATTATTATTCAAAATAAAATGTATGATATTGATTAATAATTATAATATATGGTCAATTTTAAATATAAAATTGATAGAATATTGAATGTAATTAACTATATAAAATTTATAAATAAAAACATATATAAAAAATGAAAAAAAGATTGCAAGCTGATAAATAAAGATAATTGACCTCGAGTCGAACTCAAAATCGAACCAGCTCGCGAACGACTCATCTGCCACCCGTACTTATAAATGTCTCCTCCCTCAATAGAATAAGTACACTTACAAAATTAACGCACAAGATTGATATAGTTTCCGGCTAATGGGCTCCAATAAAGTAGGGTTTTGGTCGACCCAATTTTGTGGCCCAACTATGGGAAGCTGGGCAAAGGCTTCTGGTAAAAGCTCTTTTTAGCCGAATGAGATCAGCTACTGACTACAAAATATTTTATTATTTTGAGGTCAGCTGTACATTAAAATTGTACAACTCCTGTGATAAAGCTCCAGCACCAGAATTAAAGAAGAAGAGTCTAAAGTGGAAAAAGTGATTTTCCTTCTTTTTCTTTTTTCTACTTTTTTCTTGTTAGAACAGTAGATAACTTAGATACTCTTTGTCAAAATAATTCTCCAATACTTCATGAAATAATTCACGTATTCTTTATTTTTTAAAAATAAAATACATAATAATCGTCAAATTACAGTAAAATATTAAAGCATTTACAAGAAGTTAGATTGTTGGACAAGAGTGTAAACAAGTACAGACCAGGAAACAGGATAAAGCGGGAAAAGTTGTGACAAGATCTAAGGCGGGCCTTTCTTTTGAAATAAACAGTTTCCCCTTCAGACCCAATATCAAGCCTAACTGTCTACACTCACTTCTGTTCATATTTACATCTATCAAACCTCTAAACCTTACAACATTGGAACACTCACTCACTCTTCGTATTCCTTAAAACTGAAAATGAAGTGGGGAGGAAAGAAATCTTATCCTTCTCAATCACCTACTTGGACGATCGCTCGCGTTTTTCCCGTTTCTTGGTTCTCCAAGTTCAAGCAAAAAGGTGGTGGTCCTGAGACTAATTCAGCAAACAAGAAACAGAGAGGTAAACTGGATTTTTCTGCTCGAAATTCATCGTTACCTGCTGGTTGCAGATTCTACAGCGTGGATGACGATGATGCATATTGGAGGCTTTCATTCCATGGAGAAGGAATTGAAAGCAGGAGGAATGCCGGTGGAGTTAATCCTCTTTGGTATGATTCTGATGATGAGTTTCAAGTTCCTGTCTCAAGTTGTAAGAGCTCAGGTTTCAGAGAAGTGGAAGTGCCAAGAAGACAAGAACACAGGAGCTTCAAGGATTTGGATTTTAAAAAGATGAGAGAAACTGAATACTACGAGGGCAACTTTCTCATAGAACATGGTGCGTTCAGAAGGAAGAAACCAAATGGAGAAGCACTACTCAGAATTCCAAGGAAAAAACATGTGAGTGATCGGCAATTGAGAAAACTGAACCGGGGAGTTCGGAGAAGAAAAAAAGCGAAATTGGGAAGAGGGCCTGAAGGTGGAGAGGAAAAGTCTCCAAAGCCTGTGGAAAGAGTTATTTTTCCAGTAGAACCAGAGAATATGGTTCATCAAATGAAAGAAGAATTTCAGGATTCAGTAGTTTCCAGTTCAAGAAACCAGCGATACATCCCTTTCCCAAACTTGGATTTGAGTTCACTTGAGGAAGATTATGCATTTGCAGCTCTGACTGGAGAGGGGAGCAGTGCAAATTCTGAGAGAGCATCAATCTCAGAGTGGCAAAACTCAGAAGACAAGAAATGTAAAGAAATGAAGTTGAAAACTGAGTCCCAGAGAAAGTCTGCATATGTAAGGAGGGAATTTCATAGCAGAAAAATAAAGCAAACCAGGGGAAAAGCTTGTTTGCAAAAAACAGAAGGCAGAATTAGAGTGCTCGAAGACTTGAAGAGAGCAAGAACGAAGGTGAAGCAGAAGACAGCAAAGGTGCAAGTGGCAGAAGGAGCAACCATCTTTGACAGCTTTGCAGTGGTAAAGAGTTCATTTAACCCACAACAGGACTTCAGAGACTCAATGGTTCAGATGATCAGAGCAAAACGAATTAGACAGCCTGAAGAGCTCCAGGAACTCTTGGCTTGTTATCTGACACTGAATCATGATGGACACCATGAACTCATCATCAAGGTCTTCCAGGAGGTTTGGTTTGACTTCAACGGCTGTGTATATTGATCCAGAAAAACAGAATGATAAATGTTTTTTGTAAAATTTTGTGGCTAAAGTGTCAGTGATGAGTGCATTAGATGTTGAATGTTGTTACGGTTACAAGTTGCAAATGTAATTATTATATATAGCATTAGATAGCAGTTGGCAACAATTTTAAACAATTTTGCAGGGAAGAAAAGATAGCCTTATATGTTATAACACCTGGCTAATGCTTGCGCTTAATTTATAACAATCTTTGAAACTTGGACATGCAACCTTAATAACTCTTAAACAGAGATTTCAGGAACCAAGGTTCATATGAATGGAACTAAGAGTAGGTACTGAATGTCATATCTAGATATTTAACAAGTATTCATGGAAAAAACAACATAACGCAAAGATTTATATAACGAGACTGTTACCTGGAGCCAATATCTCCCATGCGTGTTGTATCAGTTTTTGTTGGCATGTATGTCCAATGGATATGGATACATTTTATACGGGGAATAACTAAAACCATGTATTAGCATCAAGGAGTATGACATAGAGAAGATTCAAAGAATGGAGTCGCTGCACACATAAAAGTCAAGTCGAGATGACACTCCTCTAGTTAACCATAATAATGTGTACAAAGTGAAAAGTTCCTCAAGGCAATATCTATAATATGTGCAACAAGTGGAGTATATATACCAAATGTCTATCTACTGCCAGACCAAAACAACTCACATCCAAATTTACAACCAAAGCATTAGACATCAAAAAGTGCATGCACTCAGAAAGAATAATATTAACCTACATGTATCAAGTTCTCTCTGCTGGAGTAAGATGTCCCAACTGTTCGGCGAGGTTATTTACTCTCCTCATATTCCACCAATATATCCCATGATCACCTGGTATGTTTTCATTTTTCTTGTCTTGTGAATCTTTCCTCTCTGACTGAAATTCAGAAGACTCATTCACACCAGGATTTTCAGTAAGAAACTGTTCCCAGAATACATCATTGACCCCTGTTCGCACATTGTTTCCTGTGGCCACTGCCTGTTCTTCAGGAGGAGATTGCACCTCCGGAGCCAAAGCAGTAATTGGTTCACAATTCACGTCGATCCCAGAAGTCTTGCTCCCAACATCAAGAGGAGCAGTTTTTGGATCAGAATTCATGTCAACCCCAGAAGCCTTGCTCCCAACATCAATGTTCAGTTGGGCGCAACACATGCTGGGACTGGGTGCACAACTTGTAGATTCAACCAGCTCCAAGGATGAATTAGGGGGTTGCACCAAACCTTCACCAATCTCAAATGCTATTTTCTCCCAAAACGTTAGAGAAGACTCTAGCTGCTCCAACAATTCCTTATTCAAAGTCAAAAGTAAATTAGCATCTAAATCTTCAATTGTTGTAATTTGAGAAGCAGCCCTCTGGTTATCTTCCGTGCTGGTTTCATCACCTAAGTAACTATTTCCAGGAAATCTTCTCTTCCTGTCATGAACTTCAACTTGTGGCATGAGGTCCAAGGAAATAGATGGTTGGTGTACTGTCTTGGCCAAGGAGGATAGCATATTTGCATGTCGGTGTTCCACATTTTGCACGCGTTCAGTCAAAGCCTTCATCTGCACTTTCAAACCTTGTTGCTCCTCCTTGTGTCTCTGTAGTTCCGCCTGAAGTGATTCTTTATCAGACTTTAGTTTCTCGATATCATCCTTATATCCTTTCCTTTCAAATTCAGTTAGGGCAGGTAATGAGGCCAGGTTGGGTGTAGAGTGACTGTGTACAGGCTTGCGTCTATGGATATTCTTCAAAAGGTGGGGCTGACCTCTAACAAAATCTTCATTTGCAAATTCCCACTGTTCAGGATCAACTTTTCTGAAACCCTGGCAAGTATGAAAGGCAGTAGATGCAAATAAGAACAATTTATACAAATAACACTATAAGTAGACATTAAAAAAAAAAAAAAAAAAGATAACGTGTTGCAACGAAAAAAGCTACTCACATAAGTATTCAACTGCCTGATAAAGCTGGAAAAATTGTTATGCTTAAAGAATCTTGGCAGAAGGTCCCTTGAAAATTCTGGAGGATTCCACACAATGAAACTTCTATTGTTCTGACTCCAAGATACAACAGAGTCAGACGATGGATCATCCACCATCTCATAAGTCTTGGCAAGAAAAGGAGGCAATGAGTTGGAGCTGCATGGAGCTTCATCCATCATTAATTTATTTCACAATCACAGGGGCCCTAATATTCACCTCAGGCAGAAGACCCTCAAGCAGAAATCACAAACTGGCAAACCCTTTAATCTTTAGTCAGCCTCTGCACTTATAGATTTCCATGAAGTTCCCTAAATCATCAAATTACTTTCTTTGTGCTCATCATAACAAGAAAATTTCGAAGCTCCTTGTGTATTATCACAGTTAAAGTCAAACAATGGAATGGTCCACCTCACCTATGTAGTTCCCATATCAACAAAACAGCAAGAAGTTCCAGTGACGAATAAAAGATCCCACCTTTATTTTTCTTTTACAATTTTGTCAAATCCAATACATCTTCCACACGCAGTCCCTTCCAAATGAACTAGTTCCAATTAACAAAGATCAAAATTACGCAACTTTTTCCACCTTCAATCCTTCTCGAAACTCAAACGGGTTGAAGTTCCAAGCCAACCAATTCAAACCCTCTCAGCACCAATTCCCTGCACTAGTACCCAAAAAGAACAAGAACAAGAACAAGAAAATGAGAATCAGAACGCCAAAGAAACAAGTTTTTAAAGCATCAATCGCACATCAAAGTCGTTAGAATAGTAAGTGTTGCCCGAATCTTGAAGCAAAAGCATAAAAATGAAACAGACGCATACACATACTCAAGCGCAACCAGAATACCTCATGCGCATTACTCACACGTACGAATTCATATGAATATGTGCATAATCTACCAAAAAGTACATCAATGTGTTTGAGGAATTACCTGACAGAGAAAGAATACAGTTGCAGCTAAGACTTTCGAAAGCTCAACGGTCGGTTCGTTTACTTATGCGGTTGGGTCTGATTATATGTTGGATCAATGGAATTTCCACAAATCGAGGTGGAGACAGGGTGGGGTTTTCTAGGGTTTTCACAACTGTGAACTATTGAGAGGCCATCCACAAATCTTTCTTTCATTGGTAAACGATCATCTACACCACATGTATGCAGAATGTAGATTCCAATATATATTTATTAATAATTAATATACGCCCCTCAACTACTACAAAATGGTTAAAGTGCCCCAAAGTTTTCCCCTAATTCACTTATATAGAAAAATAAAAATTACTCTTATGCTTTTTGTTTGTTAGTCCATTTTAGAATTTATTCAGTTCTGATTTCCAATAAATAATTATATCTTTAATATCAAAATATAATACCTCCCTCATCTCTTTGTAAAATTTCATGATTTCATACCATTTTAATTTTATTTGTATGTTAATAACTATTTTATTTTTAAAAAAGTAAATACAAATACATATTATTTTAGTATAAATAGACAATGAAAATGACGTCCTCTGCTTATGATACGATTAAAGTAATTATTAATTATGGACCTCATCCCACCAAACCCCAAGAATTTATCTGTCATGTATCCTCCATAACAGCACGTCAGATGCCAAATATTCTATCACGCGAAGATGGGGCAGAATAGATAAAGGTTGAAATTTGAAGGGCTGTTATGCAAATTAAAAACAATCACTTGA
The DNA here is from genome assembly GCF_026168435.1 of Sesamum indicum. Classification (NCBI taxonomy): domain Eukaryota; kingdom Viridiplantae; phylum Streptophyta; class Magnoliopsida; order Lamiales; family Pedaliaceae; genus Sesamum; species Sesamum indicum. Next base: position 17,299,599 of record NC_142668.1, read on the forward strand.
AGCTTAGCATTGTCTTACACTGAGTACAACTAACACGGACAGGATCACCCAATACAGTTTGGATGTTAGATTTAGAATTTATTATTATTATTTAGGAAAGAATAATTGAATTGTGAAAGAAAAAAGCAGAAAAAGATAACCAAACACGGCCTAGAATCACTGTTTACATGTTAGTGCTGATATAACTAAAAGCCCATCTCATGTGATGAGTGGGTTGACTTGACCCCCAAGGCTGTTTTTTTTTTTCTTTTTTCTTTGGGATTTTGATATTCCACGTAATGTATAAATCAGTGCATGGCGTTGGGTGCGTGTTGGTGTCCGATTTCCATTGGATTTGGATCTGATCCTTCACTTGTTTTTATATTTTCTATTCTGTGACGTCAGTGCTGTGGAAATTTTGGGTTTGGGGAAGGGGAAAGCGCGTAGGCACGAATCTTCGAGGCGGTTTCGCGGTTTCTACTTTTCTATGTCATGCCCGTAGAAAAAACGCCAATGCCGTGTTTGGGGTTTGGAAATTGGGTGGTGTTTGTTTCTATGTTGAGCTTGGAACTGGAATCCTAGTCTATTATAGGACTCTTTCACTCTTCTCCATGTTTTGTAGCTTTCATTTTTCTTCTTCTTTCCTTTTTAATATGGATAATTATCCTCATACATCATTCACGCGTTAATGTATGTTATGAGATATATTTTATCATGTGTTCAGAATTCATTTTGATGGCTTAATTTCAATTTATTCTTCACCGATTAGCTAATTAGATAAGATTTTTCCTAAAATTAAAACGTAAAAAGTCGTCTCGGAGTCCTAAAATATCTACGCTATATTTGTTTTCATTTTCAAGTTATCTCCGGGACGAGTTAAAACATACACAATGTTTGCCATCATCCAGAAACACCTTATCTAGGTGTTTTAAACTGTTTTAGCATAAATACATACATATACATAAATATATATCAAAAAGACATGATTTGACTATGAATTGACAATGAATATTAATTTTTGTCTCCCAAAACACAACATTAAACATACAATACGTATTTTAAATTATCTTAAAAAATAAATCCAAACATACATACTATCTCTAACACACACTTATTTATCTTTGTTTTTCTCTCTTTATCTTCACAAAACACAACAAAACACTCAGAAAATGAATCTAAACATTATGCTAGATTCTAATAATATTTTTCCTTTAATTAAAACAAAAAATTCCGACTATACGCCGTCGGCCAGGAAACCATTTGACAAGTTCACCGCGTTTCTGTTTAAGAAAATCATTTTGATTTTTGTTTTGGAACAGTAAAAGCGTGAATGCAGATGATGGCGATCCTACCGTGTATAACACGATCCATCTATGTGAATAAAGCGTTAATTGTAGCCCGGCCCCACACCATCCATCTACCCCGCCGATTTTGCCGCTAATTTGCTGATGGGGAAGAGTCCATTTCTAACTTTTACAATTACAAGCTATCATTACGACATTAACAATTACCTTTGTTGGGTTTTTTTGTTAGAAATTAAATCTAAGAGCGATCAATCTTTTAATAAAAAAATATATTACACTTCTTCGTCAGACAATATAGTTTATTTATTTATTTTTTTTCCCCTAACATATTGAAGTCTCAATCATTTTCATTATTGAATTTTATAAGCAGTTCAATATACTAAGGTATTTATTTCGTATTACATAAATTTATTTTTAATTCAAAATTTCAATACTAATTTCTATTTAAGTTGAATAATTCAAGATTTAAGATTTTTAAAAACGCGATTTTATCTCTCAAAGGAGAGGTAGAGGGTGTGAAGCCTTGATGAAACTTGAGTACACATTTAATTTTTAAAGAATTCCATCCCAAAATGTCCCTAAAATGTGGAGTATAAGGAAAGAGAAGAAATCCAAAAAGGAAAAAAGTCGAAAAGCTCCATAAATAACAGGATCCCACACTTAAAGCTTGTCTGCGGACACCACACAACTTTGATAATCAAATTGAGTTAATTATTTCAAGTCCTAATCCGCCGCGCACGTGCAAGTAATTGAATATTGGATCACAACACATTGGGTCCCACCCCACTTACGCTATTTTTGCAAAATTTCGACTTCATACCTAAAAGATTTTCACTCCATCGTTGTAAATAAATGGAAATTTCTGTGCACGTTATTTGGAAAAAATCAGAGTATGTTTGTACATGGAATAATTTAATTTCCAAAGACCATTATTTGCTGATTTTATATACTTTTTTTTTTCGAATACATTATAAAGTAATATGATATACAAATTAGAAAAATACTATTAGTATTATTTATAAAGGTATCGTGAATTTATTTTGTTTAAACAAGTACTTCAAAATTTGTCTTAAAACCTAATTTTACAAACTCCAAAGTATTGTAACTCAAATTCTCTCTTAATAATCGACTAGTACGTGTGTCACATTCTATATATTTGTATAATTTAAAAAAATTAAAACAAAGTATTTTATAAATTATATTATTTATTTTTTATGAAGTTAAAAATTGCTCGAAATAAGATAAAAATGCATGAAAAAAAAAACTACCAAAAAATAGTTATGAAATATCATGATGAGTGGAGAAATTAAAATTAATTTTAATTTAAATTTTTAAAAAATGGCAGACTATAATTAATTTTGACACCAGAAGGACCATTACAATAATAAATAATATAGATGATGTCTGAGTTTAGTGATTAAAGCTGAGGTTTCATAATAAATTTCGAGGGTATATATATGTTTAATATGGATTTATTGTAATTCTCATCTTAATAATTTCTAAAGTAAAACTGAAGAAGCCTTGCCTTGATTCTACACTATTCCCTGTTTGGATATTTGCTTTTCTGTAGACAAAATAAAAATGAAAGAAAAAATATAAAGCACGAAATAATATGAAAACATTTTAATATGTATTTTCACAAAATCCAAAATCAAACATAGCATAAACTTTATTGGGGAGAAGGGGGAAGCAGAATAACGTGAGTTGATGGATGGGCATTGTTGCTGTAAAAGTGGAAACGCACATACGGCTGAAGTTGCCACGCCACAATTGTCCGCTTTCTCCGTCATGGCACCGCAGCCAATCAGACTTAAGTCTGATTCACGTCCCTGTCCCATAAACTGCCTTCTCCCCCGGCCCCCTCCGCAATAAATTGCCCCGACATTTTCATTACTCTTTCAAGTCGTGATAAGGGATGAGGTCTTATGATTTTGACGCCACTCAAATTCACCATACACCGTAAACGTCGCAACGGCAACGCTAATACGATGCTTGCGGCATTAGGTATTTGTAGGAATGTACGAATCCTTGATAAATCTCTCTTTAATTTTTTTTAAAAAAAAAACACACACACACACATATTTATATGATTTTGGTTAATATTCAACCTCAATTCAAGTACTACAATTTGATAAAAATTACCCAAATTTTCTTATTCAGGAAAAAAAAAAAAAAGAGTTAAGTCATGGTATAAGATGAATATGGTCAATTTTAAATAAGTAGCAATTCTTGAATGGTTACAATCACGTTTTGCAAGATTTTCACAATTCTCGTGAAGGAATCAATTTGCAACAAGAGCAGTTTTTACTCAAAAAAATAAAATTTAGCTACAAAATTCTCGAAAGCTACTAACTATGAAAAAATGAAAAGAAATTCTCCAAGAACTTGGCTCCCGATACCGGTCAACCTTGAAATGAAGATGAATATTTATCAGTCTCCAGCGTTAGATTTTCTTTTTTTTTTTTATGTTGTAAATTTAATCCAATAAAAATGTTATCATGTTTATGTATCCTCCATCTTTATGTAAACAGTGGTTCTAGACTTAAAAAAGAAAAGAAAGATGAAAATTAAAAGTCATCTGACATCCTCGAAATAATGACAGTCATTATTAACTTCATCATTTCATTACTGACATCCACTATGAAGGAATGACCGTCACTATCAGCTGCACTTCTCCATTATTCTGAATTATTGCTAACAAGATTTACAACCACCAACATTTTTAGCAAAAGCAATCATGTACTTAAATACAGTTAAGTCTGTACAAATTTATTAAAATTCTATAAAATAGATACAATTGGAAGAGGAATGATAGAGTTTACTTTCAAGTATCTTTTACACACTCTTCACAACTCTTAAGCATTTCAGAAAATTCTTTATAATATTTTTATCATACAAAAAAGTATGTCTTTGATAATTCGTATCTCATAACATCCCTCATTTATGAAAAAGGTTATTGTATTTTCAAGTTAAAAAATGTACATTGACTAAGTTTTCTCTTCACTATTTTTTTTAAGTTCTTGTTTCATATCTTTGCAAATTTATTATTTTGATATTTCATTTTAAAAGATCTTTAAAATTCTTTAAATTGGTTCGATAATGATGCTTATATTCGACTTCATTTTGGTTGTGATATCCTGATATCAAATGATATCAGATATGATTATTTTAAAATAGTGGGATATATATATATATATATATAATGTGGAGATATCTTATAAAAGTCGTCTTATGATCTTCATGCAAAATATCTACGATTTTCGAATAAGTTTTGAATCTATTTCTTTAATTTAAAGCCCAATATATTCAAAATAGTAATATGTTTGGACTCACAACAATCATTTGATCAATTTAATATTTGTATTCACATAAAATTAAGAATTAGATAAAATTTATAATTAGTCATTCTCCAAATTTTAAGTACAGTTTTTGCTACTTTAATATTCTTACCATCTTTATTATCCTTTTCGTACAACACGAGTGAGAGTACTGTTTGAAATGGAAAGTGGAGAGGGTGAGGGAGGACTGAGAGGAGGAGGGGGGGCACCACACCCCCACCCCCACCCCCCATGTTTGATGCTCCTTTCGTAGCAACTATCCCACCCACAACACCTGTCCCCACTTTAAAAAGACTAAACACGTGCACCACCCGCATTTCCAGGATTTATTTTATATTAAAAAATAAATACAATTTTTTAGATGACCCACACCAATACCTCAGTGGCATTCTTGTAATTAACACCCCCCGGCCCCGGTATTTATCCGTCCTCTTTCTCTCTCAGTTCCCACTAATCACTCTAACCAAAAACCCCTTCTTCATTCCGCAAACCCGGTCCTCTGCATCTCCCTACAGCTTTCCGGTTCGGTTCTCTGTTAGACTTCGCATTCTCAGTCGTTGGTTTCGCGGTGCGGAGAATTGTTGAATCCGGCGTCGTACTGATGACATCGGGCACGAGGCTGCCGACATGGAAGGAGCGAGAGAACAACAAGCGACGGGAGCGACGCCGCCGCGCGATCGCAGCCAAGATCTTCGCCGGATTGAGGATGTATGGGAACTACAAGCTCCCCAAGCACTGCGACAACAACGAGGTCTTGAAAGCTCTCTGTAATGAAGCTGGTTGGATCGTCGAAGAAGACGGCACCACGTATAGAAAGGTACGATATCAATCGATACTCCACGGCGTAGGTTAGCTAGTGGGCCATGGACGGGTTTGGATCTTATTCCAGTTCATTTGGGTCGTTGGTTGTAGTGAGATGTTTTTGGGTTTGTAGTTTTCTTTGCTAGTGCTGGTGTCTGCTAAAATGCGCTGGATGCGTACGGGAGACGTTAGCGCCGTTGATCAGGTCAGCAGGTCCTACTCAGGCCTGTGGGTGACCGCTCTGGTCGGAGGGCTCAAAGCTAAAGTGCGCTGTACGCATCCGGCGCATGATAGGAGTGGTGGAATCTAATCTTACCGTTTAATTATTCTTTACATTTCTTTATCATTTTTCTAAGAGATAATTAAGTCAGTGTGTGTGGTTAGTTGTCAATTGCTTTGCTGTCGATAGCATGTGAGGGCCTCCTTGTTGTTACAGGGTTTTGGTGGTTGATACTCACTGCACGGCGTACGATAGATCACTTGGGAATGTCATTTTACTTTTTAAAGCCCTCGTACCTCAAAAGATGCTTATCGTTTTCCATTCCATCTTTCTCCAGTCAAATTAATACTTAAGTATACGAGTTATTTTTTCGCTTTATCTCTTTATTAACAACGGACAAATGGATCCCTCAACCCCTCTGATTGTGTAACTTCAATTATCAGACAGTTGTCTGAAATCTAATAAGAGGATTTACGATTAGACGACAATGTCCTTCACTATTGCTTTCATTCCCCAACCCTATCGGGTTAAATCTTGTGCGATTGGATGGGCAATTATGTCCTTTGCCTGATCTATGCAGCTCCTCTAGATTCGCAACTCTTGCGTCTTTTACTTTTCACGGCTCAAAAACATAACTGTAACTTTTCTATTGTACGTAAGCCGACACCCCAATCGATTTTTATGTCTAATAAATTCAAAAAATGTCAGTTTGTAGTGGGGATCTTCTTCGGAGTTCATTCTGTTAGTAAACAGGAAATATTATCCAAGAATAATTCTAGAGCGGATACGTTTGAGTTTGTAAAGTCAGAATGTATAAGTACAGGTAATAATCGTGGTTAAATTTCACCTGGATACTGGGTGATGGTATTACAGGAACTATGCATCCTTAGTCGTATTTCTCTTTAGTCAAGTGAGTGCGTCTTTTGCTTTAGACTGTATGTGATTAGCACTGTAGGCTTCTTCTCTTAGTTTCAATTTATATTTGCAGACAGCACGGTTTTGTCAAGTAAATATGGTGGAGCGTTGCTTTAACAATTTAGGTTCCTTCGATGTGACTATAAAGTTTGTTAAGGCTGTTGAGCATATGGGCATGTCAGGGTGGAAGTTGGTTTTACACGAATTTGACAAGAGAGCCTGACTGAGACTATTGGACCGATCATGTAAATGTATTCCAATTTCCACAACTTCTCGGGGAAAATTGCTATCTGATGGTGATGCTGCCCATATTTATAACTCTTCACGGGGGGTGACATAAATATAGGCTGTGTTCAAATTTTGCTTTGCTTTAAACCCAAAGTTTCCTTGCCAATATGCTGGCTTTATATTAAAACCATATCAAGGAGTACAGGCGATGAATGGTTACCTATTGATATTCACATTATTAGGGGCAGAACATATCAGTATTGATGTTAACCGGCAGTTTTCAAACATATTGAACTTGCATTGTTCCAAATCAACTAAATGTGCACAATCACTAAGCTTCATCTTTGAAAGGTAAAAAATAGAGATGGCATTCTTCTGTGCAGTCATCATGGAGGTCACCCCTACTGAGTAGAAGCACAAGGAACTCTAGTTGATTAGTAGCGACTGTGCTTTCAGCATTTCTTCATTTCTAGTAAAAATTATCATGCTAATTGCAGTTGGGATGGCTCATTTCATTCTTTTATATTGGCCAAGCAAGTTGTGCTTGCATGCTTTTCTCACTGGCGAGGTTCTTAGCATTCCTTGGCATTGATAACGAATAATCACCCTACTGACTTGTTTTGCAATTATTTAGGTGCATGAGACTAGTGAGGAGCTATTTCCTTCTTGTACTCACTATCATCTACTTATCGGCGGTATTATTGTTTCGAAAGTCTGGTCTTCATGACATGATTCAACATCTCATTTCACTGCTATATTTGGAAATAAGCCTAGAAGTTACCATGATCAAATCTGACATTCAGAAGCTTTGTGATGTATGTGTTGTTGGTGGTCTTCCTCTTAACCGTTTCTCATTTTTGCAGGGGTGCAAGCCTGTGGAACGCATGGATATCATCGGTTCAGCTGCAGTAAGCCCTTGCTCATCGTATCAGCCAAGCCCAGGAGCCTCTTTCAATCCAAGCCCTGCTTCGTCTTCTTTTGCAAGCCCAGTTTCATCCCATTTTGCTGCTAGTGTCAATAATACTGCAGATCCCAACTCCCTTATCCCCTGGCTAAAAAATTTGTCATCTGGCTCTCTGCCTGCTTCATCTAAGTTTCCCCATCATCTTTACATTCCTGGAGGTTCTATAAGTGCTCCAGTCACCCCTCCATTGAGCTCGCCAACCGCACGTACTCCTAGAATGAAGGGCAACTGGGATGATCCAACAACAGGTTCTGCCTGGTCTGGGCAGCATTACCCGTTTTTACCATCATCAACTCCCCAAAGTCCTAGTCTGCAAACTCCACCTGATTCAGGATGGGTTTCTGGTGTTCAAACTCCTCAAGATGGACCTTCCTCTCCGACATTCAGCCTTGTCTCAGCAAATCCATTTGGTTTCAAGGAACCGATATCAAATGGGGGCTCCCGTATGTGGACCCCTGGGCAAAGTGGAACTTGCTCTCCTGCTATTGCACCAGGGTTTGACCAAACAGCTGATGTTCCAATGTCGGATGCAATATCATCTGAGTTTGCATTTGGCAGTAATACCAAGGGGCTAGTGAAACCATGGGAAGGAGAGAGAATACATGATGAGTGTGTTCCTGATGACCTTGAGCTTACTCTTGGGATTCCTAGCACCAGGTATTTCATAATACAATTTCCTTTATTCTTTGCCTATTCTTACTTTTTTGGGGGAGAGAAGTTCTTTGGTCTATTTCAACTGATCATTTGAAACGGTGAATTTCAGGTGAAAACTGGTAGAAGAAAGGCCAACAGATATTAACATTTCCCCTAAAACATTGTTGTCTGCTGCTGCACATTGTCAAGCTATTGACTACTTGTTAGATCATTCTGATTTCTGAACATGAAAGTATCCTGGTTGGTGAGCCAGGGAATTGAGCTACACAGCAGGAGGAGGTTCTGGTTTTTTTCTATTTTGTTTCGTTGTGCCCTCAAAGAAACAAAGATAAAAGTATAAATAGCTCATGAAGTTGGCTCTGCAATTTTTTAGCAGATTTTCATTCTCGTATTTTGTCTTCAAATTCTTTTGATTCTTTCTCGTTCAAATACTGATAATGTTTTATTGTGTTTCTGGATGATTTTTTGTTATTGGGATGTACTCGGGATGTCAAAATATCATAATTTTTGTCATAAACCTCTTGACAAGGCTAGCATGCCTATGTTGATGCTCAGTTTTCTTTGCTGAATATGAATTCCAAATTTTAGCAGGGCTATATTTCAGTTGAAATTACCGATCCTCTATGGGTTTAGTTGTTTGCCTTGTACACGTTCTACCTTGTATTCATGAAATTACGGCGGGGAAATCCCCCCACCGCATCGACAATCTCCACCTGCTCCTCCCACGACAATACTCCCCCAGAAGCTCCACCCCAAGAATTGATAATTCACCCGCCTTCTCCTTCCCCTTGCAGAAGTCGAGAATTATTCTCGGCTCTTGAGGAGGAGGAGCAGAGGCGAGAGGAAGTGAACAACAGGATCTCCAGACCTGAAGTCGCACAGACTCAAGATCAGAATCTCCATAACCGAGAATCTTAAGCCCCCCACCACCTAGGGGAACCGAGGATTTCTACTTGCCGTTAGCTGTGGCCCCTTCAAGATGTAGCCTGTTTGCCTCGAGAATTCTAGCCGAAGCGCTCCCAGCAGGTCTCAAAGTGTCGAACTTATCGGAATATGATAGGATGGGAGGCCCACAAGAACACTTGGACAAATTTTATGCCAAGATTGATTGGTACGATCTGAGTGACGCCGCTTACTGCAAGGTCTTCCGCACTACGCTCTCAAAACGTGCATTAGCCTGGTTCAACCAACTGCTCGCTGGAACTATTTCTAGCCTCGAGTAGTTGGTTCAACGTTTCTTGCATCACTTCTCCATAAACAAAAAAGTTTAAAAAAAACGGCTGTATTTCTATTTACCATCCGCCAAATGGAGGGTGAGACTCTGAGATACTATATGCAAAGGTTCATGGACGCAGTGCGTGAGGTTCCCCATGTTAATCATGAGTTATTGACCAGTATTGTCCAACAGATCTGCTACCAGGAAGATTCAAGGAATCCATAGCTGGCAAGCCCCCTAGAACTATGGAGGATTTACTCATGCGCTCCCATAATTCCATCCGCATTGAGGAGTCGAACGCATTGGATCCTTCCCTCAATAGCAAAAGGAAGGGTCGGGAGAGGAAAAGGAGCCGAAGAAGAAAGAAGAACGCAAGCATGTACCTCGGGCGGGGTTCGCTCACTACACCCACTTGAACGCTCTCAGAGGGGAGATATTAGTCGTAGCTGAGCAGCAAGGGTTAATCAATTAATGGCCATGGAAAATGAAAGACAACCTTAAGAGACTCAAGTCCAACAAATATTGTGGTTTCCACTGAGATAGAGGGCACACGACGAAGGAATGCCACCACGTGAAAAATGAGATAGAGAACTTGATTTAGTGAGGGTACTTGAAAGAATACGTCAACCAGGGATTGAATTCCCAACCTCGGGATCCAACGTCCACACAGACCAAGAACGACGACAACTTCCCCACCGCAGGGGTTATCGCTGTAATTTTGGGTGGCCCGACGGGCGATGACTCAGCTAATGCAAGAAAGGCTCTCGCTCAAGCAGCTAGGGGAAACCACGCGTAAGCCCCTATTCAAGTTTACAATATTAGTTTGAAACAAGGGGATGAGATTTTATTCAGCCAGCAGGACTTGGACCCAGTGAGAAATTAAAACGACGCCCTGATCATCTCTGGCACGATCTCCAACTTTTGGGTCAAAAAAATTTTAGTGGATAGTGGGAGTTCGGCGGACATTATATTCCACGACGCATATGTCCAATTGGGGATTGACAACGCTCAATTTCTGAAGGTGAACGCCCCACTCACAGGTTTTAGCGGAAAAATAATCAAACCAGTAGGGGAGGTGACACTACCATTATCCCTCGATTGGGAACCGAAAAGGGGGCATGGGTGGGTGAGCTCCCTAGCGTTTTATGGGCATATCTAACGACACCAAGAACTCCTACGGGAGAATTCCCGTTTAACCTATCTTATGGGACAAATGTCGTAGTGCTCGCAGAAATAGGAGAACTTTGTTGGCGAGTGAAAAATTACAACCCAGACTACAACGAGCAAGGGTTGAGGATGAACGTAAACTTTTTCGAAGAGGGCAGAGAAAACGCCACAATCCGGGCCACTATGTATAGAACCAATGCGAGAGTCAAGCCGAGCAGTTTTCAAGTGGGAGATCTGTTGATGCGAAAAGCCTAAGCTTCGGGTCCCATCGGGAAGTTGTATGCAAAGTGGGACATCCCTCGCACGGGAGCATTGCAAATCTCAAGAAGTATTACTGTTAAGTTCTCTAGGTACGTAAAGTTCACTTTTTGAATATTTTGTAATAGGGGGCAAAGTAGAAGTGTAGCGTTTTATCCCTCCCCGTCGACCTCTTGTGAAACTCTTGTAATTTACGCTCAAGTAATGAAGTTAATTTTTCCGCTGTAGTTCAAAATTTCTTTGATAAGGGGGATCTATGAATTTTCGAGAGGCCCCCTTGAGGTACCAATTGTCCCGGGACCCCTAACCGAAAATCCACTAAGATCAACCCCCAGCGACGTTATCCCTGGAGAATTTTGCCTCCCTAAATGAAGTTGGCAAAGATCCAACTCCGGGACGCGAGCGAAATCATCCCTTGAGGCAACACCCAATGAAAATACATTACGTAAAAAAAGCAAACTCATCCTAGAAAGATACAACGCGAGTGACATAAAAGCCGATTAAGTAAAATACTACAATCACGAGTTAGAACCGCCTACTTACAAAAGCGCCCCATATGAGGCAAAGCGGTCACCCTAAATAATATGAGTTGATTACATGGAGAGTCAAATTCATACTAAACAAAATAATCCGATTACATTCCGAGATTAAATCCTAAGTAACAAACGGAAAACTAAGAAGCTTTTAAACTTGGGGGGCTCAACTGTCGGCAACTTCCACCACCTCCTCTTCACCCTTCGACACCTCAGGATCAAGGAGCCCATTGTCTTCTTCAACAATCCGGCCCTTCTTGCGAAGGGTCCAACGAAGGACACGGCGACACCTTCGAATTGCATCATCGTAAATAAGAGTTGCCTTGTCAGTTAAGATCGTATCGAACTTCTCTGATTTTTGGAACCTTGAGACTGTCTCCTCTTGAGCCTCGATACCGAACCACCTGAGGCGCGACCGCGAGTTGGGAGGGGGACTGCACCCCGCTACCCGAGGCGCCGCCTCAAACCGACGGGTGCCCCCCCACCTCGAAGTCGCGCCTCGCGCCTCCCCCCACCTTCGCCGTGCCCCCCCTTCCGTTGGGTGTGCCGTCGTCTGTCGGCAATCTAACTCACGGCCATTTTCACAATCACCTTCCCCACTCCACATTTCAATCAAAGAAATAAAATACAAAGCAAGAACACCAAATAAAGAAGAAACAAAATTTAACTAAGGAAGAGAGTTACCTTTGCTAGCCATTGTGGAGAAAATGGGGTTGGGAGTTTGAAATGCAAATGAAAGGAGAAAAATATAAGTAAGTGGAAGACATATATGGGGCACATATCAAACAAATTCAACCCACCGCACCGTATAACTTCAACGCTACTATAAATACAAAAAATATTATTTTTTTAAGGCAACCACTATTTATTGCAAGTGATCATTTTTCTTACTAAAAGATCTTCCTCAAAAATCATGTTTCACCTGGTGCATAATCGTGCCGTAGGTAACATTTTTAATTTTATCCATTCGCAAAAAACTCGACCACATCAATATATATATATATTAATGATTACATAACTGAATTAATATTGTGGGATACTAATATTTAATTCACATGATACATATTTACGATTATTATAAAATTTACTCCTTATTATTAAAATATATTAGTTTTCAGCTTTTCATTAAGGAAACAAATAACCCAAAAATAAAAACATAACAAAATCAGTCAATTAAATAAAAAGTATAATGCAAAGTAACTATTTTGCTCTTGGAAGATACATTACAAGGAATTATCCCCATCACAATGTATCACGAGGAGTGTTGTTGTGCATATAAATTTTTTAATTTAAATCGAGTAAATCAATTACACAGTAAATATAATACATTGTCATGGAATTGATGTGCGATTTAAGGAAAGTGATCCATTACACGTCAAATATATCATATTTATTGTATTTTGATCGAACCTGATTTAAATAAAGTTTTTTTTACTGTACATATATACAAATTTGAGCTAGAAAATGTGAACAAATCACCAATCTATGAATCTGATTTCCTATATTTGTAGTGGCACTAACTACTAGTTGACAACTTACAAATTTAGGGACTGAAGTGAGAAAAAAAAAGAGTCTAAACTCGTCATTTTATTCCCAATTATAATATTGTCAGAAGGATCAATTTAAGACAGAATTCAAGTTTAGAAATGTTAACATCAAGAAATGAACTTGAGAAACTAAAACGATTCTGAATGAAAACATAATGAATCAACTATAATATTTAATTCTAATAAAGAAGAAAAATATATGATACTTCTAATTCCTCTAAAGTACTTAAAAGATGAATGATATATCTAACTAAATAGCATAATATTTCAACATGCTTAATTTGCTAGGAAAGATCATAAATATTTATATTAAAAAAAAAACAATTACTAGGGCACATTAAAATTTAAATGAATAGCATATGAGTAACATGTAAATACTAATCCAAACTTCAAAAACATAAAAATATAACATTGGATAAGTATCCTCAATTTTATTAAATTAAACGTATTGTTGAAAAATTTAAATCAAGTGATTTCTGACTAATTAATTTTATTTTAATATTAATATTAGATTAATATTTTTAGATTATAAATTTTTCTATAATATAATGGATGTATCATTTCGAGAATCTAATAATTGTAACTTATGATTAAATATAAAATAGTGAGAATGTTTTGAGTGTTTATTTCTATTGTAAGAAAACATTCGTACCTTTAACGGGGTACACTTTCATATTGTGCTCTTTTTGAGTTATATTGTTAATCTTTTATTAAATGAAACTTCTTACTAAAACAATCCAAAATAAAGAATTTTGACTAATTATTTTTATTTTACTATTGAGTTTGTTAATATTATTATTTTCTTTTTAGTTTGTTGATGATGATTGTATACTGCAAAAGTTCTATTTTCTTTTATTTATTTTTGATTGGTGGTGTTTTTTCTGTATGGAGAATAGAGTTCGAAGGTGTTCCAATTGTAAGCAGTATTAGGAAAAAAAAAGAAAAGAATTTTCAAAAAATAGTTGATTTGAGCTTCAATGATGTACCTACTTGTGTATATGGTTGAGTTGATTTTGATCAAGTAATAAATATACAACTAGAAATTGGTTTCGGATCAAAACTTTTATTTCTTTGGCTAAAAAACAAGGCGGTCTTATTGGAGACACAATACAAAGAAGGCCGAAGTACTACCATACACACTTAATTCTTATTTACAATAGACTCTTGACATAGATGGCTGCCGATTCTTGGAGAAACCAGGAGGGTTGATACTCTGGTGCAAAAGACTCATACTCCAAATTACTTGAACCCGATCGTCGTGAAAGCTGTCTTCACCAGCATTAAGTTGTTAGAATAAAATAAACAAACAAGAAAATGTGTACAGAATCAACAATTAAAGAGAAAAACGAGCAACATAATGACATACAATAACAACTTATATAAATAACATTTTCTCTCTAAGAACTAATTTAAACACCCAATTGTCACATATTGGCTGCTAAAAGAAGAGTGCATCTTCGACAACATCTAGAACCACATAATAACCTATATATCCATATATTCCTCTCTACCATTTTCTAGCCAAAAAAGCAACCTTTGGCCTTATCAATTGCTTCTTTATCAATTTTTTCCATACTTAGAAATCAAGTAAGGTTGAAACCATTGCAATTTACTTTGTATAATTCAAACCCAAAAGTGTCTAATTTCTATGAAACACTCATGTACTCAACATTCTAATTTGGAAGCGATGCAATTACGGATTCTGAGACCGCTTTAAATATGACAGGCGCAAGAGAGTTGGAGTTGAGACGCAAACAAGAAGTAACCCTCCTTATTTTTCTTGATTTATTCTCGGTTTGTTCATTATATTAGGTTTTGTTCCCATGTTGCTTTATCAAAACTTTTTGTTTGTCGTACATTTAAGATTCTTGTACAAATTTTACAGAAACACCATATTTGTTCATATCATCGACATCTCAACTTTGCAGGCGTATCAAAGTATTGTTTGAAATTCTATAGCATACAATCACAAATTAGTTCATTTGTGAATTTTGAAAAATAACATACATATAATAAATTGCATAACTGTTCTAGATGCCAATCTCATTATCGTTTTTTAAATTATTGGTCAAATATCTTAAAAAATTTTTCAACACATCTTAACAAATTTCAGCACGATAATCATTTGTCAAAAGAAAAGTTAATAATGTATTTCTTGAAAATCTGAACAAATATGGCAATGAATGCAATTTGACCAAAAATAGTAAACTAAATGCTTTTTAAAATGTTCCAAAAAAACTTCAAAAACTGTTTCAAAGTCGATTACTTTTATAAAATTAAAATTGAACAAAAAAAACTTCACTTAAAGTCCAAAACATATGACTTGTCATGCATTTATCCAAAAACAATTAAACGAATTCATCTATTGCTAATCAAAATATTTTGTTAATTTTTCTTCATTATTGTAAGTTCAAGCTGATTTTGAAAAAAAGAGTTTATTATAAAACACTTGACAAGAAAAACAAATCTTTGATTAAAATATAAAAGCTGATTTTGAGAATATTAATTGATAACAGAAGAACAGTTGACAAGGAAACCAATTTCCAGTAATATTAAAGGTTCTTCAAACACAATTTAAGTTAGCAAAACTCTGTGTTCCCCAAAAACCATTTATCGACTCATGAAATTATATAGTACTCACAAAATATTTACCAAGTCCTCTTGAAAAACAAATTTTAAATTGGCATCTAGACAACAGTTAGGCATTTTAGTATAGCATTTAATTTTCAAAGTTCACAAATAAAATAATTCATGATCGAATGATATAGATTTTTCAACGCATTTTTCTATGATACGCCTGCAAAAACAAGAGGTTAATAACATGAACCAACATGAATTTTGTAAATTCATACAAGAATGTCAAATGCATTACGAACAAAAAATTTTAAGGCAAGCGCATGAAAAGAGAACCCAACACAATAAATGAACCAAGAATAAATTTACGAAAAAAGAGGAGGGTTTATTCTCCAATTTAGGTCTCAACTCCAACCTCGCACCCTTCACATTTTGAGCAGCCTCAAAACCCATAATTATTTTCTTTCCAAACGAGAATGGTGATTTTGTGACTTTTCAAAGAAATTAGAGCAATACAATTGGGTTTGAATTATACAAGTAAAATCAATGGTTCAACCACCTTGATTTCAAAATATGGAAGAAAAATTTGACAAAGAAGAATTAATAGGGGCACTGGTTACTTTTGAGTTAGAAACTAGAATAGAGGAATATGAAGATAGGTAGGCTATCATTAGGTTCTAAAATGTCGTCAAATAGCATACTTTAGCAGCCAACATATGTTTCAACTGAGCATTTAAATCCTACTTAACCTTTTGATTCCCGCACAATATTTATCGATATGAGGTTATCTACTTCGCACAGAATTGGCAAATCAAATTCAAACTCTGGCCCTCGCTCTTGTAAAAGACAAGTAATGAATCACACATACCAACTGACATGCTTCACTTGTAGAATCAAATAAATGCATATTATACATATTACTGAAAAATGATTTATGACCAGTAACAATAAAACTCGCATATAAAAGAATTCGTGCTAGATTACCAGTAACAACAGTACTTCTTGAAGAGATTATAAATAGTATGACATCTATCCTTTGCATTAAGATAGAATCATGAAGGCACAAAAGAAAACAACACAGATACATAATTGCGACATGCTCTAATTTAAAGGCATAAAATAGATACCGCATAAACAAGATACTTTTCTATATGGCACTTGAGAGAAAATATTCTGTCTGTCCATTAATTGGTCTAGGAAGTTCAAATATCACTGTCCTAAGAGAATATTATAATACTTGAAGTCATGTTAAAATAAGAGTAAGGGAGAGTGGATGATGGCACTTAGCTTTCAGCGGATTACATATAAGAGTGAAATACTTAGGAAGTTTCATCACAGTCCCAAGAGAATATTAAGATACTTAAAGTCAAGTTCAAATAAGAGTAAGAGAGAATGGACGGATGACACTTAGCCATCAGTGGATCACATATATGCAATAAGAGGTGAAGTAGGCAAATTGATCAGTAAACATAATGTTACATACTGCTCCTCAAGTAGACACAGATTCACTAATCATGGCTTTCCATTACCTTCAAGCAGTAGTCTTACTCTAGATTGTGCAATTGACAACATCAGCATCTTGCTCATATAGCTCCATGTGTTAATAAGTGGAGCCAAAAGGTTTCAGCACCAAAGTCCTACGTGAACCAAGGATCATTTGGCAGCAATTTTCAGAAAACTGAAAATATCACTAACCTCTGACACAGGTAGAAATCATTTCCAAAAAAATCTTTTGTGAAAAGCTTCTTTTACATCAATGCAAATAACCTTTTCCCAAAACAAGAAAATCACTTCCATTACATTTTTGCATTCATTTAGATTATATAATTCAAGTAAAGAACTTTCTGAAACAGAAAATGCATACATTTATATTATTGCTGCAGTCACATTCTTTCCTATCTCAATGGTAGGAAGATCACCCAACACACCAAGATGACAATCCAAACAAAAGCCTGTAGATCCTCATGGCAGATTTGGAGAAACAAAGTGACTATGTCATGAACACTCATCGAAATTTGATAAAGTCTTGCAATTAACACAAGCGTACTGATCAGTCAAAACTTAAGAAAAGGGACGGGAAAATATATGCATGCAGAACACATTGCAGACGTTTTGGAAAATGATAAGTCAAAACAAAGCAACAATTAAACTGTAAATAGTGAAATCTTAAGGAGGATTTAATTGCAGTAATCCGGGGAACAAAATTGTTTGAGATTCCAATAGGCCACTGCTGTTGATTGCATTCTGAGGATCAGGGACTTCAACGGTAAATTAATGTCACTAAGAGTGGAAAATGACCAGATAAAACGAAGAAAAGACAAATCATAAGCACAACAGTTTCTGAACAGAAATATTAGAACCAATCCGTTCACAACTGAACAAAGACATGGCTTGAATTTCCAAACCAATCAAATTTACACATAACTGACCTTGTCTTCCACCAGTTAACTTGATTTGGAGACCCTTGTCGACAAACTTCGCCAAATCCAAAACTGTTCCTTTTCGACCAGACTGAAACAAAGAAACAATCTGTATATTAGAAAAACTGACAAAACATATATAGACATATAGATCTATATATATGCACCCGTGCACGCACACACGCCTGAGAAAGAAGAACCAATAATTCTTGTCCTTATAAAGGCTAGAATAGCATGTTTAGGGAATACGTCTCACGAGAGATTGCTAAAGAACAGCAGCTTTATGCAGCAACAAATATGGCCTGCAATTGTCGAAGAACCAAAGAAAACAATGAGAATAAACTTAACAGTTCTTCACTACACATCTTTCAACAAACAAGAGTAAATACATGATGCACCATATACAAGAACAAAATATGCAACTTACCTGTAATTACAATTGCTTATTCCCGCATTCTGAAAATGACATGAAAGAAAGACTGCAGCTCATCCTTGCACATGATTTTAAAGCAAAGAAAGGATACAAGGGACAGTTCCACCAAAAGAACACTATCCCAAGAACACATTTTCTTGAAAATGAAGATCAATTCACCAACTTGACTTACTTTTTTCTTGAAAGGAGAAGCAGTTAAACATAGTCAAGAGACTTGGAAATAATTTTCAGGGAAGTTCCTTAAAAGTAGTTCCAGCAATTTCCTCGGTCATGTCTTGAAAATTTTATTATTTGGGAGTTGCTGATGCCAGAATTACCAACCCGTGTACAACTTCAACATAGAATGTTAGGAACTAACACCACCATTTTCTCACCATTTTATCCAGTGTAGCAATAAAAATCACAACAAAATCAATACAGTAATCAAACAAAAAAACAACCATACCAAAAGGGAAGAGGCCTCAGAACCTCCAATGATGGGAGCCGTCTTGGCTATTCTCCTCGCAAGTTCTGAACCAACAAAACTATCTTCACCGGCATCCTTGCATTTATGTCCCGCACCTTTGTCCCCCGCAATAGTAATCCACGGCGTACTAGAGAACCCATGTAGTAGTTGAATTTCAAGAACCTTGAAATAATTCACCAACACCATAAAGAAAAAAAAAAAACAGAGTAAGACCGTGTACTTCAAGAATTCGTGATCTTTAAGTAGTCATCGTACCAAGTTTTCCATTGGGCAGACAAATTCATTTAAACAAGATACATTTAATTTCACAAAGCAAGAACCCTAAATCAAGAAACTTAAAAACGAAAAAAAAATACTACTTGCTTTGATCAAGAACTGAAAGAAAGAAGAAACTGAGGTTCGAGAATGGTGGGTGTCAGCGGAGGAAGGCGACTGGTGGGTGTCAGCGGAGGAAGGCGCGGCTGTTGAAATGTTGAGAATTGATGTGCCGTTGAAATGGAGCGATTTTCTTGGCCTTTTTTTTTTTATATGGTTTTAGTGTGTGTTTTTGTATTTTACAGCGATAAGAAAATTTCCACTGGGCTGGGCCGGTCATTTACCACATACATTTACCACATACATTTAGTTCTATAAATATAAATAGTTAATTACATTAATTTTTATTAATTATTATTTGTCATCATTATTTTTTACTTTTTTTAATCCATCCATTTATGTAAAATTTTGAATTATTTTTTTATTATAAATCTTTCAAAATTTACATCAATTAGGTTTTATAATTTAAGTAATTTAATATAAAAACCTTTCTCAGTTTTTAAAACTCGTTTTGTCCATCAATTAATAGATATCATATAATTTTTTTTATTTTATTATACTTATCATTATTTCATCATATTTTTCTTTTTTTTATGTACATACATACTTATTATTGATTTTGTTTAAGAGGTCATGCAACAAAAACTACAGTGTTTAGTATCAATTATAAAAAAAAATATTATTTTTAAATTAATGAATTTACAAATTCTTTAAATTATAAAAACTATATTTATCTGTTCAAATGTTATTGACTCAATTATAAGTTTAATTCATTTAAATAAATAATTCAGTCAGCGGAGGAAGGCGGCTGCCTAAAATCTTCACGACTGATGCCACCGTTGAAATAGAATGAACAAATTTTGTCTTTCTATATTTTTTGCTACTTTTTCTTTTTTACTTTCAACTGATATTTTCCTATGATTTATAGTGTCTGTTTTAGTGTGTGTTGTACATTTCACAACGGTAACAAATTTGTAGTTTTACAACTCACTTCCAATTGGTCTGATCCGGTGGACTTAATGGATAAACAATCTCTTTCAAAATTGACATCAATTCATTTTTATAATTTAAGTAATTTTATATAAAAACCTTTCACAATTTTTAAAATTCGATTTTGTCCATCAATTAACGCTATCATATTTTTTTATTTCATTATATTTATGTTTATATCAGAATTTTTTTATGTACGTATATATTTATTATTAATTTTATTTGAGAGGTCATGTAACAAAAACTTGTTTAATATCAATTATAAAAAAAATATTATTCTTAAATTAATGAATCTATAAATTCTTTAAATTATAAAAATTATATTTATCTATTCAAATGTTATTAACTCAAATAAAAGTTGGATTCATTTATAAATAATTTTATTGAGTGAAGTGATCATAATCATATAAATATGATTAAGTTGGTATTTATAATTTAATATAATTAATAATAATTTATGCTATATATGTGTCTTTATCCAATTTATTTATTTTTAAGCATTATTTGGCTTATAAATTTACTTATTGGATACATTTTATTCTTAATATTTTAATTACACATTTTGAATTAATGCATTTTCATTTCATAATGCAAAACCCTAAATCAAAAAAGTTAAAAAAGAAAAAAAAAACCTCACTTGCTTTGAGTTGATCACTTTCAAGAAGTACCTATTTAAAGGAAGAAGAAACTGAGGTTGGAGACTGGTGGCTGCCGACGGAAAAAGATAACTACTTGAAATGTTGAGAACTGATGCCGCCGATAAAATAGAACGACTAAATTTTATTTATTTCTTTAATGTCATCTATTGTTATAATTATTATAAAGTTAAAATACAACGAGTTTCTATAAAGTTTTTTTTATAATTATAAATATAGCTTATATTTAAAATTATAAATATATTTAAAACCAATGAACGTCTAACAAAAGTACTTATTTATGGATAGCTGTTGTAAAAAGTACTTATTAGATAACAATTTTAACAAATATTCATAATTTTTATTGGATAAATTTTATTCTTAATATTTTAATTACACATTTCGAATTAATGTATTTGAAACTATTATTGCAAGTATATTTTTTCAATGAATAACTTTTAAATTTATAAGAAAATCCCCTAACACATGAGCAAGCGCCCCTTGATGGGGAAATCCCCCCATCGCATCGGCAATCTCCGCCTGCTCCTCCCATGAGAGTACTCCCCCCGAAAGCTCCACCCCAAGAGTACTCGCTGGAACTATTTCTAGCCTCGAGCAGTTGGTTTAGCGTTTCTTGCATCACTTCTCTATGAACAAAAAAGTTCCAAAAATAACTGCATTTCTATTTACCATCCGCCAAATGGAGGGTGAGACTCTGAAAGACTACACGCGAAGGTTCGTGGACGCAGTGCGTGAGGTTTCCCACGTTAATCATGAGTTATTGGCCAGTATTGTCCAACAAAGCCTGCTACCAGAAAGATTCAAGGAATCCATAGCCGGCAATCCCCCTAAAACTATGGAGGATTTACTCATGTGCTCCCATAATTCCATCCACATTGAGGAGTCGAACGCATCGGATCCTTCTCTCAATAGCAAAAGGAAGGGTCGGGAGAGGAAAAGTAGCCGAAGAAAGAAGAACGCAAGCATGTACCTCAGTGAGGTTCGCTCACTACACCCCCTTGAACGCTCCCTGAGGGGAGATATTAGTTGTAGTTGAGCAGCAATGGTTAATCAATTAATGGCCATGGAAAATGAAAGACAACCTTAAGAGGCTAAAGTCCAACAAATATCGTGGTTTCCACTGAGATAGAGGGCACACGACGAAGGAGTGCCACCACATGAAAAATGAGATAGAAAACCTGATTCAGTGAGGATACTTGAAAGAATACGTCAACCAAGGATCGAATCCCCAACCTCGGGATCCAATATTCACACAGACCAAGAACGACGACAACCTCCCCACCGCAGGGGTTATCGCCGTAATTTTGCGTCGCCTGGCGGGTGATTACTCGGCTAATGCAAAAAAAGCTCTCGCTCGAGCAGCTAGGGGAAACCACGCGCAAGCCCCTATTCAAGTTCACAATATTAGTTCGAAACAAGGGATGAAATTTCATTTAGTCAGCAGGACTTGGACCTAGTGAGGAATTAAAACAACGACGCCCTGGTCATCTCTGCCACGATCTCCAACTTCTGGGTCAAAAAAATTTTAATGGATAGTGGGAGTTCGGCGGACATTATATTCCACGACGCATATGTCCAATTGGGGATTGGCAACGCTCAACTTCTGAAGGTGAACGCCCCACTCACAGATTTTAGCGGGAAAATAATCAAACCAGTAGGGGAGGTGATGCTAGCAATGTCCCTCAGCTCTTATCCAAAGAGGTCCACCAAATTGGTGAAGTTCCTCATGGTGAAGGCTCCATCTGCCTACAACGTTATCTTGGGGAGACCGAGCTTAAACTCTTGCAAGCGATAGCATGTACTTTCCACCTGAAACTAAAATTCTCCATCCCTAACGGCATGGGAGAAGCCATGGGGGACGAGAGAATGGCCAAGGAATGCTACGTGAGTACCCTTAAAAAGATCACGTGAGAAACTGAATGAAGCGGTCGATGAGAAAACAAAGAGAAAGATGACTGATGGAAGATATGAGATGAGAGACACCGCGGAAGAACAAGTAGGAACAACCTATGGGGAGAAAAGAGTAGAGGCCTTGGAAGAGTTGAAGGTGATCCTCGGCGAGAAGACGATGAAGATAGGCACGGCGATGTGTCAATCCGCCAAAGAGAATTTAACTCAATTTTTGATAAAAAATGAGGAAGTGTTTGCATGGAGCATGACGGATTTTTATGGAATCTCACCTTACGTTATCACTCACCAGCTCAATGTAAATCCCGAAGCAAAATCTATAACGCACAAAAAAAAAAGGATATTCGGGCTGGAGAGAAGTCAAGCGATAAGAGCAAAAATGGATAAGCTGCTTAAGGCCGAATACATATGCCCGGTGCAATACCCCGAGTGGCTGGCTAATGTTGTCTTGGTTCCGAAGCCAAATGGAAAATAGCGCCTCTGTATTGACTTCACAGATCTTAGCAAGGCATGTCCAAAGGATCCCTTCCCCCTCCCACGTATTGACCTCTTGGTTGACTCCACCTCCAGTTGTGAAATGTTGAGCTTCCTAGACGCGTATCAAGGCTACAATCAAATTCCTTTGGCCTCTGAAGATCAAGAGAAAACAAGTTTTGTTACGGACCAAGGGATCTTCCATTACAATGTCATGCCATTCGGCCTGAAAAATGCAGAAACAACATATCAACGATTTGTCAACTACATGTTCAAAAACCAAATTGGTTGAAACATGGAGGTCTACATAGATGACATGTTGGTTAAGAGTGTGAAAGAACAGGATCACATCAAGGATCTAGAAGAGTGCTTCCAAATATTGAAAGCTTTTGGCATGAAGTTAAATCCCGTTAAGTGTACATTTGGAGTGGGGGTGGGGAATTTCTAGGGCACATGATCTCCAAGAGCGGAATAGAAGCAAACCCTGATAAAATTAGCGCTGTCATGAACATGCCCCCACCAAAGTCGGTCGAAGAGGTACAAAAACTCGTGGAAAATTGGCATCCTTGAATATATTCATTTCACAATCTACGAATAAAGGCCTACATTTCTTCAAGATCCTTCACGGCGCGAAAAAGTTTAGGTGATGCTAATCTATCCAAGAAGCATTTGACGAGCTGAAGAAGTATTTATCTTCCCCGCCTTTATTGACGAAACCTAAAATAGGATAAACCCTCTACCTTTACTTGGCGATTTTAGAAAATGTTGTTAGCTCAGTTTTGGTACGAAATAAAAACAAAGGGCACCACCAGGTGTACTAAGTTAGCAGGATGTTGCAGGGGGCTGAGTCCAGGTACTCCCAAATTCAAAACTAGCCTTCTCTTTAATCACTGCAGCTAGAAAGTTGAGGCCGTATTTTCAGGTGCACCTGGTGGTTGTGTCGACCAATCATCCTTTGAAGCAAGTGTTGTCGAGTCTGGAGCTCTCTGGGACAATGGTCAAGTGGGCAGTAGAGTTAAGTGAGTTTGGCGTCGAGTTTCACCCCGGGCCAGTCATTAAAGCACAAGTGCTAGCCGATTTCACCGTCGAGTTGGCGTACAACGCGGAAAGTATTTCTACGCTTTCCTGGAGTCTGCACATCAATAGATCATCCACATCGGCGGGAAGTAGGGATGGAATAGTTCTAGAGAGCCCTAAAGGAGACGAATTTGAGTATGCTATAAAATTAGAATACCTCTCGTCAAACAATGAAGCATAATATAAGGCATTTTTAGAAGGACGTAAGTTAGATTTGGACGCCGGGGCGAAAAAGATTATCATTTATAGTTATTCACAACTGGTGGTTAACTAGATCCAGGGATCCTTTGAGACACGAGATGAAAAAATGGCCAAGTATTCCTGTGACGTCCGTAGAATTTTGTACGTAATTGGAAGACTAATTGGTAATTATTAGAAATTTAAATTTAATTAGTAAATAAATTATAGATTGAATTTGGGATATAATAAAACTTGTACGGATTAAATTGGAGTTCGCTATAATATTTGAAAGCAAATTATATTTATTAAAAAATTAGGAAGGACGTAATGAATATTTTGAGAAAAGTTTAATTAAATATATAAAATAATAATATTATATATATAAATAATATATTGTAGAATTGAGGAGAGAGAGAGAGTGTGTAGAATGAATGAGGCGGTGGGCCTCTCTTGTCCATATTAATATGCACACTTACACATAATACAAACTCACACACACACATTCATACACACACAACAACGCACACACACATTTCGGAAAACAGAGGTATGGATATTGAATTTTAATTTTTATTAATTTATATAATTATATTATTTAATTACTCCATTTATTAAATGTTGATTATATTAAGCGATATACTATTTAATCGGAGTATTTTATGATTTTGGCTATTTAAATTAGTGTTAAATTAAATATCACAATTGTTATAAAAATGATATAGTTGGGCAATTAAATTATTTGATTTGTTAGATTTAATTATCCTTATAGTTAATTTACACAATTCCATCGGAATGATTAACCAAATATGTAATTCTATGTATTATTCCTTAATTAAATTATATAACAACGATAAATTGATAGAAAATTCATAGAAATGATTTGAAAATTATATTTAAAAAATATTATGTTATTAAAGAGGAAAAATGAGAATTTAACGATAATATAACTTACGAATGTTATTAAAAACGATAGTTATAAATATATGGGGTTTGATTAAATGAATTCTTATGAATTAGTTGATAAATTAAATATATGTTTGAGAAGCTTAGAAAATGTAGTTATTTATAAGAAAGTGGAACAGGGGTTTGGACTTTAATATGAATAGAATATTAAAAGATTGGTGGAAAATGTACGAAGATTATATAATATTTTATTTAGAGTTTATGATATTCTATAAATATATTGATTATACGTATTATAATTTATTATAGGACGTGACGACAAGGTAGAAGGTTAAGCAGTCCCTCGTAAAACAGAAGCATTTTGGGATATAAGGTAAGTATAGCTAATTGGATTTATATATATCTATATGTGTACTATTGTATATATTATGTATATTGGTTTCTTGCATGCGAACGTGAATTTGCTTTATATTATTATGTGTGGCTTTCGTATATTGATTGTTTATATAATTAGTTGTGGATTATTTGCTAGATTATCATAATATTGGTGAAATTGTTACTATGTAATATGTAATGGTAATGTAGAGATATGCAGGATATGATTATGTGATAATCATATAATTGATTGTTGATGAAATCAAATTGGGAGTTGTTATTGAGAAAGTGATTATCATAAAGAATAAAATGACGATTGTGAGTTGAAATAAAAGATGATGCTTACCTAGTTGGGAACACAGTCAATGGTTTATGAAAACGTGATTGATGATAATGTGATTGATAATGAGATATGAAAAATATACGATTTAAGCTAGGTACTATGGCGCGTAGGGTACCGGGATATTCCGGGGTAGCAGGGAATATCTTGTGCTGTTAGCTACACACTGGGGTGGTGTGGGGGTACCATGTTTGTTGTGATGTTCTGTGCTATATTGCTACACAGCTGGAGTAAAAGAGTGTGGGGATATCACACAACGGGTATCCTGTGCTGTATATGATATGATGATGGCCGGCGAATCATTGACTGATGTATACCAATTAAAGTAAGTGGGGCCCTTAAATATTAAACGATAATGTCGCATATTGTGTCATAGATTGATTCATAATTGTGAGTAGGTATTACTGCTTATATTTGATGTTGCTATTGATAATGACTGTTAGTCAATGTGACTGCATGTACGTGAAATTGTTGCCTGTGTGTGTATATATAAACTGATCAGCTATACTTATTGAGTAGGCAGCTCACTCCTTGCCACGTACTTTTCAGGAGATAGGTCACACTGAGTAGTCACATTGGACTTTGAACGGTGCTGTCGTTTTTATTAGGTGGGTCAGCCGTGACTTCTAAAACTAGAGTTTTTGATTGTGGGTTGTTAAATATTCTGGTCTTTTATCGGGATTTGTATTTAAAGTTGTGGTACGATTTTCTTGAGGTTATGTACACGAGGACATCTAGTGGGGGTAAATATGAACTTTTGGTGATATCTAATACCTTTTGTGATATATATATTGCTGATAAATTAGAATTTATTTTACGAGTTGAAAGAGAATTACTTATAGAATGAGTTCTTATTAAAGAAAGGATAAAATAGTAATAATTAGATATACGAGTATGGGGTGCTACAATTCCCTGAAAGCGAATAATCTATTTGAGAAGTTCGAAGAAGCCTTTGTTGTTCAGGTGTCGAGAACAGATAATGCCGTAGCCGACCAACTAGCCAAGTTAACAAGCTCGATGGCAGCCATCCGAAGCAGAAGAATCACTTTTCTCTCGTCGCAATAAGCCGTGATAGAGGAGCAAGAGGAGATTATGTGCGTGGACCCAACACCTCCGAGTTGGAAAGAAGAGATCGTCAGATTCCTAACTAATGGAACTATACTGGAGGACCAAAAAGAGGCAAATGCCTTTAAAAGAAAAGCATCCCGCTTCATTATGATAGATGGAGACTTATACAAACGTGGTTTCTCGCTGCCCCTCCTAAAGTGCCTGACTCATGAAGAGAAAAATTATGTCCTAAGAGAGATACATGAGGGAATTTGCGAAAACCACCTTGGAGGAAAGGCCTTAGCGGGAAAAACCCTTAGGCATGGATTCTTTTGGCCAACGATGCTCTCCGACGCACATGAGTTGGTAAGGCGATGCCGGTCATGCCAAGAACACGCAAACATTAATCACCAGCCGACAGCGCTAATGCAACCCCTTGAAAGTCCCTGCCCTTTTGATCAGAGGGGTTTGGACCTAGTAGGGTCTTTTCCGCAAGCCGCAGGACAAAGAAAGTTCTTGGTTGCGGTGGACTATTTCACAAAGTGGGTAGAGGCCAAGCCGTTAGCCAAGATATTCGAGAAAGACCAAGTTCCTATGGAAGAACATCATATGCCATTTTAGATCCCCGGTGCCATAATATCCGACAATGGGACTCAGTTTTTGGGGAATAAACTTAAGGACTGGTACAAGGAGCTGGCGATCAAATAAATCTTCACATCAGTTAGTAATCACCAAGCAAACGGACAGATGGAGATCACCAATCGGATAATCCTTTAACACTTGGAGACTCGATTGGGAACCGAAAAGGGGGCATGGGTGGGTGAGCTCCCTAGCATTTTATGGGCATATCGAATGACACCAAGAACTCCTACGGGAGAATTCCTGTTTAACCTATTTTATGGGACAAATGTCGTAGTGCTCGCAGAAATAGGACAACTTTGTTGGCGAGTGAAAAATTACAACCCAGACTACAACGAGCAAGGGTTGAGGATGAGCGTAAACTTTTTCGAAGAGGGCAGAGAAAAACGCCATAATCCGGGCCACTATGTATAGAACCAATGCGAGAGTCAAGCCGATAAGTTTTCAAGTGGGAGATCTGGTGATGCGAAAAGCCTAAGCTTCAGGCCCTTTTGGGAAGTTGGATGCAAAGGGGACATCCCTCGCACGTGGAACATCGCAAATCACAAGAAGTATTACTGTTAAGTTCTCTGGGTACGTAAAGTTCACTTTTTGAATGTTTTGTAATAGGGGGCAAAGTAGAAGTGTAGCGTTTTACGCAATCAAAATACATTGCGTAAAAAAAGCAAACTCATCCTAGAAAGATACAACGCGAGTGACATAAAATCCGATTAAGTAAAATACTACAAAATCACGAGTCAGAATCGCCTACTTACAAAAGCGCCCCATATGAGGCGAAGCGGTCACCCTAAATAATATGCGTTGATTACATGGAGAGTCAAATTCATACTAAACAAAATAATCCGATTACATTTCGAGATTAAATCCTAAGAAACAAACGAAAAACTACGAAGCTTTTAAACTTGGCGGCTCAACCGTCGGCAACTTCCACCACCTCCTATTCACCCTCCGATACCTCAGGATCAAGGAGCCCATTGTCTTCTTCAACAATCCGGC
Organism: Sesamum indicum; assembly: GCF_026168435.1. Classification (NCBI taxonomy): domain Eukaryota; kingdom Viridiplantae; phylum Streptophyta; class Magnoliopsida; order Lamiales; family Pedaliaceae; genus Sesamum; species Sesamum indicum. The sequence goes on from NC_142668.1 coordinate 17,328,516, forward strand.
CCTTCTTGCGAAGAGTCCAACGAAGGACACGGCGACACCTTCGAATTGCATCATCGTAAATAAGAGTTGACTTGTCACTTAAGATCGTATCGATCTTCTCTGATTCTTGGAACCTCAAGACCGTCTCCTCTTGAGCCCCGGTACCGAACCACCTGAGGCGCGACCGCGAGTTGGGAGGGGGACTGCACCCCCCTACCTGAGGCGCCGCCTCAAACCGACGGGTGCCCCCCCCCCCCACCTCGAAGTCGCGTCTCGCGCCTCCCCCCACCTCCCCCCCCCTCCGTTGGGTGTGCCGTCGTCTGTCGGCAATCTAACTCACGGCCATTTTCACAATCACCCTCCCCACTCCACATTTCAATCAAAGAAGCAAAATACAAAGCAAGAACACCAAATAAAGAAGAAACAAAATTTAACTAAGGAAGAGAGTTAGCTTTGCTAGCCATTGTGGAGAAAATGGGGTTGGGAGTTTGAAATGCAAATGAAAGGAGAAAAATATAAGTGAGTAAGTGGAAGACAAATATGGGGCACATATTAAACAAATTCAACCCACCGCACCGTATAACTTCCAACGCTACTATAAATACCAAAAATTTTAATTTTTTAAGGCAACCACTATTTATTGTAAGTGATCATTTTTCTTACTAAAAGACCTTCCTAAAAAATCATGTTTCACCTGGTGCATAATTGTGCCGTAGGTAAAATTTTTAAGTTTATCCATTCGTAAAAATCTCGACCACATAAATACATATATATATATATATTAATGATTACATAATTGAATTAATATTGTGGGATACTAATGTTTAATTCACATGATATATATTTACAATTATTATAAAATTTTACTCCTTATTATTAAAATATATTAGTTTTCAACTTCTCATTAAGGAAACAAATAACCCAAAAATAAAAACATAACAAAATCAGTCAATTAAATAAAAAGTATAATGCAAAGTAACTATTTTTGCCCTTGGAAGATACATTACAAGGAATTATCCCCATCACAATGTATCACGAGGAGCGTTGTTGTGCATATAAAGTTTTTAATTTAAATCGAGTTAGATCAAACATAAATCAATTACACAGTAAATATAATACATTTATCGTGGAATAGATGTGCAATTTAAGGGAAGTGATCCATTACACGTCAAATATATCATATTTATTTTATTTTGATCGAACCTGATTTAAATAAATTTTTTTTTACAGCACATATATACAAATTTGAGCTATAAAATGTGAACAATTCACCAATCTATGAATCTGATTTCCTATATTTGTAGTGGCACTAACTACTAGTTGACAACTTACAAATTTAGGAACTGAAGTGAGAAAAAAAAAGTCTAAACTGGTCATTTTATTCCCAATTATAATATTGTCAGAAGGATCAATTTAAGACAAAATTCAAGTTTAGGGATGTTAACATCATGAAATAAACGTGAGAAATTAAAACGATTCTAAATGAAAACATAATAAAGAAGAAAAATGTATGATACTTCTAATTCCTCTAAAGTACTTAAAATATGAATGATATATCTAACTAAATATCATAATATTTCAACATGCTTAATTTGCTAGGAAAGATCATAAATATTTATATAAAAAAAAAACAATTACTAGGGCACATTAAAATTTAAATGAATAGCATATGAGTAACATATAAATACTAATCCAAACTTCAAAAAAATAAAAATATAACATTGGATAAGTTTCCTCAATTTTATTAAATTAAACGTATTGTTGAAAAATTTAAATCAAGTGATTTCCGACTAATTAATTTTATTTTAATATTAATATTAGATTAATATTTTTAGATTATAAATTTTTTCATAATATAATGGATGTATCATTTCGAGAATTCTAATAATTGTACTTATGATTAAATATAAAATAGTGAGAATGTTTTGAGTGTTTATTTCTATTGTAAGAAAACATTAGTACCTTTAACGGGGTACACTTTCATTTTGTGCTCTTTTTGAGTTATATTGTTAATCTTTTATTAAATGAAACTTCTTACTAAAACAATCCAAAATAAAGAATTTTGACTAATTATTTTTATTTTACAATTGAGTTTGTTAATATTATTATTTTCTTTTTAGTTTGTTGATGATGATTGTATACTACAAAAGTTCTATTTTCTTTTATTTATTTTTGATTGGCAGTGTTTTTTCCGTATGGAGAATAGAGTTTGAAGGTGTTCCAATTGTAAGCAGTATTAGGAAAAATAAGAAGAAAAGAATTCTCAAAAAATAGTTGATTTGAGCTTCAATGATGTACCAACTTGTGTATATGGTTGATTTGATTTTGATCAAGTAATAAATATACAACTAGAAATTGGTTTCGAATCAAAACTTTTATTTCTTTGGTTAAGAAACAAGGCGGTCTTATTGGAGCCACAATACAAAGAAGGCCGAAGTACTGCCATACACACTTAATTCTTATTTACAATAGACTCTTCACATAGGTGGCTGCCGATTCTTGGAGAACCCAGGAGGGTTGATACTCTGGTGCAAAAGACTCAAACTCCAAATTACTTGAACCCGATCGTCGTGAAAGCTGTCTTCACCAGCATTAAGTTGTTAGAATGAAATAAACAAACAAGAAAATGTGTACAGAATCAACAATTAAACAAGATACATTTAATTTCACAAAGCAAGAACCCTAAATCAAGAAACTTAAAAACGAAAAAAAAAACTCACTTGCTTTGATCAAGAAGTACATACTGAAAGAAAGAAGAAACTGATGTTGGAGAATGGTGGGTGTCAGCGGAGGAAGACGACTGGTGGGTGTCAGCGGAGGAAGGCGCGGCTGCTGAAATGTTGAGAATTGATGTGCCGTTGAAATGGAACGATTTTAGTGTGTGTTTTTGTATTTTATAACGATAATAAAATTTCCACTGGGCTGGGCCGGTCACACTTTGTTGGGCCTTAATGGATAAGTTTTTTGATCTTATTTGCCATATATATTTAGTTCTATAAATATAAATAGTTAATTACATTAATTTTTATTAATTATTATTTGTCATCATTATTTTTTACTTTTTTTAATCCATCCATTTATGTTAAATTTCGAATTATTTTTTTATTATAAATCTTTCAAAATTTACATCAATTAGGTTTTATAATTCAAGTAATTTAATACAAAAACCTTTCTCAGTTTTTAAAACTCGTTTTGTCCATCAATTAATAGATACCATATAATTTTTTTTATTTTATTATACTTATCATTATTTCATCATATTTTTCTTTTTTTATGTACATACATACTTATTATTGATTTTGTTTAAGAGGTCATGCAACAAAAACTACAGTGTTTAATATCAATTATAAAAAAAATATTATTTTTAAATTAATGAATTTACAAATTCTTTAAATTATAAAAATTATATTTATCTGTTCAAATGTTATTGACTCAGTTATAAGTTTAATTCATTTAAATAAATAATTCAGTCAGCGGAGGAAAGCGGCTGCCTAAAATCTTCACGACTGATGCCACCGTTGAAATAGAATGAACAAATTTTGTTTTTCTATATTTTTTGCTATTTTTTCTTTTTCACTTTCAACTAATATTTTTCTGTGTGTTGTACATTTCACAACGGTAACAAATTTGCAGTTTTACAACTCACTTTCAATTAGGCTGAGCCGGTGGCCTTAATGGATAAACTATCTCTTTCAAAATTCACATCAATTAGTTTTTATAATTTGAGTAATTTTATATAAAAACCTTTCACAATTTTTAAAACTCGATTTTGTCCATCAATTAACGCTATAATATTTTTTATTTCATTATATTTATGTTTATATCAGAATTTTTTTTATGTACGTACATATTTATTATTGATTTTATTTGAGAGGTCATGTAACAAAAACTATAGCGTTTAATATCAATTATAAAAAAATATTATTCTTAAATTAATCAATTTACAAAATTTTTAAATTATAAAAATTATATTTATCTATTCAAATGTTATTGACTCAATTAAAAGTTGGATTCATTTATAAATAATTTTATTGAGTGAAGTGATCATAATCATATAAATATGATTAAGTTGGTATTTATAATTTTATATAATTAATAATAATTTATGCTATGTATATATGTGTCTTTATCCAATTTATTTATTTTTAAGCATTATTTGGCTTATAATTTACTTATTGGATACATTTTATTCTTAATATTTTAATTACACATTTCGAATTAATGCATTTTAATTTCATAATGCAAAACCCTAAATTAAGAAACTTAAAAAAGAAAAGAAAAACCTCACTTGCTTTGAGTTGATCACTTTCAAGAAGTACCCACTTAAAGGAAGAAGAAACTGAGGTTGGAGACTGGTGGCTGCCGACGGAGAAAGGGAACTGCCTGAAATGTTGAGAATTGATGCCGACGATAAAATAGAACGACTAAATTTTATTTATTTCTTTAATGTCATCTATTGTTATAATTATTATAAAGTTAAAATACAACAAATTTCTATAAAGTTTTTTTTTATAATTATAAATATATCTTATATTTAAAATTATAAATATATTTAAAACCAATGAACGTCTAACAAAAGTACTTATTTATGGATAGCTGTTGTAAAAAGTATTTATTAGATAACAATTTTAACAAATATTCATAATTTTTATTGGATAAATTTTATTCTTAATATTTTAATTACACATTTCGAATTAATGTATTTGAAACTATTATTGCAAGTATATTTTTTCAATGAATAACTTTTAAACTTATAAGAAAATCCCCTGACACATGAGCAAGCGCCCCTTGATGGGGAAATCCCCCCATCGCATCGGCAATCTCCGCCTGCTCCTCCCATGAGAGTACTCCCCCGAAAGCTCAACCCCAAGAGTACTCGCTGGAACTATTTCTAGCCTCGAGCAGTTGGTTCAGCGTCTCTTGCATCACTTCTCTATGAACAAAAAAGTTCCAAAAACGACTGCATTTCTATTTACCATCCGCCAAACGGAGGGTGAGACTCTGAGAGACTACACGCGAAGGTTCGTGGACGCAGTGCGTGAGGTTCCCCATGTTAATCATGAGTTATTGGCCAGTATTGTCCGACAAAACCTGCTACCAGGAAGATTCAAGGAATCCATAGCCGGCAATCCCCCTAGAGCTATGGAGGATTTACTCATGCGCTCCCATAATTCCATCCACATTGAGGAGTCGAACGCATCGGATCCTTCTCTCAATAGCAAAAGGAAGGATCGGGAGAGGAAAAGGAGCCGAAGAAAGAAGAACGCAAGCATGTACCTCAGGTGGGGTTCGCTCACTACACCCCCTTGAACGCTCCCAGAGGGGAGATATTAGTCGTAGTTGAGCAGCAATGGTTAATCAATTAATGGCCATGGAAAATGAAAGACAACCTTAAGAGGCTCAAGTCCAACAAATATCATGGTTTCCACTGAGATAGAGGGCACACGACGAAAGAGTGCCACCACATGAAAAATGAGATAGAAAACCTGATTCAGTGAGGATACTTGAAAGAATACGTCAACCAAGGATCGAATCCCCAACCTCGGGATCCAATGTTCACACAGACCAAGAACGACGACAACCTCCCCACCGCAGGGGTTATCGCCGTAATTTTGCGTGGCCCGACGGGTGATGACTCGGCTAATGCAAGAAAGGCTCTCGCTCGAGCAGCTAGGGGAAACCACGCGTAAGCCCCTATTCAAGTTTACAATATTAGTTTGAAACAAAGGATGAGATTTCATTTAGTCAGCAGGACTTGGACCCATTGAGGAATTAAAACAACGACGCCCTGGTCATCTCTGCCACGATCTCCAACTTTTGGGTCAAAAAAATTTTAATGGATAGTGGGAGTTCGGCGGACATTATATTCCACGACGCATATGTCCAATTGGGGATTGACAACGCTCAACTTCTGAAGGTAAACGCCCCACTCACAGATTTTAGCGGGAAAATAATCAAACTAGTAGGGGAGGTGACGCTAGCAATGTCCCTCGGCTCTTATCCAAAGAGGTCCACCAAATTGGTGAAGTTCCTCATGGTGAAGGCTCCATCTGCCTACAACGTTATCTTGGGGAGACCGAGCTTAAACCTCTTGCAAGCGATAGCATGTACTTTCCACCTGAAACTAAAATTCTCCATCCCTAACGGCATGGGAGAAGCCATGGGGGACGAGAGAATAGCCAAGGAATGCTACGTGAGTACCCTTGAAAGATCACGTGAGAAACTGAATGAAGCGGCCGATGAGAAAACAAAGAGAAAGATGACTGATGGAAGATATGAGATGAGAGACACCGCGAAAGGACACGTAGGAACAACCTATGTTGGAGAAAAGAGTTGAAGCCCTAGAAGAGTTGAAGGTGATCCTCGGTGAGAAAACGATGAAGATAGGCACGGCGATGTGTCAATCCGCCAAAGAGAATTTAACTCAATTTTTGATAAAAAAATGAGGAAGTGTTTACATGGAGCATGACGGATTTTTATGGGATCTCACCTAACGTTATCACTCACCAGCTCAATGTAAATCCCAAAGCAAAATCTATAAAACACAAAAAAAAAGGATATTCGGGCTGGAGAGAAGTCAAGCGATAAAAGCAAAAATGGATAAGCTGCTTAAGGCCGAACACATATGCCCGGTGCAATACGCCGAGTGGCTGGCTAATGTTGTCTTGGTTCCGAAGCCAAACGGAAAATAGCGCCTCTGTATTGACTTCACAGATCTTAGCAAGGCATGTCCAAAGGATCCCTTCCCCCTCCCACGTATTGACCTCTTGGTTGACTCCACCTCCAGATGTGAAATGTTGAGCTTCCTAGACGCGTATCAAGGCTACAATCAAATTCCTTTGGCCTCTGAAGATCAAGAGAAAACAAGTTTTGTCACGGACCAAGGGATCTTCTGTTACAATGTCATGCCATTCGGCCTGAAAAATGCAGAAACAACATATCAACAATTTGTCAACTACATGTTCAAAAACCAAATTGGTTGAAACATGGAGGTCTACATAGATGACATGTTGGTTAAGAGTGTGAAAGAACAGGATCACATCAAGGATCTAGAAGAGCGCTTCCAAATAGTGAAAGCTTTTGGCATGAAGTTAAATCTCGCTAAGTGTACCTTTGGAGTGGGGGTGGGGAATTTCTAGGGTACATGATCTCCAAGAGCGGAATAGAAGCAAACCCTGATAAAATTAGCGTTGTCATGAACATGCCCCCACCAAAGTCGGTCGAAGAGCTACAAAAACTCGTGGAAAATTGGCATCCTTGAATAGATTCATTTCACAATCTACGAATAAAGGCCTACATTTCTTCAAGATCCTTCGCGGCGCGAAAAAGTTTGGGTGATGCTAATCCATCCAAGAAGCATTTGACGAGCTGAAGAAGTATTTATCTTCTCCGCCTTTATTGACGAAACCTAAAATAGGATAAACCCTCTACCTTTACTTGGCGATTTTAGAAAATGTTGTTAGCTCAGATTTGGTACGAAAGAAAAATAAAGGGCACCACCTGGTGTACTAAGTTAGCAGGATGTTGCAGGGGGCTGAGTCCAGGTACTCCCAAATTCAAAACTAGCCTTCTCTTTAATCACTGCAGCTAGAAAGTTGAGGCCGTATTTTTATGTGCACCTAGTGGTTGTGTCGACAAATCATCCTTTGAAGCAAGTGTTGTCGAGTCTGGAGCTCTCCGGGACAATGGTCAAGTGGAAAGTAGAGTTAAGTGAGTTTGGCGCCGAGTTTCAGCCCAGGCCAGTCATTAAAGCACAAGTGCTAGCCGATTTCACCGTCGAGTTGGCGTACAACGCGTCAAGTATTTTTACGCTTTCCAGGAGTCTGCACATCAATAGATCATCCACATCGGCGGGAAGTAGGGATGGAATAGTTCTAGAGAGCCCTAAAGGAGACGAATTTGAGTATGCTATAAAATTAGAATACCCCTCGTCGAACAATGAAGCATAATATAAGGCATTTTTAGAAGGACGTAAGTTAGCTTCGGACGCCGGGGCAAAAAAGATTATCATTTATAGTTATTCACAACTGGTGGTTAACTAGATCCAGGGATCCTTTGAGACACGAGATGAAAAAATGGCCAAGTATTCCCTGAAAGCGAATAATCTATTTGAGAAGTTCGAAGAAGCCTTTGTTGTTCAGGTGTCGAGAACAGATAATGCCGTAGCCGACCAACTAGCCAAGTTAACAAGCTCGATGGCAGCCATCCGAAGCACAAGAATCACTTTTCTCTCGTCGCAAAGAGTCGTGATAGAGGAGCAAGAGGAGATTATGTGCGTGGACCCAACACCTCCGAGTTGGAAAGAAGAGATCGTCAGATTTCTAACTAATGGAACTATACTGGAGGACCAAAAAGAGGCAAATGCCTTTAAAAGAAAAGCATCCCGCTTCATTATGATAGATGGAGACTTATACAAACGTGGTTTCTCGCTGCCCCTCCTAAAGTGCCTGACTCATGAAGAGAAAAATTATGTCCTAAGAGAGATACATGAGGGAATTTGCGAAAACCACCTTGGAGGAAAGACCTTAGCGGGAAAAGCCCTTAGGCATGGATTCTTTTGGCCAACGATGCTCTCCGACGCACATGAGTTGGTAAGGCGATGCCGGTCATGCCAAGAACACGTAAACAATAATCACCAGCCGACAGCGCTAATGCAACCCCTTGAAAGTCCCTTCCCTTTTGATCAGAGGGGTTTGGACCTAGTAGGGTCTTTTTCGCAAGCCGCAGGGCAAAGAAAGTTCTTGGTTGCGGTGGACTATTTTACAAAGTGGGTAGAGGCCAAGCCGTTAGCCAAGATATTCGAGAAAGATCAAGTTCCTATGGAAGAACATCATATGCCATTTTAGATCCCCGGTGCCATAATATCCGACAATGGGACTCAGTTTTTGGGGAATAAACTTAAGGACTGGTACAAGGAGCTGGCGATCAAATAAATCTTCACATCAGTTAGTAATCACCAAGCAAACGAACAGATGGAGGTCACCAATCGGATAATCCTTTAACACTTGGAGACTCGATTGGGAACCGAAAAGGGGGCATGGGTGGGTGAGCTCCCTAGCATTTTATGGGCATATCGAACGACACCAAGAACTCCTACGGGAGAATTCTTGTTTAACCTATCTTATGGGACAAATGTCGTAGTGCTCGCAGAAATAGGACAACTTTGTTGGCGAGTGAAAAATTACAACCCAAACTACAACGAGCAAGGGTTGAGGATGAGCGTAAACTTTTTCGAAGAGGGCAGAGAAAAATCCCATAATCCGGGCCACTATGTATAGAACCAATGCGAGAGTCAAGCCGATAAGTTCTCAAGTGGGAGATCTGGTGATGCGAAAAGCCTAAGCTTCGGGCCCTATTGGGAAGTTGGATGCAAAGGGGACATCCCTCGCACGTGGAACATCGCAAATCACAAGAAGTATTACTGTTAAGTTCTCTGGGTACGTAAAGTTCACTTTTTGAATGTTTTGTAATAGGGGGCAAAGTAGAAGTGTAGCGTTTTACGCAATCAAAATACATTGCGTAAAAAAAGCAAACTCATCCTAGAAAGATACAACGCGAGTGACATAAAATCCGATTAAGGAAAATACTACAAAATCACGAGTTAGAATCGCCTACTTACAAAAGCGCCCCATATAAGGTGAAGCAGTCACCCTAAATAATATGCGTTGATTACATGGAGAGTCAAATTCATACTAAACAAAATAATCCGATTACATTTCGAGATTAAATCCTAAGAAACAAACAGAAAACTACGAAGCTGTTAAACTTGGGGGCTCAACCGTCGGCAACTTCCACCACCTCCTATTCACCCTCCGATACCTCAGGATCAAGGAGCCCATTGTCTTCTTCAACAATCCGGCCCTTCTTGCGAAGAGTCCAACGAAGGACACGGCGACACCTTCGAATTGCATCATCGTAAATAAGAGTTGCCTTGTCACTTAAGATCGTATCGATCTTCTCTAATTCTTGGAACCTCAAGACCGTCTCCTCTTGAGCCCCGGTACCGAACCACCTGAGGCGCGACCGCGAGTTGGGAGGGGGACTGCACCCCCCTACCTGAGGCGCCGCCTCAAACCGACGGGTGCCCCCCCCCCCCCCCACACCTCGAAGTCGCGTCTCGCGCCTCCCCCCACCTCCCCCCCCCCCTCCGTTGGGTGTGCCGTCATCTGTCGGCAATCTAACTCACGGCCATTTTCACAATCACCCTCCCCACTCCACATTTCAATCAAAGAAGCAAAATACAAAGCAAGAACACCAAATAAAGAAGAAACAAAATTTAACTAAGGAAGAGAGTTAGCTTTGCTAGCCATTGTGGAGAAAATGGGGTTGGGAGTTTGAAATGCAAATGAAAGGAGAAAAATATAAGTGAGTAAGTGGAAGACAAATATGGGGCACATATTAAACAAATTCAACCCACCGCACCGTATAACTTCCAACGCTACTATAAATACCAAAAATTTTAATTTTTTAAGGCAACCACTATTTATTGTAAGTGATCATTTTTCTTACTAAAAGACCTTCCTAAAAAATCATGTTTCACCTGGTGCATAATTGTGCCGTAGGTAAAATTTTTAAGTTTATCCATTCGTAAAAATCTCGACCACATAAATACATATATATATATATTAATGATTACATAATTGAATTAATATTGTGGGATACTAATGTTTAATTCACATGATATATATTTACAATTATTATAAAATTTTACTCCTTATTATTAAAATATATTAGTTTTCAACTTCTCATTAAGGAAACAAATAACCCAAAAATAAAAACATAACAAAATCAGTCAATTAAATAAAAAATATAATGCAAAGTAACTATTTTGCCCTTGGAAGATACATTACAAGGAATTATCCCCATCACAATGTATCACGAGGAGCGTTGTTGTGCATATAAAGTTTTTAATTTAAATCGAGTTAGATCAAACATAAATCAATTACACAGTAAATATAATACATTTGTCGTGGAATAGATGTGCAATTTAAGGGAAGTGATCCATTACACGTCAAATATATCATATTTATTTTATTTTGATCGAACCTGATTTAAATAAATTTTTTTTTACAGCACATATATACAAATTTGAGCTATAAAATGTGAACAACTCACCAATCTATGAATCTGATTTCCTATATTTGTAGTGGCACTAACTACTAGTTGACAACTTACAAATTTAGGAACTGAAGTGAGAAAAAAAAAGTCTAAACTGGTCATTTTATTCCCAATTATAATATTGTCAGAAGGATCAATTTAAGACAAAATTCAAGTTTAGGGATGTTAACATCATGAAATAAACGTGAGAAATTAAAACGATTCTAAATGAAAACATAATGAATCAACTATAATATTTAATTCTAATAAAGAAGAAAAATGTATGATACTTCTAATTCCTCTAAAGTACTTAAAATATGAATGATATATCTAACTAAATATCATAATATTTCAACATGCTTAATTTGCTAGGAAAGATCATAAATATTTATATAAAAAAAAACAATTACTAGGGCACATTAAAATTTAAATGAATAGCATATGAGTAACATATAAATACTAATCCAAACTTCAAAAAAATAAAAATATAACATTGGATAAGTTTCCTCAATTTTATTAAATTAAACGTATTGTTGAAAAATTTAAATCAAGTGATTTCCGACTAATTAGTTTTATTTCAATATTAATATTAGATTAATATTTTTAGATTATAAATTTTTTCATAATATAATGGATGTATCATTTCGAGAATTCTAATAATTGTACTTATGATTAAATATAAAATAGTGAGAATGTTTTGAGTGTTTATTTCTATTGTAAGAAAACATTAGTACCTTTAACGGGGTACACTTTCATTTTGTGCTCTTTTTGAGTTATATTGTTAATCTTTTATTAAATGAAACTTCTTACTAAAACAATCCAAAATAAAGAATTTTGACTAATTATTTTTATTTTACAATTGAGTTTGTTAATATTATTATTTTCTTTTTAGTTTGTTGATGATGATTGTATACTACAAAAGTTCTATTTTCTTTTATTTATTTTTGATTGGCAGTGTTTTTTCCGTATGGAGAATAGAGTTTGAAGGTGTTCCAATTGTAAGCAGTATTAGGACAAATAAGAAGAAAAGAATTCTCGAAAAATAGTTGATTTGAGCTTCAATGATGTACCAACTTGTGTATATGGTTGATTTGATTTTGATCAAGTAATAAATATACAACTAGAAATTGGTTTCGAATCAAAACTTTTATTTCTTTGGCTAAGAAACAAGGCGGTCTTATTGGAGCCACAATACAAAGAAGGCCGAAGTACTGCCATACACACTTAATTCTTATTTACAATAGACTCTTCACATAGGTGGCTGCCGATTCTTGGAGAACCCAGGAGGGTTGATACTCTGGTGCAAAAGACTCAAACTCCAAATTACTTGAACCCGATCGTCGTGAAAGCTGTCTTCACCAGCATTAAGTTGTTAGAATGAAATAAACAAACAAGAAAATGTGTACAGAATCAACAATTAAAGAGAAAAATGCGCAACATAACGACATGCAATAACAACTTAAATAAATAACATCATCTCTCTAAGAACTAATTAAACACCCAATTGTCACATATTGGCTGCTAAAAGAAGAGTGCATCTTCGACAACATCTAGAACCACATAATAACCTATATATCCATATATTCCTCTCTACTATTTTCTAGCCAAAAAAGCAACCTTTGACCTTATCAATTGCTTCTTTATCAATTTTTCCCATATTTAGAAATCAAGTAAGGTTGAAACCATTGCAATTTACTTTGTATAATTCAAACCCAAAAGTGTCTAATTTCTATGAAACACTCGCGTACTCAACATTCTAATTTGGAAGCGATGCAATTACGAAGTCTGAGACCGCTTTAAATATGACAGGCGCAAGAGAGTTGGAGTTGAGACGTAAACAAGAAGTAACCCTCCATTACTTTTCTTGATTTATTCTCGGTTTGTTCATTATATTAGGTTTTGTTCCCATGTCGCTTTATCAAAACTTTTTGTTTGTCGTACATTTAAGATTCTTTGTACAAATTTTACAGAAACACCATATTTGTTCATATCATCGACATCTCAACTTTGCAGGCGTATCAAAGTATTGTTGGAAATTCTATAGCATACAATCACAAATTAGTTCATTTGTGAACTTTGAAAAATAACATACATATAATAAATTGCATAACTGTTCTAGATGCCAATCTCATTATCGTTTTTTAAATTATTGGTCAAATATCTTAAAAGAATTTTCAACACATCTTAACAAGTTTCAGCACGATAATCATTTGTCAAAAGAAAAGTTAATAATGTATTTCTTGAAAATCTGAACAAATATGGCAATGAATGCAATTTGACCAAAAATAGTAAACTGAATGCTTTTTAAAATGTTCCAAAAAAACTTCAAAAACTGTTTCAAAGTCGATTACTTTTATAAAATTAAAATTCAACAAAAAAAACTTCACTTAAAGTCCAAAACATATGACTTGTCATGCATTTATCCAAAAACAATTAAATGAATTCATCTATTGCTAATCAAAATATTTTGCTAATTTTTCTTCATTATTGTAAGTTCAAGCTGATTTTGAAAAAATGAGTTTATTATAAAACACTTGACAAGAAAAACAAATCTTTGAGTAAAATATAAAAGCTGATTTTGAGAACATTAATTGATAACAGAAGAACAGTTGACAAGGAAACCAATTTCCAGTAATATTAAAGGTTCTTCAAACACAATTTAAGTTAGCAAAACTCTGAGTTCCTCAAAAACCATTTATCGACTCATGAAAATATATAGTACTCACAAAATATTTACCAAGTCCTCTTGAAAAACAAATTTTAAATTGGCATCTAGACAACAGTTAGGCATTTTAGTATAGCATTTAATTTTCAAAGTTCACAAATAAAATAATTCATGATCGAATGATATAGATTTTTCAACGCATTTTCTATGATACGCTTGCAAAAACAAGAGGTTAATAACATGAACCAACATGAATTTTGTAAATTCATACAAGAATGTCAAATGCATTACGAACAAAAAATTTTAAGGCAAGCGCATGAAAAGAGAACCCAACACAATAAATGAACCAAGAATAAATTTACGAAAAAAGAGGAGGGTTTATTCTCCAATTTAGGTCTCAACTCTAACCTCGCACCCTTCACATTTTGAGCAGCCTCGAAACCCATAATTATTTTCTTTCCAAACGAGAATGGTGATTTTGTGACTTTTCAAAGAAATTAGAGCAATACAATTGGGTTTGAATTATACAAGTAAAATCAATGGTTCAACCACCTTGATTTCAAAACACGGAAGAAAAATTGACAAAGAAGAATTAATAGGGGCACTGGTTACTTTTGAGCTAGAAACTAGAATAGAGGAATATGAAGATAGGTAGGCTACCATTAGGTTCTAAAATGTCGTCAAATAGCATACTTTAGCAGCCAACATATGTTTCAACTGAGCATTTAAATCCTACTTAACCTTTTGATTCCCGCACAATATTTATCGATATGAGGTTATCTACTTCGCATAGAATTGGCAAATCAATTTCAAACTCTGGCCCTCGCTCTTGTAAAAGACAAGTAATGAATCACACATACCAACTGACATGCTTCACTTGTAGAATCAAATAAATGCATATTATACATATTACTGAAAAATGATTTATGACCAGTAACAATAAAACTCGCATATAAAAGAATTCGTGCTAGATTACCAGTAACAACAGTACTTCTTGAAGAGATTATAAATAGTATGACATCTATTCCTTGCATTAAGATAGAATCATGAAGGCACAAAAGAAAACAACACAGATACATAATTGCGACATGCTCTAATTTAAAGGCATAAAATAGATACCGCATAAACAAGATACTTTTCTATATGGCACTTGAGAGAAAATATTCTGTCTGTCCATTAATTGGTCTAGGAAGTTCAAATATCACTGTCCTAAGAGAATATTATAATACTTGAAGTCAAGTTAAAGTACGAGTAAGGGAGAGTGGATGATGGCACTTAGCTTTCAGCGGATAACATATAAGAGTAAAACACTTAGGAAGTTTCATCATAGTCCCAAGAGAATATTAAGATACTTAAAGTCAAGTTCAAATAAGAGTAAGAGAGAATGGACGGATTACACTTAGCCATCAGTGGATCACATATATGCAATAAGAGGTGAAGTAGGCAAATTGATCAGTAAACATAATGTTACTTACTGCTCCTCAAGTAGACACAGATTCACTAATCAAAGTGAAGATATACATGGCTTTCCATTACCTTCAAGCAGTAGTCTTACTCTAGATTGTGCAATTGACAACATCAGCATCTTGCTCATATAGCTCCATGTGTTAATAAGTGGAGCCAAAAGGTTTCAGCACCAAAGTCCTACGTGAACCAAGGATCATTTGGCAGCAATTTTCAGAAAACTTAAAATATCACTAGCCTCTCACAAAGGTAGAAATCATTTCCAAAAAAATCTTTTGTGAAAAGCTTGTAAGTGTACGTATGATTCTTTTACATCAATGCAAATAACCTTTTCCCAAAACAAGAAAATCACTTCCATTACATTTTTGCATTCATTTAGATTATATAACTTCAAGTAAAGAACTTTCTGAAACAGAAAATGCATACATTTATATTATTGCTGCAGTCACATTCTTTCCTATCTCAATGGTAGGAAGATCACCCAACACACCAAGATGACAATCCAAACAAAAGCCTGTAGATCCTCATGGCAGATTTGGAGAAACAAAGTGACTATGTCATGAACACTCATCGCAATTTGATAAAGTCTTGCAATTAACACAAGCGTACTGATCAGTCAAAACTTAAGAAAAGGGACGGGAAAATATATGCATGCAGAACACATTGCAGACGTTTTGGAAAATGATAAGTCAAAACAAAGCAACAATTAAACTGTAAATAGTGAAATCTTAAGGAGGATTTAATTGCAGTAATCCGGGGAACAAAATTGTTTGAGATTCAAATAGGCCACTGCTGTTGATTGCATTCTGAGGATCAGGGATTTCAATGGTAAATTAATGTCACTAAGAGTGGAAAATGACCAGATAAAACCAAGAAAAGACAATCATAAGCACAACAGTTTCTGAACAGAAATATTAGAACCAATGCATTCACAACTGAACAAAGACATGGCCTGAATTTCCAAACCAATCAAATTTACACATAACTGACCTTGTCTTCCACCAGTTAACTTGATTTGGAGACCCTTGTCGACAAACTTCGCCAAATCCAAAACTGTTCCTTTCCGACCAGACTGAAACAAAGAAACAATCTGTATATTAGAAAAACTGACAAAACATATATAGACATATAGATCTATATATATGCATCCGTGCAAGCACACACGGCTGAGAAAGAAGAACCAATAATTCGTGTCCTTACAAAGGCTAGAATAGCATGTTTAGGGAATACGTCTCACGAGAGATTGCTAAAGAACAGCAGCTTTATGCAGCAACAAATATGGCCTGCAATTGTCGAAGAACCAAAGAAAACAATGAGAATAAACTTAACAGTTCTTCACTACACATCTTTCAACAAACAAGAGTAAATACATGATGCACCATATACAAGAACAAAACATGCAAATTACCTGTAATTACAATTGCTTATTCCCGCATTCTGAAAATGACATGAAAGAAAGACTGCAGCTCATCCTTGCACATGATTTTAAAGCAAAGAAAGGATACAAGGGACAGTTCCACCAAAAGAACACTATCCCAAGAACACATTTTCTTGAAAATGAAGATCAATTCACCAACTTGACTTACTTTTTTCTTGAAAGGAGAAGCAGTTAAACATAGTCAAGAGACTTGGAAATAATTTTCAGGGAAGTTCCTTAAAAGTAGTTCCAGCAATTTCCTCGGTCATGTCTTGAAAATTTTATTATTGTGAGTTGCTGATGCCAGAATTACAAACCCGTGTATAACTTCAACATAGAATGTTAGGAACTAACACCACCATTTTCTCACCATTTTATCCAGTGTAGCAATAAAAATCACAACAAAATCAATACAGTAATCAAATAAAAAAACAACCATACCAAAAGGGAAGAGGCCTCAGAACCTCCAATGATGGGAGCCGTCTTGGCTATTCTCCTCGCAAGTTCTGAACCAACAAAACTATCTTCACCGGCATCCTTGCATTTAAGTCCCGCACCTTTGTCCCCCGCAATAGTAATCCACGGCGTACTAGAGAACCCATGTAGTAGGTGAATTTCAAGAACCTTGAAATAATTCACCAACACCATAAAGAAAAAAACAAAACAGAGTAAGACCGTGTACTTCAAGAATTCGTGATCTTTAAGTAGTCATCATACCAAGTTTTCCATTGGGCAGACAAATTCATTTAAACAAGATACATTTAATTTCACAAAGCAAGAACCCTAAATCAAGAAACTTAAAAACGAAAAAAAAAACTCACTTGCTTTGATCAAGAAGTACATACTGAAAGAAAGAAGAAACTGATGTTGGAGAATGGTGGGTGTCAGCGGAGGAAGGCGACTGGTGGGTGTCAGCGGAGGAAGGCGCGGCTGCTGAAATGTTGAGAATTGATGTGCCGTTGAAATGGAACGATTTTCTTGGCTTTTTTTTTTTTTTTTATATAGTTTTAGTGTGTGTTTTTGTATTTTATAACGATAATAAAATTTCCACTGGGCTGGGCCGGTCACACTTTGTTGGGCCTTAATGGATAAGTTTTTTGATCTTATTTGCCATATATATTTAGTTCTATAAATATAAATAGTTAATTACATTAATTTTTATTAATTATTATTTGTCATCATTATTTTTTACTTTTTTAAATCCATCCATTTATGTTAAATTTCGAATTATTTTTTTATTATAAATCTTTCAAAATTTACATCAATTAGGTTTTATAATTCAAGTAATTTAATACAAAAACCTTTCTCAGTTTTTAAAACTCGTTTTGTCCATCAATTAATAGATACCATATAATTTTTTTTATTTTATTATACTTATCATTATTTCATCATATTTTTCTTTTTTTATGTACATACATACTTATTATTGATTTTGTTTAAGAGGTCATGCAACAAAAACTACAGTGTTTAGTATCAATTATAAAAAAATATTATTTTTAAATTAATGAATTTACAAATTCTTTAAATTATAAAAATTATATTTATCTGTTCAAATGTTATTGACTCAGTTATAAGTTTAATTCATTTAAATAAATAATTCAGTCAGCGGAGGAAGGCGGCTGCCTAAAATCTTCACGACTGATGCCACCGTTGAAATAGAATGAACAAATTTTTTTTTTCTATATATTTTGCTATTTTTTCTTTTTCACTTTCAACTAATATTTTCCTGTGTGTTGTACATTTCACAACGGTAACAAATTTGCAGTTTTACAACTCACTTTCAATTAGGCTGAGCCGGTGGCCTTAATGGATAAACTATCTCTTTCAAAATTCACATCAATTAGTTTTTATAATTTGAGTAATTTTATATAAAAACCTTTCACAATTTTTAAAACTCGATTTTGTCCATCAATTAACGCTGTAATATTTTTTATTTCATTATATTTATGTTTATATCAGAATTTTTTTTATGTACGTACATATTTATTATTGATTTTATTTGAGAGGTCATGTAACAAAAACTATAGCGTTTAATATCAATTATAAAAAAATATTATTCTTAAATTAATCAATTTACAAAATTTTTAAATTATAAAAATTATATTTATCTATTCAAATGTTATTGACTCAATTAAAAGTTGGATTCATTTATAAATAATTTTATTGAGTGAAGTGATCATAATCATATAAATATGATTAAGTTGGTATTTATAATTTTATATAATTAATAATAATTTATGCTATGTATATATGTGTCTTTATCCAATTTATTTATTTTTAAGCATTATTTGGCTTATAATTTACTTATTGGATACATTTTATTCTTAATATTTTAATTACACATTTTGAATTAATGCATTTTAATTTCATAATGCAAAACCCTAAATTAAGAAACTTAAAAAAGAAAAGAAAAACCTCACTTGCTTTGAGTTGATCACTTTCAAGAAGTACCCACTTAAAGGAAGAAGAAACTGAGGTTGGAGACTGGTGGCTGCCGACGGAGAAAGGGAACTGCCTGAAATGTTGAGAATTGATGCCGACGATAAAATAGAACGACTAAATTTTATTTATTTCTTTAATGTCATCTATTGTTATAATTATTATAAAGTTAAAAGACAACAAATTTCTATAAAGTTTTTTTTTATAATTATAAATATATCTTATATTTAAAATTATAAATATATTTAAAACCAATGAACGTCTAACAAAAGTACTTATTTATGGATAGCTGTTGTAAAAAGTATTTATTAGATAACAATTTTAACAAATATTCATAATTTTTATTGGATAAATTTTATTCTTAATATTTTAATTACACATTTCGAATTAATGTATTTGAAACTATTATTGCATGTATATTTTTTCAATGAATAACTTTTAAACTTATAAGAAAATCCCCTGACACATGAGCAAGCGCCCCTTGATGGGGAAATCCCCCCATCGCATCGGCAATCTCCGCCTGCTCCTCCCATGAGAGTACTCCCCCGAAAGCTCAACCCCAAGAGTACTCGCTGGAACTATTTCTAGCCTCGAGCAGTTGGTTCAGCGTCTCTTGCATCACTTCTCTATGAACAAAAAAGTTTCAAAAACGACTGCATTTCTATTTACCATCCGCCAAACGGAGGGTGAGACTCTGAGAGACTACACGCGAAGGTTCGTGGACGCAGTGCGTGAGGTTCCCCATGTTAATCATGAGTTACTGGCCAGTATTGTCCGACAAAACCTGCTACCAAGAAGATTCAAGGAATCCATAGCCGGTAATCCCCCTAGAGCTATGGAGGATTTACTCATGCGCTCCCATAATTCCATCCACATTGAGGAGCCGAACGCATCGGATCCTTCTCTCAATAGCAAAAGGAAGGATCGGGAGAGGAAAAGGAGCCGAAGAAAGAAGAACGCAAGCATGTACCTCAGGTGGGGTTCGCTCACTACACCCCCTTGAACGCTCCCAGAGGGGAGATATTAGTCGTAGTTGAGCAGCAATGGTTAATCAATTAATGGCCATGGAAAATGAAAGACAACCTTAAGAGGCTCAAGTCAAACAAATATCGTGGTTTCCACTAAGATAGAGGGGACACGACGAAGGAGTGCCACCACATGAAAAATGAGATAGAAAACCTGATTCAGTGAGGATACTTGAAAGAATACGTCAACCAAGGATCGAATCCCCAACCTCGGGATCCAATGTTCACACAGACCAAGAACGACGACAACCTCCCCACTGCAGGGGTTATCGCCATAATTTTGCGTGGCCCGACGGGTGATGACTCGGCTAATGCAAGAAAGGCTCTCGCTCGAGTAGCTAGGGGAAACCACGCGCAAGCCCCTATTCAAGTTTACAATATTAGTTTGAAACAAGGGATGAGATTTCATTTAGTCAGCAGGACTTGGACCCATTGAGGAATTAAAACAACGACGCCCCTGGTCATCTCTGCCACGATCTCCAACTTTTGGGTCAAAAAAAATTTAATGGATAGTGGGAGTTCGGCGGACATTATATTCCACGACGCATATGTCCAATTGGGGATTGACAACGCTCAACTTCTGAAGGTAAACGCCACACTCACAGATTTTAGCGGGAAAATAATCAAACTAGTAGGGGAGGTGACGCTAGCAATGTCCCTCGGCTCTTATCCAAAGAGGTCCACCAAATTGGTGAAGTTCCTCATGGTGAAGGCTCTATCTGCCTACAACGTTATCTTGGGGAGACCGAGCTTAAACCTCTTGCAAGCGATAGCATGTACTTTCCACCTGAAACTAAAATTCTCCATCCCTAACGGCATGGGAGAAGCCATGGGGGACGAGAGAATAGCCAAGGAATGCTACGTGAGTACCCTTAAAAGATCACGTGAGAAACTGAATGAAGCGGCCGATGAGAAAACAAAGAGAAAGATGACTGATGGAAGATATGAGATGAGAGACACCGCGAAAGGACACGTAGGAACAACCTATGGGGAGAAAAGAGTTGAAGCCCTAGAAGAGTTGAAGGTGATCCTCGGCGAGAAAACGATGAAGATAGGCACGGCGATGTGTCAATCCGCCAAAGAGAATTTAACTCAATTTTTGATAAAAAAATGAGGAAGTGTTTGCATGGAGCATGACGGATTTTTATGGGATCTCACCTAACGTTATCACTCATCAGCTAAATGTAAATCCCAAAGCAAAATCTATAAAACACAAAAAAAAATGAGAATATTCGGGTTGGAGAGAAGTCAAGCGATAAAAGCAAAAATGGATAAGCTGCTTAAGGCCGAACACATATGCCCGGTGCAATACCCCGAATGGCTGGCTAATGTTGTCTTGGTTCCGAAGCCAAACGGAAAATAGCGCCTCTGTATTGACTTCACAGATCTTAGCAAGGCATGTCCAAAGGATCCCTTCCCCCTCCCACGTATTTACCTCTTGGTTGACTCCACCTCCAGATGTGAAATATTGAGCTTCCTAGACGCGTATCAAGGCTACAATCAAATTCCTTTGGCCTCTGAAGATCAAGAGAAAACAAGTTTTGTCACGGACCAAGGGATCTTCTGTTACAATGTCATGCCATTCGGCCTGAAAAATGCAGAAACAACATATCAACGATTTGTCAACTACATGTTCAAAAACCAAATTGGTTGAAACATGGAGGTCTACATAGATGACATGTTGGTTAAGAGTGTGAAAGAACAGGATCACATCAAGGATCTAGAAGAGCGCTTCCAAATATTGAAAGCTTTTGGCATGAAGTTAAATCTCGCTAAGTGTACCTTTGGAGTGGGGGTGGGGAATTTCTAGGGTACATTATCTCCAAGAGCGGAATAGAAGCAAACCCTGATAAAATTAGCGTTGTCATGAACATGCCCCCACCAAAGTCGGTCGAAGAGCTACAAAAACTCGTGGAAAATTGGCATCCTTGAATAGATTCATTTCACAATCTACGAATAAAGGCCTACATTTCTTCAAGATCCTTCGCGGCGCGAAAAAGTTTGGGTGATGCTAATCCATCCAAGAAGCATTTGACGAGCTGAAGAAGTATTTATCTTCTCCGCCTTTATTGACGAAACCTAAAATAGGATAAACCCTCTACCTTTACTTGGCGATTTTAGAAAATGTTGTTAGCTCAGATTTGGTACGAAAGAAAAATAAAGGGCACCACCTGGTGTACTAAGTTAGCAGGATGTTGCAGGGGGCTGAGTCCAGGTACTCTCAAATTCAAAACTAGCCTTCTCTTTAATCACTGCAGCTAGAAAGTTGAGGCCGTATTTTCAGGTGCACCTAGTGGTTGTGTCGACAAATCATCCTTTGAAGCAAGTGTTGTCGAGTCTGGAGCTCTCCGGGACAATGGTCAAGTGGGAAGTAGAGTTAAGTGAGTTTGGCGCCGAGTTTCACCCCAGGCCAGTCATTAAAGCACAAGTGCTAGCCGATTTCACCGTCGAGTTGGCGTACAACGCGGCGAGTATTTTTACGCTTTCCGAGAGTCTGCACATCAATAGATCATCCACATCGGCGGGAAGTAGGGATGGAATAGTTCTAGAGAGCCCTAAAGGAGACGAATTTGAGTATGCTATAAAATTAGAATACCCCTCGTCGAACAATGAAGCATAATATAAGGCATTTTTAGAAGGACGTAAGTTAGCTTTGGACGCCGGGGCAAAAAAGATTATCATTTATAGTTATTCACAACTGGTGGTTAACTAGATCCAGGGATCCTTTGAGACACGAGATGAAAAAATGGCCAAGTATTCCCTGAAAGCGAATAATCTATTTGAGATGTTCGAAGAAGCCTTTGTTGTTCAGGTGTCGAGAACAGATAATGCCGTAGCCGACCAACTAGCCAAGTTAACAAGCTCGATGGCAGCCATCCGAAGCAGAAGAATCACTTTTCTCTCGTCGTAAAGAGCCGTGATAGAGGACCAAGAGGAGATTATGTGCGTGGACCCAATACCTTCGAGTTGGAAAGAAGAGATCGTCAGATTTCTAACTAATGGAACTATACTGGAGGACCAAAAAGAAGCAAATGCCTTTAAAAGAAAAGCATCCCGCTTCATTATGATAGATGGAGACTTATACAAACGTGGTTTCTCGCTGCCCCTCCTAAAGTGCCTGACTCATGACGAGAAAAATTATGTCCTAAGAGAGATACATGAGGGAATTTGCGAAAACCACCTTGGAGGAAAGGCCTTAGCGGGAAAAGCCCTTAGGCATGGATTCTTTTGGCCAACGATGCTCTCCGACGCACATGAGTTGGTAAGGCGATGCCGGTCATGCCAAGAACACGCAAACATTAATCACCAGCCGACAGCGCTAATGCAACCCCTTGAAAGTCCCTGCCCTTTTGATCAGAGGGGTTTGGACCTAGTAGCGTCTTTTCCGCAAGCCGCAGGACAAAGAAAGTTCTTGGTTGCGGTGGACTATTTTACAAAGTGGGTAGAGGCCAAGCCGTTAGCCAAGATATTCGAGAAAGATCAAGTTCCTATGGAAGAACATCATATGCCATTTTAGATCCCCGGTGCCATAATATCCGATAATGGGACTCAGTTTTTGGGGAATAAACTTAAGGACTGGTACAAGGAGCTGGCGATCAAATAAATCTTCACATCAGTTAGTAATCACCAAGCAAACGGACAGATGGAGGTCACCAATCGGATAATCCTTTAACACTTGGAGACTCGATTGGGAACCGAAAAGGGGGCATGGGTGGGTGAGCTCCCTAGCATTTTATGGGCATATCGAACGACACCAAGAACTCCTACGGGAGAATTCCTGTTTAACCTATCTTATGGGACAAATGTCGTAGTGCTCGCAGAAATAGGACAACTTTGTTGGCGAGTGAAAAATTACAACCCAAACTACAACGAGCAAGGGTTGAGGATGAGCGTAAACTTTTTCGAAGAGGGCAGAGAAAAACGCCATAATTCGGGCCACTATGTATAGAACCAATGCGAGAGTCAAGCCGACAAGTTTTCAAGTGGGAGATCTGGTGATGCGAAAAGCCTAAGCTTCGGGCCCTATTGGGAAGTTAGATGCAAAGGGGACATCCCTCGCACGTGGAACATCGCAAATCACAAGAAGTATTACTGTTAAGTTCTCTGGGTACGTAAAGTTCACTTTTTGAATGTTTGTAATAGGGGGAAAAGTAGAAGTGTAGCGTTTTACGCAATCAAAATACATTGCGTAAAAAAAGCAAACTCATCCTAGAAAGATACAACGCGAGTGACATAAAAGCCGATTAAGTAAAATACTACAAAATCACGAGTTAGAACCGCCTACTTACAAAAGCACCCCATATGAGGCGAAGCGGTCACCCTAAATAATATGCGTTGATTACATGGAGAGTCAAATTCATACTAAACAAAATAATCCGATTACATTTCGAGATTAAATCCTAAGAAACAAACGGAAAACTACGAAGCTTTTAAACTTGGGGGCTCAACCGTCGGCAACTTCCACCACCTCCTATTCACCCTCCGATACCTCAGGATCAAGGAGCCCATTATCTTCTTCAACAATCCGGCCCTTCTTGCGAAGGGTCCAACGAAGGACACGGCGACACCTTCGAATTGCATCATCGTAAATAAGAGTTGCCTTGTCACTTAAGATCGTATCGATCTTCTCTGATTCTTGGAACCTCAAGACCGTCTCCTCTTGAGCCCCGGTACCGAACCACCTGAGGCGCGACCGCGAGTTGGGAGGGGGACTGCACCCCCCTACCTGAGGCGCCGCCTCAAACCGACGGGTGCCCCCCCCCCCACCTCGAAGTCGCGCCTCGCGCCTCCCCCCACCTCTCCCCCCCCTCCGTTGGGTGTGCCGTCGTCTGTCGGCAATCTAACTCACGGCCATTTTCACAATCACCCTCCCCACTCCACATTTCAATCAAAGAAACAAAATACAAAGCAAGAACACCAAATAAAGAAGAAACAAAATTTAACTAAGGAAGAGAGTTAGCTTTGCTAGCCATTGTGGAGAAAATGGGGTTGGGAGTTTGAAATGCAAATGAAAGGAGAAAAATATAAGTGAGTAAGTGGAAGACAAATATGGGGCACATATTAAACAAATTCAACCCACCGCACCGTATAACTTCCAACGCTACTATAAATACCAAAAATTTTAATTTTTTAAGGCAACCACTATTTATTGTAAGTGATCATTTTTCTTACTAAAAGACCTTCCTAAAAAATCATGTTTCACCTGGTGCATAATTGTGCCGTAGGTAAAATTTTTAAGTTTATCCATTCGTAAAAATCTCGACCACATAAATACATATATATATATATATATTAATGATTACATAATTGAATTAATATTGTGGGGTACTAATGTTTAATTCACATGATATATATTTACAATTATTATAAAATTTTACTCCTTATTATTAAAATATATTAGTTTTCAACTTCTCATTAAGGAAACAAATAACCCAAAAATAAAAACATAACAAAATCAGTCAATTAAATAAAAAGTATAATGCAAAGTAACTATTTTGCCCTTGGAAGATACATTACAAGGAATTATCCCCATCACAATGTATCACGAGGAGCGTTGTTGTGCATATAAATTTTTTAATTTAAATCGAGTTAGCTCAAACATAAATCAATTACACAGTAAATATAATACATTTGTCGTGGAATTGATGTGCAATTTAAGGGAAGTGATCCATTACACGTCAAATATATCATATTTATTTTATTTTGATCGAACCTGATTTAAATAAAGTTTTTTTTTATAGTACATATATACAAATTTGAGCTATAAAATGTGAACAAATCACCAATCTATGAATCTGATTTCCTATATTTGTAGTGGCACTAACTACTAGTTGACAACTTACAAATTTAGGAACTGAAGTGAGAAAAAAAAAAGTCTAAACTGGTCATTTTATTCCCAATTATAATATTGTCAGAAGGATCAATTTAAGACAAAATTCAAGTTTAGGGATGTTAACATCATGAAATGAACGTGAGAAACTAAAACGATTCTAAACGAAAACATAATGAATCAACTATAATATTTAATTCTAATAAAGAAGAAAAATGTATGATACTTCTAATTCCTCTAAAGTACTTAAAATATGAATGATATATCCAACTAAATATCATAATATTTCAACATGCTTAATTTGCTAGGAAAGATCATAAATATTTATATAAAAAAAAACAATTACTAGGGCACATTAAAATTTAAATGAATAGCATATGAGTAACATATAAATACTAACCCAAACTTCAAAAAAATAAAAATATAACATTGGATAAGTATCCTCAATTTTATTAAATTAAACGTATTGTTGAAAAATTTAAATCAAGTGATTTCCGACTAATTAATTTTATTTTAATATTAATATTTTTAGATTATAAATTTTTTCATAATATAATGGATGTATCATTTCGAGAATTCTAATAATTGTACTTATGATTAAATATAAAATAGTGAGAATGTTTTGAGTGTTTATTTCTATTGTAAGAAAACATTAGTACCTTTAACGGGGTACACTTTCATTTTGTGTTCTTTTTGAGTTATATTGTTAATCTTTTATTAAATGAAACTTCTTACTAAAACAATCCAAAATAAAGAATTTTGACTAATTATTTTTATTTTACAATTGAGTTTGTTAATATTATTATTTTCTTTTTAGTTTGTTGATGATGATTGTATACTACAAAAGTTCTATTTTCTTTTATTTATTTTTGATTGGCAGTGTTTTTTCCGTATGGAGAATAGAGTTTGAAAGTGTTCCAATTGTAAGCAGTATTAGGAAAAATAAAAAGAAAAGAATTCTCAAAAAATAGTTGATTTGAACTTCAATGATGTACCAACTTGTGTATATGGTTGATTTGATTTTGATCAAGTAATAAATATACAACTAGAAATTGGTTTCGAATCAAAACTTTTATTTCTTTGGCTAAGAAACAAGGCGGTCTTATTGGAGCCACAATACAAAG
This sequence comes from Sesamum indicum, assembly GCF_026168435.1. Lineage (NCBI taxonomy): Eukaryota > Viridiplantae > Streptophyta > Magnoliopsida > Lamiales > Pedaliaceae > Sesamum > Sesamum indicum. The sequence goes on from NC_142668.1 coordinate 17,355,556, forward strand.
AAGGCCGAAGTACTGCCATACACACTTAATTCTTATTTACAATAGACTCTTCACATAGGTGGCTGCCGATTCTTGGAGAACCCAGGAGGGTTGATACTCTGGTGCAAAAGACTCATACTCCAAATTACTTGAACCTGATCGTCGTGAAAGCTGTCTTCACCAGCATTAAGTTGTTAGAATGAAATAAACAAACAAGAAAATGTGTACAGAATCAACAATTAAAGAGAAAAACGCGCAACATAACGACATGCAATAACAACTTAAATAAATAACATCTTCTCTCTAAGAACTAATTAAACACCCAATTGTCACATATTGGCTGCTAAAAGAAGAGTGCATCTTCGACAACATCTAGAACCACATAATAACCTATATATCCATATATTCCTCTCTACTATTTTCTAGCCAAAAAAGCAACCTTTGACCTTATCAATTGCTTCTTTATCAATTTTTCCCATATTTAGAAATCAAGTAAGGTTGAAACCATTGCAATTTACTTTGTATAATTCAAACCCAAAAGTGTCTAATTTCTATGAAACACTCACGTACTCAACATTCTAATTTGGAAGCGATGCAATTACGAAGTCTGAGACCGCTTTAAATATGACAGGCGCAAGAGAGTTGGAGTTGAGACGTAAACAAGAAGTAACCCTCCATTACTTTTCTTGGTTTATTCTCGGTTTGTTCATTATATTAGGTTTTGTTCCCATGTCGCTTTATCAAAACTTTTTGTTTGTCGTACATTTAAGATTCTTGTACAAATTTTACAGAAACACCATATTTGTTCATATCATCGACATCTCAACTTTGCAGGCGTATCAAAGTATTGTTGGAAATTCTATAGCATACAATCACAAATTAGTTCATTTGTGAACTTTGAAAAATAACATACATATAATAAATTGCATAACTGTTCTAGATGCCAATCTCATTATCGTTTTTTAAATTATTGGTCAAATATCTTAAAAGAATTTTCAACACATCTTAACAAGTTTCAGCACGATAATCATTTGTCAAAAGAAAAGTTAATAATGTATTTCTTGAAAATCTGAACAAATATGGCAATGAATGCAATTTGACCAAAAATAGTAAACTGAATGCTTTTTAAAATGTTCCAAAAAAACTTCAAAAACTGTTTCAAAGTCGATTACTTTTATAAAATTAAAATTCAACAAAAAAAACTTCACTTAAAGTCCAAAACATATGACTTGTCATGCATTTATCCAAAAACAATTAAATGAATTCATCTATTGCTAATCAAAATATTTTGCTAATTTTTCTTCATTATTGTAAGTTCAAGCTGATTTTGAAAAAATGAGTTTATTATAAAACACTTGACAAGAAAAACAAATCTTTGAGTAAAATATAAAAGCTGATTTTGAGAACATTAATTGATAACAGAAGAACAGTTGACAAGGAAACCAATTTCCAGTAATATTAAAGGTTCTTCAAACACAATTTAAGTTAGCAAAACTCTGTGTTCCTCAAAAACCATTTATCGACTCATGAAAATATATAGTACTCACAAAATATTTACCAAGTCCTCTTGAAAAACAAATTTTAAATTGGCATCTAGACAACAGTTAGGCATTTTAGTATAGCATTTAATTTTCAAAGTTCACAAATAAAATAATTCATGATCGAATGATATAGATTTTTCAACGCATTTTCTATGATACGCCTGCAAAAACAAGAGGTTAATAACATGAACCAACATGAATTTTGTAAATTCATACAAGAATGTCAAATGCATTACGAACAAAAAATTTTAAGGCAAGCGCATGAAAAGAGAACCCAACACAATAAATGAACCAAGAATAAATTTACGAAAAAAGAGGAGGGTTTATTCTCCAATTTAGGTCTCAACTATAACCTCGCACCCTTCACATTTTGAGCAGCCTCAAAACCCATAATTATTTTCTTTCCAAACGAGAATGGTGATTTTGTGACTTTTCAAAGAAATTAGAGCAATACAATTGGGTTTGAATTATACAAGTAAAATCAATGGTTCAACCACCTTGATTTCAAAACGGAAGAAAAATTGACAAAGAAGAATTAATAGGGGCACTGATTACTTTTGAGCTAGAAACTAGAATAGAGGAATATGAAGATAGGTAGGCTACCATTAGGTTCTAAAATGTCGTCAAATAGCATACTTTAGCAGCCAACATATGTTTCAACTGAGCATTTAAATCCTACTTAACCTTTTGATTCCCGCACAATATTTATCGAAATGAGGTTATCTACTTCGCATAGAATTGGCAAATCAATTTCAAACTCTGGCCCTCGCTCTTGTAAAAGACAAGTAATGAATCACACATACCAACTGACATGCTTCACTTGTAGAATCAAATAAATGCATATTATACATATTACTGAAAAATGATTTATGACCAGTAACAATAAAACTCGCATATAAAAGAATTCGTGCTAGATTACCAGTAACAACAGTACTTCTTGAAGAGATTATAAATAGTATGACATCTATTCCTTGCATTAAGATAGAATCATGAAGGCACAAAAGAAAACAACACAGATACATAATTGCGACATGCTCTAATTTAAAGGCATAAAATAGATACCGCATAAACAAGATACTTTTCTATATGGCACTTGAGAGAAAATATTCTGTCTGTCCATTAATTGGTCTAGGAAGTTAAAATATCACTGTCCTAAGAGAATATTATAATACTTGAAGTCAAGTTAAAGTACGAGTAAGGGAGAGTGGATGATGGCACTTAGCTTTCAGCGGATTACATATAAGAGTAAAATACTTAGGAAGTTTCATCATAGTCCCAAGAGAATATTAAGATACTTAATGTCAAGTTCAAATAAGAGCAAGAGAGAATGGACGGATTACACTTAGCCATCAGTGGATCACATATATGCAATAAGAGGTGAAGTAGGCAAATTGATCAGTAAACATAATGTTACTTACTGCTCCTCAAGTAGACACAGATTCACTAATCAAAGTGAAGATATACATGGCTTTCCATTACCTTCAAGCAGTAGTCTTATTCTAGATTGTGCAATTGACAACATCAGCATCTTGCTCATATAGCTCCAGGTGTTAATAAGTGGAGCCAAAAGGTTTCAGCACCAAAGTCCTACGTGAACCAAGGATCATTTGGCAGCAATTTTCAGAAAACTTAAAATATCACTAGCCTCTCACAAAGGTAGAAATCATTTCCAAAAAAATCTTTTGTGAAAAGCTTGTAAGTGTACGTATGATTCTTTTACATCAATGCAAATAACCTTTTCCCAAAACAAGAAAATCACTTCCATTACATTTTTGCATTCATTTAGATTATATAACTTCAAGTAAAGAACTTTCTGAAACAGAAAATGCATACATTTATATTATTGCTGCAGTCACATTCTTTCCTATCTCAATGGTAGGAAGATCACCCAACACACCAAGATGACAATCCAAACAAAAGCCTGTAGATCCTCATGGCAGATTTGGAGAAACAAAGTGACTATGTCATGATAAAGTCTTGCAATTAACACAAGCGTACTGATCAGTCAAAACATAAGAAAAGGGACGGGAAAATATATGCATGCAGAACACATTGCAGACGTTTTGGAAAATGATAAGTCAAAACAAAGCAACAATTAAACTGTAAATAGTGAAATCTTAAGGAGGATTTAATTGCAGTAATCCGGGGAACAAAATTGTTTGAGATTCAAATAGGCCACTGCTGTTGATTGCATTCTGAGGATCAGGGATTTCAATGGTAAATTAATGTCACTAAGAGTGGAAAATGACCAGATAAAACCAAGAAAAGACAATCATAAGCACAACAGTTTCTGAACAGAAATATTAGAACCAATGCATTCACAACTGAACAAAGACATGGCCTGAATTTCCAAACCAATCAAATTTACACATAACTGACCTTGTCTTCCACCAGTTAACTTGATTTGGAGACCCTTGTCGACAAACTTCGCCAAATCAAAAACTGTTCCTTTCCGACCAGACTGAGACAAAGAAACAATCTGTATATTAGAAAAACTGACAAAACATATATAGACATATAGATCTATATATATGCATCCGTGCAAGCACACACGGCTGAGAAAGAAGAACCAATAATTCGTGTCCTTACAAAGGCTAGAATAGCATGTTTAGGGAATACGTCTCACGAGAGATTGCTAAAGAACAGCAGCTTTATGCAGCAACAAATATGGCCTGCAATTGTCGAAGAACCAAAGAAAACAATGAGAATAAACTTAACAGTTCTTCACTACACATCTTTCAACAAACAAGAGTAAATACATGATGCACCATATACAAGAACAAAACATGCAAATTACCTGTAATTACAATTGCTTATTCCCGCATTCTGAAAATGACATGAAAGAAAGACTGCAGCTCATCCTTGCACATGATTTTAAAGCAAAGAAAGGATACAAGGGACAGTTCCACCAAAAGAACACTATCCCAAGAACACATTTTCTTGAAAATGAAGATCAATTCACCAACTTGACTTACTTTTTTCTTGAAAGGAGAAGCAGTTAAACATAGTCAAGAGACTTGGAAATAATTTTCAGGGAAGTTCCTTAAAAGTAGTTCCAGCAATTTCCTCGGTCATGTCTTGAAAATTTTATTATTGGGAGTTGCTGATGCCAGAATTACAAACCCGTGTACAACTTCAACATAGAATGTTAGGTACTAACACCACCATTTTCTCACCATTTTATCCAGTGTAGCAATAAAAATCACAACAAAATCAATACAGTAATCAAATAAAAAAACAACCATACCAAAAGGGAAGAGGCCTCAGAACCTCCAATGATGGGAGCCGTCTTGGCTATTCTCCTCGCAAGTTCTGAACCAACAAAACTATCTTCACCGGCATCCTTGCATTTAAGTCCCGCACCTTTGTCCCCCGCAATAGTAATCCACGGCGTACTAGAGAACCCATGTAGTAGGTGAATTTCAAGAACCTTGAAATAATTCACCAACACCATAAAGAAAAAAACAAAACAGAGTAAGACCGTGTACTTCAAGAATTCGTGATCTTTAAGTAGTCATCATACCAAGTTTTCCATTGGGCAGACAAATTCATTTAAACAAGATACATTTAATTTCACAAAGCAAGAACCCTAAATCAAGAAACTTAAAAACGAAAAAAAAAACTCACTTGCTTTGATCAAGAAGTACATACTGAAAGAAAGAAGAAACTGATGTTGGAGAATGGTGGGTGTCAGCGGAGGAAGGCGACTGGTGGGTGTCAGCGGAGGAAGGCGCGGCTGCTGAAATGTTGAGAATTGATGTGCCGTTGAAATGGAACGATTTTCTTGGCTTTTTTTTTTTTTATTTTTATATGGTTTTAGTGTGTGTTTTTGTATTTTATAACGATAATAAAATTTCCACTGGGCTGGGCCGGTCACACTTTGTTGGGCCTTAATGGATAAGTTTTTTGATCTTATTTGCCATATATATTTAGTTCTATAAATATAAATAGTTAATTACATTAATTTTTATTAATTATTATTTGTCATCATTATTTTTTACTTTTTTTAATCCATCCATTTATGTTAAATTTCGAATTATTTTTTTACTATAAATCTTTCAAAATTTACATCAATTAGGTTTTATAATTCAAGTAATTTAATACAAAAACCTTTCTCAGTTTTTAAAACTCGTTTTGTCCATCAATTAATAGATACCATATAATTTTTTTTATTTTATTATACTTATCATTATTTCATCATATTTTTCTTTTTTTATGTACATACAAACTTATTATTGATTTTGTTTAAGAGGTCATGCAACAAAAACTACAGTGTTTAGTATCAATTATAAAAAAAAATATTATTTTTAAATTAATGAATTTACAAATTCTTTAAATTATAAAAATTATATTTATCTGTTCAAATGTTATTGACTCAGTTATAAGTTTAATTCATTTAAATAAATAATTCAGTCAGCGGAGGAAGGCGGCTGCCTAAAATCTTTACGACTGATGCCACCATTGAAATAGAATGAACAAATTTTGTTTTTCTATATTTTTTGCTATTTTTTCTTTTTCACTTTCAACTAATATTTTCCTGTGTGTTGTACATTTCAGAACGGTAACAAATTTGCAGTTTTACAACTCACTTTCAATTAGGCTGAGCCGGTGGCCTTAATGGATAAACTATCTCTTTCAAAATTCACATCAATTAGTTTTTATAATTTGAGTAATTTTATATAAAAACCTTTCATAATTTTTAAAACTCGATTTTGTCCATCAATTAACGCTATAATATTTTTTATTTCATTATATTTATGTTTATATCAGAATTTTTTTTTATGTACGTACATATTTATTATTGATTTTATTTGAGAGGTCATGTAACAAAAACTATAGCGTTTAATATCAATTATAAAAAAATATTATTCTTAAATTAATCAATTTACAAAATTTTTAAATTATAAAAATTATATTTATCTATTCAAATGTTATTGACTCAATTAAAAGTTGGATTCATTTATAAATAATTTTATTGAGTGAAGTGATCATAATCATATAAATATGATTAAGTTGGTATTTATAATTTTATATAATTAATAATAATTTATGCTATGTATATATGTGTCTTTATCCAATTTATTTATTTTTAAGCATTATTTGGCTTATAATTTACTTATTGGATACATTTTATTCTTAATATTTTAATTACACATTTCGAATTAATGCATTTTAATTTCATAATGCAAAACCCTAAATTAAGAAACTTAAAAAAGAAAAGAAAAACCTCACTTGCTTTGAGTTGATCACTTTCAAGAAGTACCCACTTAAAGGAAGAAGAAACTGAGGTTGGAGACTGGTGGCTGCCGACGGAGAAAGGGAACTGCCTGAAATGTTGAGAATTGATGCCGACGATAAAATAGAACGACTAAATTTTATTTATTTCTTTAATGTCATCTATTATTATAATTATTATAAAGTTAAAATACAACAAATTTCTATAAAGTTTTTTTTTATAATTATAAATATATCTTATATTTAAAATTATAAATATATTTAAAACCAATGAACGTCTAACAAAAGTACTTATTTATGGATAGCTGTTGTAAAAAGTATTTATTAGATAACAATTTTAAAAAATATTCATAATTTTTATTGGATAAATTTTATTCTTAATATTTTAATTACACATTTCGAATTAATGTATTTGAAACTATTATTGCAAGTATATTTTTTCAATGAATAACTTTTAAACTTATAAGAAAATCCCCTGACACATGAGCAAACGCCCCTTAATGGGGAAATCCCCCCAACGCATCGGCAATCTCCGCCTGCTCCTCCCATGAGAGTACTCCCCCGAAAGCTCAACCCCAAGAGTACTCGCTGGAACTATTTCTAGCCTCGAGCAGTTGGTTCAGTGTCTCTTGCATCACTTCTCTATGAACAAAAAAGTTCCAAAAACGACTGCATTTCTATTTACCATCCGCCAAACGGAGGGTGAGACTCTGAGAGACTACACGCGAAGGTTCTTGGACGCAGTGCGTGAGGTTCTCCATGTTAATCATGAGTTATTGGCCAGTATTGTCCGACAAAACCTGCTACCAGGAGATTCAAGGAATCCATAGCCGGCAATCCCCCTAGAGCTATGGAGGATTTACTCATGCGCTCCCATAATTCCATTCACATTGAGGAGTCGGACGCATCGGATCCTTCTCTCAATAGCAAAAGGAAGGATCGGGAGAGGAAAAGGAGCCGAAGAAAGAAGAACGCAAGCATGTATCTCAGGTGGGGTTCGCTCACTACACCCCCTTGAATGCTCCCAGAGGGGAGATATTAGTCGTAGTTGAGCAGCAATGGTTAATCAATTAATGGCCATGGAAAATGAAAGACAACCTTAAGAGGCTCAAGTCCAACAAATATCTTGGTTTCTACTGAGATAGAGGGCACACGACGAAGGAGTGCCACCACATGAAAAATGAGATAGAAAACCTGATTCAGTGAGGATACTTGAAAGAATACGTCAACCAAGGATCGAATCCCCAACCTCGGGATCCAATGTTCACACAGACCAAGAACGACGACAACCTCCCCACCGCAGGGGTTATCGCCGTAATTTTGCGTGGCCCAACGGGTGATGACTCGGCTAATGCAAGAAAGGCTCTCGCTCGAGCAGCTAGGGGAAACCACGCGCAAGCCCCTATTCAAGTTTACAATATTAGTTTGAAACAAGGGATGAGATTTCATTTAGTCAGCAGGACTTGGACCCATTGAGGAATTAAAACAACGACGCCCCTGGTCATCTCTGCCACGATCTCCAACTTTTGGGTCAAAAAAATTTTAATGGATAGTGGGAGTTCGGCGGACATTATATTCCACGAAGCATATGTCCAATTGGGGATTGACAACGCTCAACTTCTGAAGGTAAACGCCACACTCACAGATTTTAGCGGGAAAATAATCAAACTAGTAGGGGAGGTGACGCTAGCAATGTCCCTCGGCTCTTATCCAAAGAGGTCCACCAAATTGGTGAAGTTCCTCATGGTGAAGGCTCTATCTGCCTACAACGTTATCTTGGGGAGACCGAGCTTAAACCTCTTGCAAGCGATAGCATGTACTTTCCACCTGAAACTAAAATTCTCCATCCCTAACGGCATGGGAGAAGCCATGGGGGACGAGAGAATAGCCAAGGAATGCTACGTGAGTACCCTTAAAAGATCACGTGAGAAACTGAATGAAGCGGCCGATGAGAAAACAAAGAGAAAGATGACTGATGGAAGATATGAGATGAGAGACACCGCGAAAGGACACGTAGGAACAACCTATGGGGAGAAAAGAGTTGAAGCCCTAGAAGAGTTGAAGGTGATCCTCGGCGAGAAAACGATGAAGATAGGCACGGCGATGTGTCAATCCGCCAAAGAGAATTTAACTCAATTTTTGATAAAAAAATGAGGAAGTGTTTGCATGGAGCATGACGGATTTTTATGGGATCTCACCTAACGTTATCACTCACCAGCTCAATGTAAATCCCAAAGCAAAATCTATAAAACACAAAAAAAAATGAGAATATTCGGGTTGGAGAGAAGTCAAGCGATAAAAGCAAAAATGGATAAGCTGCTTAAGGCCGAACACATATGCCCGGTGCAATACCCCGAATGGCTGGCTAATGTTGTCTTGGTTCCGAAGCCAAACGGAAAATAGCGCCTCTGTATTGACTTCACAGATCTTAGCAAGGCATGTCCAAAGGATCCCTTCCCCCTCCCACGTATTTACCTCTTGGTTGACTCCACCTCCAGATGTGAAATGTTGAGCTTCCTAGACGCGTATCAAGGCTACAATCAAATTCCTTTGGCCTCTGAAGATCAAGAGAAAACAAGTTTTGTCACGGACCAAGGGATCTTCTGTTACAATGTCATGCCATTCGGCCTGAAAAATGCAGAAACAACATATCAACGATTTGTCAACTACATGTTCAAAAACCAAATTGGTTGAAACATGGAGGTCTACATAGATGACATGTTGGTTAAGAGTGTGAAAGAACAGGATCACATCAAGGATCTAGAAGAGCGCTTCCAAATATTGAAAGCTTTTGGCATGAAGTTAAATCTCGCTAAGTGTACCTTTGGAGTGGGGGTGGGGAATTTCTAGGGTACATTATCTCCAAGAGCGGAATAGAAGCAAACCCTGATAAAATTAGCGTTGTCATGAACATGCCCCCACCAAAGTCAGTCGAAGAGCTACAAAAACTCGTGGAAAATTGGCTTCCTTGAATAGATTCATTTCACAATCTACGAATAAAGGCCTACATTTCTTCAAGATCCTTCGCGGCGCGAAAAAGTTTGGGTGATGCTAATCCATCCAAGAAGCATTTGACGAGCTGAAGAAGTATTTATCTTCTCCGCCTTTATTGACGAAACCTAAAATAGGATAAACCCTCTACCTTTACTTGGCGATTTTAGAAAATGTTGTTAGCTCAGATTTGGTACGAAAGAAAAATAAAGGGCACCACCTGGTGTACTAAGTTAGCAGGATGTTGCAGGGGGCTGAGTCCAGGTACTCTCAAATTCAAAACTAGCCTTCTCTTTAATCACTGCAGCTAGAAAGTTGAGGCCGTATTTTCAGGTGCACCTAGTGGTTGTGTCGACAAATCATCCTTTGAAGCAAGTGTTGTCGAGTCTGGAGCTCTCCGGGACAATGGTCAAGTGGGAAGTAGAGTTAAGTGAGTTTGGCGCCGAGTTTCACCCCAGGCCAGTCATTAAAGCACAAGTGCTAGCCGATTTCACCGTCGAGTTGGCGTACAACGCGGCGAGTATTTTTACGCTTTCCGAGAGTCTGCACATCAATAGATCATCCACATCGGCGGGAAGTAGGGATGGAATAGTTCTAGAGAGCCCTAAAGGAGACGAATTTGAGTATGCTATAAAATTAGAATACCCCTCGTCGAACAATGAAGCATAATATAAGGCATTTTTAGAAGGACGTAAGTTAGCTTTGGACGCCGGGGCAAAAAAGATTATCATTTATAGTTATTCACAACTGGTGGTTAACTAGATCCAGGGATCCTTTGAGACACGAGATGAAAAAATGGCCAAGTATTCCCTGAAAGCGAATAATCTATTTGAGATGTTCGAAGAAGCCTTTGTTGTTTAGGTGTCGAGAACAGATAATGCCGTAGCCGACCAACTAGCCAAGTTAACAAGCTCGATGGCAGCCATCCGAAGCAGAAGAATCACTTTTCTCTCGTCGTAAAGAGCCGTGATAGAGGACCAAGAGGAGATTATGTGCGTGGACCCAATACCTTCGAGTTGGAAAGAAGAGATCGTCAGATTTCTAACTAATGGAACTATACTGGAGGACCAAAAAGAAGCAAATGCCTTTAAAAGAAAAGCATCCCGCTTCATTATGATAGATGGAGACTTATACAAACGTGGTTTCTCGCTGCCCCTCCTAAAGTGCCTGACTCATGACGAGAAAAATTATGTCCTAAGAGAGATACATGAGGGAATTTGCGAAAACCACCTTGGAGGAAAGGCCTTAGCGGGAAAAGCCCTTAGGCATGGATTCTTTTGGCCAACGATGCTCTCCGACGCACATGAGTTGGTAAGGCGATGCCGGTCATGCCAAGAACACGCAAACATTAATCACCAGCCGACAGCGCTAATGCAACCCCTTGAAAGTCCCTGCCCTTTTGATCAGAGGGGTTTGGACCTAGTAGCGTCTTTTCCGCAAGCCGCAGGACAAAGAAAGTTCTTGGTTGCGGTGGACTATTTTACAAAGTGGGTAGAGGCCAAGCCGTTAGCCAAGATATTCGAGAAAGATCAAGTTCCTATGGAAGAACATCATATGCCATTTTAGATCCCCGGTGCCATAATATCCGATAATGGGACTCAGTTTTTGGGGAATAAACTTAAGGACTGGTACAAGGAGCTGGCGATCAAATAAATCTTCACATCAGTTAGTAATCACCAAGCAAACGGACAGATGGAGGTCACCAATCGGATAATCCTTTAACACTTGGAGACTCGATTGGGAACCGAAAAGGGGGCATGGGTGGGTGAGCTCCCTAGCATTTTATGGGCATATCGAACGACACCAAGAACTCCTACGGGAGAATTCCTGTTTAACCTATCTTATGGGACAAATGTCGTAGTGCTCGCAGAAATAGGACAACTTTGTTGGCGAGTGAAAAATTACAACCCAAACTACAACGAGCAAGGGTTGAGGATGAGCGTAAACTTTTTCGAAGAGGGCAGAGAAAAACGCCATAATTCGGGCCACTATGTATAGAACCAATGCGAGAGTCAAGCCGACAAGTTTTCAAGTGGGAGATCTGGTGATGCGAAAAGCCTAAGCTTCGGGCCCTATTGGGAAGTTAGATGCAAAGGGGACATCCCTCGCACGTGGAACATCGCAAATCACAAGAAGTATTACTGTTAAGTTCTCTGGGTACGTAAAGTTCACTTTTTGAATGTTTGTAATAGGGGGAAAAGTAGAAGTGTAGCGTTTTACGCAATCAAAATACATTGCGTAAAAAAAGCAAACTCATCCTAGAAAGATACAACGCGAGTGACATAAAAGCCGATTAAGTAAAATACTACAAAATCACGAGTTAGAACCGCCTACTTACAAAAGCACCCCATATGAGGCGAAGCGGTCACCCTAAATAATATGCGTTGATTACATGGAGAGTCAAATTCATACTAAACAAAATAATCCGATTACATTTCGAGATTAAATCCTAAGAAACAAACGGAAAACTACGAAGCTTTTAAACTTGGGGGCTCAACCGTCGGCAACTTCCACCACCTCCTATTCACCCTCCGATACCTCAGGATCAAGGAGCCCATTATCTTCTTCAACAATCCGACCCTTCTTGCGAAGGGTCCAACGAAGGACACGGCGACACCTTCGAATTGCATCATCGTAAATAAGAGTTGCCTTGTCACTTAAGATCGTATCGATCTTCTCTGATTCTTGGAACCTCAAGACCGTCTCCTCTTGAGCCCCGGTACCGAACCACCTGAGGCGCGACCGCGAGTTGGGAGGGGGACTGCACCCCCCTACCTGAGGCGCCGCCTCAAACCGACGGGTGCCCCCCCCCCCCCCCCCACCTCGAAGTCGCGCCTCGCGCCTCCCCCCACCTCCCCCCCCCCTCCGTTGGGTGTGCCGTCGTCTGTCGGCAATCTAACTCACGGCCATTTTCACAATCACCCTCCCCACTCCACATTTCAATCAAAGAAACAAAATACAAAGCAAGAACACCAAATAAAGAAGAAACAAAATTTAACTAAGGAAGAGAGTTAGCTTTGCTAGCCATTGTGGAGAAAATGGGGTTGGGAGTTTGAAATGCAAATGAAAGGAGAAAAATATAAGTGAGTAAGTGGAAGACAAATATGGGGCACATATTAAACAAATTCAACCCACCGCACCGTATAACTTCCAACGCTACTATAAATACCAAAAATTTTAATTTTTTAAGGCAACCACTATTTATTGTAAGTGATCATTTTTCTTACTAAAAGACCTTCCTAAAAAATCATGTTTCACCTGGTGCATAATTGTGCCGTAGGTAAAATTTTTAAGTTTATCCATTCGTAAAAATCTCGACCACATAAATACATATATATATATATATATATATTAATGATTACATAATTGAATTAATATTGTGGGATACTAATGTTTAATTCACATGATATATATTTACAATTATTATAAAATTTTACTCCTTATTATTAAAATATATTAGTTTTCAACTTCTCATTAAGGAAACAAATAACCCAAAAATAAAAACATAACAAAATCAGTCAGTTAAATAAAAAGTATAATGCAAAGTAACTATTTTGCCCTTGGAAGATACATTACAAGGAATTATCCCCATCACAATGTATCACGAGGAGCGTTGTTGTGCATATAAATTTTTTAATTTAAATCGAGTTAGCTCAAACATAAATCAATTACACAGTAAATATAATACATTTGTCGTGGAATTGATGTGCAATTTAAGGGAAGTGATCCATTACACGTCAAATATATCATATTTATTTTATTTTGATCGAACCTGATTTAAATAAAGTTTTTTTTTATAGTACATATATACAAATTTGAGCTATAAAATGTGAACAAATCACCAATCTATGAATCTGATTTCCTATATTTGTAGTGGCACTAACTACTAGTTGACAACTTACAAATTTAGGAACTGAAGTGAGAAAAAAAAAAGTCTAAACTGGTCATTTTATTCCCAATTATAATATTGTCAGAAGGATCAATTTAAGACAAAATTCAAGTTTAGGAATGTTAACATCATGAAATGAACGTGAGAAACTAAAACGATTCTAAACGAAAACATAATGAATCAACTATAATATTTAATTCTAATAAAGAAGAAAAATGTATGATACTTCTAATTCCTCTAAAGTACTTAAAATATGAATGATATATCCAACTAAATATCATAATATTTCAACATGCTTAATTTGCTAGGAAAGATCATAAATATTTATATAAAAAAAAACAATTACTAGGGCACATTAAAATTTAAATGAATAGCATATGAGTAACATATAAATACTAACCCAAACTTCAAAAAAATAAAAATATAACATTGGATAAGTATCCTCAATTTTATTAAATTAAACGTATTGTTGAAAAATTTAAATCAAGTGATTTCCGACTAATTAATTTTATTTTAATATTAATATTTTTAGATTATAAATTTTTTCATAATATAATGGATGTATCATTTCGAGAATTCTAATAATTGTACTTATGATTAAATATAAAATAGTGAGAATGTTTTGAGTATTTATTTCTATTGTAAGAAAACATTAGTACCTTTAACGGGGTACACTTTCATTTTGTGCTCTTTTTGAGTTATATTGTTAATCTTTTATTAAATGAAACTTCTTACTAAAACAATCCAAAATAAAGAATTTTGACTAATTATTTTTATTTTACAATTGATTTGTTAATATTATTATTTTCTTTTAGTTTGTTGATGATGATTGTATACTACAAAAGTTCTATTTTCTTTTATTTATTTTTGATTGGCAGTGTTTTTTCCGTATGGAGAATAGAGTTTGAAAGTGTTCCAATTGTAAGCAGTATTAGGAAAAATAAAAAGAAAAGAATTCTCAAAAAATAGTTGATTTGAGCTTCAATGATGTACCAACTTGTGTATATGGTTGATTTGATTTTGATCAAGTAATAAATATACAACTAGAAATTGGTTTCGAATCAAAACTTTTATTTCTTTGGCTAAGAAACAAGGCGGTCTTATTGGAGCCACAATACAAAGAAGGCCGAAGTACTGCCATACACACTTAATTCTTATTTACAATAGACTCTTCACATAGGTGGCTGCCGATTCTTGGAGAACCCAGGAGGGTTGATACTCTGGTGCAAAAGACTCATACTCCAAATTACTTGAACCTGATCGTCGTGAAAGCTGTCTTCACCAGCATTAAGTTGTTAGAATGAAATAAACAAACAAGAAAATGTGTACAGAATCAACAATTAAAGAGAAAAACGCGCAACATAACGACATGCAATAACAACTTAAATAAATAACATCTTCTCTCTAAGAACTAATTAAACACCCAATTGTCACATATTGGCTGCTAAAAGAAGAGTGCATCTTCGACAACATCTAGAACCACATAATAACCTATATATCCATATATTCCTCTCTACTATTTTCTAGCCAAAAAAGCAACCTTTGACCTTATCAATTGCTTCTTTATCAATTTTTCCCATATTTAGAAATCAAGTAAGGTTGAAACCATTGCAATTTACTTTGTATAATTCAAACCCAAAAGTGTCTAATTTCAATGAAACACTCACGTACTCAACATTCTAATTTGGAAGCGATGCAATTACGAAGTCTGAGACCGCTTTAAATATGACAGGCGCAAGAGAGTTGGAGTTGAGACGTAAACAAGAAGTAACCCTCCATTACTTTTCTTGGTTTATTCTCGGTTTGTTCATTATATTAGGTTTTGTTCCCATGTCGCTTTATCAAAACTTTTTGTTTGTCGTACATTTAAGATTCTTGTACAAATTTTACAGAAACACCATATTTGTTCATATCATCGACATCTCAACTTTGCAGGCGTATCAAAGTATTGTTGGAAATTCTATAGCATACAATCACAAATTAGTTCATTTGTGAACTTTGAAAAATAACATACATATAATAAATTGCATAACTGTTCTAGATGCCAATCTCATTATCGTTTTTTAAATTATTGGTCAAATATCTTAAAAGAATTTTCAACACATCTTAACAAGTTTCAGCACGATAATCATTTGTCAAAAGAAAAGTTAATAATGTATTTCTTGAAAATCTGAACAAATATGGCAATGAATGCAATTTGACCAAAAATAGTAAACTGAATGCTTTTTAAAATGTTCCAAAAAAACTTCAAAAACTGTTTCAAAGTCGATTACTTTTATAAAATTAAAATTCAACAAAAAAAACTTCACTTAAAGTCCAAAACATATGACTTGTCATGCATTTATCCAAAAACAATTAAATGAATTCATCTATTGCTAATCAAAATATTTTGCTAATTTTTCTTCATTATTGTAAGTTCAAGCTGATTTTGAAAAAATGAGTTTATTATAAAACACTTGACAAGAAAAACAAATCTTTGAGTAAAATATAAAAGCTGATTTTGAGAACATTAATTGATAACAGAAGAACAGTTGACAAGGAAACCAATTTCCAGTAATATTAAAGGTTCTTCAAACACAATTTAAGTTAGCAAAACTCTGTGTTCCTCAAAAACCATTTATCGACTCATGAAAATATATAGTACTCACAAAATATTTACCAAGTCCTCTTGAAAAACAAATTTTAAATTGGCATCTAGACAACAGTTAGGCATTTTAGTATAGCATTTAATTTTCAAAGTTCACAAATAAAATAATTCATGATCGAATGATATAGATTTTTCAACGCATTTTCTATGATACGCCTGCAAAAACAAGAGGTTAATAACATGAACCAACATGAATTTTGTAAATTCATACAAGAATGTCAAATGCATTACGAACAAAAAATTTTAAGGCAAGCGCATGAAAAGAGAACCCAACACAATAAATGAACCAAGAATAAATTTACGAAAAAAGAGGAGGGTTTATTCTCCAATTTAGGTCTCAACTATAACCTCGCACCCTTCACATTTTGAGCAGCCTCAAAACCCATAATTATTTTCTTTCCAAACGAGAATGGTGATTTTGTGACTTTTCAAAGAAATTAGAGCAATACAATTGGGTTTGAATTATACAAGTAAAATCAATGGTTCAACCACCTTGATTTCAAAACGGAAGAAAAATTGACAAAGAAGAATTAATAGGGGCACTGATTACTTTTGAGCTAGAAACTAGAATAGAGGAATATGAAGATAGGTAGGCTACCATTAGGTTCTAAAATGTCGTCAAATAGCATACTTTAGCAGCCAACATATGTTTCAACTGAGCATTTAAATCCTACTTAACCTTTTGATTCCCGCACAATATTTATCGAAATGAGGTTATCTACTTCGCATAGAATTGGCAAATCAATTTCAAACTCTGGCCCTCGCTCTTGTAAAAGACAAGTAATGAATCACACATACCAACTGACATGCTTCACTTGTAGAATCAAATAAATGCATATTATACATATTACTGAAAAATGATTTATGACCAGTAACAATAAAACTCGCATATAAAAGAATTCGTGCTAGATTACCAGTAACAACAGTACTTCTTGAAGAGATTATAAATAGTATGACATCTATTCCTTGCATTAAGATAGAATCATGAAGGCACAAAAGAAAACAACACAGATACATAATTGCGACATGCTCTAATTTAAAGGCATAAAATAGATACCGCATAAACAAGATACTTTTCTATATGGCACTTGAGAGAAAATATTCTGTCTGTCCATTAATTGGTCTAGGAAGTTAAAATATCACTGTCCTAAGAGAATATTATAATACTTGAAGTCAAGTTAAAGTACGAGTAAGGGAGAGTGGATGATGGCACTTAGCTTTCAGCGGATTACATATAAGAGTAAAATACTTAGGAAGTTTCATCATAGTCCCAAGAGAATATTAAGATACTTAAAGTCAAGTTCAAATAAGAGCAAGAGAGAATGGACGGATTACACTTAGCCATCAGTGGATCACATATATGCAATAAGAGGTGAAGTAGGCAAATTGATCAGTAAACATAATGTTACTTACTGCTCCTCAAGTAGACACAGATTCACTAATCAAAGTGAAGATATACATGGCTTTCCATTACCTTCAAGCAGTAGTCTTACTCTAGATTGTGCAATTGACAACATCAGCATCTTGCTCATATAGCTCCATGTGTTAATAAGTGGAGCCAAAAGGTTTCAGCACCAAAGTCCTACGTGAACCAAGGATCATTTGGCAGCAATTTTCAGAAAACTTAAAATATCACTAGCCTCTCACAAAGGTAGAAATCATTTCCAAAAAAATCTTTTGTGAAAAGCTTGTAAGTGTACGTATGATTCTTTTACATCAATGCAAATAACCTTTTCCCAAAACAAGAAAATCACTCCATTACATTTTTGCATTCATTTAGATTATATAACTTCAAGTAAAGAACTTTCTGAAACAGAAAATGCATACATTTATATTATTGCTGCAGTCACATTCTTTCCTATCTCAATGGTAGGAAGATCACCCAACACACCAAGATGACAATCCAAACAAAAGCCTGTAGATCCTCATGGCAGATTTGGAGAAACAAAGTGACTATGTCATGAACACTCATCGCAATTTGATAAAGTCTTGCAATTAACACAAGCGTACTGATCAGTCAAAACTTAAGAAAAGGGACGGGAAAATATATGCATGCAGAACACATTGCAGACGTTTTGGAAAATGATAAGTCAAAACAAAGCAACAATTAAACTGTAAATAGTGAAATCTTAAGGAGGATTTAATTGCAGTAATCCGGGGAACAAAATTGTTTGAGATTCAAATAGGCCACTGCTGTTGATTGCATTCTGAGGATCAGGGATTTCAATGGTAAATTAATGTCACTAAGAGTGGAAAATGACCAGATAAAACCAAGAAAAGACAATCATAAGCACAACAGTTTCTGAACAGAAATATTAGAACCAATGCATTCACAACTGAACAAAGACATGGCCTGAATTTCCAAACCAATCAAATTTACACATAACTGACCTTGTCTTCCACCAGTTAACTTGATTTGGAGACCCTTGTCGACAAACTTCGCCAAATCCAAAACTGTTCCTTTCCGACCAGACTGAAACAAAGAAACAATCTGTATATTAGAAAAACTGACAAAACATATATAGACATATAGATCTATATATATGCATCCGTGCAAGCACACACGGCTGAGAAAGAAGAACCAATAATTCGTGTCCTTACAAAGGCTAGAATAGCATGTTTAGGGAATACGTCTCACGAGAGATTGCTAAAGAACAGCAGCTTTATGCAGCAACAAATATGGCCTGCAATTGTCGAAGAACCAAAGAAAACAATGAGAATAAACTTAACAGTTCTTCACTACACATCTTTCAACAAACAAGAGTAAATACATGATGCACCATATACAAGAACAAAACATGCAAATTACCTGTAATTACAATTGCTTATTCCCGCATTCTGAAAATGACATGAAAGAAAGACTGCAGCTCATCCTTGCACATGATTTTAAAGCAAAGAAAGGATACAAGGGACAGTTCCACCAAAAGAACACTATCCCAAGAACACATTTTCTTGAAAATGAAGATCAATTCACCAACTTGACTTACTTTTTTCTTGAAAGGAGAAGCAGTTAAACATAGTCAAGAGACTTGGAAATAATTTTCAGGGAAGTTCCTTAAAAGTAGTTCCAGCAATTTCCTCGGTCATGTCTTGAAAATTTTATTATTGGGAGTTGCTGATGCCAGAATTACAAACCCGTGTACAACTTCAACATAGAATGTTAGGAACTAACACCACCATTTTCTCACCATTTTATCCAGTGTAGCAATAAAAATCACAACAAAATCAATACAGTAATCAAATAAAAAAACAACCATACCAAAAGGGAAGAGGCCTCAGAACCTCCAATGATGGGAGCCGTCTTGGCTATTCTCCTCGCAAGTTCTGAACCAACAAAACTATCTTCACCGGCATCCTTGCATTTAAGTCCCGCACCTTTGTCCCCCGCAATAGTAATCCACGGCGTACTAGAGAACCCATGTAGTAGGTGAATTTCAAGAACCTTGAAATAATTCACCAACACCATAAAGAAAAAAACAAAACAGAGTAAGACCGTGTACTTCAAGAATTCGTGATCTTTAAGTAGTCATCATACCAAGTTTTCCATTGGGCAGACAAATTCATTTAAACAAGATACATTTAATTTCACAAAGCATGAACCCTAAATCAAGAAACTTAAAAACGAAAAAAAAAACTCACTTGCTTTGATCAAGAAGTACATACTGAAAGAAAGAAGAAACTGATGTTGGAGAATGGTGGGTGTCAGCGGAGGAAGGCGACTGGTGGGTGTCAGCGGAGGAAGGCGCGGCTGCTGAAATGTTGAGAATTGATGTGCCGTTGAAATGGAACGATATTCTTGGCTTTTTTTTTTTTTTTATATATATAGTTTTAGTGTGTGTTTTTGTATTTTATAACGA
This sequence comes from Sesamum indicum, assembly GCF_026168435.1. Classification (NCBI taxonomy): domain Eukaryota; kingdom Viridiplantae; phylum Streptophyta; class Magnoliopsida; order Lamiales; family Pedaliaceae; genus Sesamum; species Sesamum indicum. Next base: position 17,375,695 of record NC_142668.1, read on the forward strand.
TAATAAAATTTCCACTGGGCTGGGCCGGTCACACTTTGTTGGGCCTTAATGGATAAGTTTTTTGATCTTATTTGCCATATATATTTAGTTCTATAAATATAAATAGTTAATTACATTAATTTTTATTAATTATTATTTGTCATCATTATTTTTTACTTTTTTTAATCCATCCATTTATGTTAAATTTCGAATTATTTTTTTACTATAAATCATTCAAAATTTACATCAATTAGGTTTTATAATTCAAGTAATTTAATACAAAAACCTTTCTCAGTTTTTAAAACTCGTTTTGTCCATCAATTAATAGATACCATATAATTTTTTTTATTTTATTATACTTATCATTATTTCATCATATTTTTCTTTTTTTATATACATACATACTTATTATTGATTTTGTTTAAGAGGTCATGCAACAAAAACTACAGTGTTTAGTATCAATTATAAAAAAAATATTATTTTTAAATTAATGAATTTACAAATTCTTTAAATTATAAAAATTATATTTATCTGTTCAAATGTTATTGACTCAGTTATAAGTTTAATTCATTTAAATAAATAATTCAGTCAGCGGAGGAAGGCGGCTGCCTAAAATCTTCACGACTGATGCCACCATTGAAATAGAATGAACAAAATTTTTTTTCTATATTTTTTGCTATTTTTTCTTTTTCACTTTCAACTAATATTTTCCTGTGTGTTGTACATTTCACAACGGTAACAAATTTGCAGTTTTACAACTCACTTTCAATTAGGCTGAGCCGGTGGCCTTAATGGATAAACTATCTCTTTCAAAATTCACATCAATTAGTTTTTATAATTTGAGTAATTTTATATAAAAACCTTTCACAATTTTTAAAACTCGATTTTGTCCATCAATTAACGCTATAATATTTTTTATTTCATTATATTTATGTTTATATCAGAATTTTTTTTTATGTACGTACATATTTATTATTGATTTTATTTGAGAGGTCATGTAACAAAAACTATAGCGTTTAATATCAATTATAAAAAAATATTATTCTTAAATTAATCAATTTACAAAATTTTTAAATTATAAAAATTATATTTATCTATTCAAATGTTATTGACTCAATTAAAAGTTGGATTCATTTATAAATAATTTTATTGAGTGAAGTGATCATAATCATATAAATATGATTAAGTTGGTATTTATAATTTTATATAATTAATAATAATTTATGCTATGTATATATGTGTCTTTATCCAATTTATTTATTTTTAAGCATTATTTGGCTTATAATTTACTTATTGGATACATTTTATTCTTAATATTTTAATTACACATTTCGAATTAATGCATTTTAATTTCATAATGCAAAACCCTAAATTAAGAAACTTAAAAAAGAAAAGAAAAACCTCACTTGCTTTGAGTTGATCACTTTCAAGAAGTACCCACTTAAAGGAAGAAGAAACTGAGGTTGGAGACTGGTGGCTGCCGACGGAGAAAGGGAACTGCCTGAAATGTTGAGAATTGATGCCGACGATAAAATAGAACGACTAAATTTTATTTATTTCTTTAATGTCATCTATTGTTATAATTATTATAAAGTTAAAATACAACAAATTTCTATAAAGTTTTTTTTTATAATTATAAATATATCTTATATTTAAAATTATAAATATATTTAAAACCAATGAACGTCTAACAAATGTACTTATTTATGGATAGCTGTTGTAAAAAGTATTTATTAGATAACAATTTTAAAAAATATTCATAATTTTTATTGGATAAATTTTATTCTTAATATTTTAATTACACATTTCGAATTAATGTATTTGAAACTATTATTGCATGTATATTTTTTCAATGAATAACTTTTAAACTTATAAGAAAATCCCCTGACACATGAGCAAGCGCCCCTTGATGGGGAAATCCCCCCATCGCATCGGCAATCTCCGCCTGCTCCTCCCATGAGAGTACTCCCCCGAAAGCTCAACCCCAAGAGTACTCGCTGGAACTATTTCTAGCCTCGAGCAGTTGGTTCAGCGTCTCTTGCATCACTTCTCTATGAACAAAAAAGTTTAAAAAACGACTGCATTTCTATTTACCATCCGCCAAACGGAGGGTGAGACTCTGAGAGACTACACGCGAAGGTTCGTGGACGCAGTGCGTGAGGTTCCCCATGTTAATCATGAGTTACTGGCCAGTATTGTCCGACAAAACCTGCTACCAAGAAGATTCAAGGAATCCATAGCCGGCAATCCCCCTAGAGCTATGGAGGATTTACTCATGCGCTCCCATAATTCCATCCACATTGAGGAGTCGGACGCATCGGATCCTTCTCTCAATAGCAAAAGGAAGGATCAGGAGAGGAAAAGGAGCCGAAGAAAGAAGAACGCAAGCATGTACCTCAGGTGGGGTTCGCTCACTACACCCCCTTGAACGCACCCAGAGGGGAGATATTAGTCGTAGTTGAGCAGCAATGGTTAATCAATTAATGGCCATGGAAAATGAAAGACAACCTTAAGAGGCTCAAGTCCAACAAATATCGTGGTTTCCACTGAGATAGAGGGCACACGACGAAGGAGTGCCACCACATGAAAAATGAGATAGAAAACCTGATTCAGTGAGGATACTTGAAAGAATACGTCAACCAAGGATCGAATCCCCAACCTCGGGATCCAATGTTCACACAGACCAAGAACGACGACAACCTCCCCACCGCAGGGGTTATCGTCGTAATTTTGCGTGGCCCGACGGGTGATGACTCGGCTAATGCAAGAAAGGCTCTCGCTCGAGCAGCTAGGGGAAACCACGCGCAAGCCCCTATTCAAGTTTACAATATTAGTTTGAAACAAGGGATGAGATTTCATCTAGTCAGCAGGACTTGGACCCATTGAGGAATTAAAACAACGACGCCCCTGGTCATCTCTGCCACGATCTCCAACTTTTGGGTCAAAAAAATTTTAATGGATAGTGGGAGTTCGGCGGACATTATATTCCACGACGCATATGTCCAATTGGGGATTGACAACGCTTCTGAAGGTAAACGCCACACTCACAGATTTTAGCGGGAAAATAATCAAACTAGTAGGGGAGTGACGCTAGCAATGTCCCTCGGCTCTTATCCAAAGAGGTCCACCAAATTGGTGAAGTTCCTCATGGTGAAGGCTCCATCTGCCTATAACGTTATCTTGGGGAGACCGAGCTTAAACCTCTTGCAAGCGATAGCATGTACTTTCCACCTGAAACTAAAATTCTCCATCCCTAACGGCATGGGAGAAGCCATGAGGGACGAGAGAATAGCAAAGGAATGCTACGTGAGTACCCTTAAAAGAACACGTGAGAAACTGAATGAAGCGGCCGATGAGAAAACAAAGGGAAAGATGACTGATGGAAGATATGAGATGAGAGACACCGCGAAAGAACACGTAGGAACAACCTATGGGGGAAAAGAGTTGAAGCCCTAGAAGAGTTGAAGGTGATCCTCGGCGAGAAAACGATGAAGATAGGCACGGCGATGTGTCAATCCGCCAAAGAGAATTTAACTCAATTTTTGATAAAAAAATGAGGAAGTATTTGCATGGAGCATGACGGATTTTTATGGGATCTCACCTAACGTTATCACTCACCAGCTCAATGTAAATCCCAAAGCAAAATCTATAAAACACAAAAAAAAAAGGATATTCGGGCTGGAGAGAAGTCAAGTGATAAAAGCAAAAATGGATAAGCTGCTTAAGGCCGAACACATATGCCCGGTGCAATACCCCGAGTGGCTGGCTAATGTTGTCTTGGTTCCGAAGCCAAACGGAAAATAGCGCCTCTGTATTGACTTCAGAGATCTTAGCAAAGCATGTCCAAAGGATCCCTTCCCCCTCCCACGTATTTACCTCTTGGTTGACTCCACCTCCAGATGTGAAATGTTGAGCTTCCTAGACGCGTATCAAGGCTACAATCAAATTCTTTTGGCCTCTGAAGATCAAGAGAAAATAAGTTTTGTCACGGACCAAGGGATCTTCTGTTACAATGTCATGCCATTCGGCCTGAAAAATGCAGAAACAACATATCAACGATTTGTCAACTACATGTTCAAAAACCAAATTGGTTGAAACATGGAGGTCTACATAGATGACATGTTGGTTAAGAGTGTGAAAGAACAGGATCACATCAAGGATCTAGAAGAGCACTTCCAAATATTGAAAGCTTTTGGCATGAAGTTAAATCTCGCTAAGTGTACCTTTGGAGTGGGGGTGGGGAATTTCTAGGGTACATGATCTCCAAGAGCGGAATAGAAGCAAACCCTGATAAAATTAGCGTTGTCATGAACATGCCCCCACCAAAGTCGGTCGAAGAGCTACAAAAACTCGTGGAAAATTGGCATCCTTGAATAGATTCATTTCACAATCTACGAATAAAGGCCTACATTTCTTCAAGATCCTTCGCGGCGCGAAAAAGTTTGGGTGATGCTAATCCATCCAAGAAGCATTTGACGAGCTGAAGAAGTATTTATCTTCTCCGCCTTTGTTGACGAAACCTAAAATAGGATAAACCCTCTACCTTTACTTGGCGATTTTAGAAAATGTTGTTAGCTCAGATTTGGTACGAAAGAAAAATAAAGGGCACCACCTGGTGTACTAAGTTAGCAGGATGTTGCAGGGGGCTGAGTCCAGGTACTCTCAAATTCAAAACTAGCCTTCTCTTTAATCACTGCAGCTAGAAAGTTGAGGCCGTATTTTCAGGTGCACCTAGTGGTTGTGTCGACAAATCATCCTTTGAAGCAAGTGTTGTCGAGTCTGGAGCTCTCCGGCACAATGGTCAAGTGGGAAGTAGAGTTAAGTGAGTTTGGTGCCGAGTTTCACCCCAGGCCAGTCATTAAAGCACAAGTGCTAGCCGATTTCACCGTCGAGTTGGCGTACAACGCGGCGAGTATTTTTACGCTTTCCGAAAGTCTGCACATCAATAGATCATCCACATCGACGGGAAGTAGGGATGGAATAGTTCTAGAGAGCCCTAAAGGAGACGAATTTGAGTATGCTATAAAATTAGAATACCCCTCGTCGAACAATGAAGCATAATATAAGGCATTTTTAGAAGGACGTAAGTTATCTTTGGACGCCGGGGCAAAAAAGATTATCATTTATAGTTATTCACAACTGGTGGTTAACTAGATCCAGGGATCCTTTGAGACACGAGATGAAAAAATGGCCAAGTATTCCCTGAAAGCGAATAATCTATTTGAGAAGTTCGAAGAAGCCTTTGTTGTTCAGGTGTCGAGAACAGATAATGCCGTAGCCGACCAACTAGCCAAGATAACAAGCTCGATGGCAGCCATCCGAAGCAGAAGAATCACTTTTCTCTCGTCGCAAAGAGCCGTGATAGAGGACCAAGAGGAGATTATGTGCGTGGACCCAATACCTTCGAGTTGGAAAGAAGAGATCGTCAGATTTCTAACTAATGGAACTATACTGGAGGACCAAAAAGAAGCAAATGCCTTTAAAAGAAAAGCATCCCGCTTCATTATGATAGATGGAGACTTATACAAACGTGGTTTCTCGTTGCCCCTCCTAAAGTGCCTGACTCATGACGAGAAAAATTATGTCCTAAGAGAGATACATGAGGGAATTTGCGAAAACCACCTTGGAGGAAAGGCCTTAGCGGGAAAAGCCCTTAGGCATGGATTCTTTTGGCCAACGATGCTCTCCGACGCACATGAGTTGGTAAGGCGATGCCGGTCATGCCAAGAACACGCAAACATTAATCACCAGCCGACAGCGCTAATGCAACCCCTTGAAAGTCCCTGCCCTTTTGATCAGAGGGGTTTGGACCTAGTAGCGTCTTTTCTGCAAGCCGCAGGACAAAGAAAGTTCTTGGTTGCGGTGGACTATTTTACAAAGTGGGTAGAGGCCAAGCCGTTAGCCAAGATATTCGAGAAAGATCAAGTTCCTATGGAAGAACATCATATGCCATTTTAGATCCCCGGTGCCATAATATCCGATAATGGGACTCAGTTTTTGGGGAATAAACTTAAGGACTGGTACAAGGAGCTGGCGATCAAATAAATCTTCACATCAGTTAGTAATCACCAAGCAAACGGACAGATGGAGGTCACCAATCGGATAATCCTTTAACACTTGGAGACTCGATTGGGAACCGAAAAGGGGGCATGGGTGGGTGAGCTCCCTAGCATTTTATGGGCATATCGAACGACACCAAGAACTCCTACGGGAGAATTCCTGTTTAACCTATCTTATGGGACAAATGTCGTAGTGCTCGCAGAAATAGGACAACTTTGTTGGCGAGTGAAAAATTACAACCCAAACTACAACGAGCAAGGGTTGAGGATGAGCGTAAACTTTTTCGAAGAGGGCAGAGAAAAACGCCATAATTCGGGCCACTATGTATAGAACCAATGCGAGAGTCAAGCCGACAAGTTTTCAAGTGGGAGATCTGGTGATGCGAAAAGCCTAAGCTTCGGGCCCTATTCGGAAGTTAGATGCAAAGGGGACATCCCTCGCACGTGGAACATCGCAAATCACAAGAAGTATTACTGTTAAGTTCTCTGGGTACGTAAAGTTCACTTTTTGAATGTTTGTAATAGGGGGAAAAGTAGAAGTGTAGCGTTTTACGCAATCAAAATACATTGCGTAAAAAAAGCAAACTCATCCTAGAAACATACAACGCGAGTGACCTAAAAGCCGATTAAGTAAAATACTACAAAATCACGAGTTAGAACCGCCTACTTACAAAAGCACCCCATATGAGGCGAAACGGTCACCCTAAATAATATGCGTTGATTACATGGAGAGTCAAATTCATACTAAACAAAATAATCCGATTACATTTCGAGATTAAATCCTAAGAAACAAACGGAAAACTACGAAGCTTTTAAACTTGGGGGCTCAACCGTCGGCAACTTCCACCACCTCCTATTCACCCTCCGATACCTCAGGATCAAGGAGCCCATTGTCTTCTTCAACAATCCGGCCCTTCTTGCGAAGGGTCCAACGAAGGACACGGCGACACCTTCGAATTGCATCATCGTAAATAAGAGTTGCCTTGTCGGTTAAGATCGTATCGATCTTCTCTGATTCTTGGAACCTCAAGACCGTCTCCTCTTGAGCCCCGGTACCGAACCACCTGAGGCGCGACCGCGAGTTGGGAGGGGGACTGCACCCCCCTACCTGAGGCGCCGCCTCAAACCGACGGGTGCCCCCCCCCCCACCTCGAAGTCGCGCCTCGCGCCTCCCCCCACCTCCCCCCCCCCCCTCCGTTGGGTGTGCCGTCGTCTGTCGGCAATCTAACTCACGGCCATTTTCACAATCACCCTCCCCACTCCACATTTCAATCAAAGAAACAAAATACAAAGCAAGAACACCAAATAAAGAAGAAACAAAATTTAACTAAGGAAGAGAGTTAGCTTTGCTAGCCATTGTGGAGAAAATGGGGTTGGGAGTTTGAAATGCAAATGAAAGGAGAAAAATATAAGTGAGTAAGTGGAAGACAAATATGGGGCACATATTAAACAAATTCAACCCACCGCACCGTATAACTTCCAAAGCTACTATAAATACCAAAAATTTTAATTTTTTAAGGCAACCACTATTTATTGTAAGTGATCATTTTTCTTACTAAAAGACCTTCCTAAAAAATCATGTTTCACCTGGTGCATAATTGTGCCGTAGGTAAAATTTTTAAGTTTATCCATTCGTAAAAATCTCGACCACATAAATACATAAATACATAAAATTTTTAAGTTTAAATCGAGTTAGATCAAACATAAATCAATTACACAGTAAATATAATACATTTGTCGTGGAATTAATGTGCAATTTAAGGAAAGTGATCCATTGCACGTCAAATATATCATATTTATTTTATTTTGATTGAACCTGATTTAAATAAAGTTTTTTTTTACAGTACATATATACAAATTTGAGCTATAAAATGTGAACAAATCACCAATCTATGAATCTGATTTCCTATATTAGTAGTGGCACTAACTACTAGTTGACAACTTACAAATTTAGGAACTGCAGTGAGAAAAAAAAAAGTCTAAACTGGTCATTTTATTCCCAATTATAATATTGTCAGAAGGATCAATTTAATACAAAATTCAAGTTTAGGGACGTTAACATCATGAAATGAACGTGAGAAACTAAAACGATTCTAAATGAAAACATAATGAATCAACTATAATATTTAATTCTAATAAAGAAGAAAAATGTATGATACTTCTAATTCCTCTAAAGTACTTAAAATATGAATGATATATCTAACTAAATATCATAATATTTCAACATGCTTAATTTGCTAGGAAAGATCATAAATATTTATATAAAAAAAAACAATTACTAGGGCACATTAAAATTTAAATGAATAGCATATGAGTAACATATAAATACTAACCCAAACTTCAAAAAAATAAAAATATAACATTGGATAAGTATCCTCAATTTTATTAAATTAAACGTATTGTTGAAAAATTTAAATCAAGTGATTTCCGACTAATTAATTTTATTTTAATATTAATATTTTTAGATTATAAATTTTTTCATAATATAATGGATGTATCATTTCGAGAATTCTAATAATTGTACTTATGATTAAATATAAAATAGTGAGAATGTTTTGAGTGTTTATTTCTATTGTAAGAAAACATTAGTACCTTTAACGGGGTACACTTTCATTTTGTGCTCTTTTTGAGTTATATTGTTAATCTTTTATTAAATGAAACTTCTTACTAAAACAATCCAAAATAAAGAATTTTGACTAATTATTTTTATTTTACAATTGAGTTTGTTAATATTATTATTTTCTTTTTAGTTTGTTGATGATGATTGTATACTACAAAAGTTCTATTTTCTTTTATTTATTTTTGATTGGTAGTGTTTTTTCCGTATGGAGAATAGAGTTTGAAAGTGTTCCAATTGTAAGCAGTATTAGGAAAAATAAAAAGAAAAGAATTCTCAAAAAATAGTTGATTTGAGCTTCAATGATGTACCAACTTGTGTATATGGTTGATTTGATTTTGATCAAGTAATAAATATACAACTAGAAATTGGTTTCGAATCAAAACTTTTATTTCTTTGGCTAAGAAACAAGGCGGTCTTATTGGAGCCACAATACAAAGAAGGCCGAAGTACTGCCATACACACTTAATTCTTATTTACAATAGACTCTTCACATAGGTGGCTGCCGATTCTTGGAGAACCCAGGAGGGTTGATACTCTGGTGCAAAAGACTCATACTCCAAATTACTTGAACCCGATCGTCGTGAAAGCTATCTTCACCAGCATTAAGTTGTTAGAATGAAATAAACAAACAAGAAAATGTGTACAGAATCAACAATTAAAGAGAAAAACGCGCAACATAACGACATGCAATAACAACTTAAATAAATAACATCTTCTCTCTAAGAACTAATTAAACACCCAATTGTCACATATTGGCTGCTAAAAGAAGAGTGCATCTTCGACAACATCTAGAACCACATAATAACCTATATATCCATATATTCCTCTCTACTATTTTCTAGCCAAAAAAGCAACCTTTGACCTTATCAATTGCTTCTTTATCAATTTTTCCCATATTTAGAAATCAAGTAAGGTTGAAACCATTGCAATTTACTTTGTATAATTCAAACCCAAAAGTGTCTAATTTCTATGAAACACTCACGTACTCAACATTCTAATTTGGAAGCGATGCAATTACGAAGTCTGAGACCGCTTTAAATATGACAGGCGCAAGAGAGTTGGAGTTGAGACGTAAACAAGAAGTAACCCTCCATTACTTTTCTTGGTTTATTCTCGGTTTGTTCATTATATTAGGTTTTGTTCCCATGTCGCTTTATCAAAACTTTTTGTTTGTCGTACATTTAAGATTCTTGTACAAATTTTACAGAAACACCATATTTGTTCATATCATCGACATCTCAACTTTGCAGGCGTATCAAAGTATTGTTGGAAATTCTATAGCATACAATCACAAATTAGTTCATTTGTGAACTTTGAAAAATAACATACATATAATAAATTGCATAACTGTTCTAGATGCCAATCTCATTATCGTTTTTTAAATTATTGGTCAAATATCTTGAAAGAATTTTCAACACATCTTAACAAGTTTCAGCACGATAATCATTTGTCAAAAGAAAAGTTAATAATATATTTCTTGAAAATCTGAACAAATATGGCAATGAATGCAATTTGACCAAAAATAGTAAACTGAATGCTTTTTAAAATGTTCCAAAAAAACTTCAAAAACTGTTTCAAAGTCGATTACTTTTATAAAATTAAAATTCAACAAAAAAAACTTCACTTAAAGTCCAAAACATATGACTTGTCATGCATTTATCCAAAAACAATTAAATGAATTCATCTATTGCTAATCAAAATATTTTGCTAATTTTTCTTCATTATTGTAAGTTCAAGCTGATTTTGAAAAAATGAGTTTATTATAAAACACTTGACAAGAAAAACAAATCTTTGAGTAAAATATAAAAGCTGATTTTGAGAACATTAATTGATAACAGAAGAACAGTTGACAAGGAAACCAATTTCCAGTAATATTAAAGGTTCTTCAAACACAATTTAAGTTAGCAAAACTCTGTGTTCCTCAAAAACCATTTATCGACTCATGAAAATATATAGTACTCACAAAATATTTACCAAGTCCTCTTGAAAAACAAATTTTAAATTGGCATCTAGACAACAGTTAGGCATTTTAGTATAGCATTTAATTTTCAAAGTTCACAAATAAAATAATTCATGATCGAATGATATAGATTTTTCAACGCATTTTCTATGATACGCCTGCAAAAACAAGAGGTTAATAACATGAACCAACATGAATTTTGTAAATTCATACAAGAATGTCAAATGCATTACGAACAAAAAATTTTAAGGCAAGCGCATGAAAAGAGAACCCAACACAATAAATGAACCAAGAATAAATTTACGAAAAAAGAGGAGGGTTTATTCTCCAATTTAGGTCTCAACTCTAACCTCGCACCCTTCACATTTTGAGCAGCCTCAAAACCCATAATTATTTTCTTTCCAAACGAGAATGGTGATTTTGTGACTTTTCAAAGAAATTAGAGCAATACAATTGGGTTTGAATTATACAAGTAAAATCAATGGTTCAACCACCTTGATTTCAAAACACGGAAGAAAAATTGACAAAGAAGAATTAATAGGGGCACTGGTTACTTTTGAGCTAGAAACTAGAATAGAGGAATATGAAGATAGGTAGGCTACCATTAGGTTCTAAAATGTCGTCAAATAGCATACTTTAGCAGCCAACATATGTTTCAACTGAGCATTTAAATCCTACTTAACCTTTTGATTCCCGCACAATATTTATCGATATGAGGTTATCTACTTCGCATAGAATTGGCAAATCAATTTCAAACTCTGGCCCTCGCTCTTGTAAAAGACAAGTAATGAATCACACATACCAACTGACATGCTTCACTTGTAGAATCAAATAAATGCATATTATACATATTACTGAAAAATGATTTATGACCAGTAACAATAAAACTCGCATATAAAAGAATTCGTGCTAGATTACCAGTAACAACAGTACTTCTTGAAGAGATTATAAATAGTATGACATCTATTCCTTGCATTAAGATAGAATCATGAAGGCACAAAAGAAAACAACACAGATACATAATTGCGACATGCTCTAATTTAAAGGCATAAAATAGATACCGCATAAACAAGATACTTTTCTATATGGCACTTGAGAGAAAATATTCTGTCTGTCCATTAATTGGTCTAGGAAGTTAAAATATCACTGTCCTAAGAGAATATTATAATACTTGAAGTCAAGTTAAAGTACGAGTAAGGGAGAGTGGATGATGGCACTTAGCTTTCAGCGGATTACATATAAGAGTAAAATACTTAGGAAGTTTCATCATAGTCCCAAGAGAATATTAAGATACTTAAAGTCAAGTTCAAATAAGAGCAAGAGAGAATGGACGGATTACACTTAGCCATCAGTGGATCACATATATGCAATAAGAGGTGAAGTAGGCAAATTGATCAGTAAACATAATGTTACTTACTGCTCCTCAAGTAGACACAGATTCACTAATCAAAGTGAAGATATACATGGCTTTCCATTACCTTCAAGCAGTAGTCTTATTCTAGATTGTGCAATTGACAACATCAGCATCTTGCTCATATAGCTCCAGGTGTTAATAAGTGGAGCCAAAAGGTTTCAGCACCAAAGTCCTACGTGAACCAAGGATCATTTGGCAGCAATTTTCAGAAAACTTAAAATATCACTAGCCTCTCACAAAGGTAGAAATCATTTCCAAAAAAATCTTTTGTGAAAAGCTTGTAAGTGTACGTATGATTCTTTTACATCAATGCAAATAACCTTTTCCCAAAACAAGAAAATCACTTCCATTACATTTTTGCATTCATTTAGATTATATAACTTCAAGTAAAGAACTTTCTGAAACAGAAAATGCATACATTTATATTATTGCTGCAGTCACATTCTTTCCTATCTCAATGGTAGGAAGATCACCCAACACACCAAGATGACAATCCAAACAAAAGCCTGTAGATCCTCATGGCAGATTTGGAGAAACAAAGTGACTATGTCATGAACACTCATCGCAATTTGATAAAGTCTTGCAATTAACACAAGCGTACTGATCAGTCAAAACTTAAGAAAAGGGACGGGAAAATATATGCATGCAGAACACATTGCAGACGTTTTGGAAAATGATAAGTCAAAACAAAGCAACAATTAAACTGTAAATAGTGAAATCTTAAGGAGGATTTAATTGCAGTAATCCGGGGAACAAAATTGTTTGAGATTCAAATAGGCCACTGCTGTTGATTGCATTCTGAGGATCAGGGATTTCAATGGTAAATTAATGTCACTAAGAGTGGAAAATGACCAGATAAAACCAAGAAAAGACAATCATAAGCACAACAGTTTCTGAACAGAAATATTAGAACCAATGCATTCACAACTGAACAAAGACATGGCCTGAATTTCCAAACCAATCAAATTTACACATAACTGACCTTGTCTTCCACCAGTTAACTTGATTTGGAGACCCTTGTCAACAAACTTCGCCAAATCCAAAACTGTTCCTTTCCGACCAGACTGAAACAAAGAAACAATCTGTATATTAGAAAAACTGACAAAACATATATAGACATATAGATCTATATATATGCATCCGTGCAAGCACACACGGCTGAGAAAGAAGAACCAATAATTCGTGTCCTTACAAAGGCTAGAATAGCATGTTTAGGGAATATGTCTCACGAGAGATTGCTAAAGAACAGCAGCTTTATGCAGCAACAAATATGGCCTGCAATTGTCGAAGAACCAAAGAAAACAATGAGAATAAACTTAACAGTTCTTCACTACACATCTTTCAACAAACAAGAGTAAATACATGATGCACCATATACAAGAACAAAACATGCAACTTACCTGTAATTACAATTGCTTATTCCCGCATTCTGAAAATGACATGAAAGAAAGACTGCAGCTCATCCTTGCACATGATTTTAAAGCAAAGAAAGGATACAAGGGACAGTTCCACCAAAAGAACACTATCCCAAGAACACATTTTCTTGAAAATGAAGATCAATTCACCAACTTGACTTACTTTTTTCTTGAAAGGAGAAGCAGTTAAACATAGTCAAGAGACTTGGAAATAATTTTCAGGGAAGTTCCTTAAAAGTAGTTCCAGCAATTTCCTCGGTCATGTCTTGAAAATTTTATTATTGGGAGTTGCTGATGCCAGAATTACCAACCCGTGTACAACTTCAACATAGAATGTTAGGAACTAACACCACCATTTTCTCACCATTTTATCCAGTGTAGCAATAAAAATCACAACAAAATCAATACAGTAATCAAACAAAAAAACAACCATACCAAAAGGGAAGAGGCCTCAGAACCTCCAATGATGGGAGCCGTCTTGGCTATTCTCCTCGCAAGTTCTGAACCAACAAAACTATCTTCACCGGCATCCTTGCATTTAAGTCCCGCACCTTTGTCCCCCGCAATAGTAATCCACGGCGTACTAGAGAACCCATGTAGTAGGTGAATTTCAAGAACCTTGAAATAATTCACCAACACCATAAAGAAAAAAACAAAACAGAGTAAGACCGTGTACTTCAAGAATTCGTGATCTTTAAGTAGTCATCATACCAAGTTTTCCATTGGGCAGACAAATTCATTTAAACAAGATACATTTAATTTCACAAAGCAAGAACCCTAAATCAAGAAACTTAAAAACGAAAAAAAAAACTCACTTGCTTTGATCAAGAAGTACATACTGAAAGAAAGAAGAAACTGATGTTGGAGAATGGTGGGTGTCAGCGGAGGAAGGCGACTGGTGGGTGTCAGCGGAGGAAGGCGCGGCTGCTGAAATGTTGAGAATTGATGTGCCGTTGAAATGGAACGATTTTCTTGGCTTTTTTTTTTTTTATTTTTATATGGTTTTAGTGTGTGTTTTTGTATTTTATAACGATAATAAAATTTCCACTGGGCTGGGCCGGTCACACTTTGTTGGGCCTTAATGGATAAGTTTTTTGATCTTATTTGCCATATATATTTAGTTCTATAAATATAAATAGTTAATTACATTAATTTTTATTAATTATTATTTGTCATCATTATTTTTTACTTTTTTAAATCCATCCATTTATGTTAAATTTCGAATTATTTTTTTATTATAAATCTTTCAAAATTTACATCAATTAGGTTTTATAATTCAAGTAATTTAATACAAAAACCTTTCTCAGTTTTTAAAACTCGTTTTGTCCATCAATTAATAGATACCATATAATTTTTTTTATTTTATTATACTTATCATTATTTCATCATATTTTTCTTTTTTTATGTACATACATACTTATTATTAATTTTGTTTAAGAGGTCATGCAACAAAAACTACAGTGTTTAGTATCAATTATAAAAAAAATATTATTTTTAAATTAATGAATTTACAAACTCTTTAAATTATAAAAATTATATTTATCTGTTCAAATGTTATTGACTCAGTTATAAGTTTAATTCATTTAAATAAGTAATTCAGTCAGCGGAGGAAGGCTGCCTAAAATCTTCACGACTGATGCCACCGTTGAAATAGAATGAACAAATTTTATTTTTCTATATTTTTTGCTATTTTTTCTTTTTCACTTTCAACTAATATTTTCCTGTGTGTTGTACATTTCACAACGGTAACAAATTTGCAGTTTTACAACTCACTTTCAATTAGGCTGAGCCGGTGGCCTTAATGGATAAACTATCTCTTTCAAAATTCACATCAATTAGTTTTTATAATTTGAGTAATTTTATATAAAAACCTTTCACAATTTTTAAAACTCGATTTTGTCCATCAATTAACGCTATAATATTTTTTATTTCATTATATTTATGTTTATATCAGAATTTTTTTTATGTTCGTACATATTTATTATTGATTTTATTTGAGAGGTCATGTAACAAAAACTATAGCGTTTAATATCAATTATAAAAAAATATTATTCTTAAATTAATCAATTTACAAAATTTTTAAATTATAAAAATTATATTTATCTATTCAAATGTTATTGACTCAATTAAAAGTTGGATTCATTTATAAATAATTTTATTGAGTGAAGTGATCATAATCATATAAATATGATTAAGTTGGTATTTATAATTTTATATAATTAATAATAATTTATGCTATATATATGTGTGTCTTTATCCAATTTATTTATTTTTAAGCATTATTTGGCTTATAATTTACTTATTGGATACATTTTATTCTTAATATTTTAATTACACATTTCGAATTAATGCATTTTAATTTCATAATGCAAAACCCTAAATTAAGAAACTTAAAAAAGAAAAGAAAAACCTCACTTGCTTTGAGTTGATCACTTTCAAGAAGTACCCACTTAAAGGAAGAAGAAACTGAGGTTGGAGACTGGTGGCTGCCGACGGAGAAAGGGAACTGCCTGAAATGTTGAGAATTGATGCCGACGATAAAATAGAACGACTAAATTTTATTTATTTCTTTAATGTCATCTATTGTTATAATTATTATAAAGTTAAAATACAACAAATTTCTATAAAGTTTTTTTTTATAATTATAAATATATCTTATATTTAAAATTATAAATATATTTAAAACCAATGAACGTCTAACAAAAGTACTTATTTATGGATAGCTATTGTAAAAAGTATTTATTAGATAACAATTTTAACAAATATTTATAATTTTTATTGGATAAATTTTATTCTTAATATTTTAATTACACATTTCGAATTAATGTATTTGAAACTATTATTGCAAGTATATTTTTTCAATGAATAACTTTTAAACTTATAAGAAAATCCCCTGACACATGAGCAAACGCCCCTTGATGGGGAAATCCCCCCATCGCATCGGCAATCTCCGCCTGCTCCTCCCATGAGAGTACTCCCCCGAAAGCTCAACCCCAAGAGTACTCGCTGGAACTATTTCTAGCCTCGAGCAGTTGGTTCAGCGTCTCTTGCATCACTTCTCTATGAACAAAAAAGTTCCAAAAACGACTGCATTTCTATTTACCATCCGCCAAACGGAGGGTGAGACTCTGAGAGACTACACGCGAAGGTTCGTGGACGCAGTGCGTGAGGTTCCCCATGTTAATCATGAGTTATTGGCCAGTATTGTCCGACAAAACCTGCTACCAGGAAGATTCAAGGAATCCATAGCCGGCAATCCCCCTAGAGCTATGGAGGATTTACTCATGCGCTCCCATAATTCCATCCACATTGAGGAGTCGAACGCATCGGATCCTTCTCTCAATAGCAAAAGGAAGGATCGGGAGAGGAAAAGGAGCCGAAGAAAGAAGAACGCAAGCATGTACCTCAGGTGGGGTTCGCTCACTACACCCCCTTGAACGCTCCCAGAGGGGAGATATTAGTCGTAGTTGAGCAGCAATGGTTAATCAATTAATGGCCATGGAAAATGAAAGACAACCTTAAGAGGCTCAAGTCCAACAAATATCGTGGTTTCTACTGAGATAGAGGGCACACGACGAAGGAGTGCCACCACATGAAAAATGAGATAGAAAACCTGATTCAGTGAAGATACTTGAAAGAATACGTCAACCAAGGATCGAATCCCCAACCTCGGGATCCAATGTTCACACAGACCAAGAACGACGACAACCTCCGCACCGCAGGGGTTATCGCCGTAATTTTGCGTGGCCCGACGGGTGATGACTCGGCTAATGCAAGAAAGGCTCTCGCTCGAGCAGCTAGGGGAAACCACGCGCAAGCCCCTATTCAAGTTTACAATATTAGTTTGAAACAAGGGATGAGATTTCATTTAGTCAGCAGGACTTGGACCCATTGAGGAATTAAAACAACGACGCCCCTGGTCATCTCTGCCACGATCTCCAACTTTTGGGTCAAAAAAATTTTAATGGATAGTGGGAGTTCGGCGGACATTATATTCCACGACGCATATGTCCAATTGGGGATTGACAACGCTCAACTTCTGAAGGTAAACGCCACACTCACAGATTTTAGCGGGAAAATAATCAAACTAGTAGGGGAGGTGACGCTAGCAATGTCCCTCGGCTCTTATCCAAAGAGGTCCACCAAATTGGTGAAGTTCCTCATGGTGAAGGCTCCATCTGCCTACAACGTTATCTTGGGGAGACCGAGCTTAAACCTCTTGCAAGTGATAGCATGTACTTTCCACCTGAAACTAAAATTCTCCATCCCTGACGGCATGGGAGAAGCCATGGGGGACGAGAGAATAGCCAAGGAATGCTACGTGAGTACCCTTAAAAGATCACGTGAGAAACTGAATGAAGCGGCCGATGAGAAAACAAAGAGAAAGATGACTGATGGAAGATATGAGATGAGAGACACCGCGAAAGGACACGTAGGAACAACCTATGGGGAGAAAAGAGTTGAAGCCCTAGAAGAGTTGAAGGTGATCCTCGGCGAGAAAACGATGAAGATAGGCACGGCGATGTGTCAATCCGCCAAAGAGAATTTAACTCAATTTTTGATAAAAAAATGAGGAAGTGTTTGCATGGAGCATGACGGATTTTTATGGGATCTCACCTAACGTTATCACTCACCAGCTCAATGTAAATCCCAAAGCAAAATCTATAAAACACAAAAAAAAAAGAATATTCGGGCTGGAGAGAAGTCAAGCGATAAAAGCAAAAATGGATAAACTGCTTAAGGCCGAACACATATGCCCGGTGCAATACCCCGAATGGCTGGCTAATGTTGTCTTGGTTCCGAAGCCAAACGGAAAATAGCGCCTCTGTATTGACTTCACAGATCTTAGCAAGGCATGTCCAAAGGATCCCTTCCCCCTCCCACGTATTTACCTCTTGGTTGACTCCACCTCCAGATGTGAAATGTTGAGCTTCCTAGACGCGTATCAAGGCTACAATCAAATTCCTTTGGCCACTAAAGATCAAGAGAAAACAAGTTTTGTCACGGACCAAGGGATCTTCTGTTACAATGTCATGCCATTCGGCCTGAAAAATGCAGAAACAACATATCAACGATTTGTCAACTACATGTTCAAAAACCAAATTGGTTGAAACATGGAGGTCTACATAGATGACATGTTGGTTAAGAGTGTGAAAGAACAGGATCACATCAAGGATCTAGAAGAGCGCTTCCAAATATTGAAAGCTTTTGGCATGAAGTTAAATCTCGCTAAGTGTACCTTTGGAGTGGGGGTGGGGAATTTCTAGGGTACATTATCTCCAAGAGCGGAATAGAAGCAAACCCTGATAAAATTAGCGTTGTCATGAACATGCCCCCACCAAAGTCGGTCGAAGAGCTACAAAAACTCGTGGAAAATTGGCATCCTTGAATAGATTCATTTCACAATCTACGAATAAAGGCCTACATTTCTTCAAGATCCTTCGCGGCGCGAAAAAGTTTGGGTAATGCTAATCCATCCAAGAAGCATTTGACGAGCTGAAGAAGTATTTATCTTCCCCGCCTTTATTGACGAAACCTAAAATAGGATAAACCCTCTACCTTTACTTGGCGATTTTAGAAAATGTTGTTAGCTCAGATTTGGTACGAAAGAAAAATAAAGGGCACCACCTGGTGTACTAAGTTAGCAGGATGTTGCAGGGCGCTGAGTCCAGGTACTCCCAAATTCAAAACTAGCCTTCTCTTTAATCACTGCAGCAAGAAAGTTGAGGCCGTATTTTCAGGTGCACCTAGTGGTTGTGTCGACAAATCATCCTTTCAAGCAAGTGTTGTCGAGTCTGGAGCTCTCCGGTACAATGGTCAAGTGGGAAGTAGAGTTAAGTGAGTTTGGCGCCGAGTTTCACCCCAGGCCAGTCATTAAAGCACAAGTGCTAGCCGATTTCACCGTCGAGTTGGCGTACAACGCGGCAAGTATTTTTACGCTTTCCGGGAGTCTGCACATCAATAGATCATCCACATCGGCGGGAAGTAGGGATGGAATAGTTCTAGAGAGCCCTAAAGGAGACGAATTTGAGTATGTTATAAAATTAGAATACCCCTCGTCGAACAATGAAGCATAATATAAGGCATTTTTAGAAGGACGTAAGTTAGCTTTGGACGCCGGGGCAAAAAATATTATCATTTATAGTTATTCACAACTGGTGGTTAACTAGATCCAGGGATCCTTTGAGACACGAGATGAAAAAATGGCCAAGTATTCCCTGAAAGCGAATAATCTATTTGAGAAGTTCGAAGAAGCCTTTGTTGTTCAGGTGTCGAGAACAGATAATGCCGTAGCCGACCAACTAGCCAAGTTAATAAGCTCGATAGCAGCCATCCGAAGCAGAAGAATCACTTTTCTCTCGTCGCAAAGAGCCGTGATAAAGGAGCAAGAGGAGATTATGTGCGTGGACCCAACACCTCCGAGTTGAAAAGAAGAGATCGTCAGATTTCTAACTAATGGAACTATACTGGAGGACCAAAAAGAGGCAAATGCCTTTAAAAGAAAAGCATCCCGCTTCATTATGATAGATGGAGACTTATACAAACGTGGTTTCTCGCTGCCCCTCCTAAAGTGCCTGACTCATGAAGAGAAAAATTATGTCCTAAGAGAGATACATGAGGGAATTTGCGAAAACCACCTTGGAGGAAAGACCTTAGCGGGAAAAGCCCTTAGGCATGGATTCTTTTGGCCAACGATGCTCTCCGACGCACATGAGTTGGTAAGGCGATGCCGGTCATGCCAAGAACACGCAAACATTAATCACCAGACGACAGTGCTAATGCAACCCCTTGAAAGTCCCTGCCCTTTTGATCAGAGGGGTTTGGACCTAGTAGCGTCTTTTCCGCAAGCCGCAGGACAAAGAAAGTTCTTGGTTGCGGTGGACTATTTTACAAAGTGGGTAGAGGCCAAGCCGTTAGCCAAGATATTCGAGAAAGATCAAGTTCCTATGGAAGAACATCATATGCCATTTTAGATCCCCGGTGCCATAATATCCGACAATGGGACTCAGTTTTTGGGGAATAAACTTAAGGACTGGTACAAGGAGCTGGCGATCAAATAAATCTTCACATCAGTTAGTAATCACCAAGCAAACGGACAGATGGAGGTCACCAATCGGATAATCCTTTAACACTTGGAGACTCGATTGGGAACCGAAAAGGGGGCATGGGTGGGTGAGCTCCCTAGCATTTTATGGGCATATCGAACGACACCAAGAACTCCTACGGGAGAATTCCTGTTTAACCTATCTTATGGGACAAATGTCGTAGTGCTCGCAGAAATAGGACAACTTTGTTGGCGAGTGAAAAATTACAACCCAAACTACAACGAGCAAGAGTTGAGGATGAGCGTAAACTTTTTCGAAGAGGGCAGAGAAAAACGCCATAATCCGGGCCACTATGTATAGAACCAATGCGAGAGTCAAGCCGACAAGTTTTCAAGTAGGACATCTGGTGATGCGAAAAGCCTAAGCTTCGGGCCCTATTGGGAAGTTGGATGCAAAGGGGACATCCCTCGCACGTGGAACTTCGCAAATCACAAGAAGTATTACTGTTAAGTTCTCTGGGTACGTAAAGTTCACTTTTTGAATGTTTTGTAATAGGGGGCAAAGTAAAAGTGTAGCGTTTTACGCAATCAAAATACATTGCGTAAAAAAAGCAAACTCATCCTAGAAAGATACAACGCGAGTGACATAAAAGCCGATTAAGTAAAATACTACAAAATCACGAGTTAGAACCGCCTACTTACAAAAGCGCCCCATATGAGGCGAAGCAGTCACCCTAAATAATATGCGTTGATTACATGGAGAGTCAAATTCATACTAAACAAAATAATCCGATTACATTTCGAGATTAAATCCTAAAAAACAAACGGAAAACTACGAAGCTTTTAAACTTGGGGGCTCAACCGTCGGCAACTTCCACCACCTCCTATTCACCCTCCGATACCTCAGGATCAAGGAGCCCATTGTCTTCTTCAACAATCCGGCCCTTCTTGCGAAGGGTCCAACGAAGGACACGGCGACACCTTCGAATTGCATCATCGTAAATAAGAGTTGCCTTGTCACTTAAGATCGTATCGATCTTCTCTGATTCTTGGAACCTCAAGACCGTCTCCTCTTGAGCCCCGGTACCGAACCACCTGAGGCGCGACCGCGAGTTGGGAGGGGGACTGCACCCCCCTACCTGAGGCGCCGCCTCAAACCGACGGGTGCCCCCCCCCCCACCTCGAAGTCGCGCCTCGCGCCTCCCCCCACCTCCCCCCCCTCCGTTGGGTGTGCCGTCGTCTGTCGGCAATCTAACTCACGGCCATTTTCACAATCACCCTCCCCACTCCACATTTCAATCAAAGAAGCAAAATACAAAGCAAGAACACCAAATAAAGAAGAAACAAAATTTAACTAAGGAAGAGAGTTAGCTTTGCTAGCCATTGTGGAGAAAATGGGGTTGGGAGTTTGAAATGCAAATGAAAAGAGAAAAATATAAGTGAGTAAGTGGAAGACAAATATGGGGCACATATTAAACAAATTCAACCCACCGCACCGTATAACTTCCAACGCTACTATAAATACCAAAAATTTTAATTTTTTAAGGCAACCACTATTTATTGTAAGTGATCATTTTTCTTACTAAAAGACCTTCCTAAAAAATCATGTTTCACCTGGTGCATAATTGTGCCGTAGGTAAAATTTTTAAGTTTATCCATTCGTAAAAATCTCGACCACATAAATACATAAATACATAAAATTTTTAAGTTTAAATCGAGTTAGATCAAACATAAATCAATTACACAGTAAATATAATACATTTGTCGTGGAATTAATGTGCAATTTAAGGAAAGTGATCCATTGCACGTCAAATATATCATATTTATTTTATTTTGATCGAACCTGATTTAAATAAAGTTTTTTTTTACAGTACATATATACAAATTTGAGCTATAAAATGTGAACAAATCACCAATCTATGAATCTGATTTCCTATATTTGTAGTGGCACTAACTACTAGTTGACAACTTACAAATTTAGGAACTGAAGTGAGAAAAAAAAAAGTCTAAACTGGTCATTTTATTCCCAATTATAATATTGTCAGAAGGATCAATTTAAGACAAAATTCAAGTTTAGGGATGTTAACATCATGAAATGAACGTGAGAAACTAAAACGATTCTAAACGAAAACATAATGATTCTAAACGATTCTAAACGAAAAAAAAAACAATTACTAGGGCACATTAAAATTTAAATGAATAGCATATGAGTAACATATAAATACTAACCCAAACTTCAAAAAAATAAAAATATAACATTGGATAAGTATCCTCAATTTTATTAAATTAAACGTATTGTTGAAAAATTTAAATCAAGTGATTTCCGACTAATTAATTTTATTTTAATATTAATATTTTTAGATTATAAATTTTTTCATAATATAATGGATGTATCATTTCGAGAATTCTAATAATTGTACTTATGATTAAATATAAAATAGTGAGAATGTTTTGAGTGTTTATTTCTATTGTAAGAAAACATTAGTACCTTTAACGGGGTACACTTTCATTTTGTGCTCTTTTTGAGTTATATTGTTAATCTTTTATTAAATGAAACTTCTTACTAAAACAATCCAAAATAAAGAATTTTGACTAATTATTTTTATTTTACAATTGAGTTTGTTAATATTATTATTTTCTTTTTAGTTTGTTGATGATGATTGTATACTACAAAAGTTCTATTTTCTTTTATTTATTTTTGATTGGCAGTGTTTTTTCCGTATGGAGAATAGAGTTTGAAGGTGTTCCAATTGTAAGCAGTATTAGGAAAAATAAAAAGAAAAGAATTCTCAAAAAATAGTTGATTTGAACTTCAATGATGTACCAACTTGTGTATATGGTTGATTTGATTTTGATCAAGTAATAAATATACAACTAGAAATTGGTTTCGAATCAAAACTTTTATTTCTTTGGCTAAGAAATAAGGCGGTCTTATTGGAGCCACAATACAAAGAAGGCCGAAGTACTGCCATACACACTTAATTCTTATTTACAATAGACTCTTCACATAGGTGGCTGCCGATTCTTGGAGAACCCAGGAGGGTTGATACTCTGGTGCAAAAGACTCATACTCCAAATTACTTGAACCCGATCGTCGTGAAAGCTGTCTTCACCAGCATTAAGTTGTTAGAATGAAATAAACAAACAAGAAAATGTGTACAGAATCAACAATTAAAGAGAAAAACGCGCAACATAACGACATGCAATAACAACTTAAATAAATAACATCTTCTCTCTAAGAACTAATTAAACACCCAATTGTCACATATTGGCTGCTAAAAGAAGAGTGCATCTTCGACAACATCTAGAACCACATAATAACCTATATATCCATATATTCCTCTCTACTATTTTCTAGCCAAAAAAGCAACCTTTGACCTTATCAATTGCTTCTTTATCAATTTTTCCCATATTTAGAAATCAAGTAAGGTTGAAACCATTGCAATTTACTTTGTATAATTCAAACCCAAAAGTGTCTAATTTCTATGAAACACTCACGTACTCAACATTCTAATTTGGAAGCGATGCAATTACGAAGTCTGAGACCGCTTTAAATATGACAGGCGCAAGAGAGTTGGAGTTGAGACGTAAACAAGAAGTAACCCTCCATTACTTTTCTTGGTTTATTCTCGGTTTGTTCATTATATTAGGTTTTGTTCCCATGTCGCTTTATCAAAACTTTTTGTTTGTCGTACATTTAAGATTCTTGTACAAATTTTACAGAAACACCGTATTTGTTCATATCATCGACATCTCAACTTTGCAGGCGTATCAAAGTATTGTTGGAAATTCTATAGCATACAATCACAAATTAGTTCATTTGTGAACTTTGAAAAATAACATACATATAATAAATTGCATAACTGTTCTAGATGCCAATCTCATTATCGTTTTTTAAATTATTGGTCAAATATCTTAAAAGAATTTTCAACACATCTTAACAAGTTTCAGCACGATAATCATTTGTCAAAAGAAAAGTTAATAATGTATTTCTTGAAAATCTGAACAAATATGGCAATGAATGCAATTTGACCAAAAATAGTAAACTGAATGCTTTTTAAAATGTTCCAAAAAAACTTCAAAAACTGTTTCAAAGTCGATTACTTTTATAAAATTAAAATTCAACAAAAAAAACTTCACTTAAAGTCCAAAACATATGACTTGTCATGCATTTATCCAAAAACAATTAAATGAATTCATCTATTGCTAATCAAAATATTTTGCTAATTTTTCTTCATTATTGTAAGTTCAAGCTGATTTTGAAAAAATGAGTTTATTATAAAACACTTGACAAGAAAAACAAATCTTTGAGTAAAATATAAAAGCTGATTTTGAGAACATTAATTGATAACAGAAGAACAGTTGACAAGGAAACCAATTTCCAGTAATATTAAAGGTTCTTCAAACACAATTTAAGTTAGCAAAACTCTGTGTTCCTCAAAAACCATTTATCGACTCATGAAAATATATAGTACTCACAAAATATTTACCAAGTCCTCTTGAAAAACAAATTTTAAATTGGCATCTAGACAACAGTTAGGCATTTTAGTATAGCATTTAATTTTCAAAGTTCACAAATAAAATAATTCATGATCGAATGATATAGATTTTTCACACATTTTCTATGATACGCCTGCAAAAACAAGAGGTTAATAACATGAACCAACATGAATTTTGTAAATTCATACAAGAATGTCAAATGCATTACGAACAAAAAATTTTAAGGCAAGCGCATGAAAAGAGAACCCAACACAATCAATGAACCAAGAATAAATTTACGAAAAAAGAGGAGGGTTTATTCTCCAATTTAGGTCTCAACTCTAACCTCGCACCCTTCACATTTTGAGCAGCCTCAAAACCCATAATTATTTTCTTTCCAAACGAGAATGGTGATTTTGTGACTTTTCAAAGAAATTAGAGCAATACAATTGGGTTTGAATTATACAAGTAAAATCAATGGTTCAACCACCTTGATTTCAAAACACGGAAGAAAAATTGACAAAGAAGAATTAATAGGGGCACTGGTTACTTTTGAGCTAGAAACTAGAATAGAGGAATATGAAGATAGGTAGGCTACCATTAGGTTCTAAAATGTCGTCAAATAGCATACTTTAGCAGCCAACATATGTTTCAACTGAGCATTTAAATCCTACTTAACCTTTTGATTCCCGCACAATATTTATCGGTATGAGGTTATCTACTTCGCATAGAATTGGCAAATCAATTTCAAACTCTGGCCCTCGCTCTTGTAAAAGACAAGTAATGAATCACACATACCAACTGACATGCTTCACTTGTAGAATCAAATAAATGCATATTATACATATTACTGAAAAATGATTTATGACCAGTAACAATAAAACTCGCATATAAAAGAATTCGTGCTAGATTACCAGTAACAACAGTACTTCTTGAAGAGATTATAAATAGTATGACATCTATTCCTTGCATTAAGATAGAATCATGAAGGCACAAAAGAAAACAACACAGATACATAATTGCGACATGCTCTAATTTAAAGGCATAAAATAGATACCGCATAAACAAGATACTTTTCTATATGGCACTTGAGAGAAAATATTCTGTCTGTCCATTAATTGGTCTAGGAAGTTAAAATATCACTGTCCTAAGAGAATATTATAATACTTGAAGTCAAGTTAAAGTACGAGTAAGGGAGAGTGGATGATGGCACTTAGCTTTCAGCGGATTACATATAAGAGTAAAATACTTAGGAAGTTTCATCATAGTCCCAAGAGAATATTAAGATACTTAAAGTCAAGTTCAAATAAGAGTAAGAGAGAATGGACGGATTACACTTAGCCATCAGTGGATCACATATATGCAATAAGAGGTGAAGTAGGCAAATTGATCAGTAAACATAATGTTACTTACTGCTCCTCAAGTAGACACAGATTCACTAATCAAAGTGAAGATATACATGGCTTTCCATTACCTTCAAGCAGTAGTCTTATTCTAGATTGTGCAATTGACAACATCAGCATCTTGCTCATATAGCTCCAGGTGTTAATAAGTGGAGCCAAAAGGTTTCAGCACCAAAGTCCTACGTGAACCAAGGATCATTTGGCAGCAATTTTCAGAAAACTTAAAATATCACTAGCCTCTCACAAAGGTAGAAATCATTTCCAAAAAAATCTTTTGTGAAAAGCTTGTAAGTGTACGTATGATTCTTTTACATCAATGCAAATAACCTTTTCCCAAAACAAGAAAATCACTTCCATTACATTTTTGCATTCATTTAGATTATATAACTTCAAGTAAAGAACTTTCTGAAACAGAAAATGCATACATTTATATTATTGCTGCAGTCACATTCTTTCCTATCTCAATGGTAGGAAGATCACCCAACACACCAAGATGACAATCCAAACAAAAGCCTGTAGATCCTCATGGAAGATTTGGAGAAACAAAGTGACTATGTCATGAACACTCATCGCAATTTGATAAAGTCTTGCAATTAACACAAGCGTACTGATCAGTCAAAACTTAAGAAAAGGGACGGGAAAATATATGCATGCAGAACACATTGCAGACGTTTTGGAAAATGATAAGTCAAAACAAAGCAACAATTAAACTGTAAATAGTGAAATCTTAAGGAGGATTTAATTGCAGTAATCCGGGGAACAAAATTGTTTGAGATTCAAATAGGCCACTGCTGTTGATTGCATTCTGAGGATCAGGGATTTCAATGGTAAATTAATGTCACTAAGGGTGGAAAATGACCAGATAAAACCAAGAAAAGACAATCATAAGCACAACAGTTTTTGAACAGAAATATTAGAACCAATGCATTCACAACTGAACAAAGACATGGCCTGAATTTCCAAACCAATCAAATTTACACATAACTGACCTTGTCTTCCACCAGTTAACTTGATTTGGAGACCCTTGTCAACAAACTTCGCCAAATCCAAAACTGTTCCTTTCCGACCAGACTGAAACAAAGAAACAATCTGTATATTAGAAAAACTGACAAAACATATATAGACATATAGATCTATATATATGCATCCGTGCAAGCACACACGGCTGAGAAAGAAGAACCAATAATTCGTGTCCTTACAAAGGCTAGAATAGCATGTTTAGGGAATACGTCTCACGAGAGATTGCTAAAGAACAGCAGCTTTATGCAGCAACAAATATGGCCTGCAATTGTCGAAGAACCAAAGAAAACAATGAGAATAAACTTAACAGTTCTTCACTACACATCTTTCAACAAACAAGAGTAAATACATGATGCACCATATACAAGAACAAAACATGCAACTTACCTGTAATTACAATTGCTTATTCCCGCATTCTGAAAATGACATGAAAGAAAGACTGCAGCTCATCCTTGCGCATGATTTTAAAGCAAAGAAAGGATACAAGGGACAGTTCCACCAAAAGAACACTATCCCAAGAACACATTTTCTTGAAAATGAAGATCAATTCACCAACTTGACTTACTTTTTTCTTGAAAGGAGAAGCAGTTAAACATAGTCAAGAGACTTGGAAATAATTTTCAGGGAAGTTCCTTAAAAGTAGTTCCAGCAATTTCCTCGGTCATGTCTTGAAAATTTTATTATTGGGAGTTGCTGATGCCAGAATTACAAACCCGTGTACAACTTCAACATAGAATGTTAGGAACTAACACCACCATTTTCTCACCATTTTATCCAGTGTAGCAATAAAAATCACAACAAAATCAATACAGTAATCAAATAAAAAAACAACCATACCAAAAGGGAAGAGGCCTCAGAACCTCCAATGATGGGAGCCGTCTTGGCTATTCTCCTCGCAAGTTCTGAACCAACAAAACTATCTTCACCGGCATCCTTGCATTTAAGTCCCGCACCTTTGTCCCCCGCAATAGTAATCCACGGCGTACTAGAGAACCCATGTAGTAGTTGAATTTCAAAAACCTTGAAATAATTCACCAACACCATAAAGAAAAAAAAAACAGAGTAAGACCGTGTACTTCAAGAATTCGTGATCTTTAAGTAGTCATCATACCAAGTTTTCCATTGGGCAGACAAATTCATTTAAACAAGATACGTTTAATTTCACAAAGCAAGAACCCTAAATCAAGAAGCTTAAAAACGAAAAAAAAAAACTCACTTGCTTTGATCAAGAAGTACATACTGAAAGAAAGAAGAAACTGATGTTGGAGAATGGTGGGTGTCAGCGGAGGAAGGCGACTGGTGGGTGTCAGCGGAGGAAGGCGCGGCTGCTGAAATGTTGAGAATTGATGTGCCGTTGAAATGGAACGATTTTCTTGGCTTTTTTTTTTTTTTTATATATGGTTTTAGTGTGTGTTTTTGTATTTTATAACGATAATAAAATTTCCACTGGGCTGGGCCGGTCACACTTTGTTGGGCCTTAATGGATAAGTTTTTTGATCTTATTTGCCATATATATTTAGTTCTATAAATATAAATAGTTAATTACATTAATTTTTATTAATTATTATTTGTCATCATTATTTTTTACTTTTTTTAATCCATCCATTTATGTTAAATTTCGAATTATTTTTTTATTATAAATCTTTCAAAATTTACATCAATTAGGTTTTATAATTCAAGTAATTTAATACAAAAACCTTTCTCAGTTTTTAAAACTCGTTTTGTCCATCAATTAATAGATACCATATAATTTTTTTTATTTTATTATACTTATCATTATTTCATCATATTTTTCTTTTTTTATGTACATACATACTTATTATTAATTTTGTTTAAGAGGTCATGCAACAAAAACTACAGTGTTTAGTATCAATTATAAAAAAAATATTATTTTTAAATTAATGAATTTACAAACTCTTTAAATTATAAAAATTATATTTATCTGTTCAAATGTTATTGACTCAGTTATAAGTTTAATTCATTTAAATAAATAATTCAGTCAGCGGAGGAAGGCGGCTGCCTAAAATCTTCACGACTGATGCCACCGTTGAAATAGAATGAACAAATTTTATTTTTCTATATTTTTTGCTATTTTTTCTTTTTCACTTTCAACTAATATTTTCCTGTGTTTTGTACATTTCACAACGGTAACAAATTTGCAGTTTTACAACTCACTTTCAATTAGGCTGAGCCGGTGGCCTTAATGGATAAACTATCTCTTTCAAAATTCACATCAATTAGTTTTTATAATTTGAGTAATTTTATATAAAAACCTTTCATAATTTTTAAAACTCGATTTTGTCCATCAATTAACGCTACAATATTTTTTATTTCATTATATTTATGTTTATATCAGAATTTTTTTTATGTACGTACATATTTATTATTGATTTTATTTGAGAGGTCATGTAACAAAAACTATAGCGTTTAATATCAATTATAAAAAAATATTATTCTTAAATTAATCAATTTACAAAATTTTTAAATTATAAAAATTATATTTATCTATTCAAATGTTATTGACTCAATTAAAAGTTGGATTCATTTATAAATAATTTTATTGAGTGAAGTGATCATAATCATATAAATATGATTAAGTTGGTATTTATAATTTTATATAATTAATAATAATTTATGCTATCTATATATGTGTCTTTATCCAATTTATTTATTTTTAAGCATTATTTGGCTTATAATTTACTTATTGGATACATTTTATTCTTAATATTTTAATTACACATTTCGAATTAATGCATTTTAATTTCATAATACAAAACCCTAAATTAAAAAACTTAAAAAAGAAAAGAAAAACCTCACTTGCTTTGAGTTGATCACTTTCAAGAAGTACCCACTTAAAGGAAGAAGAAACTGAGGTTGGAGACTGGTGGCTGCCGACGGAGAAAGGGAACTGCCTGAAATGTTGAGAATTGATGCCGACGATAAAATAGAACGACTAAATTTTATTTATTTCTTTAATGTCATCTATTGTTATAATTATTATAAAGTTAAAATACAACAAATTTCTATAAAGTTTTTTTTTATAATTATAAATATATTTTATATTTAAAATTATAAATATATTTAAAACCAATGAACGTCTAACAAAAGTACTTATTTATGGATAGCTGTTGTAAAAAGTATTTATTAGATAACAATTTTAACAAATATTCATAATTTTTATTGGATAAATTTTATTCTTAATATTTTAATTACACATTTTGAATTAATGTATTTGAAACTATTATTGCAAGTATATTTTTTCAATGAATAACTTTTAAACTTATAAGAAAATCCCCTGACACATGAGCAAGCGCCCCTTGATGGGGAAATCCCCCCATCGCATCGGCAATCTCCGCCTGCTCTTCCCATGAGAGTACTCCCCCGAAAGCTCAACCCCAAGAGTACTCGCTGGAACTATTTCTAGCCTCGAGCAGTTGGTTCAGCGTCTCTTGCATCACTTCTCTATGAACAAAAAAGTTTCAAAAACGACTGCATTTCTATTTACCATCCGCCAAACGGAGGGTGAGACTCTGAGAGACTACACGCGAAGGTTCGTGGACGCAGTGCGTGAGGTTCCCCATGTTAATCATGAGTTACTAGCCAGTATTGTCCGACAAAACCTGCTACCAAGAAGATTCAAGGAATCCATAGCCGGCAATCCCCCTAGAGCTATGGAGGATTTACTCATGCGCTCCCATAATTCCATCCATATTGAGGAGTCGAACGCATCGGATCCTTCTCTCAATAGCAAAAGGAAGGATCGGGAGAGGAAAAGGAGCCGAAGAAAGAAGAACGCAAGCATGTACCTCAGGTGGGGTTCGCTCACTACACCCCCTTGAACGCACCCAGAGGGGAAATATTAGTCGTAGTTGAGCAGCAATGGTTAATCAATTAATGGCCATGGAAAATGAAAGACAACCTTAAGAGGCTCAAGTCCAACAAATATCGTGGTTTCCACTGAGATAGAGGGCACACGACGAAGGAGTGCCACCACATGAAAACTGATATAGAAAACCTGATTCAGTGAGGATACTTGAAAGAATACGTCAACCAAGGATCGAATCCCCAACCTCGGGATCCAATGTTCACACAGACCAAGAACGACGACAACCTTCCCACCGCAGGGGTTATCGCCGTAATTTTGCGTGGCCCGACGGGTGATGACTCGGCTAATGCAAGAAAGACTCTCGCTCGAGCAGCTAGGGGAAACCACGCGCAAGCCCCTATTCAAGTTTACAATATTAGTTTGAAACAAGGGATGAGATTTCATTTAGTCAGTAGGACTTGGACCCATTGAGGAATTAAAACAACGACGCCCTGGTCATCTCTGCCACGATCTCCAACTTTTGGGTCAAAAAAATTTTAATGGATAGTGGGAGTTCGGCGGACATTATATTCCACGACGCATATGTCCAATTAGGGATTGACAACGCTCAACTTCTGAAGGTAAACGCCCCACTCACAGATTTTAGCGGGAAAATAATCAAACTAGTAGGGGAGGTGACATTAGCAATGTCCCTCGGCTCTTATCCAAACAGGTCCACCAAATTGGTGAAGTTCCTCATGGTGAAGGCTCTATCTGCCTACAACGTTATCTTGGGGAGACCGAGCTTAAACCTCTTGCAAGCGATAGCATGTACTTTCCACCTGAAACTAAAATTCTCCATCCCTAACGGCATGGGAGAAGCCATGGGGGACGAGAGAATAGCCAAGGAATGCTACGTGAGTACCCTTAAAAGATCACGTGAGAAACTGAATGAAGCGGCCGATGAGAAAACAAAGAGAAAGATGACTGATGGAAGATATGAGATGAGAGACACCGCGAAAGGACACGTAGGAACAACCTATGGGGAGAAAAGAGTTGAAGCCCTAGAAGAGTTGAAGGTGATCCTCGGCGAGAAAACGATGAAGATAGGCACGGCGATGTGTCAATCCGCCAAAGAGAATTTAACTCAATTTTTGATAAAAAAATGAGGAAGTGTTTGCATGGAGCATGACGGATTTTTATGGGATCTCACCTAACGTTATCACTCACCAGCTCAATGTAAATCCCAAAGCAAAATCTATAAAACACAAAAAAAAAAAAAGAATATTCGGGCTGGAGAGAAGTCAAGCGATAAAAGCAAAAATGGATAAGCTGCTTAAGGCCGAACACATATGCCCGGTGCAATACCCCGAGTGGCTGGCTAATGTTGTCTTGGTTCCGAAGCCAAATGGAAAATAGCGCCTCTGTATTGACTTCACAGATCTTAGCAAGGCATGTCCAAAGGATCCCTTCCCCCTCCCACGTATTTACCTCTTGGTTGACTCCACCTCCAGAATGTGAAATGTTGAGCTTCCTAGACGCGTATCAAGGCTACAATCAAATTCCTTTGGCCTCTGAAGATCAAGAGAAAACAAGTTTTGTCACGGACCAAGGGATCTTCTGTTACAATGTCATGCCATTCGGCCTGAAAAATGCAGAAACAACATATCAACGATTTGTCAACTACATGTTCAAAAACCAAATTGGTTGAAACATGGAGGTCTACATAGATGACATGTTGGTTAAGAGTGTGAAAGAACAGGATCACATCAAGGATCTAGAAGAGCGCTTCCAAATATTGAAAGCTTTTGGCATGAAGTTAAACCTCGCTAAGTGTACCTTTGGAGTGGGGGTGGGGAATTTCTAGGGTACATTATCTCCAAGAGCGGAATAGAAGCAAACCCTGATAAAATTAGCGTTGTCATGAACATGCCCCCACCAAAGTCGGTCGAAGAGCTACAAAAACTCGTGGAAAATTTGCATCCTTGAATAGATTCATTTCTAAATCTACGAATAAAGGCCTACATTTCTTCAAGATCCTTCGCGGCGCGAAAAAGTTTGGGTGATGCTAATCCATCCAAGAAGCATTTGACGAGCTGAAGAAGTATTTATCTTCCCCGCCTTTATTGACGAAACCTAAAATAGGATAAACCCTCTACCTTTACTTGGCGATTTTAGAAAATGTTGTTAGCTCAGATTTGGTACGAAAGAAAAATAAAGGGCACCACCTGGTGTACTAAGTTAGCAGGATGTTGCAGGGGGCTGAGTCCAGGTACTCCCAAATTCAAAACTAGCCTTCTCTTTAATCACTGCAGCTAGAAAGTTGAGGCCGTATTTTCAGGTGCACCTAGTGGTTGTGTCGACAAATCATCCTTTGAAGCAAGTGTTGTCGAGTCTGGAGCTCTCCGGGACAATGGTCAAGTGGGAAGTAGAGTTAAGTGAGTTTGGCGCCGAGTTTCACCCCAGGCCAGTCATTAAAGCACAAGTGCTAGCCGATTTCACCGTCGAGTTAGCGTACAACGCGGCAAGTATTTTTACGCTTTCCGGGAGTCTGCACATCAATAGATCATCCACATCGGCGGGAAGTAGGGATGGAATAGTTCTAGAGAGCCCTAAAGGAGACGAATTTGAGTATGTTATAAAATTAGAATACCCCTCGTCGAACAATGAAGCATAATATAAGGCATTTTTAGAAGGACGTAAGTTAGCTTTGGACGCCGGGGCAAAAAAGATTATCATTTATAGTTATTCACAACTGGTGGTTAACTAGATCCAGGGATCCTTTGAGACACGAGATGAAAAAATGGCCAAGTATTCCCTGAAAGCGAATAATTTATTTGAGAAGTTCGAAGAAGCCTTTGTTGTTCAGGTGTCGAGAACAGATAATGCCGTAGCCGACCAACTAGCCAAGTTAACAAGCTCGATGACAGCCATCCGAAGCAGAAGAATCACTTTTCTCTCGTCGCAAAGAGCCGTGATAGAGGAGCAAGAGGAGATTATGTGCGTGGACCCAACACCTCCGAGTTGGAAAGAAGAGATCGTCAGATTTCTAACTAATGGAACTATACTGGAGGACCAAAATGAGGCAAATGCCTTTAAAAAAAAAGCATCCCGCTTCATTATGATAGATGGAGACTTATACAAACGTGGTTTCTCGCTGCCCCTCCTAAAGTGCCTGACTCATGAAGAGAAAAATTATGTCCTAAGAGAGATACATGAGGGAATTTGCGAAAACCACCTTGGAGGAAAGGCCTTAGCGGGAAAAGCCCTTAGGCATGGATTCTTTTGGCCAACGATGCTCTCCGACGCACATGAGTTGGTAAGGCGATGCCGGTCATGCCAAGAACACGCAAACATTAATCACCAGCCGACAGCGCTAATGCAACCCCTTGAAAGTCCCTGCCCTTTTGATCAGAGGGGTTTGGACCTAGTAGCGTCTTTTCCACAAGCCGCAGAACAAAGAAAGTTCTTGGTTGCGGTGGACTATTTTACAAAGTGGGTAGAGGCCAAGCCGTTAGCCAAGATATTCGAGAAAGATCAAGTTCCTATGGAAGAACATCATATGCCATTTTAGATCCCCGGTGCCATAATATCCGACAATGGGACTCAGTTTTTGGGGAATAAACTTAAGGACTGGTACAAGGAGCTGGCGATCAAATAAATCTTCACATCAGTTAGTAATCACCAAGCAAACGGACAGATGGAGGTCACCAATCGGATAATCCTTTAACACTTGGAGACTCGATTGGGAACTGAAAAGGGGGCATGGGTGGGTGAGCTCCCTAGCATTTTATGGGCATATCGAACGACACCAAGAACTCCTACGGGAGAATTCCTGTTTAACCTATCTTATGGGACAAATGTCGTAGTGCTCGCAGAAATAGGACAACTTTGTTGGCGAGTGAAAAATTACAACCCAAACTACAACGAGCAAGGGTTGAGGATGAGCGTAAACTTTTTCGAAGAGGGCAGAGAAAAACGCCATAATCCGGGCTACTATGTA
The DNA here is from genome assembly GCF_026168435.1 of Sesamum indicum. NCBI lineage: Eukaryota > Viridiplantae > Streptophyta > Magnoliopsida > Lamiales > Pedaliaceae > Sesamum > Sesamum indicum. The sequence goes on from NC_142668.1 coordinate 17,410,897, forward strand.
TAGAACCAATGTGAGAGTCAAGCCGACAAGTTTTCAAGTGGGAGATCTGGTGATACGAAAAGCCTAAGCTTCGGGCCCTATTGGGAAGTTGGATGCAAAGGGGACATCCCTCGCACGTGGAACTTCGCAAATCACAAGAAGTATTACTGTTAAGTTCTCTGGGTACGTAAAGTTCACTTTTTGAATGTTTTTTAATAGGGGGCAAAGTAGAAGTGTAGCGTTTTACGCAATCAAAATACATTGCGTAAAAAAAGCAAACTCATCCTTGAAAGATACAACGCGAGTGACATAAAAGCCGATTAAGTAAAATACTACAAAATCACGAGTTAGAACCGCCTACTTACAAAAGCACCCCATATGAGGCGAAGCGGTCACCCTAAATAATATGCGTTGATTACATGGAGAGTCAAATTCATACTAAACAAAATAATCCGATTACATTTCAAGATTAAATCCTAAGAAACAAACGGAAAACTACGAAGCTTTTAAACTTGGGGGCTCAACCGTCGGCAACTTCCACCACCTCCTATTCACCCTCCGATACCTCAGGATCAAGGAGCCCATTGTCTTCTTCAACAATCCGGCCCTTCTTGCGAAGGGTCCAACGAAGGACACGGCGACACCTTCGAATTGCATCATCGTAAATAAGAGTTGCCTTGTCACTTAAGATCGTATCGATCTTCTCTAATTCTTGGAACCTCAAGACCGTCTCCTCTTGAGCCCCGGTACCGAACCACCTGAGGCGCGACCGCGAGTTGGGAGGGCGACTGCACCCCCCTACCTGAGGCGCCGCCTCAAACCGACGGGTGCCCCCCCCCACCTCGAAGTCGCGCCTCGCGCCTCCCCCCACCTCCCCCCCTCCCTCCGTTGGGTGTGCCGTCGTCTGTCGGCAATCTAACTCACGGCCATTTTCACAATCACCCTCCCCACTCCACATTTCAATCAAAGAAGCAAAATACAAAGCAAGAACACCAAATAAAGAAGAAACAAAATTTAACTAAGGAAGAGAGTTAGCTTTGCTAGCCATTGTGGAGAAAATGGGGTTGGGAGTTTGAAATGCAAATGAAAGGAGAAAAATATAAGTGAGTAAGTGGAAGACAAATATGGGGCACATATTAAACAAATTCAACCCACCGCACCGTATAACTTCCAACGCTACTATAAATACCAAAAATTTTAATTTTTTAAGGCAACCACTATTTATTGTAAGTGATCATTTTTCTTACTAAAAGACCTTCCTAAAAAATCATGTTTCACCTGGTGCATAATTGTGTCGTAGGTAAAATTTTTAAGTTTATCCATTCGTAAAAATCTCGACCACATAAATACATATATATATATATATATTAATGATTACATAATTGAATTAATATTGTGGGATACTAATGTTTAATTCACATGATATATATTTACAATTATTACAAAATTTTACTCCTTATTATTAAAATATATTAGTTTTCAACTTCTCATTAAGGAAACAAATAACCCAAAAATAAAAACATAACAAAATCAGTCAATTAAATAAAAAGTATAATGCAAAGTAACTATTTTGCCCTTGGAAGATACATTACAAGGAATTATCCCCATCACAATGTATCACGAGGAGCGTTGTTGTGCATATAAATTTTTTAATTTAAATCGAGTTAGCTCAAACATAAATCAATTACACAGTAAATATAATACATTTGTCGTGGAATTGATGTGCAATTTAAGGGAAGTGATCCATTACACGTCAAATATATCATATTTATTTTATTTTGATCGAACCTGATTTAAATAAAGTTTTTTTTTATAGTACATATATACAAATTTGAGCTATAAAATGTGAACAAATCACCAATCTATGAATCTGATTTCCTATATTTGTAGTGGCACTAACTACTAGTTGACAACTTACAAATTTAGGAACTGAAGTGAGAAAAAAAAAAGTCTAAACTGGTCATTTTATTCCCAGTTATAATATTGTCAGAAGGATCAATTTAAGACAAAATTCAAGTTTAGGGATGTTAACATCATGAAATGAACGTGAGAAACTAAAACGATTCTAAACGAAAACATAATGAATCAACTATAATATTTAATTCTAATAAAGAAGAAAAATGTATGATACTTCTAATTCCTCTAAAGTACTTAAAATATGAATGATATATCCAACTAAATATCATAATATTTCAACATGCTTAATTTGCTAGGAAAGATCATAAATATTTATATAAAAAAAAACAATTACTAGGGCACATTAAAATTTAAATGAATAGCATATGAGTAACATATAAATACTAACCCAAACTTCAAAAAAATAAAAATATAACATTGGATAAGTATCCTCAATTTTATTAAATTAAACGTATTGTTGAAAAATTTAAATCAAGTGATTTCCGACTAATTAATTTTATTTTAATATTAATATTTTTAGATTATAAATTTTTTCATAATATAATGGATGTATCATTTCGAGAATTCTAATAATTGTACTTATGATTAAATATAAAATAGTGAGAATGTTTTGAGTGTTTATTTCTATTGTAAGAAAACATTAGTACCTTTAACGGGGTACACTTTCATTTTGTGCTCTTTTTGAGTTATATTGTTAATCTTTTATTAAATGAAACTTCTTACTAAAACAATCCAAAATAAAGAATTTTGACTAATTATTTTTATTTTACAATTGAGTTTGTTAATATTATTATTTTCTTTTTAGTTTGTTGATGATGATTGTATACTACAAAAGTTCTATTTTCTTTTATTTATTTTTGATTGGCAGTGTTTTTTCCGTATGGAGAATAGAGTTTGAAAATGTTCCAATTGTAAGCAGTATTAGGAAAAATAAAAAGAAAAGAATTCTCAAAAAATAGTTGATTTGAGCTTCAATGATGTACCAACTTGTGTATATGGTTGATTTGATTTTGATCAAGTAATAAATATACAACTAGAAATTGGTTTCGAATCAAAACTTTTATTTCTTTGGCTAAGAAACAAGGCGGTCTTATTGGAGCCACAATACAAAGAAGGCCGAAGTACTGCCATACACACTTAATTCTTATTTACAATAGACTCTTCACATAGGTGGCTGCCGATTCTTGGAGAACCCAGGAGGGTTGATACTCTGGTGCAAAAGACTCATACTCCAAATTACTTGAACCTGATCGTCGTGAAAGCTGTCTTCACCAGCATTAAGTTGTTAGAATGAAATAAACAAACAAGAAAATGTGTACAGAATCAACAATTAAAGAGAAAAACGCGCAACATAACGACATGCAATAACAACTTAAATAAATAACATCTTCTCTCTAAGAACTAATTAAACACCCAATTGTCACATATTGGCTGCTAAAAGAAGAGTGCATCTTCGACAACATCTAGAACCACATAATAACCTATATATCCATATATTCCTCTCTACTATTTTCTAGCCAAAAAAGCAACCTTTGACCTTATCAATTGCTTCTTTATCAATTTTTCCCATATTTAGAAATCAAGTAAGGTTGAAACCATTGCAATTTACTTTGTATAATTCAAACCCAAAAGTGTCTAATTTCTATGAAACACTCACGTACTCAACATTCTAATTTGGAAGCGATGCAATTACGAAGTCTGAGACCGCTTTAAATATGACAGGCGCAAGAGAGTTGGAGTTGAGACGTAAACAAGAAGTAACCCTCCATTACTTTTCTTGGTTTATTCTCGGTTTGTTCATTATATTAGGTTTTGTTCCCATGTCGCTTTATCAAAACTTTTTGTTTGTCGTACATTTAAGATTCTTGTACAAATTTTACAGAAACACCATATTTGTTCATATCATCGACATCTCAACTTTGCAGGCGTATCAAAGTATTGTTGGAAATTCTATAGCATACAATCACAAATTAGTTCATTTGTGAACTTTGAAAAATAACATACATATAATAAATTGCATAACTGTTCTAGATGCCAATCTCATTATCGTTTTTTAAATTATTGGTCAAATATCTTGAAAGAATTTTCAACACATCTTAACAAGTTTCAGCACGATAATCATTTGTCAAAAGAAAAGTTAATAATATATTTCTTGAAAATCTGAACAAATATGGCAATGAATGCAATTTGACCAAAAATAGTAAACTGAATGCTTTTTAAAATGTTCCAAAAAAACTTCAAAAACTGTTTCAAAGTCGATTACTTTTATAAAATTAAAATTCAACAAAAAAAACTTCACTTAAAGTCCAAAACATATGACTTGTCATGCATTTATCCAAAAACAATTAAATGAATTCATCTATTGCTAATCAAAATATTTTGCTAATTTTTCTTCATTATTGTAAGTTCAAGCTGATTTTGAAAAAATGAGTTTATTATAAAACACTTGACAAGAAAAACAAATCTTTGAGTAAAATATAAAAGCTGATTTTGAGAACATTAATTGATAACAGAAGAACAGTTGACAAGGAAACCAATTTCCAGTAATATTAAAGGTTCTTCAAACACAATTTAAGTTAGCAAAACTCTGTGTTCCTCAAAAACCATTTATCGACTCATGAAAATATATAGTACTCACAAAATATTTACCAAGTCCTCTTGAAAAACAAATTTTAAATTGGCATCTAGACAACAGTTAGGCATTTTAGTATAGCATTTAATTTTCAAAGTTCACAAATAAAATAATTCATGATCGAATGATATAGATTTTTCAACGCATTTTCTATGATACGCCTGCAAAAACAAGAGGTTAATAACATGAACCAACATGAATTTTGTAAATTCATACAAGAATGTCAAATGCATTACGAACAAAAAATTTTAAGGCAAGCGCATGAAAAGAGAACCCAACACAATAAATGAACCAAGAATAAATTTACGAAAAAAGAGGAGGGTTTATTCTCCAATTTAGGTCTCAACTCTAACCTCGCACCCTTCACATTTTGAGCAGCCTCAAAACCCATAATTATTTTCTTTCCAAACGAGAATGGTGATTTTGTGACTTTTCAAAGAAATTAGAGCAATACAATTGGGTTTGAATTATACAAGTAAAATCAATGGTTCAACCACCTTGATTTCAAAACACGGAAGAAAAATTGACAAAGAAGAATTAATAGGGGCACTGGTTACTTTTGAGCTAGAAACTAGAATAGAGGAATATGAAGATAGGTAGGCTACCATTAGGTTCTAAAATGTCGTCAAATAGCATACTTTAGCAGCCAACATATGTTTCAACTGAGCATTTAAATCCTACTTAACCTTTTGATTCGCACAATATTTATCGATATGAGGTTATCTACTTCGCATAGAATTGGCAAATCAATTTCAAACTCTGGCCCTCGCTCTTGTAAAAGACAAGTAATGAATCACACATACCAACTGACATGCTTCACTTGTAGAATCAAATAAATGCATATTATACATATTACTGAAAAATGATTTATGACAAGTAACAATAAAACTCGCATATAAAAGAATTCGTGCTAGATTACCAGTAACAACAGTACTTCTTGAAGAGATTATAAATAGTATGACATCTATTCCTTGCATTAAGATAGAATCATTAAGGCACAAAAGAAAACAACACAGATACATAATTGCGACATGCTCTAATTTAAAGGCATAAAATAGATACCGCATAAACAAGATACTTTTCTATATGGCACTTGAGAGAAAATATTCTGTCTGTCCATTAATTGGTCTAGGAAGTTAAAATATCACTGTCCTAAGAGAATATTATAATACTTGAAGTCAAGTTAAAGTACGAGTAAGGGAGAGTGGATGATGGCACTTAGCTTTCAGCGGATTACATATAAGAGTAAAATACTTAGGAAGTTTCATCATAGTCCCAAGAGAATATTAAGATACTTAAAGTCAAGTTCAAATAAGAGCAAGAGAGAATGGACGGATTACACTTAGCCATCAGTGGATCACATATATGCAATAAGAGGTGAAGTAGGCAAATTGATCAGTAAACATAATGTTACTTACTGCTCCTCAAGTAGACACAGATTCACTAATCAAAGTGAAGATATACATGGCTTTCCATTACCTTCAAGCAGTAGTCTTACTCTAGATTGTGCAATTGACAACATCAGCATCTTGCTCATATAGCTCCATGTGTTAATAAGTGGAGCCAAAAGGTTTCAGCACCAAAGTCCTACGTGAACCAAGGATCATTTGGCAGCAATTTTCAGAAAGCTTAAAATATCACTAGCCTCTCACAAAGGTAGAAATCATTTCCAAAAAAATCTTTTGTGAAAAGCTTGTAAGTGTACGTATGATTCTTTTACATCAATGCAAATAACCTTTTCCCAAAACAAGAAAATCACTTCCATTACATTTTTGCATTCATTTAGATTATATAACTTCAAGTAAAGAACTTTCTGAAACAGAAAATGCATACATTTATATTATTGCTGCAGTCACATTCTTTCCTATCTCAATGGTAGGAAGATCACCCAACACACCAAGATGACAATCCAAACAAAAGCCTGTAGATCCTCATGGCAGATTTGGAGAAACAAAGTGACTATGTCATGAACACTCATCGCAATTTGATAAAGTCTTGCAATTAACACAAGCGTACTGATCAGTCAAAACTTAAGAAAAGGGACGGGAAAATATATGCATGCAGAACACATTGCAGACGTTTTGGAAAATGATAAGTCAAAACAAAGCAACAATTAAACTGTAAATAGTGAAATCTTAAGGAGGATTTAATTGCAGTAATCCGGGGAACAAAATTGTTTGAGATTCAAATAGGCCACTGCTGTTGATTGCATTCTGAGGATCAGGGATTTCAATGGTAAATTAATGTCACTAAGAGTGGAAAATGACCAGATAAAACCAAGAAAAGACAATCATAAGCACAACAGTTTCTGAACAGAAATATTAGAACCAATGCATTCACAACTGAACAAAGACATGGCCTGAATTTCCAAACCAATCAAATTTACACATAACTGACCTTGTCTTCCACCAGTTAACTTGATTTGGAGACCCTTGTCGACAAACTTCGCCAAATCCAAAACTGTTCCTTTCCGACCAGACTGAAACAAAGAAACAATCTGTATATTAGAAAAACTGACAAAACATATATAGACATATAGATCTATATATATGCATCCGTGCAAGCACACACGGCTGAGAAAGAAGAACCAATAATTCGTGTCCTTACAAAGGCTAGAATAGCATGTTTAGGGAATACGTCTCACGAGAGATTGCTAAAGAACAGCAGCTTTATGCAGCAACAAATATGGCCTGCAATTGTCGAAGAACCAAAGAAAACAATGAGAATAAACTTAACAGTTCTTCACTACACATCTTTCAACAAACAAGAGTAAATACATGATGCACCATATACAAGAACAAAACATGCAACTTACCTGTAATTACAATTGCTTATTCCCGCATTCTGAAAATGACATGAAAGAAAGACTGCAGCTCATCCTTGCACATGATTTTAAAGCAAAGAAAGGATACAAGGGACAGTTCCACCAAAAGAACACTATCCCAAGAACACATTTTCTTGAAAATGAAGATCAATTCACCAACTTGACTTACTTTTTTCTTGAAAGGAGAAGCAGTTAAACATAGTCAAGAGACTTGGAAATAATTTTCAGGGAAGTTCCTTAAAAGTAGTTCCAGCAATTTCCTCGGTCATGTCTTGAAAATTTTATTATTGGGAGTTGCTGATGCCAGAATTACAAACCCGTGTACAACTTCAACATAGAATGTTAGGAACTAACACCACCATTTTCTCACCATTTTATCCAGTGTAGCAATAAAAATCACAACAAAATCAATACAGTAATCAAATAAAAAAACAACCATACCAAAAGGGAAGAGGCCTCAGAACCTCCAATGATGGGAGCCGTCTTGGCTATTCTCCTCGCAAGTTCTGAACCAACAAAACTATCTTCACCGGCATCCTTGCATTTAAGTCCCGCACCTTTGTCCCCCGCAATAGTAATCCACGGCGTACTAGAGAACCCATGTAGTAGTTGAATTTCAAGAACCTTGAAATAATTCACCAACACCATAAAGAAAAAAAAAACAGAGTAAGACCGTGTACTTCAAGAATTTGTGATCTTTAAGTAGTCATCATACCAAGTTTTCCATTGGGCAGACAAATTCATTTAAACAAGATACATTTAATTTCACAAAGCAAGAACCCTAAATCAAGAAACTTAAAAACGAAAAGAAAAACTCACTTGCTTTGATCAAGAAGTACATACTGAAAGAAAGAAGAAACTGATGTTGGAGAATGGTGGGTGTCAGCGGAGGAAGGCGACTGGTGGGTGTCTGCGGAGGAAGGCGCGGCTGCTGAAATGTTGAGAATTGATGTGCCGTTGAAATGGAACGATTTTCTTGGCTTTTTTTTTTTTTATATATATATGGTTTTAGTGTGTGTTTTTGTATTTTATAACGATAATAAAATTTCCACTGGGCTGGGCCGGTCACACTTTGTTGGGCCTTAATGGATAAGTTTTTTGATCTTATTTGCCATATATATTTAGTTCTATAAATATAAATAGTTAATTACATTAATTTTTATTAATTATTATTTGTCATCATTATTTTTTACTTTTTTTAATCCATCCATTTATGTTAAATTTCGAATTATTTTTTTACTATAAATCTTTCAAAATTTACATCAATTAGGTTTTATAATTCAAGTAATTTAATACAAAAACCTTTCTCAGTTTTTAAAACTCGTTTTGTCCATCAATTAATAGATACCATATAATTTTTTTTATTTTATTATACTTATCATTATTTCATCATATTTTTCTTTTTTTATGTACATACATACTTATTATTGATTTTGTTTAAGAAGTCATGCAACAAAAACTACAGTGTTTAGTATCAATTATAAAAAAAATATTATTTTTAAATTAATGAATTTACAAATTCTTTAAATTATAAAAATTATATTTATCTGTTCAAATGTTATTGACTCAGTTATAAGTTTAATTCATTTAAATAAATAATTCAGTCAGCGGAGGAAGGCGGTTGTCTAAAATCTTCACGACTGATGCCACCATTGAAATAGAATGAACAAATTTTGTTTTTCTATATTTTTTGCTACTTTTTCTTTTTTACTTTCAACTGATATTTTTCTATGATTTATAGTGTCTGTTTTAGTGTGTGTTGTACATTTCACAACGGTAACAAATTTGCAGTTTTACAACTCACTTTCAATTAGGCTGAGCCGGTGGCCTTAATGGATAAACTATCTCTTTCAAAATTCACATCAATTAGTTTTTATAATTTGAGTAATTTTATATAAAAACCTTTCATAATTTTTAAAATTCGATTTTGTCCATCAATTAACGCTATAATATTTTTTATTTCATTATATTTATGTTTATATCATAATTTTTTTTTATGTACGTACATATTTATTATTGATTTTATTTGAGAGGTCATGTAACAAAAACTATAGCGTTTAATATCAATTATAAAAAAATATTATTCTTAAATTAATTAATTTACAAAATTTTTAAATTATAAAAATTATATTTATCTATTCAAATGTTATTGACTCAATTAAAAGTTGGATTCATTTATAAATAATTTTATTGCGTGAAGTGATCATAATCATATAAATATGATTAAGTTGGTATTTATAATTTAATATAATTAATAATAATCTATGCTATATATATATATGTCTTTATTCAATTTATTTATTTTTAAGCATTATATGGCTTATAATTTACTTATTAGATACATTTTATTCTTAATATTTTAATTACACATTTCGAATTAATGCATTTTAATTTCATAATGCAAGAACCCTAAATCAAGAAACTTAAAAAAGGAAAAAAAAACTCACTTGCTTTGAGTTGATCACTTTCAAGAAGTACCCATTTAAGGAAAGAGGAAACTGAGGTTGGAGACTGGTGGCTGTCGGCGGAGTAAGGCGGTTGAGAACTGATGCCGCCGATGAAATAGAACGACTAAGTTTTGTTTTCTCTTCTATTACTCAATCTTTCAACTGATATTCGATTTTATAGAGTTTGAGTGTTTGGGCTTATAACGGTAATAAAATTTGCAGTTTGGACTAGGCCGGTCACTCTCTTTTAATCTAAGGCCCAATAATAAATAAATATGGGCCTTAATGGATAAAATGAGTTTGCCATAACTTGGGCTTCCAATTATTATTTGGCATGTATAAAATTACACTAATACTCTGTTAGATTGCAATTGTCATTATAAGTACACTTTCTATTCGGTGGTAAAAAATTCATACAATTTTTTCTAAAATATAATATATTAACACTTTTTTAGGAGGGTGAATTTATAATTTTATAAATAACAAAAAAGTATTGATATATTTGAACTTAATTTCAATGAATGTTAATATTAATTTACCCACATATATTTAAAAAACAAGAATTTTTTTGGTGATTGAACCAAAAAAAAAATCTCCATAAATAAATTTCATAATTATGTTGTTCTCCACTACTTTGAACTTACTTATGAAATATTACTATAACTAACATTATTGGTTGATTTATACTTATCATATCACGTTTTTATTTCTTTAATGTCATCTATTGTTATAATTATTATTAAGTTAAACTACAATGAACTTCTATAAAGTTTTTTATAATTATAAATATATATTTAAAATTATAAATATATATATATTTTTTATATCCGTACATACTTATTATTGATTTTGTTTAAAAGGTCATGCAACAAAAACTACAGTATTTAGTATCAATTATAAAAAAAATATTATTTATAAATTAGGGAATTTACAAATTTTTTAAATTATAAAAATTATATTTATCTACTGAAATGTTATTGACTCAATTAAAAGTTGGATTCTTGGTATTTGTAATTTAATAGAATTGATAATAATTTATGCTATATATATATGTCTTTATCCAGTTTATTTATTTCAAAGCATTGTTTGGCTTATAATTTACTTATTGGATAAATTTTATTCTTAACATTTTAATTACACATTTCGAATTAATGTATTTGAAACTATTATTGCAAGTATGTTTTTTTAGTGAATAACTTTTAAATTTAGAAGAAAATTCCCTAACATATGAGCAAGCACCCCTCGACGGGGAAATCCGCCCACCGCATCGACAATCTCCGCCTGCTCCTCCGACGACAGTACTCCCCTCGGAAGCTCCACCCCAAGAATCGATGATTCAACAGACGCAAGAAGCTTTGTTAGCCCTGATACGCGACGTGTCTACTCAAACTGCGGCACAAGCCGTGGCCCAATTTATAGCGCAACAACCTGTGAACCCGCCACCTCCTTCCCCTCGCAGAAGTCGAGAATTATCCTCGGCTCCGAAGGAGGAGGAGCAGAGGCGAGAGGAAGTGAATAACAGGATCTCCAGACCTGAAGTCGCACAAACTCAATATCATAATCTCCATAATCGAGAATCTTCCGCCCCCCACCACCTAGGGGAGCCGAGGATTCCTACTTGTCGTTAGTTGTGGCACCTCAAAGACGTAGCCTGTTTCCCCCGAGCATTCTGGCTTAAGCGCTCCCAGCAGGTCTCAAAGTGTCGAACTTATCGAAATATGATAGGATAGGAGGCCCACAAGAACGCTTGGACAAATTTTAAGATAAGATTGATTAGTACGATCTGAGTAACGCTGCAACTGCAAGGTCTTCCGCACTACGCTCTCAAAACGTGCATTAGCCTAATTCAACCAACTGCTCGCTGGAACTATTTCTAGCCTCGAGTAGTTGGTTCAACGTTTCTTGTATCACTTCTCCATAAATAAAAAAGTTCAAAAAACGGTTGCATTTCTATTTACCGCCAAATGGAGGGTGAGACTCTGAGAGACTACATGCAAAGGTTCATGGACGCAGTGCGTGAGGTTCCCCATGTTAATCATGAGTTTTTGGCCAGTATTGTCCAACAAAACCTGCTACCAAGAAGATTCAAGGAATCCATAGCCGGCAAGCCCCCTAGAACTATGAAGGATTTACTCATGCGTTCCCATAATTCCATCCGCATTGAGGAATTGTACGCATCGGATCATTCCCTCAACAGCAAAAGAAAGGGTCGGGAAGAGAAAAAGGAGCCGAAGAAGAAAGAGAAACGCAAGCATGTACCTCGAGCGGGGTTCGCTCACTACACCCCCTTGAACGCTCACAAAGGAGAGATATTAGTCGTAGCTGAACAGCAAGAATTAATCAATTAACGGCCATGGAAAATGAAAGACAACCTTAAAAGGTTTGAGCGAAGATGTGTACTTGCAGAGTTTCTAGGACATGATTGTGCGTATTGGCTTTCTTTCTTGTTCTATTTTCCATTTCCTATGCCGAAGGCTGTTTGCCTTCGACACTGGACCGGAGTTGCAATGGTAATAATCAAATGACGAAACGCTTTTAATCCGCAATTTAGATTAGACACTTGGCACTCTTGATTCATTTAAAGAACTACATGTCCTACCAACTTTCGAATAATCAAACTTATTATTTAATTCATTTTTTTCTTTAATAAAATTTAATAATAATAGTAATTTCAACATTTTTTAATGAATTTATTAAGATACTCCTCAAACTTTCTCAATTTAATTTTGGCAGTTTTATGCTTTTAGAACCACTATTCATAATTGATAACCGATTTATTAATAACAATATTAATTATTTATATCTTTTAAAATATTTTTGCACACTCTGATGTGTGCTGTGCGCTAGTATAAAGAAAAGAAAAGCAAAAGCAGAAATAGTCGCCATTCATTTAAGAACGCAGCATTAACGTCTGGTTGCTATTACTCTTGAGCCAATTTATACAACATTTAAGACCTGCGCATCTCCAAGCATATGACCACGTACTGATAACGGAATTCATACAGGGATAAGTTAAGAAACAAACAAATAATAGGTGAATGCACTTCCCTGGCATTAACACTTGCCCTATGTACACTATCCCACCGCCTCCCCTATCAATCATCATCTTAAAATCATGCTGTACAGCAATTGATTATATACAACTAAAGAATCATGGTGAGAATAGGGCAGATTTACAAATTACCTTTGCCATCATTCCCAACTCCAAGTTACATATAAACAATCTATCTCACCAGCACATTCACCTCCCAAGCTGCATATACAAGTCTCCTAATGCACGATACAGAGTAGCTGCAGCAGGTGGTCGAGGCAATGAACCAAGAAGAATCTCTGTTGCATTTATTGACTGGCTACCGTAAAATCTGGAATTCTCTCTTACTCGAGTTGTGAGCACACTCCCTTCTAGAGAGCACCCAACAAAAGCACCTGCATTCAGAAAACCAACGACTTTGCTATTAGCATTTTGTGAATTACAAAAGTAGCAACGATCAAGTAATACTCTGATATGTTGGAGATTCACTATCCAACTCATTTTCTGATTCAAATTATGGAACCTCCAAATGCCAGTAGGCTCAGTATATTTCCTACAATCCTCATTTAATTAATCAACCTCAACATAAATATATCTATGGTGTACGAGAGTTTCAGCCCTTCCAGTATTCTGAAGTAACAGGCATAAAATACGTACATTCACATTTCTGTTCATCCTCCCTCCTTTAAAGAACAAGTTAACAAGAAAGAGACCACTTACCTTATCAAGAAACCAATTTATGAGAATTACTTCAAACCATCTAATTAAAAGGGGAAAAGAATAAAGGAAAATAGACCAGACAGAGAATAACCTTTACTGCAGCTATATGTATAACAAGCAGCAAATCCACTGGGACCAGCCCTAATATCAGCTTCCGCAGTACGTCCTATGATTCCTACTGCAGCACTCAAACCAGCTCCTATCGAGATATGTGCATCACTGCAGAAGGTTTGCACTGCTTCATTTGTTCTCAGTACAATAATGAAGTCAGTCAACTCTCCCCCAGCCTGCAAAAGAATATAAAAGCTAAATTAACACGACATCATATAAAAAGCTCAACAATAAATGAAGCCAGGGATATACAAACAGCAAAATTGCGAACTTCCCAAAGCTCCACCATTGTCATCAAACAGTATACATGACTTCCAAAAAAGTAACAGAGGAAACACACATACAACCATGTAAACTCAGATTTGAATTGAAATTATGAAGAAATGACAATCTTTCAAGGACATCCAAACATCATTACATCTTCAACCATAAACCACTAGAACATCAATTTAGCAGTAAATGACGTTAAAGAAATATCAAGTAGAAGCACATCAACATGACGTCGTCATTAGCTTCGGAAAAAATCCTTGCAAATTTACTACACCTGAACTCCCCAGCCTACGCCAAAGGTAGAAATGGCAGACGGTGGAGACCATGACCCATCGTCCCTAAGAGCAACCACCAGGCCAGTTCCAATATTATAGGTGGCCACCATTCCAACTTTCGCAACTGTAAGTATAGCCAGACCTTTTGCATCATGCAAAATGGCTTCTGGAATTCTCTTCTCTGGTGTCAAGGAACCAACCTAAAAATTTACAAATGCAGAAGAAATTTAAGCTATATAGTCTATTAGGACAACAACATTGCCAGAGCAATAACATGCTTTACAGGGAAGAAAGATAAGCGGCCTGTTTCCACATTCTCAAAGTTACTATTCACATAAGATCAATTTTTCACAGTCGGGATTTTTGTTAAAGAGCCTAAGTAGCTAATTCATAGTTCCACCATCCATGATTTGATAATAAGAGCTGCTAACTCTTCTTTCCAAATTCGCTACGATGATCTCTTATGTAGACATTACTTACTTCCCATACATATATATATTATGAACCAGAGAATGATTCTTAACCCTTAGTTTTGTACTCCGGAAGGGAAAATGACATTAAATAACCATAGTTTCAACTCTTGCCTACAACTCCATCCCCATTCAAATAGAAGAACGTTCTTAATGATTGGGCCTCTAAATACATATTCCTCAGGCTTGTATCTTAATGATTCAAATAGAAAATGAAATAAGATTAAACTCTGGAATCAAATTCATACCGTAGCATAGCCTCGAAGTGTGTTTGTGGCCTTGTAAATCTCATACTCCATTGACTGTCCCCATGGAAAGTTCACCCAGGATCTTAAGGTGCTTAAGTCTGTCAGGTCATGTGTTGGTAGCTGCGCAGCACGACTTACTTGGTCCATTAAGTATGGCTGCACAGACTCAAGGCGGACACAGCATACATCACAAACTCGTTGTGGATCCCCAGTGCGAAAATTTTTGGGCAATAAGCTCCTTCCTTTGGTGCAATCGCTACAAAAGATTCCACCACAAAACCGACAATGATGCCTTGTGCACATGATCGGATGAAACCTCACACTACAAAGCATACAGGAAGAAGCTGCGCTGTCAGGTAACCATTTAGGTGGCTCTGATTCAAGAATTTCCTGGGTGTTACTAAAATTGGCCTCTGTCAAGGTTTGAGCCATCTCCTTCCATGCTTGCTCAATTAGGTGGGTGGATATCCATGAAACTTGTGCAATATCCCCCGAAGCAAGAGCAGTCACTTTTCCACGCGCTACAAGCAACATCTCCACCACCACATCCCACATGGTCAATTCTTTATCTTCCTCGAAGCATTGACCCCAACCCATATTTTCTCCCGGAATATATCCACCATTTGAGCATACCCCTCTGGTCCATTCTTCATACTCCTTATCTGTCATTGGAGGAACAGAAACAGGTATCCAAATCCCAGTTTCTTCGTACAGGGGTGTCTCATAACAAAAGTACTTTCCTTCTTCACGGTTCATGGAATCTGAATCTCCTTTCTGGTTATTATCAGTTGCTATACGTTGAGGCGAAATAGTTCCACAAATACTCGTATTACTTGTTTGTTCATTCAGAACGCAGCTCTTTCTTCCATCTTTTTCAATTAATGAAGAATCAGATCCCTTAGTTCTGGATATTTGTAGAGCCAGTTCTCCATCTTCAGTATTGCACTCCCCTTCATAATCTGAATGACCTGCCTCATCACGTGAAGACTCAGGGTCAAGGTTTTCAGTTTTGGCCATATTTTGGTCGATAGAATCTCTGACCAGAGCCAATTCAACATAAGACTTTTCTGGCTCATCATGTTGGTTCACAGAACTTATTTTTGCATCACTCTCTGGCGCATCATGCTGAGGTGAAAAGTCAGGAACAGATTCTTGACCTTGGATAATGGAACTTGTACTACGAGAAACATCCTTCCCATGGTCTCCAAATGATTCAAAATCTTTTATTCTGTGGGAAGTCATTTTTTGGGTCGTGAACCAGTAAAGGTTTCTCTAGCAAGTACCACTCTCTTTCTTGGAGGAAATCCACAATCCTAACATCAGCAAGATGACATCAGACAAGGCACAAAGTGAAGGAAATCTCAAAGAAAAAGTCATATTTTCGCTTTAAAGGATTGGATTTTATCATTTACTCTATTCAAAATACATTTTTGTATACCAGAAGTGTAAGCAAATTCTACATATTAGTATAGACATCATCCCGAGACACATAATGAGGAGGGAGAAGACTATTGAGCACTTTAGCCATCAAGTTTCTATCTTTTCCTCGGTACAAGCATTTTGAAGCAAAAGGAAACGAGCTAAAAATTTCTACAAATACAACAATGACCCAATCCATATACAATCGGAGGAACCCACTCCACTAGAGAAGTTCTGAGAAATAGGACAAACCACTCCTGAATATATTGACTGTAAAGAAGAATTTCACATTAATCCCCTTTCTATTAGTAGTTGGGAAACTATAAACAAGTCGTGTCGGCTTCGTTTCCCCTCCATTAGTAGTTATAAACAATACATCTTTTAAATTCCTTTTCACTTTATTCACAAACTAAATGAAAATAAAATTAAATGATGACAGACTAAATAGCAGCTCTTTTCCAATCAAACACATATATTAGAACTCATCAACAAAGGCTAAGCTCAATCAACTACATGATTCGAAAACAATTACCACGCAGCAACCACTCTAATCAACCAAAGAAGAACAAACCGGCTAAAGATTCCAATCGTTAGCCCTAGATTCCAACTACTGGAGAAAAAATTAAAAAAAAGAAATTGAATTGATTTGGAACTCGATCACCAATAAAACCCAGTGCTTGAGCAGATTAACAGAACCTACAGTTTATCATATTTCTTGGTAGTCAATACTCAATAGCCATATGCGAACACAATTGAAATTCATGCCCCCATTAATTTATGGCGAAGTTGTTGGCGATGCCGTGCCTACTTCCATTACGAAGTAATAAAAGATATATAACTTTTGAAGAGATCTCTTCTCGAAGCGGCCTATTAGCTCAGTTGGTTAGAGCGTCGTGCTAATAACGCGAAGGTCGCAGGTTCGAGACCTGCATGGGCCATATCTTTTTTAATAACTCCTAGCAATTTTTCTTTTTACAATGTGGTCTTTTGATTTTTGTAAATTACAAACTGTCCCCAGGAGAAAAGTAATTGCTACATTGAGCTTAGAATTGTTTTCCACTTCTCTCACTTTCGTCCACTCTCTTTCCTTTCTCAGCCCCAAATCCTATTTGTAGGATCTTTCCGCTGTTACCCTAATTAATGGAAATCATTAAATTCGTAATTTTATATTTGTGGCTGATCTCCACATTGATTAGTATCTCTAATCCATCACAAGCTGCTGTCGTCCCTCATGGAGTTGCTCGGGACGGAATCCGTAGGACAAAACTTCCGGTCTCTGACAACGGTAAGACGCTAAAGAACACTAATCGGGTCGACCCGGAGCGTGACTGCGGCGATATGGGTTCCAGCGCCGAATGTGGTCAGAATCCGAAGTGCCGGTGGTGCAGGAGCGACGCTCTGGATGATATGTGCTTTTCTAAATCTGAAGCTTGGCGTTTGCCGTCCCAGGTCTTCTCTTGTGAATTCTGATTGAACGATCCCCTCCTTTTTCGTTTTGCCCTCTAAAGGTGATTCTTGTACTAAAAACAACTAACTGATAATTTTTCTGAGTTATGAGCTCTGACTTGGATGTACTATCACTGTTTGTATAAGAAATATATTTTATGGGTGTGTTTCATTCACGGATGTTGTAGCTTTCCTGATATAGGCGGAGCGATGGATTTTAATAGGATTATGCAACGTTAATTCTGGGAAAGAGTAGCTCTCAGTCTTGTACTATGGCATGAGGATCATCGAAGAGGTTCCATAGTTGGCGTTTGCAGGATGATGGTTAGATTAGCTTATGGTTTTTCTATCATCTATGAACTGATTATGTATGATATCCTATATAAACTCTAAATCATTGATGCTTCTTTGAATTCTTGGACATGGAAAGTGGATGGAAATGTACATTTGCAGTTCTAGGTATTAGTGGGTGCAGAGTCTGCAGACTTACACTTGTATGTTGAACTGATCATGCGGTACCACATGGGAGATAGTTTTTCTGATTTATGATTGATGAAATCTTTGACGCAGCATGTATTGATTTGCAATATTAATGTGTATCATGGATGATTTATTTACCCTATTACCTTGAATGCATAACATGTTGGGAACAATGAAGCTGGGCAGCTTGTTGTAGTTTCAATTTTGAAAGGCCAGACACGGATATTTTAGGTTTGTATTCTGTTCCCCTTGTTGACCGTTTCCCGTCCATGCTTCCTACAATATATGTTCTTGATTTACAAACTTGGCAGAATTTTCCACCAAGATTTTTTGTCTCCTTAACTGTTAAAAATGCCTTCAATCTTTATCCTGTCAGTGAACGATTTTCTCCTGCAACCTAAGCAGGTGATTCTGGGTCATTTATTCTGACTCAAGCTTTTCAGTGACAAATGAATGCATGTAGTTATTATTAAGAAATTAGCATAATTAGGCGACTCTTTTACTTGAACACTATTAAGATGCTTGCAAGTACTGATACAATAAATTCTTTGTGAAACTGGGTGGTCACTTCAAAATCCTGTTATTGTGTAGGCTGTTATGTAACGTTGGTATGCTCGCCATCTCGGGCAATTTAAAACTGTTGAACACCCAAAGCAGCTTATGTCTGAATTCATGCAGTCTCAGCTGAGTAATAACTTCCCTATTCCACATTAATAATATATTAGTTCTCAAGATTTCATTGTAGCACAGAACAAAGTACATGTTTTATCCTGTGCAGTTGATCAATATTAGTGTAATTTAGAAGGATAGAGACACTGAGAAGTTGAAACTATACATGCGGTATTATATGGTGCCTTGAGTGCAAAGTTCAAAATCTATATGCATTTGAAGGATTCTATGGTGTTTGGGCAGTTTTGAAGTATTTGGTAGCGCTTCTTGCATATTAGGTTTGGCAATGGTAGCACGTTCTGTGAAAATCTTGAACAGTGGCCAGTATAGTAGACTTTATTGGTGGAAGCAACCAGGAATGGAGGCAGCGGCAGCATTCTTGATAGGAAGCTTCTTGCAGCTGTGGTATCACCATTTGAAAAGAACAGAAACTAGCAGTTTTTCAAGTGAGAGAAAGAAAGGGCGTTTATGCCCGTAATTCACAAGGGCTGGGAAAGCTACAGGGTTGTAATTGTGAAGTTAGGCTCGAGGAACCTCGGGGACAAGGGTCCAATTGCTTGCCTTCAATTAACATTTTGGGGCCGTAAATGAGCCCAAGCCCATTGATTTCACGTTAGTGGTTAATAATTTATGTCAGCACAACCGAAAAGTAGGCGTAGCTAATTGGACTGAAAGTTTGCTAGGGACCACTGGGTCTTTAATGCCCAACCCACTTCATTATAATTTCAGAGGGGAAATATGACTCAAATAGAAGAAAAATGAATTTTCAGACTAGCTTTTGCTTTTAACACACACATATATATACATACAACTTGCTGTATCTGTTTCAAAGTTTTCAGATGCTTCTAAACGTAACCAGTGGCATTCCAATCAGGTGACTTTCCAACGAATTGCAAGTGGATATAATATGCTTTCTAGAATAAAAATTAAACTCCAATTTCCACTGAATTATAGTAAATGCATGTGGCTCATAATTATACACAACTGACCAAGTAGAGTTAAGGGCGCCAGAAATTTTGGTTCATTCGATTTAATGGAATCACAATAGTCCATCCTTGCATTAAATGCTGCAAACATTGTTAGAAATTTATTCATTAGCCTATAAATGATACACCATTAATTGACACATATACATACAGTAAACGGTCATGCTGCTGCTGCTTCTTCTTCTTCTCTCTAAAGAAGTATTCATGCTGGTTTTCCAACTTCCAATAATACAATAAAATGATTCTCCTAACGAAGTTTTGATATATTTTAGTTCAGATAAACTGCATGTAGTAATTAATTACATAATAAATATACGTATTTGATGATTGGTTGGATAGAATCTACATATATGGATTGAGATAAAGAGGAGGCAAACTGGTAATTGTGGGAAGAAAAAGAAGAGGTCACGAGGAGCGGTCGTTGCCGGCCACTTACAACAGATATAAAAAGGAAGCAGTTGAAAATCCATGAATCATGGGAATGATCCATCTCACTCTTTCTCAAGTCAAATGTTGTTGGGGAAGAATGAATGAATCCCGTGTGAAAACCTTGGGATTAAGAGAATATAACAGTTACTTTTCCAAACCCCATTATGGAATTAATAAATAAATATGAGGAATGATGCGTATTGGATTGCACTGTTGAATTTGATCCCAAACCGGTGAAGTTGGAATTTGCATGCGAGTTGAATTTTTTGAGCGCATGCGCGCGGAGACGAATATGGATCACTCCATCATTTGTGGGGCGGTTAATTTAGTTTCACCTTTTTGCTGCACTAATAATCAGCTTCTCCAGCACCTCCACCAGGTTTATAATAACTTGCCATTTTGTTTTTCCTATGGAGAAAGATTGCCACAGGAAACCATTAATAAACTATCAAGATTCACAAAACTAGGTAAAATTAAAATTTGAGAAATTATCGCAGCGACATTAAGCATGTCGGTTTTCTCCTTGTTCTTAGTTCTCAAAACATCATGCCTTAAAGTGCGACTTTTATACATTGAACCGACGTTTTTATTGTTTTCTGAAATATATATATATATATATATATATATATAGAAGGTGTGCGGAGAGACGCGGTGCATTAATTTCAGATTATAAAACATCTTTATCATTTTCAAGTGACGCTTTGTAGAGACGAAAAAACACGCTTTTCAATTGCTTGCTATAAAATCAATTGCCACATTATCAGTAATAGAAAAAGAAATCCAAATAATTAACTTATGATGTAGGAAGCTTGATATTGAAGTGATGATATATATATATATATATATAGCTCCGGAATAACGCCCATTCTTCTGGGAACACGTCACTGCATCAGCTTCACATTCAATCTTTCATGGTCGCTACTACCTGTTTTTCATTCCATGATAACAATAATTAAATTTATCATTCAGAAATATAAGTAAAATTAGGAAATAAAATATATGGGGGATGCCGGCGGAGCATCATTAATTTGTCTATGACCAACACACATGACCATTACTCACTCTTCACTTTCCATTTTCTGTCTCATTTGCTTCTTACTTGTTACAAATCTTTTTTCTCTTAATTTTGATGAAAATAATTACAAAAGTAATAGACACATTAGTTAATTATTAAAGAGTAATTAGGTATGTAGTTAATATAAGGAGGTTGGGTATATATAGGTAAAAATGAATTAAGGTGGATCCTCATCAGCAGAATCTAGCTATATATAGAGTAAGTAATTAAGGGTTTGGTTGCCAAATACCTCCTGCTGCAAATCATTAATTTTCCCTCACAACACAAAATCAAATGAAAAATAACAAGTCAGTTTTGAAGCCAAATAGCAGTTGGCCAACAACCATTTTGGGAGTTATCCATCTGATTATGGAAATCAATAAGGGGTAAATTCAAGGTAGACAGGATTTTAGTACGGATCTCCACTTCCTCATCATATATATATATATTTAATTACCAATAAAAATGAAATGATTTCATTTTGTAAGTTTGTTGTTGCATGCTCAGCTCCATAGAGGAAAACATAATATATATGTTTGTGTTTGTCTTGAATGTCATGAAACAGCATAAGCCGCTCATCAACTAGGCAAGGTTAATATCCAATTGAAAATCACTAAAACATGAGGCGATTTCGCAGAGGAAAGCATCCCATTTCTGATGTACGCAGGTAGGTAGGAATATTATTGGTGTTGTGATTCCTTGGGCAGATCCCATTGGGAAGCATGCAGATGATCATACCTATGCCATCTATAAATTATTATTAAAAACTGTCGTTTAATATCCTTACATAACAATATCAAGGAATTCATATTTGTGTTTTTAAGTTGGTAAAATATTAATGATCAGTAATTGGTTAGTAGGTGTAGTAAATAGGTAGCTATTTCAATTCATAATTATTTATATATATACATATTATAATAATAATAATAATTATATAGGAAGCAAAGTGAGTAGAAGAAAACAAGAGAGAGTTCTTAGTCAAAGGCATTGATCCCACCTTCAAAACTTAGTAGTCCCTCCCACCCCCTCCCAGCCCCAGCTTGGAGTTCATTTATAAATTGCGCCTATCTTCCAGGAATTTGTAGGAAGAGTATCTCCCGATTTTCGTTGATTGTTAAAGACAACATATGGCGGAGATATCGTCAGGTTCTGCAAATGGCAACCACACCGGAGTGGCTGTCAACATAAAGGATGATGATGATTTGAACCAGCAACAGCTCAGTGACGATGCTTCAGGCTGCGGCTTTCTCACTATACCTTTTATTCAAAAGGTACGCGATTATATGTAATCATATATCTTTATGTTGATCCTCATCACACTTAATTGCTTACGACTGTTTTTCTTGGAGAAAAAATGAACAGATCATAGCCGAGGCGCTCGGAACATACTTTTTGATATTCGCCGGTTGTGCGGCGGTGGTGGTGAACGCCGACAAAGACAAGGTGGTGACGCTGCCTGGAATATCCATTGTGTGGGGGCTTGTGGTCATGGTTATGGTTTATTCCGTCGGTCACATCTCCGGCGCCCATTTCAACCCCGCCGTAACCATTGCCTTTGCCACCTGCAAGAGGTTCCCATGGAAACAGGTATTCATCTCATTCAATTCTCTGCCTCTGCCTCGTAATTTGGATTGTTGCGCTTAATGTCAATTCTATCATTATCCCTTTCACATTGGGATTGTCGCGCTCCCCTCCTCTCCTCTCCACTCCTTCCAATTATTACTATATTATATTTATTTATTCATCACTCTTAGAGCTTGTTTGGTTGTCTTTCTCACTTAAATAATTTTTACTTTTCACTATTTAGTTAGTTGTGATTTTATTTAGTCAAACTATTTTCATAAAATGCATTTCTATTTTAATTTTGAATTTTTTAAAATTATAAGTTCATATAAATTGGTCATCCAATTTAATTAGCAAATATAAATAAATATATCTCCACTTTAATTTCTATTTCAGAAACAGAAAATTAAGAATGACAACACAAAAAATCATAAACTCCAAAAATCCCCACTTAACAAAATTTTTCATTTTGCTGAATTTAATATGACCGTACGTATTCATCACCAAAATCATCCACAAGAATAGTCAAAAAGCTGTTTCAACTATGTTTGAAGGTATTGATGGCTAATATTTTGTGGTAGGTGCCAGCATATATCGCGGCTCAAGTCCTGGCAGCAACCCTAGCAAGCGGAACCCTACGTCTATTGTTCAAAGGACGGCACGATCACTTCGCCGGGACCCTTCCCACCGGCAGCGACGTCCAGTCCCTCGTCGTCGAATTTATTATTACATTCTATCTCATGTTTGTCATATCCGGTGTCGCCACCGACAACAGAGCTGTATGTAGTTACTGATCTACGTACTTCCTTCTCTCAGTGCTCCAAATTTAGCTCTCTGGATAATTAGTTTTAATTGGAAGAGAGACAAAGTTTAGAGCTGGCAATAATATAATTGGTCTTCCCGTATCAACAAATAATGTTATTTAAAATTAATGAAGGGGACATTAATTTTTAGTTAATCTCATCGATCTGTGGTGAAAATGACATACATGTGATATAATTAGTTTAATAGTAGTAGAGTTTGATTGTGTTGTTAATTGTGGTGCAGATTGGAGAACTTGCGGGTCTAGCCGTTGGAGCTACCATTTTGCTTAACGTGATGTTTGCCGGGTACGTACGTCCGACTTATGACCATAATTATTTTTTTTTGTCTGTTCATACCTCAACCTCAACACACAAAAGGTTTAATATTCTAATATAGGATCAGCTCATTCTATTCAGAATGTGGAGTCAAGTGTCCCTCATACTGTACCAAAACTTTAATTCAAATTTGAATTTAGTCGAATTCGAACTAATTATATAATAAGTATAATACACTTATCGTGTGATTGAAAAGTGATAATATATTTGTATCCGTAGTTACGGATACAATAATTTAAGATACGGCTGACGTGTATTTAAATCACATATAATGTATATTATTGAAGGAATGAGATTTATTCATGTGGTATGGAGATTTGCTAATTCAGAGATTTAATCATAGCTTTGCGTGTACAATAAATTTTCTTCTTTTTTTATTTTTTGGTATAATAAAATCTTAAAGATATGGTTATATTTTTATTGTATAAAGTCAAAAGATGATATGAGCATCAAGTTAAAAATAATTAATGAAGAAGTAAGATGAATTGTTATTAATGTAAGTGAGTTTGGTGGGGTGGTGCAGGCCTATTTCGGGGGCATCAATGAACCCAGCAAGGAGTTTAGGGCCAGCCATAGTATCAAGCAACTACAGGGGCTTATGGATCTACATGTTGGGCCCAACAGCCGGGGCAATAGCTGGAGCTTGGGTCTACAATATCATCAGATTCACTGACAAGCCTCTGCGCGAAATCACTAAAAGTGCCTCATTTCTCAGAAGCTCAACCCGCAGCGCCTCCAAGTGAAGTGATTATGAAACCTGTTTCTTGTTTCAGTTTCAATGTACCTTGAAAAGGAAAACACAAGTCAAATGGAATAGGAATGAAATAAAAATCATGAGATCGGAGCAATTTTCACCGCCCATTTGTAATGTGAAATAATTACTACTCTTTTTTTTTTTTTTTTTTAAATGGGGGGTCGTGAATCGTGATGATGGACTCCAATTTGTCAATGCATGTACGCTGCGGTATTTGTGTGGAAAGGTATGCAAGCAAAAGTGGAGTGGAATTGGATGCTTTATGCAAATGTATTTTAATAAATTAGGTTTCCCTTTAATCTTTATTCTCTCTAACAAGACAAGATAGATTTAGGATGGATCGATTCACGGCTGCCATCGGATTGAATGTTTTCATCTAATTATTATAGTTATGGTTTTAATTAAATACTCCTATTTGCTAATTCGGTCCCTCCATTTATTGTGCCGTACAACGTCAACCCCTCCTTTTTCTTACCATTATTATGTAAAATTTTAGCCTACTTGTATTAAATTAATAGTTTAGTAGCTTTTTCAGCTTTGACTCATTTGATTTGGCAGTCCATGGTAGAGCAGCTTCCCCATAAATTGAACACAACGTTTCACTACTACTCAACATTCCATGTAAATCTACATAGCAGATACATACACTATATTATAATTATACATGGCTGATGAGATACCAGAATTGGCCAATGGCAGCCACTCCTCAATTCTTAACATTAATGACGACGAACGCAACAGAAAGTATGTTGGCCCTTCCTCTCCTACCTGCTCTCAGACCTTACGTTTCATGCAAAAGGTAAAGTAATGCTTCAACAGTTTGAGTTTCCATATGATTCCGTTAAATGCCAAAAAAGATTCCATTTTCCCAACCCTCACTTAAAACTTCCCCCCCAACTAAATTAATGCAAGCCATTTTCCCTACACGGTCAAATTGAGGAATGTTTAAGTGCAGCTGATGGGGGAGTTTATGGGCACATACCTTTTGCTGTTTGCTGGTTTCGCGGCAGTGGTGGTGAACAAAGAGATGAATGATCTGCTGACATTTCCAGGGGTGGCAGTGCTGTGGGGGCTAGATGTGATGGTCATGATTTACACGGTCGGCCATGTTTCCGGTGCCCATTTTAACCCGGCTGTCACCATTGCTTTCGCCACCTGCAACAGGTTTGCGTGGAGACATGTGAGTAGATAGTAATGAATTTTACATGAAACTATCCAATTAGCATCTTGAGAAATAGTTTCAATTGTACAAAATTCTGAGACAAGATGTACTTGATCAACTGCAGGTGGCAGCTTATGTCTCAGTTCAAGTGCTGGCCTCAATACTAGCAAGTGGAACAGTTGAAATAATATTTGGGACAGAGCAGCATCACTTCCTAGGAACACTTCCATCAGGCTCTAATATTCAGTCTCTAGTATTGGAGTTCATCATCACATTCTACCTCATGTTTGCTGTCTCTGGTGTTGCTACCGACGACCAAGCTGTTAGTTATATTCTTCTCAACTTAGATAATCAACTACTGGAAATACATAACAGGACGCTGACAAAATTGAAAGTTTTTAATATATTTCTGTGAATGCTGATTGTACAGGTAGGAGAACTCAGTGGACTGGCCTTGGGAGCTACTGTAACCATTAATTCCCTACTAGCAGGGTAATAATTTTAAACCCTTTTCACCTTCATTTCTTCTTGTATGTCTACCCTAAAGGTTTTCTACACGTTCTTTCTCCCTTCCAACTCGCAAACTTTTTCTTCCAACTGGTTTACTTCACCAAGCAACCTGTAAAGTACATACTTATTTCTTTGAGTTGGCTGCCATCAGGAACTCAGGAAAAGGTTCATCTGAGCCTCTGAAATATAAGATTAAAGAATTTATTAAAATTAGAGAGATCTGTTTAAAGAATACTGATCCTGAGCTGATTCTGTTGTGGCAGGCCCATTTCAGGGGCATCAATGAACCCAGCAAGAAGTTTGGGCCCAGCAATTGTTTTCAGCAATTACAAGGGTATCTGGATCTACATCGTTGGCCCAATAACTGGGGCCATAGCGGGGGCCTGGTTCTACAATATCATCAGGTTAACTCACAAACCTTTCAGTGAAATCCTCAGCATCAGATGTTTCCACAGAAACTCGGCTCGTATAGACTCGAAGCAACAGGGCCATTAACCTGAAAAGAAAGGGAGATCTCAGCTTTCTTGTTGACCTGCTTCAGATGCAGCATTTCTTTTTGTTTGAAATTCAATAATAGAAGAACACATACAATAATACATAAAGCCATTTAGTCATGAAAAAAGAAGAAATTAAGTTAAACAAAAAAAGGACATTAAATAAAGTCTATACATAGTATGTGCATGGTCACCTATCTGGAAAATAAGTTCACATTGCCCCGCTCTCTTATAGACACAGGCGCGATCAGATGCAAAGACATTATTAGATTTCAATGGAAGAAGCATCCAGACCTCACAGACACCAAGACGTACCTTTGAGCATGGAAGGCGCTACTCCTCACTCTCCGCACATTAATAATGAAGGCCCTTCTTGTTACTGTGTCACTGTACAGTTTATGCATATGGTAATTCTCCCAAGATTTTAATTGCTTTTACAGTGTATTCTAGTCATCCTTTTTGGCTCAAAAAAGAAAAAAAAATAAAAAGAAAAGAAAGGAAGCAAGGAAAGAGAACCTCTACCTACCTTTCCACTTCTTCCCTGAAAACTGAATTACTACTTTGAACCCAGCAAGGAGTTTGGGTGCAGCAATTGTTTCAAGTACGCGAAAAGGCGCTCTGGATATAGATAGTAGGTCCAACAGTCGGGGCCATCACAGGTGCCTGGGTTTACAAAATCATCAGCCTACTTGAGAAGCTCTCACGTGATATCACCAAGACTGGATCTACCCTTAGAAGGTCGGGTCAACACGTATCAGATCAAACTGACAACTTCTGCTCCATCCTGTATCCCAAATAGCGTTTCCTTGTGTTTTGCATTAGCATAAGCTAGGTAACCTCCTTAAGACATAACGGCTGAAATAGGAAAACTATCTATGTAGTATATACCATCTGACTCCCAGTTTTCACTGCAAATATGTAACCAGGTCACTCCAATTTTCCACGACTTCATCTAGCATTTTGGCAACAATTTGTTGATCAACAGTCTATTTCGAAAAAAGAAAGTGAAGTTTGGTCAATCCAAACCAAAAACACTGAAGAAATCTTGTAAAGATTCACCAAAGACCCTATGGAACTCAGAAAAGCTAATCTGTTACAAATAAATTTTGTGACCACTATTGCTTATTTAATTCAAGGCTGGATAACTAACTTGTAGATGAACTGCACAATTTTCCAGTAACTGGTATGTAGTTGTGTTTTCTTCCTGCCTATGAAATTGGTTTGGCATAAATGATATCATATACATTTACAAGCTGTCATACTACATGATAGTACAAGAACAAGTTGTTAAAAGGCCTTCGGCTAATAATGCCGTTCTCAGCCAGAACTTGTTGAATCCTGACGTTGCTGTCAAAACAGAAAACTCCTCTCTCCCTCAACCTGCTGGGACACAGGGGAGTGCAAATTAAAGGAAAAAGTGTATCTATTTACAATCTTTCAAATTTAATGAAGTGAATAGCTACAAGTAACAGAAGTTCAGAATCATAAAGCAACTACCAAAGACATGTTTCAGAAAACCCACAAAAATGGTTGTTCCTGTACTAAAGAAAATTCACTATTTGCAATACCAGTAGAACGTCCACCATTTTACACTGAATACACACCTCAACGATCCGATGTTTTCGCTTGCAATTAACAACACCAAGAATTAGTATAACTGACCAATGAGAGAATAGTAGACATCATCTTTCATTGCAGAATGAATCAAATTAATTTTTGAAAAAGACAACACAAGTGTGTTATGGAGCAAGGGATCATTTCCTAACAAGTACCAAAACTAAGTAAATTTCCAGGAGTTATCCACCATAGTATAAAAGCTTATCTATATGCAAGAATCCAGTAATCAAGAAAGCTGATTCACTCTAGTTTCCTGCAACTTTTCAAGTAACCTCATAAATTTCCTATTTGGCAACTTCATAAATGCGTCTAATACTCCATCACCTACAACCAAAAAAAAAAGAAAAAATCCAAAGTAGAAAATTCTGGAGAGAGGAAACAAACTTGGGTAATTTATTTATCCTTCAATATCATTGATTTTGCGAGATACACAGGAGAACCAATAGCATATGGAGCTTGCAACAAAAATCAATTGTGTCAGTAATTCTGTTGTAGTAACAGATCAACTCATTCAAAAGTTCAGGAATCTATGATTCAAGGGAAAAATTAAATAACAGGAAGGGGTAATGAAATGTGGAAAAACAGATATTATGGTACAAACACATAGTTCATTTGCAAGCAACCTATCGGAGTTTTCAGTAATCCGAAAATTGCCAAAAAATAGAAATGGATAGCTGATGTTTGCAAAGTAATCGAGGCTTGTCAGCATTAAATTTAGCATTTAGGAACACGTCAAAATAGAGAGAAACAGGTAGCCACTTGAGCAATATATACAATCTAGCCATCTATTTCCCAGTGTCAGAACATACTTACAGATAACAGGGATCAACCTGTTATACACATAAAATCAGCATTTGTAAAGTACAACCACAGAACCTATGAAATATTCAGCACCCTTATATTAGCCAAGTAGCTAGGTTTTACTTCTAACTTTGACTTGGACGATCATTCTGTGATGCACCTCTATTAGTAACTTCCCTCAATTTTATTTTTGGGATAACGAATGGCTTGCAGCAGATGAGAGCAAAAGCTAACTCCATTATAAAGATAGTCATGCTAATCCATACAAATAATGTTTTCTTCCAAAACCATAGGGCCCTTTTCAGCAAAGGAAGTTTAGACTCCAGGGTCAGAGATGCAGCATAAATTTCAGGGATACCAGCACCGGGGAGGAATTCAGCTCTCTGTTCGATAACCACCCTTAAGCAGGCAGTAGGTACGTCACCTTCCGTGAAACCTCTAAAGTTTATTTTCAAATTCTGGGTTTCTGTTGTATAGCCAGTTAAAATAGGAGCAACTTTAAGGAGAGTCAGCAGGAGACGGATGGGCTGACTTCTATATTGCAACATGCATGGGCGCCTTGAACTTGAAAGAGTTTTACCATCAGTAGCGAGGAAATCTACTCTGACCTTCAAGAAGAAAAACAAATGAATAAGCCCTATAAAATTAGAAATTGAAAATTTCAAGATCGAATTAACATGAATTCAACAGTATTTAGTGCATGACTGCATTCGCAAATGAAGCAACTATCTATGAGGCCTCATATGTAAAATCAGAACAATACTATCCATTAAGGTCTAGACTGCACAAGCTCATCGTATGATACTTCTCACCACGACAGGCAGAATTATGGTACCCAAAGTGAACACCTTACATTCTTTTATGTGAAGAGTACATAGACAGGCAAAAGTTTTATGCAAATGAACTCATGATACAACGTAACCTGCAGGTCACCACTATGCTCACCACAAGAAATATGTATTGACTACTTGATAAAATCTCCACTATAAAAGAACTTTGGGTACATACCTGGAAAATCCCAAGATTCTGGTTATATTCAGACTCCGGTAATGTCAATGAAATTGCAGTCTGCAACTTATAATTAGGAGGTACAGCCCTTGATCCACTTCCCATGGCAAGTCCGGGCATCTCTTCATGATATATATCATGGCTTAGTTCTGGGAATGCAGCAATTGGTACGAATGCCACTGGACTCTTTGCGGTATAATCAAAGTTCAAACTTGTCTTCATTCTCATTGGCTCCTCCACCACTCCCCTTATCAGCAAACCACCCATCACAAATGCTGACACTAACAATGCCACCAATAGTGAACACACATAGCTGGACCACACTAATCCCCAACCACACTTCAAACCCAGTTTCCAAATAGCTTGGTGGTCTTTCAACCACTCATACACAAATGGAGACAGATTATCAAATACAAGACTCCAAATACTTTTCATTTCCTGGATTAAATATTCTCTCCCACGCTTCAAAAACCCAAATGGATCAAACACAAGCATGTACAGGTAATAAATCAAGCGGAAGGGAAACATAAAAGACTTCACTAACATATCAATTTGGAAGCTGATGACCTTTATCGTTATGCCTGCTAACGTCAAAAGAGGGCTCATGTGGACATCACAATTTTCTCTCAAGTTCAATTCGTCCCCATGTAAACCATCCTCTGAATTAGAGTTTTCACCCGTCAGGTTAGAACGTTCATAGTTGTTGTCATTATTCTCCCCATCCGCACTATCTTTTGCAGCCTCCAAACCGTTTCCGGGCTCCACAGATTCTGAATTTTCATTTTCCAATTTCTTCTCGCATTCTTTAGTTCTGGAAGAGAGCTTTACTTTTTCGTCCCGAGGAAGCAGAAAATTCTCAAAACTCACCGAAGAGCTAGGCCTCGACATATCCATTGAATCGCCGGCAGAAGCCTTACGTGATCTCCGGAGACGTAGAGTCGCTGGAGGCACGGTTTGATCCTCCGGCAACAGCACATCACAGGATTCGATTGGATCAGAAAAAGTTTCTTCGCAATCATAGAACGTGAAATCATCCAGCGCATCGCGGAATTCCTCTTCGTCATCGCCCGACTGGGTATTCAACTTGGCGTCCTCCATCCCAAGACTATTCAGTGATTGATTAGGGCGTGCGTGCAAAAGAGAAACTAGTTATGAGAAGTAGGATCAGAGCACGCTGAGGAGTTAAGAAAGCATAGAGCAGATGTATGCCTAAAACGATTGTGTGTGTCGTTAAGAGCGGATCATGAATCTTGTGGCTTTGAGGAGTCGCGACTTATGACCCGCAAATGCACAAATGTGACGCGACAACTAAAGTCGGTACGCGATTTAGTGAGAACAAGCGAGTTTAAGTAGAAAAAGTGAAACCATCATAACCACCAGCAACACTTGGTTACAAATCTTACTCCAACTCCTTCAATCAGCCAGTAATTGCATATAAACACATCAGATGTCTCTTTGGTCTGGACAGCATTCAAGAATTGTGGTAGAGGAGTCTTTAGTCTTGGTTTCCCTAGTAATGAACAAGGGGGAGAGTGTTTGCACAAACATATTAAAGCCCATGTCAGGAATTTCATAATGCCATAATAGCCGTCAAATTCATTATTGGCCATGGGACCCACAAATTTTTTAAAAATATAATAATTATTCAAATGATAAGACTAGTTGTTTTGTTGAATTTTCTGCATATATGGGTATTTTTATTGAATTGCAAATTATTGAACCTTTGTATTTTTCATGTTTTCAGTAGAAAATATGTGTTGTTAATTCCGTATTGATTTTCATATGAAATAAATATGTATGTGATTGTTTAATGATATTGTATTTTATATTAAATTACGATGTTAAATAAATATATCTATAGTAAAATTACATATAAATAAATATATATTTTTTAACTAGTATTTTAAAAATAAAACACAAACAGTCGAATGGGAAATTCAAAGGCTGTAATAATAAACTTAGATAAATATATAGGGAAGCGGACAAAAACGGCAAAGACAATAGTTGTACTACGGATAATATAATTCAGTGATCCCTTTATATTCAACCAAAAACAATGGACTTTTTATTCAGTCTGTGTCACTCATACTGTCGTTTGCTTGCCCTTTCTCTGTCTAGTGTCTACCAATTTGCCTTTTGGACTGATATATATATATATATATATATATGTACATAAACACACACACATATACATATATATATATATATAAATTTGTCAAGGAAATTCTCATGAATGCTCTCGTATTCAAATACTAAAAGTGTCCTTAAATTATATATAGCCTCGTACTATACTTATATGCATTGATTCTTGGAGCTCCGTGGTTGAAGATGCTTCCCAGAAAGACTGTGGTTTCTTGGGTTCTTGCGGTTTGTTGTCTCGGGCTTCTGAGATTATCTGAGTCGCAGGTGCCACAAGAAGAAGGTAAGAAACTGATTTGCTGCTCTTCTTTGTTTAATTTTCTTTTCTATGAGTTTGTATCTTGTGGGCTGCCCCCCTGAAACAAGATTAATTAAGAAAAAAAATTTGGGATAAGCATTACCTGGAAGCGAGATTGAGTGGAAGACTGGTTTTCTTGATGAAAAAAACTGACAAGAACTACCAAGAAGCAAGATTAAACTTGTTTTCTTGGTTAGAAAGAACATGCAAGAGTTAATCAAGAACCACGATCGAATGAAAGCTTGGTTTTCTTGATGAAAATACTGACAAAAAATTGCGAAGAACTTGTTTTCTCGATTCAAGAAACAGAAGATTGAACGAAAGACTTGTTTCCTTGATATAATAACTAGATAAAAATTAACCAAGAAGCAAGACTGAGTGAAGAGAAATTAAAGCGTCAGAGTGATGATATCTTGAAAATCTCTTTTTTAGTCTTTGCAGTAATTAAAGAGATCAAGAAACTAATAGATAGTGAATTTCTCTGTAGTGGATGCTCTCCAAGAAATTGTCACTGATATGGGTGCAACATACTGGAGATTCGATGCTGACTTATGTGAAGTTGAGATGATTGGGATTTCGCTGGTGGCTCCAAGTGGCTCCGAGGGTTATGTTGAATGTAATTGCAACTATAACAACAACACTGTCTGCCATGTTACAAAAATGTATGGTTCCAATTTCTTATCTCTTACTACTGCTCAGTCAGTGTTTTATTCATTGTTCTTATTTAATAGATTTCCAACTATAAATGAGATCTCCATATGGACCTCATACAATCTAAAATGATTCATCCTCTCATGAGTTGTGCAACATCTCCAGCTTATATCAGTATGTCTTCTTCAAATTGTTCTATCTTGAATAGATTTTGTTGAACTTCCCGGAGATGGTCATATATACAGTCCTTCATCAAGTCTGGAAAAGCGAACAACATCCGAGAAATATTTGGGGCCTTTCTTATTTCTAAAAGGAAAAAACCATGTTCACTTTAATGGACTTCATTCTCAGCAGTGAATGAAGGCTTCATTAGGTATTTGATGAGAAATGGATATTGTTTTTCTAATCTATTTCATGTGGAGTTCATAGTATTTTGTGTAAGGCCTCTTTTATAACACCATTTCCCTAGTTATGGCAAAGAGATACAAAGTAACTCATGAGATTTTTTCGGGGCAGTTGACAAGGCTCTTCATAATTTGAGTTCATATTCCATTTATTGCAGTGTCATTAAGAGTTATAACCTTCCTGGAAGTCTTCCACCTGGTATCGTGAAGCTTCCGTACCTCAGGGACATGTAAGTTTCCACTCTAGTGATCTCACAATTTAGTGATTTATGCTGACTTTCATATTTAAAGCATGTGATCCAACATAATTTATGAAATTTTTTCTTTTCAGTGATTTTGCCTACAACCTTCTAAGAGGTACAATTCCAAAAGAATGGGCTTCGATGCAGTTGAATTTTATGTATGATCTATATTGCACTTGTGCCATGGCTCTAATACATTGTTGACTCATGGATCATTAACAATGCTGCTAAATTTTTATGCAGCTCTGTCCTTGTTAACCGTTTATCAGGGGAAATACCGAAGGAATTGGGAAACATTACAAGCCTTACATACCTGTATGTGATCAGTTAATCTTCCCTTTTGTATAGTGATAGGGATTTGGTAACTGAAGGTGGTGATTAAATGGGAATGTCAAGAATAGTGCCATAATGAATCATACTAGAAGCCGCAACCCCCCCCCCCCCCCCCCCGGATACTCGTTTGAAAAGCATGGCCAAGTATTGAACACATAAGAAAAAGGGCAAAAAATTTGAGAAGCAACCCATAGATTTATGGTTTACCTCTAGTGAAATGCTGTTGGCTATCTTATAGAGGTTCCATGTTTTTTCCTATGTTTTCACATGTTTATTTATATATAACAACTAACTTTTTTCTGCACTGTTATGATATATGATCAGGAACCTCGAGGGGAACCAACTTTCAGGTGCTGTTCATGCTGACATTGGGAGGTTGATAAATTTAAAGACTTTGTAAGATCTCATATCGCAGACTGGGTTATATAGTTTACCTTCTAGAAATATGATACTTGAAACCACAACTGACAATTTCATTTTGCTACATTGTTCATTGAATTACAGGATCCTGTCCTCCAACCAACTAACAGGGCAATTGCCTTCTTCATTTGCAGATCTAATAAACTTAAGTGACTTGTAAGCACAAATATAATATTCTTCAACTAAATGTTTTGAAATTCTGTGGTGTATTCAATGGTTTTCCTTTTGTACTACAGTAGGATAAATGATAACAACTTAAGTGGACGAATACCTGACTTTATTCAGAACTGGAAACAGCTCACTAAATTGTAAGATCTCCATGTACCCTAAACTGCAGAGTTTCTATAGATAATATCACTTAGTATTCTCCATCTAACACTGGTTATATGATGTTCATGAAGAGAAATGTTTGCAAGTGGACTGGAGGGCCCCATTCCCTTAAACATATCTCTTTTGAATATGTTAACTGACTTGTGAGTTACAACATTCATAAGTATTGCCCTTACCTTTTTACCCTTCTTCAGTATTTCTGTAGCAGTTCATCTAAGGATATTGTGATGGATTTCTACATACAGGAGAATTAGTGACCTAAAAGGGCCGGCCCAAGAATTTCCAGTTCTACGGAGCACTCCAGGCCTTGTAACGTTGTATGCTGATAGCACTGCATGTTGCACTATGCTTCCTTGTTATCCCCATTGTTTATAAGCTACTAAAATGATTCATTCTTTTCTTGGATAGGATATTAAGAAACTGTAAAATTACTGGAGAAATCCCTGCATATGTTTGGAGACTTCGACTTCTGCAAATATTGTGAGTAACCTGACTATCACTCAGAATACATATAAAGATTCATAAGTGTTTGGTTGGACGGTTGTTTATTGGTTGAACGATGTACAGCTTTTCATTCTTTGATCATTTTCATCAAATTTTAAGACAAATGACATTAAACTGCAATATTCTTGCCTGGCCAAAATTATTTCAATGTAGATTTTTATGATATTAGAAGCAAGCATGTTTGTGATATTCCTTGCGCCTGAATGGACATCTTTTGCTTAACCATGTTGTGGTAGCAATTTTTTTCTTAAGTTTTGTAACATATGTGTATGTACAATAAACTGTGTAACACTTGAAGCATTCAAGAGTCAGATCATATTGGCTAGAAGAAGCAGCAGCTAGTCATTATCATTGCATTGGCTCCAAGTCTGAATTGAAAGAAAAAGTCATACTTCAAATTCTAGTTTTTATTATTCTATTTCTAATATGTCTCTAAATTAATGAGCTAACATCAGCAATGATTGAAACTCAGTTGATGGTGAGAGAGGAGGTTATCGTCTTGGGGATTTCTAGAAACTTTTTGCCCTTGTAACTTTCTGCTATGGGTACCTTTGGAATTTTACATGTTATCGTATCAACTCTTGCTTGATTCAGAATTCGGTTGGAGAGCTCATCCAAGGGTCTTTGGTCATATCATGTTGCCTTACTAGTGGGCCTTGACTGCATGTCGTGTTCATATTACTCGTTATACTTTCTCTTAAATAAAAATCAATGTCTATTTAAGTATCTATGATATGTGGCTTTCTGCTTGTTGAATATATTATGTGTTCATGATATTGACAGGGATGTCAGTTTCAATCGGTTAGTGGGGAAGATTCCAAATCATATCGCAAGAAATCTGAAACTTGTGTGAGTGTAAATTTCAATATTTTCACTTCATTACGTTTGGTTCAGTTGCAAATAATGTTACTGAATATGAGAATTTTATGACAAATTAAACTTATCTTCTCTTACTTTCCCCTTTACTCCCACCCTTCACATAGTTCTTTTTTTTAGATATTTGGAGCTTCTTCTAAGCTTCTTCCTGCCTGCATTTTCTAAGCTTGTGTATCATTCTTACTTCATGGAATTTGTGTGAGCAGGTTTGTGACTGGGAACATGTTGAATGTATACATACCTGATACACTCTTGAAGTATGGAAGCAATATGTATGTTTTATATCCATAATACTCGCTGGATAGTTCATTTTCACCTTGTATGCAACTCAGGCTTTCTTTCCTTCTTCGGGCTTTTTATTTTGGAGAGAGGGGGTTGTGACAGGGTGAGGAGGGAGAAGGCGGATTGTGGTGATGCTATTTCATGAAATTCACTTTTATGCTCAACAACTCACCTCCATTGTTTCAAAAAGCTCAAATTCAAACTCGATTTCCTACCACAAAGTTGAAATTAAGTTCTTTGGAATATCTCAATTACTTCTAAAAGCTAATGTTTCTTGTGAGACATTCGAAACATAAGATGGAAGGATACTGACATCAGCACTGCTTGTTAAAATAATACTGTGGTCAATTCTTTTTGTGCATGAATGGCCAATGGGAAAACTCTTCAAAGAACTTTAACGATTGCTATCTTCAAAAGTTGTAGGATGCTCTTATAGCATTCTTATTATTTAAATAATCCAGATAATAACATCTTTCTTTTGCTGATACTGCAGTGATCTTTCCTACAACAATTTTACTTTGCAAGAGCCAGACGAACATGCTTGTCAACCAAACATGTCAGGAAAACCACTAAATTTTACCCATTACGACTAACTTTGACTCTTGTGACATTAATCTTTTGCTTTATTTTCCTTGTGGCAGGAATCGTGATGTCAACTTGTTTGAAGGCTCATCTACATCAAATGGATTGTAAGATGCCCTTTCTTCTTTCTGCTTTTAGTAGAATACTGATATGGCCAATAGAGAATAGAGCAAAGCAGTGATATAGCCAAGTACATCTCTCATGCTAACTGTTCTTTCCCTTAATGTTAAACAGACAACGAATCCTTCCTTGTGCTAGGGATGTAGTTTGCCCTAAATGTAAGTACGCTATCCTTTTTTCCCCCTTTTGAAAACTTTTATACAAGTACTTTTCTGAAGTAATATGTCTCTTTAACTCCACAAAAGATGAATTCTGTTTGTACTTAATCAAACTGGAATATGTAAAGATAAAAATAGAAGTACAGTGGACTTTGAATTTTACATGTTACTAAAACCATAAAGCCCACTCCACCTGAATAAATCTTTGGCTTTGTGTCTGCACTAAGAACTTGAAGGACTTCATATTTCTTTTTCACTTACAGATTCATGCTACCAATCTCCTCCTTCAAATCATAACAGTCTACTTTTGGTTTTCAGCAGACACTTGGGAACTTCTTGGACAGTTCTACTTTAGGAACTCCTATCTATACTTAAGGCCAGACTCTTGCTGCACTTAAAATTTGTAACAAAACCCCCTAGAGTGATATGCCTAAGCAAAATGAGTACTCTTTGGGGCTCCTTAGCATTTTCATATTTAAGTTGATTCTAAGGTTATATAGTCTTCCGATAACTAGTTTTGTGCAGACTTTAAGAGCTTGAATTTGTAATCAAGAATATTATGTTTGCCTCTAGCAGATAAATGTTCTCTGCAGGTTAATTGCGATGAGGATGATTTGACTATTAAAGAAAGGAATAGAAGAGTTATATATGAAGGAGATTCTGGAGGTGATTCTGCAGCATATTTAAGTGGTAACTACTGGGGCTTTACTAGCACTGGTGACTTCTTAGATGAACGTAATTACCAGAATTCACGTTCTATCAATTACACCGACTTCAGATCTCTGCGACTTGTACAGTCCAGCACGCCTTAGCCCTCTTTCACTTTCATATTTTTCTCTCTACATCATTGTTTTATCTTCTAATTAAAATTTATTCTATAGTGTCAGACTTGATTTTGTCATAATTTGAGTACATATAAAGTATGCCTCAAGGTTCAGTTTGAAATTTGTCGTATTATGTGTTAAAATCCATCTCAAACATTGGAGTGATCCCCATGTATGCCAAAGTTTCAAAAGAAATATTTTGCTTGAGAGCATGCGCATATGTAGTTTGGGGTCTTGTCTTCTTTATCTTTGATAATGTATATTCTCGGTGATCTCTTGGTTGCATGCTTTTCTGGTTTATGCAGCTTACGTGTGACATAATACCATCAACCTGGCTATAACCTACTGGTCTTGTTCGATAGAGGATTATTTTGTTTATCTATCTTTTTCTGCAGATTTTAGAGTTTGTTCGGATGGCAACAAGAAGAATGTAACTGCTTATATAATAGCTGCAGTTTTGGCAGTGTGTGTGGTTCTCTTAATATTGGGCATACTCTGGTGGAAAGGTTACTTAAAAGGCAGAAAAAGAGTTGGAAAAGGTATGCCACAATTTTA
This sequence comes from Sesamum indicum, assembly GCF_026168435.1. Taxonomy (NCBI): domain Eukaryota; kingdom Viridiplantae; phylum Streptophyta; class Magnoliopsida; order Lamiales; family Pedaliaceae; genus Sesamum; species Sesamum indicum. Next base: position 17,450,070 of record NC_142668.1, read on the forward strand.
TGCCAACAAATGCATGTATTCGAAGAAAAATTTCTACAAGACAATTTTATCGAAACAACTTCGTGTCCAATCACAGCCTATATCTCTCAAATGTGAACAGGGGTGCAACTAACGGTTCATTTTATGCTTTTCGTGGACAAATTTTGAAGGTCTAGAATTGCAGACAGTTGCTTTTACTCTCAAACAAATTAGAGCTGCTACCAACAACTTTGATGCTGCAAACAAGATTGGAGAAGGTGGTTTTGGCCCCGTGCACAAGGTGCTGTTTCTGCTGAAAGATTGTTTATTCTATGCTGTTTATCGATTCCTGTCTTCTAATGCACGAAACTGTTGCAGGGTCTACTACCCGACGGTACCATAATTGCTGTAAAGCAGCTCTCCTCTAGCTCAAGACAAGGGATCCAAGAGTTTTTAAATGAGATTGGCTTGACCTCTTGCTTACAACACCCAAATCTTGTGAAGCTCTATGGATGCTGCATGGAAGGAGATCAATTGGTTATAGTATATGAGTATATGGAGAACAACAGCCTCGCCCATGTTTTGTTTGGTAAAATTTTGGCTTATTCTATAAATCTCTGTTGTCATATTATTTTCCTGCTGTATTTACTCAATGACGACATCTGGCTACTAGATCGTTCTTCAGATTCAAACAAAAGCCAATTGATGCTAGACTGGCCCACGAGGTTCCAGATTTGTATTGGAATTGCAAGAGGATTAGCTTTTCTCCATGAGGAATCAACATTGAAAATTGTTCATCGGGACATTAAGGCGACTAATGTGCTGCTAGATAAAGATCTTAATCCTAAAATATCAGATTTTGGATTGGCTAGGCTTAATGAAGATGAAAAGACACATATTAGCACGAGAGTTGCTGGAACAATGTGAGTTTCATCTCGTATGTTAAGATATTGGTCAGTTCAATCAATCCACCTTAATCCTTTCATCTTTGTTGCAGAGGATATATGGCGCCTGAATATGCACTATGGGGGTATCTGACTGAGAAAGCAGATGTTTACAGCTTCGGAGTCGTGCTTCTGGAAATTGTTAGTGGCAAAAGGAACAACAATTATATGCCAATTGATAATTTCACTTGTCTTCTGGATTGGGTAATAAAGCATTCTTCTTCACCTCTTACTTTTGTTGTACTTTGGTGATCATGTCAAGCTTCTTGCAAACCATGAAGTTACAATATAAAACTATGATATCGCAGGCTAATCAGTTGCAAGAAAGTAAAAAGATGGATGAACTTGTTGATGAGAGGTTGGGTTCTCGGGCCGACACAGAGGAAATAGATAGGGTGGTGAAAGTAGCACTTGTGTGCACAAATGCAACTCCATCCGTCAGGCCTACAATGTCTGAGGCAGTGCAAATGCTTGAAGGGAAAATGGCTGTGGGAAGTCCATATAACAAGGATGTGAGGTAAAGCCGTTAAAGACGAGGTGAAACCAAAGCGCTAATTGGAGCCAGTCGCAGAATTCAACAACGATACGAACGGATGCAGGTTATTCTTCATCAACCTCTGGGTTTAATGAAATCAGTAGAGATTCTATATCATATTGATGAGTGGAGATGCTATTCTAGCTGGAAGTAATGCAACTATGTATTTTATTTTTGAATGATGGAATTTCCACCTACTGTAAATTTGAAATTTGATTTTTACACTGGAGAGGGATTTATATTGTAGAAAAGATCACTGTTGTCCTTCTAGATAACCTTAATGGTTTCTCTTTGCCTGGAAGCCAGCACTGTTTTAGCACAGAATGGCCATCTCCCTGAGGAGGAAAGTAGGTTCTCTTTGCTTTGGTCCCTTTTTATCATTTTTGCGGTAATAGGAGACAATGTGCTCATTTTCAATATCGACACTAATTTGCTATTCACCCTTTACAAAATAAATATACTTGTCTTATTTCTAAACCAGGTCTGTCAGCAACCTGTTGTGAAATTCAACATATTAATACACGATTACTTGACTTAATAGAATTTAGTTACTAACCCGATAGGAAATATAAAAATAAATTTCGTCATTCTAAATTTTTCAAAAGTGTATGACGTATTTATTTATCACAATTAATCTCAAATTATAGTGCTCTGAAAAGTATGCACCCGGTTTGGTGACATGCAGATTTAGAGTTTGATGAGAATTTTGAATGGGATCGTGTGATCAGGGAACGTGGATGTCCACGTGTATGGCGACTTGCTTTTTAGAAACATCATCATTTATTTATCAATTTCTTTTTAATAGTAATTCAAGTTTGCTTTGTTTTTTATTTATAAATTTATATTAACTAGCCGCCGTCTGCCTGATCTTCATTACTTTTAGCACGTGCAAGTACACAGGGTAAAAATATATTTATTATTTTAAAAAATTGTTAGAATTTTATGTTGACTTTTCAAGAAAGAAGCAACCATGTATTATTGACAGGGGACCCAAAAATATATAAAGTATAATAATTATTCAATGATAAGACTAGTGGTTTTGTTGAATTTTCTACATATATATATGTGTATTTTTATATGAATTTAATGATTATTAAATTGCACGCTATAGTGGATATTTATTTTAATTTATGTTAGTAATCTATAGTTTGATAACTATGAAAAACATATTGCTAATATTTTAATACAGTGATGTAGTCATTATTTTAAAAAACATTTAACCTTTGTATTTTTAGGGCCTATCCGTTTATGTTTTCTGTTAAAAAATGTGTATTAATTTTTATGTGGAAAAAATATGTTGAAATTATTTAATAAAATTATTTTTATATTGAATTGTGATATCAGATTAATATATTTTTAGTAAAATGGATATGAATAAATATATTTTTAATTTAATTACTATTTTAAAAATTAAAAATTAAAAATAATATTATTTTTACATGTGATGTGTATATTAAAAGTAATAGAAAATAAAATAAGCGTTGTAATAAAAGATGTAATCCGAGATAAATAGGGTCCGGACAACAAAGTAAAAAACAATAAGCTAAATTTCATTTTACTTCCTTTGTTTTATTACATTAGAAAAAAAACTCAATTGTGTGTTAGAAATAGGCAAAAAAACCCTCATGTTTTCAAAATCCCAGTAAAAAAAATCTCACTCTATTATAAATTGACGGAAAGTGGCGTCGATACATGGGGAGTGCACTTGATTATCGATTTTAGCCATTTTGGTTAATATTTTACTTTATTTTGGACTAAAGTACCCCTTATATGAATATATAAGAGAGTAAGACATTTTTAACTTATTTTCTGTATATTTTTTACTTGTTTTTAACTTGTCTTGAGTATTTTTTTTATTTTTATCTCTCTAAATAATTAAAATTTTATTTTAAATATATTTATTTAAAAATATTATATAAAATTTTAATATTTAATAATTTCAATTTAAAATTAAATTAAATATCCTAACAAATGTCGATATTAATGAAATATAAAAATTATACATTATCAACTAATTTAATTATTAAATAATTAAAAATTATTAAATAAATTATATTTAAATTTATTATAGTATAAAAATTATACATTATTACTTTTTATTTCAAAATTTTTTTAGAAATACAGAAAGATAAAATATATTTTCTTATACATACATTTTTATTTCATAATTACATTATAAAAAATAATAAACTAATTTTAATTTAAATTTAGATATTTACATGGATATAAATCTTAAATAACTATAGTGAATTATAATTTATAAATTAATTTAAATTATTATTTAAGTTAAACATTTTATTAATTTATATTATTTTTTATTAATTAAATTAGAAATATATATATATATAAAGGAAAAAATCCAATATATATATCAGACGAATCATTAATTAAATATCTAATAACTATTATAATTATCTAAAATTATTTTTAATTAATAAAAATATATATTTAATAATTAATTAATATAAAAATAAGAAAATTTTGGGGGTGCAACGTGTCAAGGATTGGTGAGGCCATTTTTGTTGGTATAAAAATGGTGGTGCAACTATGACGGAAACAAGATGGAGGAGAAGGAGCGTCATGAGGAGGTGATCACAATAATACCGGTCCGCCGTTGAATGGAGAGAAGATGATAGAAAAAATATGGTCCAAATGGCTACAAGAGGTGCATCACCTTTTTTGTGAGAAGTTGCGGAGAGGCGATGATGGGGATGGGTGGGGGTGCGTTCGAACCGCCGGAGGAAGGCAAGTCAAATGGTGGTGGTTTCCGGTGGTGGGTTAGGCTGTTGAAGGAGAGTCGAGGCGGAGAATCTAGGGAAATTGCCAGTGGGGGTGGGAATAGGGTTTTTCTTTCTTTTTTAAATTATATTTATAAAATAATAATTTATTCTTTTTATAACATTTAATTATTTATATATAATTAAAAATTATATACAAAGGCATAATAGTCAGATGATATAAAAATTTAATGCCATTATACTTTAAAATAAAAACAAAATAGCATATATTGAATTAGAAAACACAGAAAAATATTTTACCTATTTTTAAAATAAAAGAAATTTTTTTGTTGAGTTTTTAATTTTGTAATTTAGCCAAAACAATATTAGTACGGGCAACATAATTCAGTGACGCCTTTATATATTCAACAAAAAACAATGGACTTTTTATTCGGTCTCTGTCACTCATCCTGTCGTCTGCTTGCCCTTTCTCTCTCTACCCATTTGCCTTTTGGACTGATATATACATACATGTATATATATAATGTATCTTATGTATTATATAAAATTCTCATGGGAGTTCACATGAATGCTCTCGTAGTCAAATACTATAAGTGTCTTAAATTATATATACCCTCGTACAGTACTTCTATGCATTGAATTCTTGGATCTCCATGGTTGAAGATGCTTCCCGGAAAGACTGCTGTTTCTTGGGTTCTTGCGGTTTGTTGTCTCGGGTTTCTGAGATTGTCTGAGTCGCAGGTGCCACAAGAAGAAGGTAAGAAACTGATTTGCTGCTCTTTCTTTGTTTAATTTTCTTTTCTATAAGTTTGTATCTTGTGGGCTGCTCGCCTGAAACAAGATTGATTAAGAAAAGAAATTGGGATAAGAATTATTAGGAAGCGAGATTGAGTGGAAGACTGGTTTATTGATGAAAAAAACTGACAAGAACTGCCAAGAAGCAAGATTAAACTTGTTTTCTTGGTTAGAGAGAACATGCAAGAATTAATCAAGAACCCAGGTCGAATGAAAATTTGGTTTTCTTGATGAAAATACTGACAGAGTCGCCGAGAACTTGTTTTTTTGATTCAAGAAACAGACAAGAAGTAACAGAGAAGCAAGATTGAGTGAAGAGAAATTAAAGCGTCAGAGTGATGATATCTTGAAGTTCTCTTTTTAAGTCTTTGCAGTGATTAAAGAGATCAAGAAACTAATAGATAGTGCATATTCTCTGTAGTGGATGCTCTCCAACAAATTGTCACTGATATGGGTGCAACATACTGGAGATTCGATGCCGACTTATGTGAAGTTGAGATGGTTGGGATTTCGCCGGCGGCTCCAAGTGGCTCAGAGGGTTATGTTGAATGTAATTGCAACTATAACAACAACACCGTCTGCCATGTTACAAAAATGTATGGTTCCAATTTCTTATCTCTTACTACTGCTCAGTCAGTGTTTTATTCGTTGTTCTTATTTAATGGATGTCCAACTATAAATGAGGTCTCCATATGGACCTCATACAATCAAAAATGACTCATCCTCTCATCAGTTGGGCAACATCTCCAGCTTATATCAGTATGTCTTCTTCAAATAGTTCTCTCTTGGAAAGATGGTCATGTATTCAGTCCTTCATCAAGTCTGGAAAAGCGAATAACATCCGAGAAAGATGTGGGGCCTTTCTTATTTCTAAAAGGAAAAAACCATGTTCACTTTAATGGACTTCATTTTCAGAAGTGAATGAAGGCTTCATTAGGCATTTGATGAGAAATGGATATTGTTTATCTGATCTATTTCATGTGGAGTTCATAGTATTTTGTGTAAGGCCTCTTTTTATATCACCATTTCCCTATTTATGGCAAAGAAATACAAAGGAAATCATGTGATTTTTCCGGGGCAGTTGACAAGGCTCTTCATGATTTGGGTTGACATTTCATTTATTGCAGTGTCATTAAGAGTTATAATCTTCCTGGAATTCTTCCACCTGGTATCGTGAAGCTTCCATACCTCCGAGACATGTAAGTTTCCACTTTAGTGATCTCAAAATTTAGTGATTTATGCTGACTTTCATATTTAAAGAATATGATCCAACATAACTTATGAGTTTTTTTGTTTTCAGTGATTTTGCCTACAACCTTCTACGAGGTACAATTCCAAAAGAATGGGCTTCGATGCAGTTGAATTTTATGTATGATTTATATTGCACTTTTGACATAGCTCTAATACATTGTTGTCTCATGGATCATTAACAATGCTGCTAAATTTTTATGCAGCTCTGTCCTTGTTAACCGTTTATCAGGGGAAATACCGAAGGAATTGGGAAACATTACAAGCCTTACATACCTGTATGTGATCAGTTAATCTTCCCTTTTGTACAGTGACAGGGATTTGGTAACTGAAGGTGGTGATTAATGAGAATGTCAAGAATAGTGCCGTAATGATCTTATTGGAAACAGACCCCCACCCCATATCGTTTGAAAAGCATGGCCAAGTATTGAACACATAAGAAAAAGGGCAAAAATTTGAGAAGCAACCCAACTGGATTTATGGTTTACCTCTAGTGAAATGCTGTTGGCTATCTTATAGTGGTTCCATGTTTTTTCCTATGTTTCCACATGTTTATTTAAAGATAACAACTACTTTTTTCCGCACTTTTATGATATATGATCAGGAACCTCGAGGCAAACCAATTTTCAGGTGCTGTTCCTTCTGACATTGGGAGGTTGATAAATTTAAAAACTTTGTAAGATCTCATATCTGAGACTGGGCTATATAGTTTACTTTCTAGAAATATGATACTTAAAACCACAACTGACAATTTCATTTTGCTACATTGTTCATTGAATTACAGGATCCTGTCCTCCAACCAACTAACAGGGCAATTGCCTTCTTCATTTGCAGATCTAATAAACTTAAGTGACTTGTAAGCACAAATATAATATTCTTCAATTAAATTTTTTGAAATTCTGTGGCGTATTCAATGGTTTCCTTTTGTATTACAGTAGGATAAATGATAACAACTTAAGTGGACGAATACCTGACTTTATTCAGAACTGGAAACAGCTCACTAAATTGTAAGATCTCCGTGTACCCAAAACTGCAGAGTTTCTATAGACAATTTCTCTTAGTATTCTCGATCTAACATTGGTTATTTGATGTTCAATGAAGGGAAATGTTTGCGAGTGGACTGGAGGGGCCCATTCCCTTAAACATATCTCTTTTGAATATGTTAACTGACTTGTGAGTTACAATATTCATAAGTATTGCCCTTAACCTTTTTACCCTCCAGCATTCTGTAGCAGTTCATCTTAAGGATATTGTGATGGATTTCTACATACAGGAGAATCAGTGACCTAAAAGGGCCAGCCCAAGAATTTCCAGTTCTAAGGAGCACTCCGGGCCTTGTAACATTGTATGCTGATAGCTCTGCATATTGCACTATGCGTCCGTGTTATCCCCATTCTCTACAAGCTACTAAAATCATTCATTCTTTTCATGGATAGGATATTAAGAAACTGTAATATTACTGGAGAAATCCCTGCATATGTTTGGAGACTTCGAGTTCTGCAAATGTTGTGAGTAACCTGACTATCACTCAGAATACATATGAAGATTCTTAGGAGACGGTTGTTATTGGCTGAACGATGTACAACTTCTCATTCTTTGATCATTTTCATCAAATTTTAAGACAAATGACATTAAACTGCAACGTTCTTGCCTGGCCAAAATTAGTTCAATGTAGATATTTATGATATTAGAAGCTTGCATGTTTTTTGCACCTGAATTGATATCTTTTGCTTAACCATGTCATGGTAGCACATTTTTTCTTAACTTTTTCAAAATAAGTGTATGTACAATAAACTGTGTACCATACACTTGAAGCATTGAAGAATCAGATCATTAGAAAATATTGGCTAGAAGAAGCAGCAGCTAGTCATTATCTTTGCATTGGCTCCACGTCTGAATAGAAGTCATACTTTGAATTCTAGTTTTGATTATTCTATTTCTAATATATCTCTAAATTAACGAGCTAAGATCAGCAATGGTTCGAACTGAGTTGATGGTCAGAGAGGAGGTTATCCTCTTGGGGGTTTCTAGAAACTTTTTGCCCTTGTAACTTTCTGCTATGGGTACCTTTGGAAGTTTACATGTTACCGTATCAACTCCTGCTTGATTCAGAATATGGTTGGAGAGCTATCTAAGGGTCTTTGGTCATATCATATCGCCTTACTAGTGGGCCTTGACTGCATGTCGTGTTCATATTACTCGTTATACTTTCTCTTAAAGAAAAATCAATGTCTATTTAAGTATCTATGGTAAGTGGCTTTCTGCTTGTTGAATATATTATGTTTTCATGATATTGACAGGGATGTCAGCTTCAATCGGTTAGTGGGGGAGATTCCAAATCATATCGCAAGAAATCTGAAACTTGTGTGAGTGTAAATTTCAATATTTTCACTTCATTAGGTTTAGTTCAGTTGCAAATAATCTTACTGAATATGAGAATTTTATGATGCTCAAACTTATCTTCTCTTACTTTCTCATTGATTCCCACCCTTCACTTCAGATACTTGGAGCTTCTTTTAAGCTTCTTCCTCCATGCATTTTCTCAGCTTGTGTGCCATTCTTACTTCATGGTATTTGTCTAAACAGGTTTGTGACTGGGAACATGTTGAATGGATACATACCTGATACACTCTTGAAGGATGGGAGCAATATGTATGTTTTATATCCATAATACTTGCGGGATAGTTCATTTTCACCTTGTATGCAACTCAGGCTTTCTTTCCTTCTTCGGGGTTTTTATTTTGGAGAGAGGGGGTTGTGGCAGGGTGAGGAGGGAGAAGGCAGATTGTGATGATGCTATTTAATGAAATTCACTTTTATGCTCAACATCTCACCTCCATTGTTTCAAAAAGCTCAAATTCAAACTCGATTTCCTACCATAAACTTGAAAGTAAGTTTTTTGAATATCTCAATTACTTCTAAAAGCTAATGTCTCTTGCGAGACATTCAAAACATAAGATGGAGGGATACTGACATCATCGCTGCTTGTTGAAATAATACTGTGGCCTCACCACAAAAGCATGTGGTCAATTCTTTTTGTGCATGAATGGCCAATGGGAAAACTCTTCAAAGAACTCTAACTATTGCTATCTTCAAAAGTTGTAGGATGCTCTTTATAGCATTTTATTATTTAAATAATCCAGATAATAATATCTTTCTTTTGTTGATACTGCAGTGATCTTTCCTACAACAATTTTACTTTGCGAGGGCCAGATGAACCTGCTTGTCAATCAAACATGTCAGAATAACCACTAAATTTTACCCATTATATCACTACTAACTTTGACTCTTGTGACATTAATTTTTTGCGTTATTTTCCCTGTAGCAGGAATCGTGATGTCAACTTGTTTAAAGGCTCATCTACATCGAATGCATTGTAAGATGCCCTTTTTTTCCTTACTGCTTTTAGAAGAATACTGATATGGCCAATAGAGAATAGAGCAAATTAGTGCTACACCCAAGTACATCTCTCATGCTAACTGTTTCTTACCCTTAATGTGAAACAGACAACGAATCCTTCCTTGTGCTAGGGATGTAGTCTGCCCTAAATGTAAGTATGCTATCCTTTTTCCCCCTTTTGAAAACTTAAATACAAGTTCTTTTCTGAAGTGATGTTTCTTTAACTCAACAAAAGATGAATTTGGATAGTACTTAATCAAACCTGAATAGGTAAAGATAAAGATAAAAGTACAGTGGAATTTGAATTTTACAAAATTTTACATGTTACTAAAAACATAAAGCCCACTCCACCTGAATAAATCTTTGGCTTTGTGTCTGCACTAAGAACTTGAAGGAAATGCTACCAATCTCCTCCTTCAAATGATAACAGTCTACTTTTGGTTTTCAGCAGACACTGGGAACTTCCTGGACTGTTCTACTTTAGGAACTCCTATCTACACTTAAGGCCAGACTCTTGCTGCACTTAAAATTTGTAACAAAACCCCCTAGAGTGATATACCTAAGCAAAATGAGAACTCTGTGGGGCTCCTTAGCATTTTCATAATTAAGTTGATTTTAAGGTTATATAGTCTTCCAATAACTCTATGTTGTGTGCAAGACTTTAAGAGCTTGAATTTGTAATCAAGAATATTGTGCTTGCCTCTGGCAGATAAATGTTCTCTGCATGTTAATTGTGGTGGGGATGATTTGACTATTAAAGAAAGCAATAGAAGAGTTATATATGAAGGAGATGCTGGAGGTGATTCTGCAGCATATTTAAGTGGTAACTACTGGGGCTTTACTAGTACTGGTGACTTCTTAGATGAGCCTAATTACCAGAATTCACGTTCTATCAGAATTACATCGACTTCAGATCTCTCCGACTTGTACAGTACAGCACGCCTTAGCCCTCTTTCACTTACATATTTCCATTATTGCCTGGAGAATGGGAATTACAATGTCAGCCTGCACTTTGCTGAAATTCTCTTCACAAATGACAGTACATATAACAGCCTTGGAAGGCGGACGTTTGATATACATATCCAGGTTGTTTCAATATGAATAGGACACAGCATATCAACAAGTGGCTTTGTTGCTTTTCTTCTGATCCTTTTGTGATATCAGGAGAAATTAGTTTTGGAAGGTTTTAACATTGAAGAAGAGGCCCGTGGAGCTCGCAAGCCTGTTGTTAGGTATTTTCATGTCACAGTGACAGATAGTTCATTGGAGATCCGCTTTTACTGGGCTGGTAGAGGGACTACACGGATCCCCAACAGAGGAGATTATGGTTCTCTTATATCAGCTATTTCAGTCAATCCAAGTGAGAGTTTCCATTTTTTTTTGTTTTTTTTTCTCTACATCATTGTTTTATCTTTTAATTCAAATTTATTCTATAATGTGAGACTTGATTTGGCATAATTTCAGTACATATAAAGTACGCCTCAAGGTTCAGTTTGAAATTTGTTGTATTATGTGTTAAAATCCATCTCAAAACATTGGAGGGATCGCCGTGTATGCCAAAGTTTCAAAAGAAATCTTTTGCTTGAGAGCGTGCGCTTATGCAGTTTGATGTCTTGCCTTCTTCACCTTTCATTATGTTTATTCTCGTGATCTCTTGGTTGCATGCTTTTCTGGTTTACTCAGCTTAAGTGTGACATAATACCATCAACCTGGCTATAACCCACTGGTCTTGTTCGATAAAGGATTATTTTGTTTGTCTATCTTTTTCTGCAGATTTTAGAGTTTGTTCGGATGGCAACAAGAAGAACGTAACTGCTTATATAATAGCTGCAGTTTTGGCAGTGTGTGTCGTTCTCTTAATACTGGGTATACTCTGGTGGAAAGGTTACTTAAAAGGCAGAAAAAGAGTTGGAAAAGGTATGCCACGATTTTATGTTAACAAATGCATGTATTAAAAGAAGAATTTCCATAAGAAAATTTTATGAAAACAATGTCTCATCCAATCACAGCCTGTCTCTCAAATGTGAACAGGGGTGCAACTAACGGTTCATTTTATGCTTTTCGTGGACAGATTTTGAAGGTCTAGAATTGCAGACAGTTGCTTTTACTCTCAAACAAATTAGAGCTGCTACCAACAACTTTGATGCTGCAAACAAGATTGGAGAAGGTGGCTTTGGCCCCGTGTACAAGGTGCTGTTTCTGCTGAAAGATTGTTTATTCTATGCAGTTTATTGGTTCCTCTCTTCTAATGCACGAAACTGTTGCAGGGTCTACTGCCCGATGGTACCATAATTGCTGTAAAGCAGCTCTCCTCTAGATCAAGACAAGGGAATCGAGAATTTTTAAATGAGATTGGCATGATCTCTTGCTTACAACACCCAAATCTTGTGAAGCTCTATGGATGCTGCATAGAAGGAGATCAATTGCTTGTGGTATACGAGTATATGGAGAACAACAGCCTCGCCCATGTTTTGTTTGGTAAAAGTTTTGGCTTATTCCATAAATCTCTGTTGTCATATTATTTTTCTGCTGTATTTACTCAATGATGACATCTGGCTACTAGATCGTTCTTCAGATTCAAACGAAAACCAATTGATGCTAGATTGGGCCACGAGGTTCCAGATATGTATTGGCATTGCAAGAGGATTAGCTTTTCTCCATGAGGAATCAAGATTGAAAATTGTTCATCGGGACATTAAGGCAACTAACGTGCTGCTAGATAAAGATCTTAATCCTAAAATATCAGATTTTGGATTGGCTAGGCTTAATGAAGATGAAAAGACTCATATTAGCACGAAAATTGCTGGAACAATGTGAGTTTCATCTCGTACATTAAGATATTGGTCAGTTCGATTAAATTCACCTTAATCCTTTTATCTTTATTGCAGAGGATATATGGCGCCTGAATATGCACTATGGGGGTATCTGACTGACAAAGCAGATGTTTACAGCTTCGGAGTTGTGCTTCTGGAAATTGTTAGTGGCAAAAGCAACAACAATTATATGCCAAGTCATAATTTCATTTGCCTTCTGGATTGGGTAATAAAGCATTCTTCACCTCTTACCTTTATCGTACTTTGATAATCATGTCAAGCTTCTCGCAAACTATGAAGTTACAACATAAAACTATGATATTGCAGGCTAATCACTTGCAAGAAAGTAAAAAGATCGATGAACTCGTTGATGAGAGGTTGGGTTCTCGTGCCGACACAGAGGAAATAGATAGGGTGGTGAAAGTAGCACTTCTGTGCACAAATGCAACTCCATCCGTCAGGCCTACAATGTCGGAGGTAGTGCAAATGCTTGAAGGGAAAATGGTGATTCCAGACATAATTACTGTGGGAAGTCCATATAATAATGATGTGAGGTTTAAAGCCGTCAAAGACTTCCACCAAGAGAGGCGAAACCAAAGCGCTAATTGGAGCCAGTCGCAGAATTCAACAACGATACGAACCGATGCAGGTTTTTCTTCATCAACCTCTGGGTTTAATGAAATCAGTAGAGATTCTATATCATATTGATGCTACTATGTATTTTATTTTTGAATGGTGGAATTTCCACCTACTGTAAATTTATAATTTGATTTTTACACTGGCGAGGGATTTATATTGTAGAAATGATGACTGTTGTCTTTCTTCTGTAATTGTTGTAGGAGAGAATTTGTGTTCTTGTACGAGTAATTTTCTCAGGAAAATATTTGCATTAAATTCACCTTAAGTGACGTGCACTTCGTTTTATTTTCTTAGATTTGCTGTATTTTAATGTATATACGCATTACATTTATAGTACTTTTAGAGGTAATTTTTAATTTGATGTAATTGCTAAAATTTGAGTGAGAAAAGGAGAATTATATTATTGTGGAGGACGTTTAAGTGTGTAATTCTTCTCTCATCTTCTTTTCTTTTTCTGAAAAAATTAAAGAATTTTCACACGCAAATTGTACTAAAATAATTTGAACAGGTGTGAAAAATAAAAATGGCAATTACCTGAACGCGTTTTTACTATATGGCACGGTAATTTCTTAATGCCGACATTTCCGGAATTTGCGAATTTGCGTGTGATGCAGCGGTATCATCAGTCTGGCTGAAGAGTAAAAGAAGTCTGAATCTGATTAATGCTGGTTGCCCTCTCTTATTTATTTTTGTGAATCCCTAATTTTACTATGTTTGAATGTTTGTGCAGAAATTTCTTTTGTTCAAGAACCAATAAATGGACACGAGAAGTCTACCAATATAGTCTTCCACAGACCCACCATAGAATTGTGTTTGCATGTTAGAATGATGAAGGGTACTACTGCAAAAGCATTTATGATTCTTAATTTGGTGCTGAATTTTAGTCCTTCTGGCATGTGAAAGGGATAAATAGTCAGAGAAAAGGACGTTGATTTCAGGCTGCTGTTCATAGTAAACCCTAACGCTCCTATCAATTGAATTCTGTTTCCTGGTTATGGTTATGTATGTCTTATTTTGATGTGTTAATCATAGGAGTAGAATATGAGGAAGTCAGTGGTGGTGGGAGAGTGAAAGTTATGTAAGGCTGGGCGACCAGTTCATGTGATAGAATTCAGATGTGGGCCCTTTTGGTTATTGTCAATTCCCCAAATTTTTTATCACTTCGTTTTCTTTCTATCTATGAACTTAATGATACTACTCATCATGACGTAAAGCTTATTGCACCAGTAAAAAAAAACAAAGAAAGCTTATTGCACCGGTGTTTAATATCTGTTCTTGTCTTTTCTTAATGTCTTTTGTTGACAGGGGGTTGAGGCAGAATTTTATGTCACTTTGAATTTTAATGCATTGTCTCTACATGTGATGGAGCTTCAAACATAAACAACACTCACCAAATACAGGATTACAAGCCAAGATACTAGAAATGTCGGAATGCCTGAGTCTCCAAATTTGTAACATAAGCATAGGCTACTCCAGAATTTGAACCCAGAAACCAGAGCTTCTAAAAGAATAGCAAATGCATTTCCTTGGTTAAGTGGTTTTATGTGTAAAAGTGAAATCATTCACCAGCGAAAAAAATAGGAAACCCGGCGGCCCGTTCCTCAAAACCAGGCTCTCGCTCAGGGAAGGAAAGGAAGGAGTTATTTTGTTAGAGGGGACAATGATGAGATGGTGTGATGACTGCACAGTTGGAGATACCATGGAGAAGAAACGACTGTAAACAAGAGAGAGAATTGTGAACAGTGACAATCTGTTCGTAACATTATAAAATAGTCTAAAACGACCTTAAAAAATAAAGCCAAACATTGGATCAGTTTCGGAGATTGGCCGAAAACGAATCCAAAAACAGTTATAAGTATCTTGCATTATTGGCATATAGGTCAAGGCCCTATGGCCCCTACCTAGTCCACGTCTCACTACTTGCCTAAAGTTATTAAATGAATGTCTCGTCCTTGGTCAGTGTCTGCGTGTGTGTGTATATATCATATTCAACATGCATCTTTCAGCCAAGGGAGTTTCAAATTAAAGGAAGATGCTAACAGTTTTTGAAATACGAAAATCCTTCACCTTCATAACCTTAATGGTTTCTCTTTGCCTGGAAGGCACTGTTTTAGCACAGAATGGCCATCTCCTTGAGGAAGAAAGTAGGTTCTCTTTGCTTATGTTTTAGTCCTTTTTTATCATTTTTGTTCATGAGATTGTTGCGGTAATGCATGAAACTTTTGAACTCTCATCCCAACGTGAGCCTAATGGCTGTTGAAATATATTTCTATATACACTTTTACTTGCTTTGAAACAATATCTCTCTCAACTAGCGTCAGTTCATCTTTTAATCTCAGCGACAAGTTTTATCTTGCAGAGAATGCTCTTCGTGAAGTAGCTGTTCAGTTGGGCAAAAAGGATTGGGACTTCAACCTAAATCCTTGTGATGGGAACTCAAACTGGACAACGCCAAAAAGGAATGACATGCCATGGTACAACAATTCTGTCATTTGTAATTGTTCTTATCCTGGTGAAGTATGTCATGTGGAAAAAATGTAAGTTTTCTTGCTCAAGGAAATTTTCGTTCAATTATTGTGGTATTAATCTAGAAGTAGTCCATACTTGCTTAAACTCTTTTTCAATCACAAATGCAAATTAAAGAGTGTGTGAGCAGCTGCTCTCTTGACTTTGAAGTAGCTATAGATGGACTCTTTGCTGTCTGATTTTGTAAAATCGGTTTGAATTGACAATCTTCAACTGGTTGTCCAGTATTTACCAATATAGCACCAAATTCTGTATTGAATATAAAAAATTCTCTTCATTGCGCCTCTACCTATCCCCTATGGTTCTTGGTGTATTGTGTAATGAGAAAACCTTTGTTTGCTTGACAACAGATTTCTTAAGGGACAGGATTTAGCAGGTGTCCTCCCACCCTCCCTGGCAAAGCTACCGTTCCTTAAGACAATGTATCAAGAAATTGACCTTCAGTTATTATATCTATGTAAAATAACTATATTTCTGACATATCTATTGGCTACAGCGACCTGACTCGCAACTACCTCAGTGGTACTATCCCACCGGAATGGGCATTGACCAAATTGAAGTACATGTGAGCTCCACCTGCAATTTAAATCTTATCCTACAATGTCCTATTCGTTGTTTTATCCATGAAGCTTCTGCAGGTCTGTCACGGTTAACCGTTTATCTGGGCCTCTACCGGAATATCTGGGAAACATTACGACGCTTGTATATATGTGAGTAGTTTCTTCTCAGTCTCTTTCTTCCTTTCTTGTGGCATGCACAAGGAAGCTTTTTAAAACGCAAGTGCTTAGTTTAATATTTGATTGATATAAAATACGAAATGCTCATCTAATTTTGAGAAGTACTCAATTTTCAGGTCCCTGGAGAACAACCTGTTTAACGGGATGGTTCCAGCTGAGCTTGGGAAATTGACCAAATTGGAGAACCTGTTAGATCTTCTTGACCATTTATGCTATTTGATTAACCGATAAAGTCTTAATTTACATCCTTATTAAAGTAATACCTTTCTCCTTTTTGGCTAATGCAGCATTCTGAGTGCTAATAATCTCACAGGTGAATTGCCAATGGAATTAAATAACCTCAAGAAGCTGACAGAACTGTAAGTATCTTAGAGAAGCTTTGGCATGAGAAAATGCAATAATTTTCTATTATTTGTTATTGTTAAACTAATACATAATTCTTTTGGAGCACGCAGTAGGCTTAGCAGCAACAACTTCATTGGAAAGATACCAAGTCTCCGGAGTTGGACAAACCTCCAAAAGTTGTAAGTCCTATCCACAAATATTTTCATAGTGCAAAATTTTGGCCTTTTTCCTTATTTATATTCATTACCGACAGAGAGCTGCAGGCCAGTGGTTTTGAAGGACCAATTCCTTCTAGCATCTCAGTCTTGAAGAACTTAAGTGAACTGTGAGTGATTTACCTTCTCAGATCACCCCCGAAATGTCTTCAAGAATCATTGAAAATAATCTTATTGTTTTTTACCACACCTTGTGGTCATGAATTATTGTTAGTATGATCTCTCTGCAGAAGGATCAGCGACTTGAATGGAGGAGCTTCACAGTTTCCACCGCTAAAGGACATGATAAAAATGAACAAGTTGTGAGTAAAAGTGTACATTCAAAACCATCAGTGTATTTTGATTGTTTCTTTTGTAACAATTTAACTGAAAAAGTTGTTCTAAGAATGCAGGATGTTAAGAAGCTGTAATATCTCGGGGAAAATTCCTAGTTACTTGGTGAAGATGTCAGCTTTGATGATTCTGTAACCCTTAATCCTACTTTCCTTTTCTCTTTCTTTATGTTCTAGATTATTCAATTTTGTGCCAATTTTATTTTGAACACACTGCCGGTACTTAATGATCTCTGTTGTTTCGCGTTTTACAATTATTAATATTGGATCTTCATGAGAACTTTGTACGGGAAGTTTTCACAGACCTTTTCTCCTCGAAGTTCTTTTCAGGATCTGGAAATCTCATTTATCTCTTCCCTTTCTCCACAAAAATACACCTTTGTCCAATATTTCTTGTGTCCCAGCATAAGGAGAAGAATTGTGTTGGCATGCAAATGTAGTCAAATTTGCTTGATCTGGTTTTAAAACTCATAATTGTTCTAAGTCTCAGACACAAAAGTTGGTTAGTTTGAGTTGGATGGCAGCGTTGACATTACAAAATACTTTCTTTTTGTATGATCCCTATTTAGGATTTCCTGCATGTTGTGTAAGACCAGGAATCACTTAGACTCTCAATCTGTTAAACAAACTCAAGAGACAAAAGAAATAGTCACTAACAAAATATTGCACAATGAGCACTATAATCTTGTCTAATGATCCGTGCTTCCATAATCTTTGTGCCCTTGTTTTCTTTCGTTCTGTTTTGCACATATCTCACTATCTTCTGTCTTGTTCGATAAATTCTCCTTTTCATGTTCTTCTGAAGTTGATTATTAGATACACGTATTATTTACTGGCAGGGATCTGAGTTTCAACAAGTTGGAAGGAGAGATTCCAAATCTTGAATCTCTGTCAGGGCTAGAGATCATGTACGTAACTAAAAAGTATTCAGTTTATTCTCATGGTTCACAGGGTGCATTGGTCATTCATTCATTTATACAGAAAAGTAAGCATGGATATTGACTATGCATTTTTTTGTATGCAATCTGAATCCTGCTTTTGGCAAGCATGGATTAGTGTCCAGCTTGTCACTGAATCCACGCACTACCAATAAACTTTCACTTCGTTATAAGTTGCATACTGCAAAATTTTGTGAATTATCATGACTGCTTCATGTCTACCTCGCTAAATTTTTTGTTTTGAGCATGTTTGTTTCTGTCATAATGGTTAGGTATCTGACTGGTAACTTTCTCACTGGGCCAATTCCAGATTGGATCAAGAACAGAGATGCCAAATAGTATGCCAATTTTTTGCTTCTTGTAGCTTTCAATATGGCAAATGATCCTTATAATTTAATGGTTTCTTTTGCTCTGTTGGACATAATTATCCTTTTGTTATTCGCATATTTTTCTCTTTATTTTATCTTTATCAGACTTAGTATTCTTTTAGTAAAAACAATCTTGACACATTCAGAAGTGAACTGCTCTATTTTTGCAAATAAAGAAGTAAAATTAACCTAATCTGAATCTGGTTGGGTGCGTAATCAAACTCAAATCAGAAACTTTTGTAGTAAAATTGAAAATAACATGGAAGCATTATTAGGTTGGGTACTTAATGGATTATTAATTTTGGTGGAATTTAAATTACTGAAATGCTGCATTGGACCAACAATTAAAAGAAAAACAAATTTTAGTTCAGTAGCTTCAAGTACTTGAGATACAATCTAACAATTATTTCTTCATGCGCAGCCGAATTGATCTTTCTTACAATGACTTTCATGAGAGCTCTGTGCCATCAAGTTGTCGGGAAACTCTGTGAGGCATACTTCCACACTTAGCTGCTTTTTTTATGCTTTATGACTGTATCAACATTGCTTTTAATTATTTTTATTGTTTTATTTCTTGTGTTCAGAAACTTATTCAGAAGCTATGGTGGAGGAAAAACAAAGTAATTTGTTAAGTTGTTAGCTGTGTATCTTTGAGATGACGGCCATTCTGGTTTCGTTTTGTGAACGACATTATTCTCATGTTTTTTGCTTCTCCACGAGTTAATGCAGGGAACTTGGGAAATGCTTGAAGACTCATTGTTCAAAGGGTGAGGCATGATTTTACAGGTTATTGAGTTGAATATCATCGTATATGCCTCTGTGATGGTATCTCATCAACAATTTTTGGCATCTCACACAGCCAGCTTAGAGCAGAGAAATTGAAAATATGCTTTCTCAGGAAAGAAATGAGAGTTAAATACAGAAAGCACTCCGACATTATATATCATGCCACTTGACCAGATTTTGATTTTTGGCAGATTACTATTCGTTTCATGTCAATTGCGGTGGACTAACAACTAGAGTTGGCAATTCAGTTTTCGACGGGGATGAAGAGTCATCGGGTTCAGAAAAGTTCGCTTTCACAAGGGAAAACTGGGGAACTAGTAGTACAGGATTCTTTTGGGATCACAACAGAACTATGACTGACTATGTGGCCAAAAATGTATCTGTTCTCAGAGTGAATGACCCTGAATTGTACGCTACTGCCCGCCTCTCTCCTTTGTCTCTCACATATTATGGGCGGTGCTTAGGAAATGGCAACTACACTGTGATACTTCATTTTGCAGAGATTATTTTAAGGGATAATCAGTCATTCCAAAGTCTAGGAAGACGGATGTTTGATGTGTATATCCAGGTCTTGTACGGAACATTGCACTTTTAGGTAGATACATTCGCTGATTTTGACTAAATTAAATTTAATGCAGGGTGAACAGAGACTGAAAGATTTTGATATTGAGCAAGGGGCAAAAGGAGTTGACGAAGTTGTTAAAAGAAATTTCACAGCAATGGTGATAAATAACACTCTAGAGATACGTTTTCAGTATACTGGGAAGGGAACAACAGCTGTCCCAACCCGAGGAACGTACGGTCCTTTGATATCTGCTATTTCTGTGGAATCTGGTATGACTGTATGCTCTACCATGCAACACCTCTATATCCTCAAATGACAGAATTTATAATTTACTGTGTATTTCACCATTAGTTGTTGATGGCATACACATGCTAATTGAAGTTACATCACAATAGCATGTGGTCCTCAACTTAAAACTCTTGGCTATTATTTGGATTACTATAGTACTTTAGAGAATTTGGTATAGACTATCTTTCTTGTTCTTCTAACAATCTTTTTCTGCACTGGTCTTTTCTATGTCAATTTTCTAGTGCAAAAGAAAACTGAAAACAGCTTCTGGTTCATCCTGCTTTTTTGCTGTGTAGATTTCAAGCCTCCATCTCACTGGAAAAGGAAGATTTTCATCTCAACAGGAGCAGGGTTTTTGGCCTTGTTTCTCATTCTTGCAGTTATCTTTTATGCTTGGTGGAATCAATATATAGGAGAAAGGATCTCAAGGGAACAAGGTGATGCTGAAAAAATGGTCCAACTTTCAGAGCAGGAAATATAAAATTACAAATAGAGTTTGTCTTTTCTCTTAGATCCATAGATGTGCCATATAACAATTATATATGTTAATGAAAATTTTAACTAAAGCCCACCCCAGAGATGATGGCCTTGAAGATGTTCAGTTCCTTGTCTTTTAGGTTGCAGCAAATTTAGCACCTCAAATCATTTTTTTTTTTTCAGTTTTAAGAGGGTTAGATTTGCATGCCGGTTTCTTCACTTATAGACAAATCAAGGCTGCCACAAACAATTTTGATGCTGCAAACAAAATCGGGGAGGGTGGTTTTGGATCAGTTTACAGGGTAAGTAGCAGTATGGACTTAGATTTTCGCTTGTGGTCAGTTTCTCTATCTTTATGTCAATGTAAGATGGACTATGTACAAGTGCCCTAGTTCTTGATCGCAGGGCACACTACTGGATGGTGCAATTATTGCAGTCAAGCAGCTTGCTGCCAAATCAAAACAAGGGAATCATGAGTTTGTAAATGAAATTGGCCTACTCTCTGGATTACAGCATCCAAATCTTGTGAAACTGTATGGATGCTGCATTGAAGGAAGTCAATTACTGCTTGTTTATGAATACATGGAGAACAATAACCTTGCCCGTGCTCTATTTGGTGAATGTCGTCATCTAATTCCTTTATGCATTGTCTGATTCTATGAACACGACTCTGAAAACAAGATATGTTTGTATGTCCTCTTCTGTTAACATTCATTAATTATATACTTGTTATCGAGTACAGGACCAGAGGAATATCAGTTGGAAATGGACTGGCCAAGAAGACAAAACATTTGTGTCGGTGTAGCAAAAGGATTGGCTTTTCTGCATGAAGAATCAACTCTGAAAATTATCCATAGAGACATCAAAACAAACAATGTTCTGCTTGACAAAGATCTTAATCCAAAGATTTCCGACTTTGGATTGGCCAAACTTGTTGAAGAAGAGAACACGCATATCATCACCACAATTGCTGGAACCAAGTGAGTTAGCTTTCACATATTATGCCAATGCTGTTGTTCTTTCTAGTTAAGAGATACTTCTGATTTGCTTCCTGCCTACAAGCATAAAAAGTTACCTATATCTTCTCTAAACATAGTTTTTTCAGTGGCTACTACAAGATTATAGTAGTATCTAATTTCATTTTGAATGTGGCAATTCGAATATCTTCAGAAACCATGCCTTCCTTTTACTTCATTGATTCTATGCGGCATCATATCCTCTTTGGACTAAATTTGCATGAGTTCTGGCTTGACATATTTGGTGCATGTTAACGTTACAGCACATGCTTGCACTGCTACTAAAGAGACATTTTTGTTTCTCAGAGGGTACATCGCTCCAGAATATGTACTATGGGGGCACTTAACCCATAAAGCAGATGTCTACAGCTTTGGCGTCGTTGCATTAGAAATTGTTGCTGGAAAGAGCAACATGAAATTTAGCCCCAGTGAGAATTTCTTTTGTCTTCTTGACTGGGTAAGAAAAATCAGATGTTAGAGCAAAGAAGAGTTCTCTCAGTTTCCATGGCTTGTCTTGAGTGCATCTAATGATATGATCATGATTTCTTATTCTATGCCATGGTCTTCTCATTCCTAATTTGCTCCTGTTTCAGGCTCTTGTTCTTCAGAAGAAAGGAAGTCTCATGGAGCTTGTGGATCCAAGGCTGGGTTCTAACTTCAATAAAAACGAGGCAGAAAAAATTATCAGAGTTGCTCTCTTGTGCACGAGTCCTGCTCCAACACTAAGACCTGCGATGTCAGAGGTGGTTAGCATGCTTGAAGGTCATGTCAATATCCAGGAGTTTAACATGGATTCACGGATCCATGACAGTGAACTGAAGCTTCAAGCACTCAGGGAGAAGTATGATGAGTTGTATGACGATTTAAGTAAAACTCAGACCCATGTTCATCGTACATCTTCAACAGAGGAAAAAGAGAATTCCTCTAAATCTGTCCTGGGTTCTGATCCACAGGATTGATAAAAGAGTGAATGGCCTAGATTACAGAATTATTAAGCAAGCAGCTGCTCACTTGAGGACCAAACAAAGTGATTGCATCAAGCACACACCCTGTGCATAGCTTTTCGTCTACAATAAAAAAGGAGAATCCATTAGACTTTGTTCTCATGCTTCTTCATGAACAATATGGCTGTGTTCACTATGGAAAAGTAATGAAAACTAGTACTTACTGTTGCAAAGTTTTGTAGTTGCCAAAATGAGTTCATAGTATCTAATAATATGGAATTTCTGGATGTTCCAAGAGCAAGGAATTGGCTACTTTGCTTAAAGACAGATAAAACTTCTAGAGTTTGGTTAAAACATGGAACTTCTTCTTCTGCTGATGATTGTGGTTAGTGCTAACTTTTTATTTATAAGATTTGTTGAATTAATCAGATAAGTGTTCGACGAATGATTGTTTTTGTCCTCTCGCAAGGATAACGCCTCACTATTTCAAAAAACTTCTAACAAAAATACTATCGGCATATAACAAGTCCATAATATTCTGAAAATTATTCGATGGTTGGTCGTAAATATTCTTACATCAAAAGTTGTATATACAATTGGATATTATGGGAGGTGAACTGTAATATTCATTGAGTTCTTGCAATAACAATGACCATCCTATGATCCTGTTGTAGGTTACGTATCGAATTTCGCTTTGATCATATTCAACTTTTCTTACAAAAATTACCAATAGTCTAAAATAATTTTGTATGTTGTAATATTTGAGATTATGATATTAATGACAGAATGAATATATTTAATAGTTGAACTATGCAATGCATTTTTAGTAATAAAGCAGCAGTTTTGTTCCTCCAAAGCAACCTGGAAAACTGATTATAATTAGCAGAATATAATGTTGAAAGATGAGAAGTCGCCTCAGACAGGAGAGAGAGAGAGAGAGAGAAGGTGTCGTCAATAAATATCAAGATTATCCATAGAAGAGGACAACGCGTTTTTTGCATTATTACAGTCAGAGTCAAACGTCCGCCCTTTGATTCAAACAACCAAACCAAAGCCAACAACAAGAGCATTGTTATTTGTTATGTCCAAAGTCCAACCTTTGACTCACCAACACCGCCATCCCCCATCTTCTCAGGCCTCCCAAGAAAGAAACTCATCAAGAAAACCCCCAAAAATTCTCGGTTTCTTTTTTTTTTTGATTGTATGATACAGTGCTGATGAAGAACCATTTATGAATCTGTATCATTCCATGGCGTCATCTCCGAATAAGAACCTAAGTAGCACCGGAGGCTTAACTGTTCCAGAAAATGCACTAATCACCACGCTCTGCAACTCACTCCAAGCACTTGGTCGTGGCTTTGACGTCACTTCCGATATCAGGCTGTTGTACTGTAAGGGTGCCCCAGGGTCTCGTTTGGTGCATATTGATGAAGAGCAAACGAGAAATCTTGAAATCTCTGAATCTTGTGTGATCCCGGATGTGTCTGTTGACATTGAATGCTCCAGAGGCCAGAGTTCTAACGAGAAGACCCCTGTTTGGAGCTTTCATGAGGTCAGTTTTTATCTTGAGCCTTCAGTTATTTTCATCCCTTCTCTTTGAACTTGTTTTACGGGATGTGTCTTTTATCTGTTATGGTTATTCTTTTCTGGTTATGATGCTGAATTCGTCTTGGTTGGTTATGGTATCCTTTGGTGGAGTTTGACAGTTAACAAATATACGAGTTTCATAAAGTTCTTGAATTAGGGGTTCTCTCTTGATTGGTGCCGCGCCAGTTGACTGGATGATTTCGTACTCCTTGATACTGACTGGATTAAGGGGCTCATCTGGAATGTGCAATTTCCTTGTTGTGATGTGTGCTTTTGATATTCTGGATGTTCAATCTGAGACAGAATTGATATGTGGATCCTGTTTCAAATGGTTGGTGAGAGTATAATGTTCATAATATAGTGATGCTATATATATGAATCTTGGTTAGATAGTTGATAAGTATAAAGTAAATACTCCGTTCAAATGGTTGATAAGAATATACTGCCTCAATTTTCATGGCATCCTAAAGATTTCACCCTTGAATTTCGTTTGGGGAGGGCTTCTTGCACGTTTCTCAGGCAAGAAGGAAACTGTATTAACGTTGTTATCTGTGCAATATTGGCCATCTAAAGCTAAATCTTTTATTCCCCTAGAGACTGGGAACCATGGTAAATAATTGACAAGTGAAGGATGGGATGCATGTATTCTTCATCTTGTCACAAATTTTTCTCTTTACTTTCACCCTACTTTAAGATATTGATTCTTATGCCCACTAAAGTCTTTCAGATGTATTGGAAATTGATTCTAATTAGATTAGGTTTATGAGAATGGTTGTAACTTTGACTATCATATCTGTGTATGTATTGTGATATACAATCGTGATTTCTTCCTTTTGATTTTACTTGCATGTTTCATTTGTATCAAACTAAAAATAGGTGGTCAGCATGTAACCTTCAAGAGTGCAAAGTGAAAGTTACAGTCCTTCCAATATATGTAATTTGAAACTTTTGTATGCATCAGTACGAGCATCCTTATTTTTTAACCAATATTTTTACTTCTAGAGGTGATACGTACACTTGGGGAAGGACATTTTGTTTTCCATTAGATGTATAACCAATACTGATGACCATCTTTGTCTACTGAGATGGAGTGGTTGCAGTCCATTCTTTATAGGATATAAAATTTAAATATGCTTGCCTGAATGTCTCAGTTGTGGCTTATAAGATCTAATGATTCATTTTGGTACTTGGACTTACAGATGGCAAAATACTTCAATGAAAAGTCAAGTGTGCCTGGTCATATACCACTTGGAAGCTTTAATTCTATGTTTAATTTCAGCGGATCTTGGCAACTTGATGCAGCTGCCACAAAATCACTTGCCATGGTTGGATACGTCATCCCACTATTTAGCGTTAAACTTGCAAAACACAATTTAGTTTTACGTGATGAAATAAAACGCGCTGTTCCATATTCTTGGGATCCTGCGTCCTTGGCAAGGTGAAACATTTTCTCAAAGTACTATCTTCTTATTTTCACTGGTCTGTAATGTTTGGCTTGGATAATACATGAAATAAGTTCCTTTAATATTCATGTTCTTACAATTAATAATCTTGTGGTCTTTTAGTTTTAAAACTGACTAATCATATAGGCTATTGAAAAGTATGCTTGTTTGGGTGCTTGTGAAGGATGACGGACTGAAAAGCTTCACTGCTAATATCGATCAAGTCTTTTGTCAGAACTCCACTTCTTTTGGCATTTATCATTCATGCACCAACCATGTTTCTAAGCATTTCATGCATTGAGAATCTTGAAGAATATTTTTCATTAGATAATGGTGTGATTAACTATAAACTTGGAGA
Source organism: Sesamum indicum (assembly GCF_026168435.1). Classification (NCBI taxonomy): domain Eukaryota; kingdom Viridiplantae; phylum Streptophyta; class Magnoliopsida; order Lamiales; family Pedaliaceae; genus Sesamum; species Sesamum indicum. Next base: position 17,476,063 of record NC_142668.1, read on the forward strand.
AGTTTGACTACATTATCTTTTTGTATCTAACATGAATGTTTCTATCTCAGCTTTATTGAAAACTATGGGACCCATATTGTCACCTCTGCTACAATTGGTGGAAGGGATATAGTCTATATTCGACAACACCAATCATCACCTTTATCAGTATCAGATATTGAAAACTATGTGAAAGACATTGGAGAGCAGAGGTTCTCAGATTCGAAGGGCAATACAAGTGCTGGTGCCTTAAAGTACAAGGACAAGGTTAGGGAAGCAGTGTTCCTTATGAGTAATTTTGGCTTAGTTTGAACTAATCTTACTGGAATTTGGCTTATTAAAGCATTTATTTCTTTTAAGAAATCCTACTGAAAATTGGTTTTTTCCTTATAATGTTACACTTGCTCTGGGATAGTTTTGTTGGGAGCACATGTCGAATTTCCTTGCAACCTCTAGTATAGATGATGAACATGGTGAAGTAAATGGGGTTAATTTATCTGCAGGATGTTACCGTCATTTTCAGAAGGAGAGGGGGAGATGACCTTGAACAGAGCTATGCCAGGTGGGCCAGGACTGTGGAAGGAGCACCTGACGTGATCAACATGACATTTACGCCTATCGTTTCTTTGCTTGAAGGGGTGCCTGGAATAAAACACTTAACTCGTGCTATTGAGTTGTACTTGGAGTGTAAGAACGTGTTCTATCTATTGTTATTGTTATTTTCTCTAGTTAAGATTTGAATCCATTTCTGTGTTTTCGTAGATATTCCTAACAATATATTTTGAGGCTGAAGAATACATTGTTATGGATCATATGAGTTTTGGTCGTTTGAATCATTATACCATTATCTTCTATTGTTTGGCATATTTTGTCTTGTCTTTTTACCTTCACATCTTTGCTTAATTTTGGCTTCGCACAAGTAGTTTCAACATATAGAAATAGTTGCATGCTTTGAGGACTCTGTGAAAGACATGTTTGACGCGCATTTATGGAAAGTAAATTTGTATTTGTTTCACCGGTTAAGAGACACCGGTAGCTTATGCCTCATCTTTGCAAATCCTAAATCTAAATTATTTGTGCTGCATAAGTGGTGGACTTGTTGATTTCATATTAGTGCAGGTCAGCAAGTAATAATGCAATTTTCCAGCCATATGCAATGATGCTCAATACTGAAAACAGTTATGTCTTGATCCTTGATGGTTTCATTAAGAAAGATGCTTTTTCTAATCTTGTATCACGTCATTCCACTTTGTTCAGACAAGCCACCTATTGAGGATCTTCAGTATTTCTTAGATTTCCAAATTTCTCGGGTTTGGGCTCCAGAGCAGAACAACCTGCAAAGGAAAGAGCCCGTTTGCCCGTCTCTGCAGTTCAGCTTAATGGGTGCCAAGCTTTATATAAGCCCGGATCAGGTATATTATTTCAGAAATGCTATATTCGGTTTATTTGATGTGTAAATTTTTCCTTAAATCCAGTATCAGTCCTTTGGAAATCCTCTTTCCTGCTTAAATGAGAAATAAATGAATCAATTAATCATAAAAAGGGTGTCTCTTTTCTGTATATGCCACTCTATGATATGTGCCTGGCAACTGTTTTTCTCATCTAGTGAGCTGATGGCAACATAGTTGCAGTATGTACCTTAAGTTCAGAACTGGCAAGAAGCACCCCTGTTACTGTGTAGTTCAGAAACTGAAGCCTTTCTTATTTAATTAATTCCGAAAACTAACTGTAGAGCAACAGAGCTGGGATTTCTATTCAGCACCCTGATTGATTTACAGAGTGTATTTGTAAGTTCAGATTGGTAATCTTGTGAGTATGGATGCATGCATCTCATCTGCATCCGGTTGTAATTGAAATACATGCATACATGTTGCTTGGTTGTTTTAATGTAACGCAAGCAACTATTTACTTAGAAGATTTGGAGCTCATGTATTAATTATTATCCCCTAGTTGTGCTGTTTTATACAAGGAATGAGTTCTTTATTCGAATATGAAAGCTTAGGCTGGTTGGGTTACTTGACTGGTGATCTGAAACCATCAACTGTAATTGGTGATTGGAAAATATATTTTCACTTTTGCTTCATTACGATGAGATAAGCTCTAGTTCGGTAGCCATAAGATATAGAAAAACCTCGGTTTCATCATCTTCTTCTTGCTGATTTACGAGTAAATACTTGCAATTATTTTCAGTTTCAAATCTCTATCTTTTCATGAATATGCAGGTTACAGTTGGGCGTAAGCCAGTCACTGGACTAAAACTCAGCCTTGAAGGCAGCAAACAGAACCGTCTTGCTATTAACTTGCAGCATCTTGTTTCTCTTCCTAAGATTCTTCAACCCCATTGGGATGCACACATGGCAATTGGTGCGCCCAGGTGGCAAGGGCCTGAAGAACAGGACAGCCGATGGTTTGAACCAATTAAGTGGAAAAATTTTTCCCATGTGAGTACTGCACCAATAGAATATACAGATACATGCATCGGAGATCTCTCTGGTGTTCACATCGTCACTGGTGCCCAACTAGGCGTCTGGGATTTTGGTGCGAAAAGCGTCTTGCACCTCAAACTCCTCTTCTCCAAAGTACCAGGGTGTACAATAAGGCGATCTGTATGGGATCATAACCCCTCCAATCTGTCCGCTGCACAAAAGCCTGATGGTTCATCATCCTCGTTGCCAAACGAGAAAGGAGATGGCTCCAGTCAACTTGGGAAACTGGCGAAAATAGTGGATATGACGGAAATGTCGAAAGGGCCCCAAGATATGCCAGGTCACTGGTTGGTAACCGGAGCCAAGCTTGGAGTTGACAAAGGGAAAATTATCTTACGCGTGAAATACTCTCTATTGAACTACTGATAGATCATATTTCTAGGATTTTTCTTTCTTGTACCTCCATACACAGGTTAGCCGGATTTCAGCGTTCTCTGCACAGGCTATGGTATTAGTCTATTCTTGTGTACATTTGTTGATTATAATTATTCATTGTGGTGGAGCATTTTTCAGTTGCTGATATTTTGTTACTTATTCAAGTACTACTTAATAAAAGAGAATTTTGTATTATATAGATTGGTTTTTTACATTTTATTGTGCTCCTGGACGTTGGATCTGCGTCATCTCAACTTGAAATAGTTTGTTTTTCACAGACAAGTTCAACTAATGAGTGGTATCTCTGGTTACCATTTCTTCAGTCTGAAAATTACAAGTGAAAGTTTGATATTAGTACTGTAATTACAGGAAATACTTGTCCATATGAAATTTGAATATGTTCATCACACAGCATCCTTAGAAGAAGGTTTCCAGAAGTAGACATGCCCTGCTACAATGTTGCTGTCCTAATGCATGCAGGCTTTGACAAGAGTTAACCAGACTGTCCAAGAAAAAAAGATACCAACGGTGTCCAAGAAAAGGACTCACGATATTTGATAAGTTTGAACCAGTAGGTGTAATAACGGATCAATGATCTCAGGCACTCAATTTTGATGAACTCCAATGTTTTTGGAATCTCTTGGCTGTCGTGTAAGATGTAACCAATGAAATTCTAAATTATATAATTTGTGAAAGTGATAGAATATGACTTGCAAGGCAAAGGAATGATGATGCGGACGTGAAGCTAGTGGTTGCATACTAAACACCAGCATATGAAGTACCATAAAGAGGAAAGTTCAGATATAGCCCGAATTTCACAGCCGGGAGAGGGGGGGGGGGGGGGGGAATATGAATGTCGCCATATCACTGTTCTGTTCCTGTTGTTCATGTTTGCATTACGTAATCATAGCTCACTGCTGACAATGTCAAAATAGAATCTAAGTCGGCAAAATTCCTGCACTCTGTACAAAGATAGTTCAGACAAAAATCAACTGTTTCCTGATATCTAATTAAGAATCAGTAATCACAATCCATATTATTCATGCATATTTATAGCTTCTTTACTTCTAGCTTTTGGCAATCTTGCTATTGTCGAATTTTCTGCAACAGGGGCTTAAAATTCCAGCTACCAATGGTATCCGGGACTCTTCATTTCATTTTTCATGTACGCCGTAAAGCATTTTCTCATATTCACATCTCTTTTAACTTGCAATCATGTATGTGCAGGATAAAGCTGAACTTATTGAAGGGAAGGTGGATTGGAGAGGAAAAACAGCACAGAAAGATAAACATGGTGGATCTCGTGCTTCTTTACTCATTTTAGGTAATGCATGGCTGTGTAAAATCTGGAAAGCTAATACACATCAGTAACTTGAATGCCCTTCTCGGTACAAAAATGCAACAAATACTAACAATTTTGTGACTCTGGTTTTCGTTTATGCACTTGAAGGGGCGTTTACTTTCGAGAACATGGCAACGATGGCTTTGGCAGTTAATCTAGTGACATACTTTACTGAGGTGATGCACTTCAACATAGCCGATGCAGCGAACCAATTGACAAATTACATGGGCACTAGCTACATTCTTACCATCCTCATGGCCTTCTTAGCAGACACTTACATTGGCAGATTCAAAACAGTTCTTGTTGCAACATGCATCGAGGCTTTAGTAAGTATCGTATAGGTTACTTGTTTTCGAATAAAAAGATTTTTTCTTTTTTCTCCTTATACTTACAGAGACTCTGTCCGTCTAGGGGCTTGGATTGCTAGCATTGCAAGCTCACTATCGTCATCTCAAGCCCCCCCTCTGCAACATCTATGATCCAAACTCCAAATGTATTCAACTTGGCGGAGCAAATGCTGCACTGCTCTTTGTGGCTCTCTACTTGGTGGCCCTGGGCTCCGGAGGCGTTAAATCTGCTTTGCCCTCTCATGGTGCTGATCAGTTTGATGATAAGGATCCAGAAGAGACAAAACAAAAGTCAAGTTTCTTTAATTGGCTTCTTCTGGCAGTATGCATCGGAGGTGCAATTAGTTTGACCTTTTTTGTCTGGATCCAGGATCATAAAGGTTGGGATTGGGGTTTTGCTGTTAGCACCGTTGCGATGTTCTTTGGGATAGTAATCTTTGCTGTTGGATTACAGCAGTATAGATACCATGTTATTAACGGGAGTAGTGCCCTCACTGAAATTCTACAGGTACATAAAAATAAAACATAAGTTTCATTGCACTAATCACGTTTACTTAAATGGATCTTTTCTCTTCGTGCAAGCAGGTTTATGTTGCAGCCATCCGCAACAGAAAGCTTCGACTGCCCCAGGACTCTAATGAACTCTATGAGATTAACCGAGACTCGGAAGCTGCAAACCAAGCCGAATTTCTATCTCACACTAGTGCTTTCAGGTTGCCTGATGCTGAGCTTGTTACATTAAATTAGTTACCGAATTACATGAGGATGTAAGTTTGAATAAATATCAGTACGAAAATTACAAACATTGTTCATTTACCAGGTTCTTGGACAAAGCAGCCATCCAGACATCTTTAGCACCTGACACGCCAAGGCCAAGTCCATGGAAACTCTGCAGAATCACACAAGTGGAAAATGCTAAAATCTTACTAAACATGGTTCCAATCTTTTGCTGCACTATAATCATGACTCTTTGCTTGGCTCAGCTGCAAACCTTCTCAATCCAGCAGGGCGTCACCATGGACACGAGCATCACCAAGCATTTCAAGATACCACCTGCATCTCTCCCCATCATTCCTGTCGCGTTTCTGGTCATCATCGTCCCAGTATACGACAGAGTTTTCGTTCCATTAGCTCGAAAATTCACAGGCATCTCAACCGGCATAACACACCTGCAACGAGTTGGAGTCGGGCTCATCCTCTCATGTCTGTCCATGGCAGTGGCAGCAATCGTGGAACATAAGCGAAAACAGGTTGCAAAAGACCACAACATGCTGGATGCAATCCCATTGTTGCAGCCACCAATCCCCATTAGCGTGTTTTGGCTTTCGTTTCAGTACTTCATATTCGGGATAGCTGACATGTTCACTTATGTTGGGCTGCTAGAATTTTTCTATTCCCAAGTGCCGAATGATCTTAAGTCAATCTCCAGCTGTTTCCTTTGGACCTCAATGGCTCTTGGTTACTTCCTCAGCACCATTATTGTGAAGATAGTGAACAGCGCAACAAAGGATATTACCAGGAGCGGAGGCTGGCTGGCTGGAAATAAGATCAACAGGGGGCATTTGAATCTTTTCTATTGGCTGCTTTCCATGTTGAGCCTGCTTAACTTCTGTATCTATCTGTTCGTTTCAACGAGGTACAAGTACAGGCAAGAGGGCCCTGAAATTACAAGTGAGAGTAGAGTGCATGACCTACAGAATGTAGAGCCATAGCATTCTTTATCTTTGAGGTAATGTTTTGAGCAAAATTCAAGATGGGAAGTAGATCAGAGCGAGTTCTTGGACAAAACCTAAAGAAAGTCTGCCTGTACTGTAGTATTAATTACTGTATTAGTACACTCCATGACAAAAGGTGTTAATACTGCTGTAATTTTAGAATTCGTTTTGATTGTTTAAGGAAAAAAACAGCTTTGTTTCTGATTTTTAAGGTATGACGTTTATGGAGCTGAACTGTTACTTCTTGGTATAATAATTTCCTCCTCTTCTTTTGTTTTCTTTTTTTAATTCAGAAATTAACTCACGGTGTTGATCAAGAGGCAAACATTTGTTGCATTACAGGCATCAAGATGTCCTGTTTTACTAAGCATGCATGTCCAATTCTGACTCAACCTTGCTCATACATGTTAAATTTGTGGTCTTGTAAAATTCTTTTAGGGTCTTTTATTACAATTTGTATATAGAATATGAACAGAAAAGAAAAATGTGAAACCTAAATCAACCAAAACCCATTCAGCCGGTTACCACCCACCAAATTTTATCACTGTTTGAATAGCAGCCTCCATCGCTGACGTCCATTGGCAAGAGGATATTAAGCGATTTCAGACACCTCGATTTCATGCATGGCTACGTGGAAACTGGACAAGAACCCACCTCATAAACCGAAGCTCCTTACAATCTCAACCAAGATTGGAAATATATTATATATATCTCAACTTTTTGATGAGAAGAAAACAGTAAAAGCTGAAAATCAAACCGGTTATACATAGATTAGTTCACTGTTGGAATGGCTTCAAGCGACGAAAATCCAGGTGCAATGCCACCCGGCGACGGGTCAGTGCCGCCGGGGAAACCGATGACGGTGGGGCAGCATATTATCGATAAGGGGGCTCAGATGATGCAGTCCCTTAAACCCATCAAGAAGATGAGCCAGCACGTTTGTACCTTCGCCATTTACAGCCACGACATGACCCGCCAGATCCACACCCACCACTATGTCACCCGACTCAACCAGGACTTCCTCCAGTGCGCCGTTTATGACTCCGACGACTCCACCGCCCGCCTCATCGGTAAATATTTCAACTATTTATTTATCTATATATATACATATATGCTGTATTTTCTCAACAATTTACGCATTAATCGCCGAACTGGAAATTGCTGGATCGCGGTTGAATGAGTAGGCGTGGAGTATATAATATCAGAGCGAATTCTTGACGCCCTTCCACCTGATGAGCAGAAGCTTTGGCATTCTCACGGGTACGAGGTGGGTATTATTAGTTTTGTTTTGTTATTAAAAATGTCCGTCCATGAATCAAATTTATTTGTATAAAATATGGTGCAGATCACATCAGGGCTGTGGATGAACCCTCGAGTTCCTGAGATGATTGAGAAGCCGGAACTCAAAGACTTAGCCCGCACCTACGGCAAATTCTGGTGTACTTGGCAGGTTGATAGAGGTGAGAGGCTGCCACTGGGTGCGCCTGCGCTGATGATGTCACCGCAAGGAGTGAACATGGGGATGATAAAGGCGGAGCTGGTTGAGAAGAGGGATTTGAAACACAATATATCATCTGATGAACTGAGAAAAACGAGGATAGATATTCCAGTGCCTGAGGCTACAAGTCCTTATCCCGACTATTGGATGCAGACGGGGAAAGGTTTCGCCATCGATATTCAGAGCACAGAGATGAAATCCAGGACCCCCTTTCCCTGATTGCATCCATCACTCTCGAATGGAAATTCGTGGTGTTTCTTGTGATCAAAGATTCGATTCCTGTATTTTCAAGTCTTTTGGGCCAAGAACTTTTGATTTGATTCGATCATGTCGCACTATTCGATTAGATTACCCCAACATTTCTATGTTTGGTATTCAATAATAAGTTTTTAGCTAATTTTGTATTGCATATGGTATTTTAGCAAATTTGGCATTGGTCTTTGCATCCATACACCGCAGATTAAAAGAAACATTAGATAATAAATAAAAATTGCTTATATCAATATTAATATCCTATATATTAGATAATTTATATAAAAAAATTCAATTTTATTGTTTTAATTAATTTCACAATTAATTGATTAAGTAGATAAGCTAATAAGTATTAAATAACAAGTTACTAACTTAAAAATTCAAAATAAGTAAATCATTTTTTTTTCTAAGTTTGATTAATTATATTAGATAAAGGGTGCACATGTATTAACCAAATTTTAATCTAATTTAATTTGGTTTTGCGGAAGAACATACCTAAATTTAGGTCAGGTAGGGGTCCATTGAGTTCCCCCGTACGTGATCCATTATGTAAACTGTAAAGGGTGCCTGCCTCAACATTGGTTTGGCCTTCTCTTCAATGTTTGGAGTATATCTATAAAAAAAATAAAATAAAGTGTTGTGTTAATTTTTTAATAATTCAAATTTAATTTTTGATTATTTATTTTTTAAAAAATTTAGATCAGAATAGTAATATTAATATTTTTAATAATTTATGATTATATTTTTTTCTCCAAACTCGTTGCTCCATCTTCGTATACTTTTTTCCTCCTGACAAATTTTTATATTTTCAATAAATTTATAATTATAATTTATTATTTTTTTCGTATTATTTCTCACATACTTCTTTTTTTTTTTCTCTTCATTTCAAATTATATTTGTATCTTTTCATAATTATTTTTTTCTTTTTATTTCATATTATGATTTGTTTAATATGCTTGCGGAGATAGCGTGAAATAACAATTGTTATGTATAAACATAATCTTTTTCTTACACTAAAACTTCTACCTCACTTTGATTGAGTTAGATATTTTTGTTGGACTTCAATGGAATTATTTGTATCTTAATTAATGACTCAAACTATATTATTTCTTTTATAATTTATGACAATCGTTGTAATATAATCTGTATTCACGTGATTTTATGCGCTCATGTAATGTGAAATTCAATAAAATTTTAAATAAAAAAATTAATTCGCTATTAATCACTCTAGTTATGGGATCGGCCATTTCCAGTGTAGAGTGGTCGATTTTCATTATTTCTGAGTCAAATAAGGTAAAACGTGTCCAAAGCAAAGGCAGACAGCATCGTTCTTCTTGAACACCTGCCGTGAGGCCCCATCAAATCTGAGCCACCTCGACAGCCTCTGCATGTCTACGTGGCCACTCCACACTTCTCTTCTGTCCTCTATATCACTATCAAAACTCCATCCCCATCCATCTATGCGCAAAGCTTTTAACTTACAAATATTCAACACAGGAAAAAAAAAGAAAAAAGAGTTCATAATCATCAGGCATATCCTATGGCTACAACCGAGGAAACGACGGGTAAGACCGGCGGGGAGCAGATTCCGCCGGGGAAGCCGATGAGCGTGGAGCAGCACATGCTGGACAAAGGGGCTCAGATGCTGCAATCTTTGAAGCCCATCAAGCACATGAACCAGCACGTCTGCACTTTCGCTCTCTACAGCCATGACATGACTCGCCAAATCGAGACTCACCATTACGTCACCCGCCTCAACCAGGACTTCCTCCAGTGCGCCGTTTACGACTCCGACGACTCCACCGCCCGCCTCATCGGTCCTTTATTTAATTCTTATAGATTTTTGTTTGTCTTTCTTAATTATTATTAGTCATGAATTATAAATAATTAATGTGGATGGTGCAGGTGTGGAGTATATTATATCTGGTGGAATATTTGAGAGCTTATCTCCAGAAGAACAGAAACTATGGCACTCCCATGCACATGAGATAAAATCAGGACTTTGGGTGAATCCCCGGGTTCCAGAAATGGTAGTCAGGCCCGAACTTGAAAATCTTGCCAAGACCTACGGCAAGTTCTGGTGCACCTGGCAGACTGACAGAGGTGATAAGCTTCCGATGGGTCCGCCGGCGCTGATGATGTCGCCCCAAGAACTGGATTTGGGGATTGTGAAGCTGGATCTAGTGAAAAAGAGGGATGACAAGTACAACATATCAACTGACTCCCTGAAGGCTGCCAGGGCTGAACTGGCGGTGCCGGAGCCGGAGCGGATTAATCCACAGGCAGATTACTGGAAGCAGAATGGAAAGGGGTTTGCAATCGAGGTGGAGAGCACAGAGATGAAGAAAATAGCAGCATTCCCATAAGGAGAGACATGGAAGCCTGACAATGTCGTGGAGTTGAATGGTTTGATGAAATTAAGAATATATATATATATATATATATAAATGTATGTCTATTTCGGGAGTATGAGAAGTGGAAAGCTTTTTGTTTTTGTTATGTTATGTGTACGTACGTAAATAGATGACGGGAAATGGTGGTGGTCAATGGTACTTTATGCTTCCTCACATGTACATAGCTTCTGCTCTCTTCTTTTCTTACACTTTTGTTGTTAATGGTACTCTGTGCTCCCTCACATGTACGGGGGCACATAACACTTGAGATTGCCACAAATGATTTTTAATTAAATTACAGTTATAAGATTTAACTTTTGAGTATATTTAATTAAATCAGCATTAATATAAAATATTTAACTATGTATTGTATGTAAAGTAATAATTATTTATTCATAAAATTTTTAAATATATAAAATATACAACAAATATATGATCAATATAAATTAATTTTAATATTTCAAATAATATTTTTTTATGTAATGACGCGCTGTCCGGCTGCTGTTATTTATTTATTTTTTTAATTTTGAAGTTTCATTATTTTATGAAACATATAAATAAATTATTTAGAGATTTATTTTTTTATATACCGAATATCTGAAGTGTGTATCATAAATCATTCTATTCGTATTTTATTTTATTTAGTCCTATTACACTTAAAACTTTATTTGCAAAAGTAAAGAATGTATGATTATAATTTTTGAACGGTTTTTATTACTAAATATTGTACTACTTTTTCTAAAGTTGTTTGTATTCACTTTGACTTTAAATTTATATTTTGCTCATTTATTTCATCTTGTAATTTTTTTTTTCAGACTCAAAGCAAAATTACACATTAAATTATAATAAAAAATTGAATCTATAGCACTTCAACATTCTTTTATTATTAACTATTGATGTACGTCCACTTGACATGATCCGACGGTCTCCATGTGATTTTGTCCAACACATCCAATCCGTATTCCTCCACCGCCTTGCCAGTCGCCACCCCACCATCGCCAGATCCCCTGCGTAAAACCACCGAAGAAGAACTTCAACTCACCGTACAGCAAATTACACGTCTATCTCTGCGTTTCTGGAATACTTTGCGGGTTTTCTTCTCATTACACAATATTCATGGAGAGTACAACCAGTACCCCGGCCCAAGTCAAGAAAAATGTCTATTCTGTGTGGGCACTTCCGCCGGAGGAATTGACTCCGCGGCTAAAGAAATTGATGGAGGGCCTCAGGTCGGAGTTCGGTGGGCCCGAGTTCGAGCCGCGCGTTACGGTCGTCGGCGCTATCAGCTTAACGGAGACGGAGGCGTGTGATAAGTTCAACAAGGTCTGCGAGGAACTCAAAGCGTATGACGCTAGTGTGGAGAAAGTTGACACCGGCAGTTTCTTTTATCAGTGCGTTTTCCTTCGGCTTCATCCAACGCCTGAGGTAACTTTAGTAAAAGCTACTTTCTTACAGTAAATCTGATTGCATATTGAAATTGGTGGGCGGAGGATTAGGATTAGTATTTGGTTACTGCGCGCTGATCAAACAAGATACGGAGACAGCGATAATTGGAGGCTACGAGTTCTGTGATTAACGTGCTTTTGAGTTGTTTGATATGCTGAATTTAATCATCTCCCCTCGACTTTTGACTTCTGAGCGCTGTAAGATCACCGTCTTCATAGCTTGTAAAATGAGATAAAATGATGTCAAGATGGCCTTTGGCCTGAGGCAGAGCATCAAAGAAGTTGCTTGCTAAAGCAACTGTGGATAACGGGAGACAAATAAACTAACAGAAGAAAGAAAGAAATCGAAAGCTAACTTGGAAGGATGGAGGGAACATTATGTTGGACTACACTACTTTTCTGTTTTCAGCTAAAAGAGTTAGTAAGCGCATGATTTTCCTCCTACTAAGGATGTAGAAAGCATTTCTCGATTGTCTTGCTGTGGCATTGAAAATGATAAATTGCATCAATTTCAGTGAATTTGAAAGAAAGACAGATGTGATACAGAGGTAGAAGAATAAGTGATACTGTGGTAAGCCGGTGTCAAGATGTTACTTACTATGAATCATTTGCTACTTCACAAGTGATAATTAGGCCTTGTTTCTCTATCATGCTCCATTAATGGGATTTAATGGATATGAAATCAACTGTGCGTTAACATTAGTGTTATGGAACTCCTTTGAAACAGGTGGTCGAGGCTAGTGCACATTGCTGTGGGCATTTTGGTTACAAGAACTCAACCCGTAAGTTACCTTTCTACTGCCGAATGTCACTGCCTTGTTCTGTTTATCATATGTAATTCACTCTCTTTCTCTGTGTCTCTGTAAATTGAGTATATGCATCTCTGATAAGGCAGGAAAAAGCATGCACATAAGTGTCAAATATTACACAATTACATAGCTTATGTTCTAGAGTCAGGTTGCGGAGAAAAAGAGGGTGACCAATAATCAGAAGTAGTGGGAAAAATTGATACATAAGTCTTACCATCTGCCAGATATTCTTGAGTAAAACCAAAACTGACTGATGAAACCATAAGTGATGTTTGATTTGAAGGAAAGGCAGAAAAAGGGTGATTGAAAATCTAGAACTGCCCAACTCATTTCTTTCACACGAATTGGCTCATTTATCTTATGAGGAATAATACAGTGGACATGGTAGATTAAAAACCATAATAATATAATATCGTTATAGTAATTCATAGTGGTATGGAACTGGTAATTCTCAGCATGCAGTGTACTTGCTTTTTCAGAAATGCTCTGCTTCAAACATAGTTAACTGTGTCTCATTTATATAATTTATCTTCTACCAAGGTTGTTAGTACTGGTGAATCCTCTTGCTTTCTTAAGGAAATGTAGGAAGAATATGAATAGAAATGGATAGTTTTACTTATTATTTACAATGAGTAGTAAATGGTTCTGCTGACCTGTTTCACTTTTACAGCCTATATGCCACACTTGAGCCTCCTGTATGGGGATTTAACAGATGAAGAGAAGAAAACTGCTCGAGAGAAAGCTTACGTCCTTGATGAAAGCATTGGCAGCTTAAATTTCCAGATATCTCGCTTAGCATTGTATAAAACTGACACTGAAGACAAGAGCTGCAAATCTTGGGAGAAGGTGTCTGAATGCAAGCTCAAACCTTAATAGGTACATGGCAGTTGGCTTTGATCAACCGATGCCGAGCTCCTAGTCCTCTAAACCATGAATAAGATGACAGCTTTTGGTCCATGTGTATATGCAATAACGGACCCTGGTGATTGCCGCTAAATGCTGTTATGCCCTTTTTATGCTGTTTACTATGTTCTTGCAAGATCTGACTTGGACAAACTCCATGCAACAGGAAATTATTGATAATTATCCCCACATAGCGGGAAAAATTTAGAAAATCGAATCAAGCATGTCAAATGTATTTTTTATAAGGAAAACGTTTCACTTGTGAGGCCCATATTTGTGCCAACCTCAGAGGAGGCTTTTTGATAAGCAATTATCCCAACATGAAATGATCAAAGCAAAGGTTGAGCTGATCTTCGAAGGCGTGTTAATTCGAAACGGACATCTGATATTTGGGTGGGAACTGGGAAGAACGTAAAAATGAAGTGAAAATTAGCTGTCTGATTGATTGACCTAGGATTTATTTATAGAAAAGCTACAACAGCTCGAAGTACATCACAAAATGCTTTTAAGAGAGTATTTGGGAGTTTTGGAAAAATGTTTCTAAACTTTTGATTTTAGAAAAATATATTTGAGCTGTTTGAAATGTAACTTTTATTTCTAAAACTGTTAAAAAAAATGCTTTTATGTCCAAAGGTAGAAACAGTTTGGTTTATGTGGTGGGATCACCGATTGCGATTATAGTGAGTAAAAAGGTGTTGTCCTGAATCCAATGGCTTCATGCCCAACTCAAGCATTCATTCACTCTACTCTTTTTTGCTCTTCCCTCTTCAATAGACGCTATGCAGTTTCTTCTTCACCTTCTTGGTACTAGCGAGGTGATTGCGGGTACCCTTTTTACTCTGCTTTTTTGCGTTTAAGAATTCTCTCTTCTTTGAATTGTTTCAGATGGAGATTCACAAGGGCTGTAATCGCCAACAAGTTGTTTATCAACAATGTAAAAGTTCGTCTTTTGAGTAACTGTTTTGACGGTTATGTTGTGGACTAGGCGTGTGTGAAATTTCATGGTTTTTTGGAATTCAAGAACCATCTTCTCTTTTCTTGACATGTTCTCGTGTTCAAGAGTGCTCTTCTTTTTTCCTGATAATTTGATTCAAAATGTTTCCTGGAATTCTTGAATCGGCTTATATTTTCTTGATAAGTCGGCGGTAACAGCCGATTTCAAGAACACTTTATCTTTTCTTGACTAGTCAATATTCAAAATCGTTTCTGGAATTCAAGAATCATCTTCTCTTACTTGATAAGTCTGTAAAAGCGCTTTCTCTGATCTTTGGACAGTTGGGAAACTAGAATCTTGATGATGATTTAACAGATTCGTTAAGTTTTTGGTTTTTCTGATTTTGCCATGCAATTATTTGTTTATTTTAAGTAACTTGTTTTTCAGTTAGGAAGCACGTTATAACCTGAACCTTGAGTCTCAAAACCACATTATGTACACTTGTTTTGATATATTGATTTATGTACTAATTATTCTTTTACTTGTGTCTATTGTTTCTTAGTAGTACAGTATATATGAAGGCATGACCATGTGGTCTGTCTCTTAAGTCTATTATCTTTAACTTCATTGAGGATATGTCAGCTCAGAACATATGCCCCAAAGGACTTGATAGCCTTGTCAGTCTACAAGTTTTATGCTATGAGAGGCCACTTTATTTGTATGTACAGCGATTTGCTTGCTAATGATGGGATCAGCTACATGAGATGATTCCATGCACAAAGGAGTGATATCTAAGCCAACTTTTACAGGTTTGAATTATTAGTCTGGATACATGTTAAATCAATGCTCAATCCTTTCCAATTTATGTAGGGATCGATGTCTGTGTTTTGGTGTGTATACTAGTTTTGTCTTCTAGTGGCATGAACTTGCTTATACAGCCTCATTGCAAATGCCCCACATTGAAAAAATCATGATGTGATCAAACAATTGGAAAAACATGGTGATGGTAAAAACGATTAGTAAGTCACTTATATGTGCCATAGATTTTTCTCATGTGGACAAAAACTTTCTAAATCAAGTCTTTGTTTTTCCACTTCCATTTCTCAACTTGAGTGTTTATGTCTATATGGCGTTTCTCATTAGCTGGCATGCACAAAATGCATTTGCGGTGCTAGAATATGAGATTGTCTGTATTATAATAATAAAGTTATCTTGCTGATTAGAAAAAAAAAAGGTACTTTGCTGTGTTTTTCATATAATATTCAGTGTTGTCAAATATTATAAACATTTTCTTTCGGTCTATCTTTTTTTCTACGCTGGGTTTTAGTTTGATACACTTCTGTTATGTCTCAAAACTTATTGAGATATCTATTCGAACTTAAGTCTAGCTAGTTGCCAAATTCTTGTTTCCCAATCCTGGTCATATTTCCATTTGTTAGGCAGTGTAACTTAGCTCTCTACAGTACAATGATCTTAAATAGCTTTGAATGATGAGGAAAATGCGGTTATATCTGGTTAAGAATATGCTAGGGTTAGTTGCTGATGTAGCAGCACTGATCGAAGAAGAGTTAGCGTGGTTTCTGTACAATATAAAAAGGGACTCTAACTCATTCTTATTGCATAACTAATTGCATAATGCTTGATATGTCTGGCTAGATTCTCCCAGTTAATTTGTGCTCTAAGATGGTTCAATCAAAATTCATATAATTTTAGTCTTATTACATACTCCCAAGTTGTCAGTTTCTTTGCTAACTTTTCTTCAAACAATTTCTTTGGTTTTATTTAGGTAATTCATGTTTGCTTGACGGAACATTTTTTGAGGAAACCTTTGAACAGCTTCTTAGGGTGGACACAAGTTCCTGTTAACACATTCAGGGAGGGGGCTGTTCATGGGGGGACAAAGTGTGAGGTTTAAACAGACAACATATTTTGTACTTCTTTACGACTTGGTGGTTTTCTAACTTACTGGATTTCTGCAGGAAGGCGTTTAGAGATGAGCTTTCCTTGCTTCAGAAAACGCGACATTTGGATGTTGTTGGGGTGGATAAAAGTTGCTGCTAAAACCATTCAGGGGGGAGCTGCCGAAGAGGATAAAGTTGAGGTCTTTAAACAGCCAAATATTTGGAGATAAGCCTCCTTTGCTTCAGAAGATACAACATCCAAATGTTGTCCAGTTTCTTGGTATTGTAAAGCGAAGTGGTCCTTCGATGATTGACGGAATATTTACCAAAGGTATCCATTAGGAAGCTCTTATCATTGGTTCCTCTTTTCAATTTTGCTTTTGAAAAGCTTGGTTATATGTTTATCATACTTTTCTTTGCTAGCTATATGTGTATGTTTTCTTGGTACTTTAATAAATAACTTTATTCTGCATTCTTTTCCTCCTTTAATAATTCTGGGATCATGAAAATGGACAAAGTCATGGCATTGAGATTCTAATGGTTGCTCTAGGTTCATCCCTGGTTTTTCCTACATTGATATGAACTATGATAATTTTTCTTTCCAATGTTCTTTCTTTTTCCAATGGTGTCATTGCCTTTTTGCTTTTATACTATACTGTTTTTTTACTGCATCATTACTATGGGCATGGTTCATGCATGTGAAGACTCTATTAGAGTATGTAATTTCTTTCTTCTTTTTGTCTTTCATGTGATAGTATCAAGCTATAAATGTTTTCTAGATCCTGATAAGAAGAAACATCTTTCTCCACATAATTATGCAAACTATAAGATCTTTTATTGATCTTCTTGTCCATAAACTTTCCTTTTCTCTGTTAAGTAGTATTTGTTCCTGTGTGCCTGAAGTGCTTTTAGATTAGGATATTCCAAACACTAATACTCGAGTAACAGGGAGATGCTCTGACGAAATGCGGAGACACAGTATAATCTGATGCTTGCAGCCACACTTCCCTACCTTCCAATACTATGGTCATCATTAATGGTTAGCATCAATGGCAACATTAACAAGTAGTTCTACTCTTCTTTATACTGTATTACAGGTTGATCGAAGAGTGTTGGAGTGAGAACCCATCTAATAGACTGAGTTTAATCAAATCATTCCTCAGATGGAGGCCATATACAACGGTGTTACCCATAAAGAAGAAATCGTCTCTCTCTTCCCCTATCTCCTCCTTCACTCCTCTCTCAATGGCCTCCCTCTGCTCTTTCTTCCACATCTGTTTCCTTTAGTTTGTTTTGTGTGTAAACGTTGTACACTTGCATGAGATTGATGAATATGCATGTTGACGGATGCTAGTGCAACTGGGCGATTTGAGTTATCTTCATTACTAGATCTTTGATATCCAAGTACCATGAATGAAAATGCACGGAGTACTAAAAGTTTCAAACAAATCTGTTTAGCGTTGAGTCCCTCTAAGATTATCAAGAGAGCAAGGAGGACAGAAATATTTTGTTTTTACATGCTGATATATAATGGGCGAGGCCCCAGTATCTTGTCAATCTGACGCAGAATGATTATAGTGGTCGGTTGCATTAATAGTGATAGCCTAATGTGTAACTATATGTTTTCAGAATTTGGACTGGGACGACCTTGGCCATTCCGATATGCTCTTTCTTGGCCTCACCGTGCAGGAGGGATCATTTCTTTATTAGTGATGAAAATACATTTGTACTTGAATTTAATGTTTGTGTGAAGTATAAGTAGGATGGACCTGTCAATAATCATTTTATTGAAGTTCCTTTTAAGTTATTGATTTATTATGTATTGTTGGATATGATGATATCAGTTAAACTTGTCAATCAGCAAGGATGCATCCATGGCTGAAGGTGATAATTGAGCTGTGGGGGGTGCGCGGGGCATTAAATGGATTAGGTGCTCACATTGAAGTCCTGCAAGACTTCAACATCAAGAAGCCCGAAATGATATCAGAGTTTGATCTTCGTGGTCCCCTTTCAAGAAAGAATATTGGTTCTAAATAGACTTGAGGAATGTGATCACTTTTCTCTGTTGTTCAAAATCAGTAAAAAACTTATCCGCGCAAAGAAATAATTCCCTTTTCATACTTTCACCACCGTTCCTTTCTGTTGTGGGTGCTGTGAGGATCTCATCAAATCCAGTGGAGGAGTTGGGTTCTTGATTCCGAATAAAGTTTGCCTTTTCGCGTTCCACTCTCAGCAAAAGTGAAATACATATTGTTGAGGACCGCCCAGATATTGCAAACTAAGAGATGTATAGATTCGCTGTGTAATCATCCTGGTTTTAGAAACTAAGAATACATATATGTGTAGACTCATAAATCTTGGCTGTTGTCCAGCTACCTCATTCTCTTATTACTAATCGGACGTTTTGTTTTCTGAGTATATAAAATAAAGGAGCATGCAGTGATCGGTAGCAGCTGGTAATATATAGATTTAGGTTCATATGGAGTAGTAGAAGTCAAGTCATTGGACGTTGGAATGATGGCGATGATATGTATAACATATGTTGTGATGGATGTAGTTTTTATCACTGTCACTGTGGTCCTCACACTAGATACAAAGAAGATTTTCTTGTTATGGCCAATAGGAAGTTCAATTACTACAACCTTGCTTCTTCATCTCACATTTTTTGGGTCATTTCTGTACCCCAACCTGACTCCTCCAATGCCAAGTGCATTGGGATATCTTCAGACGTCAAAACACGGGCAATGAAAGAAAACATTAATTGTCTATCAACTCTGTGTGAATCATTACTCCTAATTCGATGGTAAGTAACATTCTAATATGTTTTCTGTACTTTACGAGAAAAACAAATTTAATTAATTTTACTTAATCTCGTAATTGAATGTTGGGTTTCAAGGTTCTGAGCATAAGAGAATTATCTACCCAAGAAATTATTATTTCTTAGTTTTCTATGGTGTTGATATGTGGTCTACCTTTTTAGTACAGATTCAAAGGCAAAGTGGACAGCCCATATGACCTCAATCAACGGTTTGCAAATACGTTATACACAGCTTCTGATCGATGCCTTCATCCTCTCATCTTTTTGTTCTACCAATCCAACTCATACGTGGTAACTTTAAGTTAAAATGGGTCTGATCTGATAAGAAATTACATCATTATCTTCCTTGATTACCCATCTGCATTCAACAAAAAAAGAAACGTAAACGAAAAAGAAATAGTTTTTGGTCTTACATATATATATAGGAGGGGGGGCGTGACAATACCATCATCTATGTCATTGGTTAGCACGCGATGGATGAGTTGTCACAGCAATACCAAGCATGGCCCTTGTTCGGTACAGAAGAATGACCTATCTCTAGAGACAATTGGTTTTATTTAGCTAGACAAGTTCCAAGGGCCAAAGAGAAGAGGATAGCACCAATCCAGTTGCTAGGTCAACTCATATCGTAAGAGCCCTAGCTACCTAAACCCATTAATCAATCAATAACTGAAAATCCCCTACATACTTACATCCTCTGCATATATATATACACACAAAAATTACTGCTTGCATGATCAATGCCCAATAAGGTTTTACCATTGATAAAACTTCAAGTTGTAGTAGAACACTGGATGTCAAATGGCAGTGGCCTTCTCTTTTGTCATAGCTCTCAACAGACCCCTGCTGCAGTTAGTTTAAGTGAGTGAGGGCCCCGACAGATGGGGAAATAATGAGAAATAGGGTCCATATTATTACAGCGGTAGCGACTATAATTTACTTTTGCCGTACATAAGGGGTTATATATGTTCAAGAGGTTAATGTGCAATGACAAAAAGATCCTAAGTATATATACATATATCTTCATCAATTCTTTCAAATTAGACAACCGAATAACAGCTTAGTTTCTCTAACGCAACATAGTCAAGAAATTGATCCCGAAAACCAAATGGTTATATATGTTAAGAAGAGATGGGGATATGTGGTGGGAAATAAGAGGTCCCTTTTATGTGTTATATTCCCATTTATGAAAGACAATAGACAGTGAAGGTTGAGGGCAACCTAGTCCAAGGCTCCATCATTCCATGAAATATCACTTTCAGGTTCAGGAGTCTTTTTCTACTCTACCACACGGTACCACTCTCTCCTTTTATCTTTCTTACCCATAATGTGTTCTCGTAACTCCCATCATACTTAATAATTTCACAAACACAAAAAGTCCTTGTACTATTACACAAAAAGGCAAAAAGTAATTATAGTTTATTATTACTATTAAAAAAAAAAAAAGGAGATGAGAGGATTAATGCAATGTGAAGGGAGGCTGAATTATGACTGACCTATTTCTTCCATTTACTTATCTGTTCTGCAAATTAAGCCACCTATAATTGAGCTATAAAAGTATAATTAATACTACTACATGAATGAATATCACGTTTACTTTTTCTTATGTATATATATACACAACTCTGAGTGCATAGCTCCATTTCAGTTCCTTCATCTCTATCCTTGAGCATAAGGCAGAAATTTGGAGGTTCTCTGCTCAATATATCTTAAACCTCCCTTATTACCATTCTGCCTAGTCGAAATAATACGAATATTTCCATTCAAAATGTTTTGCACAAGTGTTCATAAAGCAGTGCTTCTTCACCCGTACTGTTTTCAATTGATTTCTTCATTTCACATCCAAATTGTTACAAGATATATGCATCTCTCTTAGTTTAAGTATATTACTTAAAACTGCATACATGAAATATTGCTAATCTGTGTGCTATACATACAACAATTCTTGGTTTTTTGTTGCCTTAATATGATGATGTTTGTGAAACCAGACAAGTCGTAAAAGCTGTTAAAGTTTCATCACCTGCCAAGAATTGCGTGACGATATGTCGTTTTTGGTGTGTATTGGCAGGAAGAATGGAATTCCCTAGTGATCAATCAAGGGAAATGTCTCCCCAGAGGAAAAACGGAAGGGGGAAGATTGAGATCAAGCGGATCGAGAACACGACGAATCGTCAAGTCACCTTCTGCAAACGCCGCAATGGCCTGCTCAAGAAAGCCTACGAATTGTCTGTGCTGTGTGACGCCGAGGTTGCTTTGATTGTCTTCTCTAGCAGAGGCCGTCTCTATGAGTACGCAAATAACAGGTATTTTATATATATCAATATATAAAAGAAGAACATCACTTTTAAGGTTCTTGGGGGATCTGGGCCAAGCTGCTTGTTTCTCTGATATAATGGTTTCCTGTTTTGTTTTCTTGGAACCCTTTGGTTTTGTGTTTGAGTGAGGGAAAGAAAGATCTAGGGCACTTTTGTTGTGATTTTCCTTTGTTCCATCGAAAACGGACAGTAAATAGTTTTAAGTTTGATGTATATATATATATATATTTTGTGAGCTCTTTTCCATTTGAAATTGTGCTGTGGAATATTAGGGAAGATTTTGAGCTCATGAGGTCTTGTACAGTTGAGTTGAGATTTTCTTGACATAGATTCAGCAGTCTTTCGATTTTTTCCTGTTTGGTTTTTTCCTTCACTGTGCTTTTGGGGTTTCTCTTTTTATAATCCCATTTGGTCCGTGTTTTGGTAAATGCCATAGATCTCTTGCAAGCATGCAGTAGACTAACCAAGAAACGGAAATTTGAGAAGGTATGCAGAATGAAAACTGTGAGATCATCATCACCTTCATATCTTCCTCCATCTGCTGTCAAAGTTTTTCTTCCTCTCTCTCTCTCTCTCTCTCTCTCTCACACACACACACACACACACACCTTTAAGGCTATGTGAGTGGTAGCAAGATGTCAAGTTGTGATTTGTCCATTCTTTCATCTCTTTGACACTTCCTTAATGGCAAATCAGTCTTAGCATCAGCAAGGCAAACAAAAAAGGACTCTTGCAAGAAAGATGTCAACAGCCCTATTACAATCTTTTATTAGGGCTCCCCCACCCAACCCCATGGCCTTGATGTCTATTAGGGTTAGCTAAACTTCAAAATGTTAGTTCAAGGTTCCATTTTTAGGGTTTACTAAAACTTACCCTAATTAGGGTTTATTACTCTTAATCTTACACGACTCACCATTCTTCTTTTTGATAATCCACGACTCTTCCACACCTAGAGATGTTTTTCCAAATTGATGGGTCCAAAACCCAAAAAAAAAAAGAAAAAGAAAAGAAAAATGATGGTTGCTATGTATATACAGATCTGATCAACCAGACCAAACTCTCTAAAGATCAAATCTTTTTGTGTGGGTTGTCTCTGTTTGGATCTAGACTCGGGAACGAAAATCTCTAATTTCATAATCTTTTTTATTTTCTTTTCGGATCTAACCATGGGTTTTCTTGTTCGGTTAGAATTTGAGCGTGGGTATAGATTTGTCTGAGTGGCAAGAATCTTTGGTCACGTCATACAAGATTTTCTTGTTCTTGACTTCAAGTAATAATAATGTGTAGCTCAGATTTTAAATTTTGTCTGAAATGGGGAAAATGCAACCCATCTTCTGTATGACATCTGCGTTTGAGGCTTTCACAAAGCTTCTGAAACTGTTGAAACTGAAAGAGGAAAGAAACAGAAGCGAAAGGGAGAGGGAAGTCCCACTAAACCAATCAAAACTCCCTCTTGATTCTTTAATCTTTCCCATGCATGGGAATGGCTGCTCCAAAATTGACGGTTCTGATGTATTCAGAATTTCATAGCATAGTGTTACTCAAAGGTCATAGACCCAGTATTTCTTGGGCTCATCTCAGCTAGGGTTCAAAAGTGATGAGTATTATCCATGGTAGAATAAGAGGATTTTTTAAATTGCGTCCTGGAAACATGGGCCAATCATATTGCTAGGTTGAGTGCCAGGTGGGCAAAGGCAGCCAATCAGTGCTTCGAAGAAATTAAGGTAGCACTAGCAGCAGACTGAGAAATGAGGGAGTTGCCTCTGCGTGTTGTTGGCTTTCATTTCATTTTTACTATATTAAATCATGTCACATAGACAATTTGAGTTGACAGAATAAGTCTGACATAAACAAACACTCACCCTTTTCAATCACATTCTGTACATTGCTTTTGCCCATTGGTTTTTCTTCATTTCAAAGACATTTTTTTAAAAAAATCTGGGAATAGAAATCTTCCGAAAAAACAGTAAAACAATTGATGTTTATTTTCGTAGAGTACTATGAATTGGGTTGATTATTCTAGTTTGGAACTTTGATGGATCTTTGTATCTGATGCAAGACTATTACATATGTGCAATTTATTACAGTGTGAAAGCAACCATTGAGAGGTACAAGAAAGCATCCTCTGATTCCTCAAACAATGGCTCTATATCCGAAGCCAACACTCAGGTACCTACAAATTCAGCTTTTTCTCTTAACTCTTTTACTTTGATGTGATTAATTTTATCAACACATATTGCTCGAACCAACTAATGTCCAGGCCTATGATTCCTTGTGCAAAACATCCTTAGATTCTCCAAGAATGTTCTTCTGTTTTGGTAAGAGGGAGAAGAGTTAAGAATTTGCCCTATGATATTACATTATTCGAGGAACTTTGGATACTATCGGTACAAGTAAAAGATGATGAACTCCTGATCAATTGATTTAATTTTGTGTTTAGTACAATAATTATCATCTATAAGACTTGGAGTCCAAGAATTCTGACCCCGTAAAAGAACACAATATTACAGCAGTATTAATTACCTCATGGATCTATATATGATAGCAGAAGAAGCCTAATTAATAGACAATGCCCAACTAAGAGGATATTTTGCTAAGGTTGTTTAAAAGAAATTATAAGCTAATTTATATGTCTCATAAGATATTAGATCTTATTTTAAAAATAAATTTATTAAGTGATTGGATAAAATAAGATTATAAAGCTTATAAGTAATAACAAATTTGAGCCCACTCAAACAGCCTTTAAGTTTAACTTCATAAAAAAATTAAAATAAATAAATAACGATAACCCTAGATTAAGTAGTGATAAAATGTACCAAAGATTTTCATGTACTTACATTAATTAATTGCCAAAGAGAACAAAACCCAAGTTTTAAGGTTTGGTTTTCAGGTGTTGGAATATAAGGTTTCTTGCTAGTATATATGTTTGAAGGATCTGAATTCATGATGGGATCAATTTTGAAAATTGATGTTATTAAATGGATTCCAAAGAAGAGAATTTAACCTTGGCAAAAATGTTTCAGTACTATCAGCAAGAAGCATCGAAACTGCGTGCTCAAATCAGTAATCTGCAGAATCAAAACAGGTACATAGTTAGTTGTTCTCTAATGTTTGAACATGGATGTTAATTATATATCTTGTACGATGTTTCTGTAATGACATGTTGAATCAGGAACATGCTTGGTGAATCATTGGGGGCTTTGACACTGAGGGATCTCAAGAATCTGGAGAGCAGGGTCGAACGAGGAATTAGCAGAATCCGGTCCAAGAAGGTTCATACACAACTTTACTAGATATATCTATAATTATTTCATATATATAATTGTAGTATTATTATATATTCGACCGGCACACGCCTGGATACTCGTGATTAATTAGGCTGAATGGTGATGACGAACTGTGCTTATGAACCATGACTTGTTTCTCTCTCTCAGAATGAGTTGCTATTTGCTGAAATTGAATACATGCAAAAGAGGGTAAGAAATCATATATTAACTCATTATTCATTCTTGTCATACTTTAGCCTTTTCTTTAATGTTCAAAATTAGTACTATGCGCTGCTCTTTATAACATTGTTTCTGCTCAAAATCTCAGCTATCTGATTATGCTTCTTTTATCATGTAAACAATATTGGCAGCAGGAGATCGACTTACATCACAATAATCAATTCCTTCGAGCTAAGGTCTCTCTCTCAACCTCTCTCTCTCTCTCTCTCACAGACACATAGAGATTGTGTCTGTGCGTGTGTTTGTGTGTTGTAAGGAATTAAATTTGAGGTGGCTAATGTATGAACTGCATTGCATGCATGTGTAGATAGCTGAAACTGAGAGAGCCCAACAGCACATGAATTTGATGCCGGGGAGTTCAGAGTTTGAACTTGTTCAACAACCTCAGCATTTTGATGCTCGAAACTATCTTCAGGTCAATGGCCTGCAACCTAACGATGATTACCCTAGGCCAGACCAACCACCCCTCCAATTAGTGTAAGAATTTCAATCATCCCGCTTCACCATTCCATCCATCATAACCACAAAACATGTGTTTTCAGCTACTTATATTAATTAAGATAACGTATTTGCAATTGCTTCCACTTGCACGTACGGCCACAATTGAAGCATAATATAAATCAACCCATATCTATATGTATTAAATCTGTCTGTATTTCTTCAACCTAAGGATTTGTTAATCTTCTTCACAGCTGATACATATAATTACAAAAGCGCCTAGTGCTGCTGGTTCGTATAAACGCTTCTACCATAGTAATTAAGAATGAGCAATTAGCTAGCTTGGTGATTGGAGAAGACAGATCAAACTCTTATCTGCAGGCCATTGATGGATCATCATGCTTCATTGATTGATTACATAGACTTCTACTGTATGTTATCTGAGTAAGTCTGCTTAATTATTCTACATATATATATATATATATATAAATGTTTGATGTGTATGGAAAAACACTAGTGGTTTGATATAGTTCTTGATGATCTGTCTGTTTTTCAACTATCAATGTTGTATTCTTGGGCAACAGTAGCAATATGCATCCATGGTTTCATGTGTGGTCTGTGGCCTGACATGCTTAAGCTAGTGGTTTAACAGTTTTTAAATAATGAATATGTTGGTATTTAGCTTGCAGATACCTAGATAGGTACAAGTGCTTTTGGTATTGCTTTTCCTCTATGTGTTGTTTACTTCAAGATTATTGCCCTTCCTTCCCTTCTCTTTGTTTTGGTTACCACTTACAAAGTCTCACCATCTCAACCCTTTGAAAAAAAAAATTCCTAGCTTCATTCTTGCTCACAAGAATTATATAGGGATGGCAACGACACGGGTTTGAAGCACGTTTGTCAAACCTCGGGACTCGTCCGGTCCAGAAAAGTTTGGCCTCGAACCCGGTTAATAGTTTTAAAATATTAAAAAATTTAAAAAATAATATATACTACCATAACTTTATAAACATTGAACAATAATATTTTTGAAAGGTTAATATGTTTTTTGCAAATTTATATGTGCATGATCATTGAAATATTAAAAATTTTAGAATGTGTTACTTATCTAAACATTGAAACATTTATAAACTACTTATATCATTATTTTAATTTATAAAAAGTAAAAATAAATTATATATATTTTTTATATAGATACAAATATATTTTATATAAGTAAAAAAAAATATGAAAAAGAATGGAATCCACCACGAGACCGATTTAAGGCTTCAACCTTACCCCAATAGAGGCAGATTCGGGTATGAATCCAACCTGGATCCATTATCATCCTTAGGATTATATATAACTAATTTAATTCCAAGGCCGATTGCTATAGTGCTATTTTCAGTCTAATACTTCCCATTTTGTTTTTCCATCCACGTACCTATGGAACGATACCTTTTTGAGGTTTGGTGGTTTGGAATAGGGTCGTTTTGAACAATCTCTGCCCATTACAAAGTGAAAATTCAAATTGAAATTGAAAACTGGGCTTTAACGTTCTACCTTTGTCTGTTATTTTCTTTAGAATTTGAAATGAACCCCACCAAAGTGCAAATTCATTCTATATATAGGGATGAAATTAAATAAAAAGTAATCTGACAGCCCCTGGGCTTTTTCAAGATTTTCATTTTATTTTTCTAAGTTATGTTTCTAACATATTTTCTGTGCAACCCATAAAATGATTTTCATAATTCATCTCCTTTATTTTCTTTCTTGATTCAATTTGTATACAACAGGTTTTTGAGACCTACCAACCATCTTATTCAGTAAACATGAAAATTGGGTCTGGTTTTTGTATATATATGATGGATCATATAATGTAAAATTAGTTCTGTTGCTGAACGAGACGTCGAATATCAACCGGATAGGCGTCGGACGGTACCGTGGCGTTGTATGCTCTTGAAGCCGTCCCAAGATTCAAAATCTCCGTAGGATGAAAGTTATCCCAAAAAGCATACTCATTCCTGTTACTGCATGGAACTTGGTTTGGAGCACACTGCCCCGTTCTCCTCGATACCACGCAGCACGGAGTGTTCCCAACTCTAATTCCTGCCCAAATAATTAAATTTATAAAGAACCAATCTAAATTATCGGAAACAATTTCACATGAACATATATATATCAAAAAAGTCGAAAAGAAACTAATAAAAATCGCAACGTTTGATATAAATTAAGTACCAATAACTGAAGGATCTCCTGATGAAATGCTGGTGATGTTGATATAGATAAACTGAGCATTTGGTAGATTGCTGTTGAGGTTATCGATGAGGGGCTTCAGCCTGTTGTTGAATAACTGGACGTAGTTGTTGATGAAATCGACGCATGATGATCCATTGGTAGGATAAATGCCCAACTCTTGAGGAAGGCAACCTAGTAAACCAATCCCGAATACTGCTACTTTTCTTGCTCCAGTGTTGTACAAGGTCTGCAATTATGAAGACATCGTTAATTTGACAAAATTAACATTAATTAAATTAGACAGTAGATCGATATTGTATGTTTTACTTAAATACTAACCCTTAGCTGTCCGGAGAATTTCTGAATCAAGATTTCTGCAAACCTGTCTGGTGTGTATAAACGACTAGATGGGTAAAACTGTGGCATTAAATAGTTGTTAATGTAATCATTACTGCCCATGTTTACAGCGTATAGGCACTTGCCGAGATAGTCATACACTGACGAAGATTGTTTACTGAGCAATAGCGATAAACGGGCGATTGTTAGACGATGGTTTAGCAGCTGCCTGTCCAGGCTGATCCCATCACCCTACAAGAAAATTGAGCAAGATCATCGTTGTAACATATACACATTATTCATGATCATATGCAAGCAATAGTAATTAAACTTATATGCACCAATTGTATCCCAGACTCCTCAAGGATTCCTGCTGCGCCTGATGCATAATTCACACCTTTAATAATGTCCGAGCCTCGTGCAGCCGCAAAGGCCGGGACCGGTTCTGCAAAACCTAAGAGTTGAGCTGCAAACAAATTTTAATTAGTACTCTCGTGCACGATTCTACAATAAAGTGACATGAGGCGAGATGGAAATTTAAAAAAAAAAGACAAAAACGAACCAAGAAAATCAGCAATGTTTCGTCCGTTGGAGAATCTGCCGGTGGCGCCGTCGGGATAATCAATCCCATAAGGTGGATAGTTTGCCTTGGCGGATGTGAGCAGCAGGTTATTGTTCCCATTATCAAATTGTGAATCTCCCAGGAAAAATAAGCAAGGAACTTGTTGCAGCTGCCCCTGAATTGGCTTCATAGTAACTGACAGGAACATCCACAGCAATATCCATTTGGTAATAGTAATTAGAGCCATTAATAATTTGGATATATATATGTATGTATGTAACAATATTTGATTGAGTGGTTTGTAGAAGTAGAATTATGGCTTGTATTTATAGTAGTTTTCATGTTCAAGAATGTGCTTTAGCATTAATTAGCATGGAAAATGTTGTAATTTGTATTGATGTTTGGAAGTTGAGAAAAGGAGCAATTTGATGATTTTGTATATAGGTATCCATATTTGGAAGTTGAGGAATTGGAATGTATTTGAAAGGGAAATCAGTATTATATTAAATGCGGTTGAATATAATGAATTCTTGATGTTAGGTTCATATTAAATGTTTGTAACTAAATATACTTAGATTTATACATATATATGTAGGAAGTAGTATTTTTGGTTCAATAAACTAAGTATGTTTTATTTTTTATCCCATTAGTATTTTTAATCAAGTAACTTAGAAAAAATAACACTTTTGGTTATCATCCGCTTTTTTGTTTCACTTGGCCTTTAAGTAATTTTGGTTAGAAGAAAAATTGGTCTGTTTTTTCAATTTTTGGACCACTTTTCTACAGAAATATAACTATATTTGAGGGGAAAAAAAAATAAATTTTGGAGGAAATTAGAGCAAAGAATGGGATTTCTCTTTTCTCTTAGAAAATTAAATCCCACATTTCACATACTGTAAGTTGAAGTCAAGTAGAAGCAACATAGAGAAGAATCAAGTGTTCCACAAGTGAATCAAGTAGACCAAGTGGAACATTTATATGCTACTATGGGAAGAATGATCAATTTTTTCTCCAACCAAAAATACTTAATGACCACATGTTGAAGACATGGGCTACATCATTAAATTGTAGACGGAGAAGTGAATGGAGATCAAAAATACTAAATCTTTGTAAATTTATGAAACTAGACATGCTAATTTTGTAATAAATAGAATTAAAAATAAAACGTCGCATGAGGCGTAAATCTATTATGTTGTTGAAGTTTATATGAATAAAAAATATAATTAAATTATCATTCATTTATATAGAACGTCGCATGAGGCGTAAATTAAAAGTAAATATATTTTTTTCATGACGTTAGTGTTTTTCGTTTAAGTGCAGTGGTAATATTGAAATATTTTTTTGGAAAGTATAATTTTATATTTATAAAAAATATTTAAATATAATTAAATCATTTAATTTAATATATGGATGCATGAGTATATAGGGTGTGGGATTCCTAGCTTGTCAATTAATGGAAAACCCCATACCATTAATTACATTTTGACATATAAGTATTTAAATTGTTTATTACATTACAGCTAGGGGTGTTCATTTTAATTTATCAATCGGACCAAATTGAATTAAAATTTTGGTATGTCGAAATGGCATATCGAATAATGAACCAAAATATTTGGTCCGGTTTCATACCGAATTAATCAAAATTAAAAAATATATATAATGTTAATTTATTAGTTATTATTAATAAATTATTTATAAATTAAGTGTGCATTAATTATAATTTTTTTTTCTTATAAATACAATATTAAGATATTTAATATGTACATTTTTTTGTCATATTTATATATATGTCTTGTGGAAACAACATTAGGAAATTATAATTCGAATTCGAATTGATCAGTGGAGTTGGATATAAATAAATAGTATAACAAATACAATATGTTTATAGTATAATTAATATATAATTAATTAAATAACAAGTATATCAGACATGCAGTAATTTTGTTCGATTTATTACAAGTGACTATTATTCATGCAGGCATGCCTGTCAACTGTGTGGATGCAGTTTTAGTCAAATTTTGCATTATTTAATGACCTGAAAATAGGGGGCAAAAAAAACGTTGCAGAACTGCTTATCCGCCTTTGACTTTGGGAATTAATTTAAATCGGTAGAGATGTGGATGTATCATGTAAATCACTACAAAATAATAAATTGTTCTTTATATTAGAAAATAAATATAAATTATAATAAATTAATACTGTGTCAAATAAATCAGTGTGAAAATTTTAAGATTTTACAACGATTTGTTTCTTGTTATGATGTGATTAAAATAATTGTCATGATCTTCTGTTGTAAAAATATGTAGTATGATTTTTGAAGTCTGACTAATGTTGTTACTAAAGAATGGCATATAGCAGTTACAAAGTTATTGTTAATTACATTTTTATGACAACTAATGTTGAAGGATTTCATGTTTCGTTGTGACATATAATAATCAATTATCGTTTCAGCTTAGATCATGTAATAATAATAATATTGTAATGATGAATGGGGTAGAATTGAGTAGATGAGGAGGCTAGAAAACTCCAGCCCACTTGTTGAGATTAAAGAGGACAAGGCCCATAACACACTGATACAAAGAGGAGTGAGCGGAATAGCACATGATCCAACTAATAACTAGCAACAGCATCAGATTCAGGTTCAGCAAACAGTGGAGACATATGATCATACGCAATTTTGGCAGACAGCAACGATGCAGCCTCCGTCGGGTGGAATGCATCCCAGAACAAATACGCATCCCTGTTGCTGCACGGAGCACTCCCCGCAACGCATTGCCCGTCCTCTGCCGATACACCACAACACGGCTCACTCAAATTACTGATATTACCTGCAAAACCAACACCATCCAATCATCCAACCCTGTTTGGTTGTGTTTATAAGTTTTATAGGATATCCAAAATAAGACAGCATACCGTATGATTCACTGTCGGAGGTGTCTTGTGTGTATACGAACTTGGCGTCAGCGAGATTGCTGTTAAGATAGTGGATGAGAATCTTAAGATATTCGTTAAAACTTTTAACGACATTGTTACTGGTTTCCACGCAGGAGGAGCCGTCCGAGGCGCCGTAGGCCGCCAACTGCTGTGGGATGCAGCCTAATTTACCAAGTGCAAAGACGGCTACTTTTCTTGCGCCGGCATCGTACAACCTCTGATTAAATTCAGTAGCGGGTTTCATGGAATTATTTCATATGTATAATTAAGGAGGTAATTAAAGGAGAGAAACTACTGACTCGGAGCTGCTTTGAGTATTGGGCAATGACAAGTGAAGCAAACTGGCGTGGAGTATATGGGGTGGTTTTGGAGTGGTATTGAGGCAAATAGTTGGCCAGGTAATCGTTATTGCCCATTCCAACTGAATATATGCACCTACTCAAATGTTGTTTTGCCACACTTTCACTTCCTAGTAACCTCGCCACGCGCGAAATCACAACCTCGTGATTCGATAATTGCTCCTTGAAATTGATCACGTCGCCCTTACAAACATATTAACACCAAAATGTTAGAATTTAAACTTTATTAGCCCGACACAGAGAGAGAGAGAGAGTTTGTACGAAGAGGTGTCCTGTTTCCTCAAGAATTCCAGAACCGCCGGATCCATAGTTCACTCCTCGGAGGATGTCCTGATTTGTAGCATTGGCAAACGGGGCGATGTACTTGTCGAAGCCCAATAGTTCAGCTGTAAGGAGAGAGATCGAATCCCTCAAAAATATATATAATAAATAATTAACCTAATGTCAGAAGTGATGCCAGAAAAATGGGTTTACGTACCAATGATATCTGCTATATTTCGACCATTATTGAATCTTCCAGTCGGGCCACCTGGAAAATCAATCCCATAAGGGAAGTAATTGACTTTAGTCGTCGTATTGCGGTTAATGTTGTTGCCATTGTCAACCAGCGAGTCTCCGAAAATGAAGAAGCATGGAACTTTGGGTTCGCCAACAACGATAGTTTGTAATGTACTTGCAATAAATAGTAGAAACAAGAAGCAGACATTAATGTTATTAGAGTGTGTCATTTTTGCTGAATAAAAAATGAAAGGTGGGTGATTGAGTGATGGTGTATTGGAGAAAAAGCAGTGATCAAAACAAGCTGAGAGGGACTCCAATAAATAGGCTGATAAGGAGATCTAGTTGAGGAGGGTGTGTGTTGTCCTACCTTCAGAAACCATGAGTTTCACATGCAAATATCATGTGCTTCACTACTACTTAATTTTGGGAAAAGATGAATGCCCACCCCTGTCATATACGAAATCGCGTGAGGGACTTATTTGGTTTATTATGAAAAATATAAGAAGTAATTTACTATATTTTTTTCTATTAGAGAGTAATTTGCCCATTTCGTATAACATAAGGAGGTAATATGCATTCAACCCCTTAATTTTGTAATGATTGATGACTTTCTGGAGCTGGAAGTGGGAGAATGATGTGGCCGGACATAAAGGGAGAGAAAGATTTGTGTGTATAAACTTCTTTGGAAAATTGTAGTTTGGATTGAGCACATGTTGTGTGGTTGACATACAGTTCGTGATCAATAAATTTGTTTCAACTAAACTTGATTTGAATTAAAAAAAAAAAAAAGTTTGTTACGGATTAGCATTAAATACAAATAGACGTCGCGACGGAATTCATTATGGTGGAGGAGGGACAGCGTTTGATCGTATCTGTGAGAGAAGTTTGTTTTCTAGGAAAGAAGTCGAAGTCTTGGTGTCCTTTTTAGGACAGAAAATCCTGTCCCTCTCTTCATTCACCTGAGTCGAGATTTCCATTGATAAGTTTCCTCTGTGAGGTAGAAGATTGCCACGTCTCCTCGTTCTAAAAGCAACTTTCTTGATAAGGTGCACTGTAGTTCTCAGACTTTTAGTTTAGTGGTTTTGCAGGAGAAAAGTCGATACATAATTGATAATGTACGTAGTATGCAATATAAAGTCTAAGTCTTATCATATCTCTTGAACGTAGTACATTTTAGCCAAAGAGTGATTTCCGACCACATGATGATGCAACTTGTCGGTCGTAAGACGAAAACAATGAAAACGTGATATTTAACTAAAATGGAAACCGAAAATAACATCGAAAGATTTTAAGTATATGATCCAGCGATTTGATATTACCATCCAAGTGCTTTTGAAAAAAGAAAAACAATCTCCATGTATGATCTAATACGAAAAACATAAATTTGAAGCCAGAAAAATGATATTAATATTTCCATACTACAACAGTTGCAACACAAAAATATGACAAACATCAACTGATCAGAACAAAGAAAGCATATGTCGGAACAAATTATATATAGACATTACATTTGATGATCATCAACTTATACAAACACCTTATAATTGCATCACTCTTGTATTGTTCTTAGAGTTGAGCCAAGCGGCGAATATCAAAGGGATATGCATCTGATGCCTTTTGAGCACTGTATGACCTCCTGCCGACAATGATATTTGCAGCTTCTGTGGGATGGAATGCGTCCCAAAACAAGTATTCATCTCTGTTTTGGCATGGAGTTTGTAGAGGGAGACATGTTATTTGCCCATTGTTCCTCCCCACCCCACAGCATCCAGCATTTGTCACCCTAAAACCTGTAACCAACATAGACAAAGACATAAGTGTTAAAACAGCTAGCGAGAAACAAAAGGAAAAATTAACTCAGTTTAGGTTGTGATAAACATTACCAAAGGCTGAAGGGTTCTCAATCAAATCCTGGAAAATTCCGTATGCGTTAATGTAGATAAATTTTGCATCCTGTGCATCGCTGTTGAACTCATCAACTAATGCTCTCAGCTTGTTGTTGAATATCTGATTTGCGCCGTTAATTCTTTGCACGCATGTAGAGCCATCCGGGCTATTCTGGGCCAACGCATTCGGGCTGCACCCGATTTGCCCCACTCCAATTAAAGCAAACTTCCGAGCTCCATAGTTGTACAAAGTCTGCATGTATGTATATTGCCCCAAAACCAAGAACAGTTAACAAAAACAAAAGAAAAGACAATTGGTGATACCAAAAAAATCTGAGTTGACCTACCCTTATTTGTTGGGAATACTGTTGAATGAGGATATCGGCATATTGTTCAGGCGAGTACTGACGGCTAGTTGAGTAGTAGAGAGGCATGAAGTAGTTGTTAAGATAGTCATTGCTGCCCACTCCAATTGAGTATATGCACTTGCTCAAGTAATTGGCAGCAGAGTCTTCATCACCTAGTATGTTCACCACTTGTTCAACTGTGTCCTTGTAGTTATTTACTTGCCCAGTAAAATCGATTCGAGCACCCTAATGAATTAACAGGTTTCCAGACAGTTAATATATT
Source organism: Sesamum indicum (assembly GCF_026168435.1). Taxonomy (NCBI): domain Eukaryota; kingdom Viridiplantae; phylum Streptophyta; class Magnoliopsida; order Lamiales; family Pedaliaceae; genus Sesamum; species Sesamum indicum. The sequence goes on from NC_142668.1 coordinate 17,510,944, forward strand.
ATGTAATGGAAATATTGTCCGATTTCGTTAATTAATGTTAAGGAATGAGGGATGCCGCCCTACCAACTGCTGGCCAGTTTCTGATCTAATTCCAGCAGCAGCAGATGCGTAGTTCACTCCCCTGAGTATTTGTTCGCCTCGTGCACTGGCGTATGGCGGAATATAGTCGTCAAAGCCTAGCAGCTCCGCTGTAGAATATAGCAAATAAGTATAGGTCATTTTCCAGATCAATAAATAATCTTGATGATTCCATAATGTGGAATACTGTAGTTAGCTCACAAGATCTAGCTAGAGGGTTAGTTCTTGCACATGGTCGACATAACTTAATTAATCACATTCATTCATGCAATTTCATCTCTATGGTTGACGGTCAGAGAAGGGATAGTAGAGCTTACCGATGACATCAACTGTAGTTTTACCATTGGAGAACCTCCCAGTCGGCCCGTCTGGAAAATCAATGCCGTAAGGCAAGTAATTAGCCCGGGCCAAGGACTGAATGTTATTATTGTTACCATTGTCCACCAATGAATCACCAAATATGAAGTAACATGGAACTTGGGGCTCCGCCACAACCCCATTAAGGAGATTCACCGCCACAGCCACAACCACACACACCACAATCCATGGCTTAAGCCCACTTCGCATTGTAGATATATCCAAATATAAATGTATGTAGTTGTAGCAGTAGAGAAAATAAATGTAAATGCAAGCAAGCAAAAGCAAAAAGGAGGATCAGAAATAAAGAAGTAAAGATGAAAGTAGGAGGGCCAGTGAGTGTTGGAGTGTGTGATGAAATTTAAGGCATGAAAGCGTACATATATATACGTATTTGCACAAGTTTTTGCAAACTGGAAATGACAGATTTTCAGCTGTTCTACATACAGAGATGGAGTTAGTTAGATGCATTGATTTCACGCGGACATAACGTGAGATGTCTGCGACGAAAAAAGGCAATCTGCGACCCGGTCTTCACTTTTGGAGCCATGTATACAAATCAGTGCAATTAATGTCTGGAGATCCAAATAATTCCTTCCTGCCATTTTCAAAACTGCAAAGTCGTCTGTGATTAGTTACAAGAGTTTATTTGCAAAGCAATATTAATATCCGGTGAACCAGTGACTACTTACCAAATCTTTTGATCCAATCATGCTGTCAGCTGCAGGACATGAAGCTGATCATCATGTAAACCCGTATTTCTACTTTAAAGAAAGTGTAAGCCTACAGGAAGACAATATGGAAGCCATTGTAGACGTAGTAGGCCTCCAGGTTCTGAATAACCCCGTCAAGAGAAAATGTCCAGCTGCAAGCCTGACTCAACATAATTCTTAACTTTCTGAAAATTTGTTCTTTGTTAATTGTACAACCGTTGTCCAAACATTGAATTCATGTTATCAAGCAGCTAATAAAGTGTTAAATTTTTAGATTTTCTTGGAGTTTTAAAAGATATTTGGCAACGTACAAATTTGGTGCCTCGACAGCTAATGCAAGAAAAAAGAGCAAGACTTTAAGAAATGGAGCAAATGCTCATCAAAAAGTGGAGAAAATAAATGGATGAAATTCTTCTAAATGTATTTCGGAGGGGAATATGTTTTCAGGAAATTAATGATATGATTTGGGTCCAGAATTGACATTTTTATACGTGCTTTCTTCTTATTTTGTTTTGGGATAATTACATTTGTATACATGTAATAGTTTACATATTAAAATACCAACTAATTAATGTTTAAGAATAGATAGGTTATCCAACTATTGAAGTTGAGTTTGTAAATTGGTGCAAGTTGACCTCAAAATAGCAGGGGAGTAGTTAGTAGCTCCAGATTTAATGCGACGTTGATAGGAACCTACTTCATGTAATGAGCCTTATTTTTCTTCATTTGTGTTGTTTTTTGGATTTAAAGATTTCAGATTCATTAAACTTGTTTAGATAAATTCATGCCACAAAATTGTTCAAGTTCTTGAACTTTCATTTGGGACTAATGAATTTTAAATTTATTTAATATGAAATCATTTGAAATCCTTGTTTTAAATCCTCAGCTCTAATCCAAATGTAACCTTAGTGTTTTTGGACCAAGGGGTGGGAAGTGCAAGGGTTGATGATTGAATAGTTTTACTTGATGATGTTCTTCTAATTCTCATTGCCACTTCACATGATAATTTGGCTGGGTTTCCCGCCAGCATAAGCAGGAATCGAATAGCAGAGACAGGTGTTTACTTTATAGATCAAACTTCATCTTCTCTTCTTTAGCCAAAAACCCTTTAAGACGAGCATACTCATGATATTCTTCACTTCTCAATACGGTCGAATCTTTTGAATTGCTTAACACTAGCTCAAAGGAAAAGGAGGATACAAGATCTCCAGAGGCGATCTACAGCAATATTACAATATATTTGGCCGAAGGTATTAAACAAGAAAGTGCTGCCACCTTAAAGGTGAATAATTTACAAGGGCATAGTTATGAGAAAAAGATAGGATAATCAATGTAATTGACTAAGATAGCATTCATTGCACATGTGATCAGAGCTCTGCTGCTGCTGTTCAATTAAATTAGGCAGTTGAAGAAACAGCAGTAAAGACGCACTTGAAGAGTCTACTTCAGAAAATGATTCTCTTTCCACCACATAAGTAATCACTGAGAATGCCAAGTTCCGTAACAAGCACCTCAAGCCCAAATCTCAACTTACGGACCTCCCTTCGTTAGGACCAGAATCGGATCATGCCACCATATGCATAATACGCTGCCACATCCATATAGCTCAGCAACTTTAAGCTATGAAGTGCTGCTGGCCCCTGTAGGTCATCCATACTTACATGGAAATGACTGCTATGAAATGGTCAGAGTCCCGTTATTTTTCAGGAAAAATCCCCATTCACAGATCAGTTTTGGGAGAAGCAGAGTAATATAGGAGAGCAATGTCCTTGAAAATTTGGATCAAACCCTTGAGGTCATCAGCACCCAACTCGAGGCAGTCCCTCAACAAATCACCCTCCACAACTTCTTTCTGCAGGGTCACCACCACTTCCCTCAATACTCCCTGTTCCATGGACAAAACCACCATCAGTCCAAGATATACCAGGATTAACTTTCTAGCACTCAAAAGAAATAAAGTTGCAACTCATATAACAACGATTTCACCAATCCAATGGATGCCAAGAACTATCATACAAGAACAGTTTATTGAACTAATATGCCGTTTTTCCTCGTTTTCCTTTTACTTGAAAAGTTACCCCAAACGTTTGTAAGGACAAACAATCAAAGTCAAGGTAGTATCTTTCTTTACAGCCAGGTGCCAACGTTGATTATCAAATTGACAAGAACACTTCGGCAGAGACAAAAGCAAGAATCATTTTTATACGATGGGCATTGACACTCTGGGCCCTGCCCACTGCAATTTCGTGAATTACTACAACATGGCTCATCACAATTCCTTCGGGAAAAATGCAAGTAAATTACCCCTATAAGAAGTAAATAGCAAAATAACTCCTTATGTTTTTTAAAATGGGGGAGGTAAATTGCTCTATTTTTAGAAAATCAATAGGAACAAGAACAAGAAAGTAAAACAAACGACACACATACGGGTTGACGGAAAACTTTGAGCAGTCGAGTGAAGAGCGACCGTGAAACCCTAAGGGCCTTGGTGTAATATTGACCGACCCAAGCCACCCTCTCCACCTCCGACTGGATCCGATTAAACTCACATACAGCCTCTAACAACACATTCAGATCCGACAGAACGCCCCCTAGGGCTTCAAACGACAACGCGTCTCTCCACGCGTAATGCTTTATATAATCCCATCCCACATTCCAAGCGAACTTGTAGAAGCCGAGACCCAACCCACGCTCCAGATTATAGGCCAACGCCCTGGCCCGCTCCGCGCCGTCGACATCACCGCGGGAGGCTCGGCGGGTAACGACGCGGGAAATGAGGGAGTGGGAGAGGGACAATATGGTCTGATAGTTGGAGAAGGAGAAAGAATAGGAATGAGACAGCGAAGAAGACAAAACGAGACAAGTGATGAAGAGAAGACACGGCGGAGTGGCCCTCATTAGGGTTTTGGTGGTGGAGCTCCAGCGGAGTATTGTCTGTGGTGGATGTCGGTAAAATTGCTAGTCGTAATGTATGGGGCAAAGTACTCGTGTTACACGACTTTAGAGTCGCCAAAGCTTTCTAGTCGTAATGTATGGGGCAAAATTTGAGTGTTTATCGTATTCATTTATATAATTATTATATAATAATCAATTAATTAACTTATGTTATATATAAAATTCATTTTAAAGAGACAACTCATCTTATAGAAAAATAAATATTTTTTAAGATATATTAATCCACACATATGTAGTATCGGTACAACTTATTGCTTATCTTAAATGTTTTTTCTAATACTTAATTTTCAAATTAATAAATATATATTAATGTTATTTGGCGTGTTATTATTTTTTTTACACACCAAAATTTTGAATTAAAAAATTGTAAAACGAAAATTTGAAAGTCCAAACTATTGAACTGTCTCAATAGAGCCTTTTAGAATTGCTATAAAGCATTGAAACTTACAATTAATTTGACAAAATATTGTAAATATCATTAAAGTAGAATAAATTGTTGGTCAAAAACTTAAATTTGAATAAATGACAATAAATCTATTATTTAATTACCAGTCGTTATGATTCAAATGAAATATTAATTATAGTAAAAATTAAATATTTCGTAATAATAAAGAATTATATGATAGGCCTAATAAAAAGTATTATGTTGGCAGGCTCTCATTTATATTTATAATGTTAATTATCCCTGAATGAAAAGAAAAAATAAATTAAATGAGATAGACAAAGTTTCGAGAGGAAGATACATAAAACTCTCACTAAAATTAGTCGAAAACTCCCCTATATTAATGAAAAGCCAAAAGAACTTTTGTTTGTAACCCTATAAAAGCCCCTCTTTCATCAATAACAGACGAAAAGTACATTACACGGGTAAGTTATGTGAATATGGATGGTAGAATATCCCTCCTTGGCGTCTATTACACTTTAACACAAAAAGAAAAAAGAAGAAAAGTAGGAGTTTGTGATTTTGGGGCACGGTAATAATTATATATCTATTAACTAATTTAATTGTTATTTAGTTTAGATTTAATAAATTTATTTACTTATGGAATATATTAATTAAAGATCAAACTACGAAAAAAGTCACATTTTTTAAGTTATATTATTTATAGATAATATTTAAATTGATATTTAACACTATATGTAGTCAAATAAAACATCAATATTTTTATTAAGTATAAATTTACAAAAATTAAATCATTTTAAAAAAATAAAAATAATTTATATATAATTTATTTACTTTTTATATTTTCTTTTTATTTTTCCATTTCTCTTGTTGCTGGCCACCACAAGAACTAGCATGAGTCGCCTAGGTCTAGGGGCGAGTCGGCATCCCCCAGACCCCCTTTTGTGCTGGGCGACCTCGGCATCGTCCAGAGGTTGGGCGGTGATGGTTGTTGCCATGAGGTGGTGATTGTCCCTTTGTCGTCTTCGTGTATATATATACACATTATATATATTGTATATATATAATTATATATAAATAAAAAAATATATTTATATAATTATTTATAATTTGGATTATTTATTTTCATAATTGAAGATTAACGATTGTTAAAATAAGAGTATAATGAATAAAAAATTAAATTTTTTGAACACTAATAAGAATAATAAATGGCGAGGAAAATGTGCAGTATTTAAAAAAGGAGAATTTGATTGCCAATTTCACAAACACAAAATGGGAATCAAAGTAAGTTGATATGTAGGATATTAGAAGGGATGTTTGTGGCGTGACGTTGGTTTGGGAAACCGACTTATCAGGAAACTCAAACTACTGTATCATATACTATACTATACTATACTATGTAAATATGTGTATTTATTTATTAAATAAGAAAAAGTATAATTGGAAATGAGGCGAGGGTTTATATATATATATATGGGTGGCAAAGAAAGGCACCTGCGGCAGAAGTCTGCATGGCGGAATAGTGGAAAAAGCTGTGTGCCATCATAATCTCAAAGATTCAGTAATCAGAAGGGTGAGTTGTGAGTTGTAACTCTCCTTCTCTCTCTCTCTCTCTCTACATATATCTGTGACTGTACCTGCGCACTTACAGTCAGTCAGGATTTTGTCCTCTCTCTTTCTTGGCCACAGCCCTTTGAAAAATATCCTCCCTCATATCTCTGCCAACTTGCATTCTGCTCTCTTTCTCTCTCTCTCTCGACTATGTAACTCGGTTCAACAACCGTGTTTCTGTGACAAGCGCCATTTCGGTGGAGTCTGCCAGAGGACATGGAACCATCTCAAGGGAACGGCATTTCCTACAGTAACAATTTGGTGAAACCCTTGGTCTTATTCTCTTTTTTCTTTTTATTTATTTTCTTTATAACTTCTTCAACTTCTTGATGTTTCTTGATTTCGAAATTTTCCTAGTTAGATTTCTTGATTTCAACAACTACTGGGGTTTTATGATGATTTTTCATCTGCTAAAACTTGGGTTTCTGATATTTTTGGGGGGTTTGTAAAGAGATTTTATAGGTTGAATCACGCGGACATTAGAATCCAAAAGCAAGTAAATTAAAGGATGAAATACTGAATGTGCATGTACGCCTTTCTTTCTCTTCAATCTGCCTCATTATCGCCAAGTATTGGCAAAATTGTTTTATGGAAACCCGTGTGAAAGAAAAACTTTAGAGTACGTTATTACATTGAATTTCTATTAATCTTTTTTCTTTCCATAACTGATTGACATAAGGGGATCTTTTTGGCCTTTATCTCAACTTATTTAGTATCTTACTTTCACTGCCGTTCTCATACTATTATTGATTATCACTTTGATCAACTTCCATTTGAAAGAATAAAGATTTAATTGATCAGAAGGATGTTATCCCAACTTTTGTTTTTTAAACTTCATTCTCATTCTATGGCATATTAAGAACCAGTCTCATTCATTATTTTCTTTGTGATGAATAATGGGGGTGGGTGGTTTTAGTTTGCATGAGTATAATCTTGATGGCATATTTCAACTTTCTGATATTTGTGATCTCTTTTACATTTCAACCATCCATATTGATAACTTACCTTTTGCCTTCTCAACCATCAAAATTAATTTAAAAAGATGAATATACTATGGGAATATTTGGTGTTTATAAATATAGTTTGGAGTCTTCCAGTTTGAACAATTGTTTGGATTGATTTGAGTAAGAAACTTTGATACTTGAAGCACTTATTGATGTCTGATGCAGGACGAATCACTAATCATGTGTATGCTTGATAACCACTGTAAGTCAACTACCACCATACCCATGAGTAGACTGGAGAGGCTTATAAGGGAAAGAAAGCTAAGACGGTCCACCAGGTCTTCTCAATCTAATGAAGAAACGAGAGACAATAATGGGGATGTGGACACTTTTGGAAACATAAATGACCTGTATCTATCCAACGGTGAGAGGGGATACCGAGAGGGTGATTTCATTGAGGGGAATGCTTCAGCAAAACATCTGAATGATGGCTGTGAGAAACAGGATGGTCGAGTCCCCAAACAAAGGTTGATAGTTGTGGCCAACAGGCTCCCTGTGTCTGCAATTAGAAGAAGCGAAGACTCATGGGCTCTTGAAATAAGTGTGGGAGGCCTAGTTAGTGCTCTTCTGGGTAAGAAATAGACAGTGGTGTCTGTATTTCTGTTGTGTATTCAGAACCATTTGCCAATTGTTTTGCCTATGCCTAATTCTGTTGTTGTCTTACTATGACACTTGCTCTTCGTAACTGCATAGTCATGACCTTTTATCAATGATGAGTCTTAGGAACTTGTTGAATTATATCCTCTTGAAGGTGTCAGTGAGTTTGAAGCTAGATGGATAGGATGGGCTGGTGTAAATGTTCCTGATCAAGCCGGACAGAGGTCGCTAACTAAAGCTCTAGCTGAAAAGGTTCGTATACATGGATTAATCTGAAACTGTTATTAACGTCTAACATTTCATGTTATTCTTCACTGGAACATTGCCTTACATCACCTAATGACTGAAACTTATTCTTCTAACTACTGCAGAGGTGCATCCCTGTGTTCCTCGATGAGGAAATTGTTCACCAATACTATAATGGTTACTGTAACAACATCTTATGGCCTCTTTTCCACTATCTTGGGCTTCCACAAGAAGACCGCCTTGCAACCACGCGAAGCTTCCAGTCTCAGTTTGCTGCGTACAAGAAAGCAAACCAGATGTTTGCTCATGTTGTCAATGAGCATTACAGGGAGGGTGATGTGGTTTGGTGCCATGATTATCATCTGATGTTTCTCCCGAGGTGCCTTAAAGACTATAACAACAAAATGAAAGTGGGTTGGTTTCTCCACACCCCTTTCCCCTCATCTGAAATTCATCGAACATTGCCGTCAAGATCAGAACTGTTAAGATCTGTTCTTGCTGCTGATTTGGTTGGGTGAGTCCCATTATTTTTAGCAAGTTTCTATCTTTCCTCTGTATGTCTTGTTACATAATGGATAGGGGACAAATTTAGGACATATTTATGACAGAATTTCTAATTGATGAATAATGAGGGAACACTAGGAACTCAATGGTTGATAAATTTGATTGAAGCTTAGCGTCTAAGATAATTCCCCTAGAGCTATGTAGTCGGAAGATGTACTAATACTGATGAACAGGCTGGGGTGTGATAACTACTAGGCAAGGGGACATCCCCGGCATGCCTTAGGTCATATCAGGGAAGCTAGAGCACTGAGGAACATATATGGCAATGTTACCCATGGATAATTTAGGTATATTTAATGTACAAGTTTCACATGGACTTTCATGTTCTTAAAACATTCAATGCCCTACGAATTGAAGAGCCAGAATGTCAAGTATAAAATTCTAAGTGTTTCATGCATCTGTCCTTGTTAAACTTTGTCCATGAAGCAAATAACATAGGATGTTACATTCTTCCTAACTTGTTAAGATCTCACACATATATATGTTGTGGTGTTTGCTCTCAGATTTCACACATATGATTATGCAAGGCATTTTGTAAGTGCATGTACTCGTATTTTGGGGCTTGAAGGCACACCTGATGGTGTGGAAGATCAAGGAAAGCTCACTCGCGTTGCTGCGGTATAGGCATATGGAATAGCAGAATTTTCCCTTCTTACACCTCATGCTTGCAACAGAATTGCAATGCACATCATTTCATGGCATTATTAAGACTAATTCATTAGGACTTCTGATCTACAGTTTCCAATTGGTATAGATTCTGATCGGTTCATTCGAGCGCTTGAGCTTCCACAAGTGAAGAATCACATCGAAGTATTGAAAGAGAGGTTTGCTGGAAGAAAGGTACACATGGCATGTGCTAGGACGATAGTCACTGTTGCGGACTTATGTTTACTCAGTATATTATATGTGGGATATAATGTTTGAACTTCTACAACACTGTCTTTCTGTAAGTTTGTAATATCATCCTGATGAGCTATATTAGCCAATCTGCATGTCTTTCATTGTGCCCTCAGTCTCAATATAATGGAGGTTTGGATATTGGATTAGCTTTCTTTGGACTTTGTCTTGGTGTTGGTTAATTCTATTTCTTAGTCGCTAATGCTGCTTTTATGTGTTTGAACAGGTAATGCTAGGAGTTGATCGTCTGGATATGATTAAGGGAATACCCCAGAAAATTTTGGCATTTGAAAAATTCCTTGAAGAAAATCCAATTTGGCGCGACAAGGTAGTTTTAGTACAAATTGCTGTACCAACAAGGACAGATGTTCCTGAGTGTATGTATCCTCATCCTTTATGCTCAACTGTAGTGAAGTTGGTAATAATAATCACTACTACTTTTACTAGTGTTTCTACATTTTTTATATGTTTTAGGTTGTATATTTCAGAGAAAGAAAGAGAAATAGATCTGAAATCAAGACTTTTTTTAAGGTTATTTGGAAAAAATAAAAGTCTTATCTGTTTTAACTATCAACTTTCCCATCAAGCTTTATACGATTTGCAGCAAAATTTGATTTATCATTGAATGCTAGTGGAAAGACTTTTTCAGAATTTCCATTTAATTCTTTTCAAAATAATAAAATCTCCACCCTTCTATAACAAACATTTATGGCCTCAGTACACAAGTGGGACAGAGAAGATGGTTTTACTGTGTTGGTTAAAGAATCCGTCAACTGCATGAAGTATTGAAGGAATTGCTCCTATTGGATGTATTCTTGTGCCAAAGCTCACAATTTCACTTGGCTCCAATTTAAAAGCCTTACCTGTTTCCAATGATTTTATTCTTGTTTGATAGTTGGTTGTCTTTTCTATCTCCCCCTTCCTTCTTTCAGAATCTGCATTTTATATAGATAATCTGTAGCTTATTGTTTATTCTTTGTATCTGGCAGATCAAAAGCTGTCATCCCAAGTTCACGAAATAGTTGGAAGGATAAATGGAAGATTTGGGACTCTTACAACTGTTCCGATACATCATCTAGTGAGATTGCATGCCTTAAACCAACTGATTTTAAGAGTTGAATTTCATATTGACATAATCGTCATAAAGTTCTGTTAGTTTCGAAGATTGTCCTTATGAACAAGGACTATCGGGCTACATATCTTTGCTTAGTCAGTTTTTTATTTAACAAAACGACAGTGTGAAGGTGTATAGTAATAAGTCGTTGATTCACATGGTAAATCTCCACTCATCTACATTGGAGTGCTTTATTCCTCGCATTGGATGGGTGGCTAATTTGCTGGACCAAGCCATCTTTGAAGTCTAGCATGGGTTTAATTCTGATAAAATATATTTTTTAAGAAGTAAAACACGAAGTTCAATATAGGAGAGGAAGAACAATAAAAATTAAGAAAATAAAACAATAGCATGCATGGGTTTCGGATAGTTGCAACTGCTTTATAATGTTTAACATGTCACGCATATAAGTATGGAAATTGGTAACACTATTAATTGTTTTACGTCATTTCTTTTTTGATTGTTTAATTTCTCTAAGTTATGCCTGTTGTTTGGGTCAAATCTTATTGCCTAAACACGGAAACAGGTTTTTTTTTGGTTTAATGTAGAGCTTAGATAGAATAACATGAGAATGTTTTGGGGATTTTCTTGTAAGTTGTAGTTGCATGTACTGCATCTAATACAATTTTTAAATTTTTTTGCAGGACAGATCTCTTGATTTCCATGCATTATGTGCGCTATATGCTGTCACTGGTACGCATTTTCTTGACTTTCGTCCCTGGTTTATCTTTGATTGCTCGGCTTGGTCCGGAAAGCATCCAGGAAAAATAATTTAATGGAACAAGCAACTCCAATGGGTGAACTTACAATGTAATCAGGTTTTGAATCAGGTTTTGCATGACTTTTCAACATGTTACGGCGAAGACATGTTTACCATCAACCTGCATTTAATTAGATTTGTTGCTGGAAGCACAGATACTTGTATGGAGTTACAGAATATATTGCCTGACTGAGAACATTTTAAAACTATTCTGATCATGAAGCAGAATCAATTGCCTAATGACTGATGGCACCATGGATTTGTTACTTCTGCCTTCTTTTTTTGGTTTCCGCTTTTGTTTTTGGTTTTGTCCCGTCCTTCTGGTTGTTTCTTAGGAATGATGAAACTCACAAGGTCGTCTCTTGCAAGTTTGATTGCACTTGGTGTCAAAACATAAAGCCTTGAACGAATGAGTTAATGACAAAATTACAGCTATTGAGTCATCTGTCCCTTGTGAATAAGCTACCAGCCTGTTTGAATATTACCTTTCAGAATGATCACTCCTTTTACAATCAAATATTTCATCATTATATATATTAATTACATTACATTGTTCTCCACCTTTTTACTGTTGAACTTTACTTTCAGATGTTGCTCTGGTTACATCTTTAAGGGATGGAATGAATCTTGTGAGCTATGAGTTTGTGGCCTGCCAAGACTCGAAGAAAGGGGTCCTCATTCTAAGTGAGGTAATTTTTGTATAATTTTTTATTTGGCAAGTACTTTGACCTTAGTTCTTTCACAAGATTGGTAACAGCTTATGTGGATGTCAACTATAAATCATTATATTTTGGCCAGTGGATTTGTTAATTTTGCAGATGTCTTGCTATCCTCCGCAGAAGTAAATTTTTGTTAGTATATCTGATATCCCCAGATTTCTTTGTTATTTCAACTCCTTTCTTTAATTTGCCGGATACTCGTTAAACGGACTGTTATTTCCAGACTATTCTACCTTCAAATCTTACAATCGCCAACACCACCAGAAAATATTAGGCAGAATAGAACTATTTATGAAACTCTCTTATTGGCATCTATTGGTAGATATTACAGTTTCTTGCCTGCATACATGAGGAGCCTCTAAGGAGCATTTTTTATTATTTCATGAAATCATTTGTTCCCTTGTTTCTAGAGTTGTGCTATTAGAAACTGAAAGCTCCTTCAACTTTCATGAACTGGTTCCTTTTTAACCTGAAATTGATGCAGTTAGTGTCTGATTTTAGGGGGCTGCAATTATTTCATTTTCATCTACTCCCTTGATCAGTACAGCCAATTCTTACTTTCTGAAGAAGAATGGGTATTGGAAACATAACTTGCATCTGCACCCATCTCAGTGAGTAGGCAAATGGCAAATTATGTTCTAAAACTGCTTCCACATAATTCTTTTATACTCGCTTTTGTGCTCTGCTCTGCAACACTAAGTTTATTAAACAGGTGAAGTTACAAAAGGATATCACAGGTATCTTCCTCTCGTTTTATGTTACTTTTTATATTTCATTAGAAAAAAGATACCTAGATTCACGATTCGTCAGCCCAATGCCGCCCATTAAGTCGCGGAAGAAGTGTGATCAATAGCTTGAATTACTTGTTCTATATTTCATTCAAATTTTGTGCTCTCTGTTTGTCAGTTTGCTGGTGCCGCACAGTCTCTTGGTGCTGGAGCAATTTTGGTGAACCCTTGGAATATTACAGAAGTTGCTGCCTCAATTGGTTATGCTTTGACTATGCCAGCTGATGAAAGAGAAAAACGACATCGACATAACTTCACGCATGTTACCACTCACACATCACAAGAATGGGCAGAGACTTTTGTCAGGTACACAGCGATTTTTTATTTTGTGCCGAAGCATATCTAAAACCAGGGATTCTTATATGTTTTTTGTTGACGTCTAGAGCACGTTCTTTCGAGATCCTTAATGTATACCCTGCTGAAGTGCTCTTTGACTTCATCTAGTAAAACCAGGTTTAAGTATTGACACTGCTAAAGTATTTCTCTGAACCAAATTCATTTTCCTGTATATAGTGAACTCAACGATACTGTTGTTGAAGCACAGCTAAGGACTCGGCAAATTCCTCCTTTACTTCCTAAAAGAGAGGCCGTTGACCATTATTTGCAGGCAAATAATCGCTTGCTTATTCTGGTAATTCATGTTCCTAAACTCGGATTTTACCTTCATTTTTTGATTTGTATTATGAACTTATCACCCTTCACCACAAAATATTTTCCTACATTTGTGTAATCAACATCCTGTCAAAACCACAAGGAATTCCTGGACTCTGTAGCATGTGGACACCAGCACACAGAACACTAATACACTATCCGTGGATAATTAGGCTTCTTTCATTTTGAAGCTTAATTAGGAAACCTTGAATGGATAATTTTTGTATTTTTCTTGAGCAACCATGTTTAGAATGACCAAGAAGGGTTCTCAAAAGGCGTGCTGTTAAATGTCTGATATTAGCTCCAACTCCTCATTTTCATACTGTGAATAGTCAGTAATTAGTGAAACCACAAACTAAACATCTCCAAGATAGCATTGTAATTGTGTCCACTTGATTGATCTTATGCCCACAGGGATGAATATGGACTATTATTGTATTTCTCTGTGCATATTGATGAACTTGTATTGAGATTCCTACATTTGTTGCAGGGATTTAATGCAACACTAACTAAACCAGCAGACACCCTAGGGAGAAGGGTTGATCAGTTTAAAGATATGGAGCCTAAGTTACATCCAGAATTGAGAGAACCCTTGAAAAGACTTTGTGCTGATCCAAAGACCACAATAATTGTCCTTAGCGGAAGTGACAGAAATGTTCTTGATGAGGTTTTTTTGCTTTCACTTACGATCAACTTTTCCATCACCAAATTCTACTTTGTTGACTGATGTATTCTGCAGAATTTTGGAGAATATAATTTGTGGTTGGCCGCAGAACATGGGATGTTTCTGCGCCTTACTACAGGAGATTGGATGACAACAATGCCGGAAAACCTAAATATGGACTGGGTTGACAGTGTGAAGGTTCTATGGATACATCTTCCTAGTGTGCATTACCTTTGTTTTATTTTAAAATCCTCATGCCAACTTCAATTGTTTCAGCATGTTTTCGAATATTTCACTGAGAGGACCCCCCGTTCTCATTTTGAGCTTCGTGAAACTTCCCTTGTATGGAATTACAAGCATGCAGGTTATTTATTTTTTATTGTTTTTATTTTAATTTCACACTCTAGCCCCTTTATACTCAACCACAAAAAGTATTATGATCAGTTTCTGCGCCGCGTCCTTCACTTTTTACTGTTTTGATGTTCTGTGAGCGTAAGCCCAGATGTTGAATTTGGGAAGCTTCAGTCGAAGGATCTGCTACAGCACCTATGGACAGGCCCAATTTCAAATGCTTCTGTTGATGTCGTTCAAGGAGCGAGATCCGTTGAGGTCCGAGCAGTTGGTGTAACCAAAGTGAGTCTTATGGTAATATTGCCCACTGTTTTATATTCTTAAAGAACTCTTCTGAGTTTTGTGCTTGACCCATTTCAGGGTGCTGCAATTGATAGAATCCTGGGAGAAATAGTTCATCACAATGATGAGAAGGCTCCAATTGATTACGTTTTGTGCATTGGCCATTTTCTACCAAAGGTGTAAACAGAAGTCGTAGAACTAGGAACTTTGTTTACATTTCGTTTGATGTTTCTTATGAACGACTGAGTAACAAGTATCTTACAAAGTGGAGAAAATGTTGTAGGATGAAGACATTTATACTTTTTTTGAGCCAGAGCTTCCTGCTGGACCAGCATCAAGAGCCAACTCTCTCAACAGATTTACTTCAAATTCAACAGGGCTTGCTGCATTCTGCCGCAAAGCTCCTTTACCTTTTCCAGCCCCAGAGAAGAAAGGCACCTCCACCTTGTGTAATGGCCACTGGTGGTCTAGGATGCGCGAGAGGATGACTATGCATGAAGGGCCATCGGTTCTTGATCTCAAGGGTGAGAATTACTTCTCATGTGCTGTGGGCAGAAAACGTTCCAGTGCAAGATATCTTCTGGGATCATCAAGTGAAGTTGTGTCATTGTTGAAGGAGCTAGCAGCTTGTCGGCAGTGACATTGTGCCATTAGACGATCAATAACCAGAGATGAGAATGTAGTCAGACAGGCGACAATCTCAAGTGTTAATTCAAATCAAGGAGGGTTACCATCATAGTTTGTACTCTAATCAACACGTGGTAAGTTATTAATTTCTTCTTGATGCCAATTGGCGTAGTTGAGGAAGATGAGTAAGTTATTAATTTCTTCTCCATGCCAACGCGATTGATGGTTATGGTTTATATGCTTGGACCGGCAGCTGAAGTTGAAGTTGCTCTTTGTTATCTTTTCCTGAGATTGTGAAAACCAAATAAACCATTTGGGCAATTGGGAGGGCATTTTCTGTGAGCTGATATTCTCTATTAATGTCCATAGTGGATTCAATGCCTAAAGTAATACTCTTTGAATGAAAGCAAACACATTTATACCAAAAGGATTGTTGAGATCTGACAGAGATAGCCAACATGGGATGCAGTTCATATCTGGGCTCTGGAGGTGAATGATCACTTTTTTACTTAATAGTAGCCTAATACTTATTATTGACTTCCTTTGATTTGGCACATACAAAGGTTCATCTTTATATTTGGTTGTTTACATGACTTTCAAAAGATAATGCATTTCTAATTCGTCGAAATAAATTTGTCGAAATATACTTGGTATATGCTCTAGTTGAATGTTATTCCACGATGGGTCTTATATGGGATGTGATGGGTGTTAAAAGGGTTTAATTGTTTAAATTCATTGTTGATTAATTGTATTACATCACCAATTACTTGTACATTTTTCTAACTTTTCACAATTTTTTTGTAAGAATAGATTCCCAAAACATATTTAGTGAATTAATATTTTCAAATTAACGAGAAACAAAAGGAATGTGAAGGGTTACCATTTTATATTTTCTTTGTTCGAATAAATCAACAATGTGTCGTTATATTATGAATTGTAATCAACATATCAAATATCAATACTTAATAATAAGTTATAATGAATTAAGAACTACTATTAATATAGACTTGTAAGGAGAAATTGGTTTCACAACTATTTGACTATGAATCGATTAATTTAAATTTATTTCGAGCCCAATTTATTTGAACGTGACCCAAATCAAATCTGTTCCATCCATTTGTCATCCTTACTTGTGCATTTGAAAAGAGATATTGGGGTTAGGTAATGAAGTTATATTTTACAAGTCACGACAATGCTGTCACATCCCCGGACCTAGCATGCTAATTTACCAAGAAACTAATATTGTAAAAGGGGAAATATCAATTTTTGCCCTTTAGATTAGTGATTATATCAATTTTAATTTCCCATGTTCCGACCTCATTAATTAATCTCAATTTTTTTTATTAAAATAATCAAAATCAGTCTCTTCTATAAGTTAACTGTCTA
This sequence comes from Sesamum indicum, assembly GCF_026168435.1. NCBI lineage: Eukaryota > Viridiplantae > Streptophyta > Magnoliopsida > Lamiales > Pedaliaceae > Sesamum > Sesamum indicum. The sequence continues at coordinate 17,527,711 of NC_142668.1, forward strand.
AATCACATACGCCATACGCAAAACAACCAATGAATGAATATTAGTAACGGCATTTTATTATATCTTTATTGTCATTTTTTTCTCCAAAACAACCAATTAATGGAGATGATTGACTTTTGATCGTTTCCAGAAGATTTAAAAATCAAAAGTGATGAGGTTGAAATATGAATGAGCAGCAAAATAGATTTAGTGAAGATTTGGCGTTGGGATAACTGAGCACGAGTGTATGGTAGCAAAGGTTGTCAGAATTATGTAAATGTAGATGGTTGACAATGTTGTAGTAATGGGGCTAAGTAAAGGGAGTTTGGGTGTGATTTGTAATAAGACTTTGGTGAAGTTGAAAGAGAAAGAAAGTTGGAATAGTACGTAGGTAAGAAAAAAAGACGGCGAAAGGGAAAAAAGAATCACACATAACCATACCCCATAGCCCCATTCCCTAATGCACGCCTTTGGTTTGGAAATTGGAATATATATACATATGGTGGTCCTTTCCTAATTCTCAGCCCCGCTACCCATTTCCCTTAAATCGTATTCACTAACAACGACTTTCCCTCCATAATTCAACTTCACACCATATCTAGCTATATCTAATTCTTGTTTGTAGTAGACAATTTATTATATCATTACTCAATATTACATTCAACTTAAAAGACTGATTCAGTACATGAATCGTAATTCAAATCAACAAATACGTTGGAATGAGATAAATAAATAAAAAAATATTACTTAAGAGTAGATATATATTCATTTTCATGAAACTCGAACCCACAATCTTAATAATTTAGCAATACCTCATTTGGAGTGGCATGATTGAGTTAAAACCGGCTTATTATTGTATCTCGATCTTCAAAAATCTATTTCCCATACTTTGTTGTCCTTTTCTTGATGACTTGCAGTAGTATATATTATTCCTAAAGTACGAACCAATTCAGCATTATATATGATTATTGGTCATATATTCTGACTTACAAGGGATATTTACATATATACATTTGTAAATTGAAGGACGACATTAAAATGGAATATCCTTATCTTGAAATCAACTTTTTATCTTGCACGACTTCTTCACATATGAGTGTAGGCTATGTAGTATGTATATTCCATTCATATCATATATATATTTAAAAAAAGCTAAATTAATAATTTCATATACTAATAATTCTTAATCTCTCTCTCTCTCTATATGTATATATATATATATATACAGAAAAACCAATACATTGTAATTAAATTAAAACTTAATCAAAGGGAGACTCCATATATAAACAGTCTCCTCGTAACAAGAAACACCATATATATGCATGATCATATTATTTCAAAACTCAATAATTAGCATTTGATTTCAATTCCATAATTTTCGTAACTGGATATTGATAGAGTTCCAATTATTTCGCCCTTAATTACCCTAATAAAAATAATAATATTACTGGGCTTAATAAAATTGAATTCTAATTCATAACTCGTCCATGTAAATTATCTATTTTCATCCAGAAAAGAGAAATAAATAAATAAATAAATAAAGAATTGAAGATAACCATCCATCCGAAAATTAATATAAACGGATTTATACCGAAAAGATTCAAGCAAATTAAGATTCTGTTGCAAGATATCCCTATAAATATTCAGCGTATAAGTTCAATATTCCGTGCCCCTTATCCTCTAACCTTTTCAACTATGGAGAATCTTCTTCATCGTCTATCTTTTTTCCTATTGATTCTTCTTCTTCCTCCTTCTCTCCTGCAGGCTTCATCATCTTCTTCATCCCCCCCTCATCACAAACAGGTTCATTTTTGTCATAATGCAACAATTCATTCACTATCTCATCAACACAACTGTATGTATATATTTAGTACTTTCAGAAGACATTTTAGTACTTATGTAGAAGGCTGTATATGTATTGTTTGTGACAGGTATACATAGTCTACTTCGGGGAGCATAGTGGAGTGAGAACGTTCCAAGAAATTGAAGCAAGCCATCATTCATATCTACTGTCTGTGAAGGAAACTGAGGAAGATGCAAGAACTTCTCTTGTTTACAGTTACAAGAACAGCATCAATGGCTTTGCTGCATTTCTCACTCCGCATGAAGCTGACAGACTTTCGGGTGGGCTAAATAAGTTTAAATATCTATCAATTAGGGTTCTGTTCTTTGTGTGAGTTTGTGTGAACATGTGAGCAATAATACTGTTAATTGATTTGGTCTGAATTTGACAGAGATGGAGGAAGTGGTGTCGGTGATCCGGAGTGATCCAAGAAAGTACTCAATGCACACGACGAGATCATGGGAATTTGCTGGTTTGCGAGAAACAACAACAGGGAAGAACTTGGAGAAGGAAGATTTACTGATAAAATCCAGATATGGAAAAGATGTTATTGTGGGCATGTTAGACAATGGTATACATATATATATATATATATATATATATATATATCTTCACTTGGTTTGCAATGAGAGTTGAAATTCCAATGTTACAATGCACGTGAATTTTGTCCTTACATCTGCGAGCTTGTGCATATCTAACACGTACGGATTCGGTGTGATGAATATCTATTTGGTGTTGTTGATGATGATGATGATGATCAGGTGTGTGGCCGGAATCAAGAAGCTTCAATGACGAAAGGATGGGTCCAATACCACATTCTTGGAAAGGAGTTTGCCAATTTGGTGATTCCTTCAACTCATCACACTGTAATAGGTGAGTGTTTCTTGGTCTACTGGTGGTGTTGCTACAGAACAGATGGATGCTGTCTTTTCTCTTAAATGTTTATAGAAAAACGTTTTCTGGAAACAGTAAGAAGTAATTCTCAGAAAAAGTAAGAAGAATCGAAAAGCAGCAATTGGCCCTACATCAATGTCGTGACATGCATCACCTTAGTTGGCTTAATTTGTTGTTTTGTTTATCTCGGAAAACGCTGATCCGTGATTTACTGAGACCTTGCGACCCTTCTATTGCTGTTCTACTTGTCTTGTATATATATATATATTATATAATATAGTATATGCTTGTCTGTTTCAATCCAACATAAAAATGATCTGACAGGCAGTTATTACATTATGGCTTCTTGCACTGCCTGGCATCTTGTGAGTCTCTTAGGTTATTCAACCAAAGAAATGATGAAAAATTATGATAATGATGTCATATTTCTTCACAAGCAATTTTTGTAATATGCTTAGACTTTGTTACTTGATCACCTAATTTTTCCAGGAAGATTATCGGCGCCCGATATTACATCAAGGGTTATGAAGCATACTACGGGCCGCTGAACAGAACACTGGATTATCTCTCCCCTCGAGACATGGACGGTCACGGGACCCACACATCTTCCACGGTGGGTGGCCGGAGGGTTAACAGTGTCTCCGCCCTTGGAGGGTTCGCCTCAGGTACTGCCTCAGGCGGCGCCCCACTGGCTCGCCTGGCAATTTACAAAGTCTGCTGGGCTATTCCAGGCCAAGGCAAAGAAGGCGGCAACACCTGCTTCGAAGAAGACATGCTCGCCGCTATTGATGACGCCATTGCCGACGGGGTTGACGTTTTGAGCATTTCAATCGGAACCAGGGTGCCCGTAGGTTACGATGAGGATGGCATAGCAATCGGGGCGCTTCACGCCATCAAGAAAAACATCGTGGTGGCCTGCAGCGCTGGAAATTCAGGGCCTGCCCCGTCTACCTTGTCTAATCCTGCTCCCTGGATTATTACGATCGGTGCAAGCAGCGTGGATAGGAAATTTTCAGCACCGGTTGTTCTTGGAAATGGCGTCAAGATTATGGTAGTTTTTTCACTACTTTATAAATCAGCCATTATTTTTTGTAAACAATTGGATCAGTTCTTGTAAGACGAATGTCTGATTTCGCAGGGCCAAACTGTAACTCCATATAAACTGGAAAAGAAGCTGTATCCATTAGTTTATGCAGCTCAAGTAACCAACTCTGATGTGCCCAATAACATATCCGGGTTCTCTCTCCTTTTCAAGTTCATCATCTTTTTGTTGAAGAAATAATAGATCATTAAAATTATTTAATATATATTAATTGGATTCTGCAGGCAATGCTTACCTGGATCTCTTTCTCCTGAGAAGGCCAAGGGAAAGATCGTGCTGTGTTTGAGAGGAAACGGAACCAGAGTTGGAAAAGGTATGGAGGTAAAAAGGGCTGGAGGGATCGGTTTCATCTTGGGCAATAGTAAAGCAAATGGGGACGAGTTAGCAGCTGATGCCCATCTTCTTCCCGCCACTGCTGTTAATTACGGAGATGCTCTCAAGATTCTTAACTACATCGAATCTGCGAAAGCCCCAAAGGCGCATATTGAACGTGCTAAGACGGTGTTAGGTGCCCAACCAGCACCATTCATGGCTGCTTTCTCCAGCAGAGGTCCCAACACGATTTCACCTGATATTCTAAAGGTAATTAAGTTAATTTTGAGTAGCAATGGGCAATTATTTAACTCAATGTGGATGCTAAGTATATGGTTTGTTCACCAGCCGGATATCACGGCTCCAGGGCTAAATATATTGGCAGCATGGAGCGAAGCATCTTCTCCAACAAAGATGGCAGAAGATCATCGAGTTGTGAAGTATAATATTTTGTCCGGCACGTCCATGTCTTGCCCGCATGTGGCCGCGGCATCTGCTCTTCTCAAGGCCATACACCCCAGTTGGAGTAGTGCTGCCATAAGATCTGCTCTAATCACCTCTGGTATTTACATCTATCATTAAGATAAAAATAGAGCTGGAATTCTCATCCTCAATCATAATTATTCATTTGCAGTGAAAATCTTATGATTTGTCTTGCAGCCGGGCTGAATAACAATGAGCATAACCTCATCACTGATGCATCCGGCAATTCAGCAGACCCTTTTCAATTTGGTTCCGGTCATTTCAGACCCACAAAGGCTGCTGATCCAGGTCTTGTATACGACGCCTCCTACAAAGACTATCTTCTCTTCCTATGCAGCAGTGGATCCAAAAGTCTTGATTCTTCCTTCAAGTGCCCGAAAAATTCACCGTCTCCAGTTAATCTCAATTATCCATCCCTTGCAATACCCAAACTCAATGGCAGCGTTTCTGCTATTAGGACAGTAACGAACGTGGGCGGCAGCAATAGTGTTTATTTCGTCAGTGTAAAACCTCCACCAGGAATCTCCGTCAAAGTATCACCTCCCATTCTCTTCTTCAACCGTGCTGGGCAGAAGAAAAGCTTCACCATAACCGTAAAGTTAGATAACGGTATTACAGCTGACAGCATTGAGAAGGACAAGTATGCATTTGGATGGTATACATGGTCCGACGGAATTCACAATGTCCGAAGTCCCATGGCAGTTTCAGTAGCCTAGTTTTCTGTTTCAAAGTTTTTCAGGCGGATATCTGAGAAGCATTGACTGTATAGGTTTTACTTACACCGCAACTCCAATAAAATTTAAAGATAAAACTATCGTGACAGTATTGAGTCCATTGATTGGGACCTCATTCCATATTTATTGCAACATAGAAGAAACAAAAGCAACTGATGTTAACAGAGTGGATGACAAATATAACAACATGATTAAACAACAATTAGCTCCGCTGGACTATAATACTTGTTAAATAAAATTGAGATGTACAATCAGCCGATGCTTTCAGATTCAAATTTGTTTTCAAACAATGAATTAGTGTTAGTGATGGCAATAGAATGGATTTGCTTGGATCCAGACTTGCCCCGATTGGGAACACCCATCCCCACCCTGACTTTGTTTTTACTTTTTATAATTTATTTAAATTAGTTAATAATATATAATTGGTATAATTATTTATATTCATATAGATATCTAAATGTTGAAGTTAAATCTTAGTATATCAATATTGTATTATGTTTTAATTTTATTTTTCAATTTAATAAAACACCCTCAAACTTGAAGAAACAAAAAGGGCTCATTTTATATTAGCAAAAAAGACATAATTATCAATTTGAGTGCAAAATTGGGAGAAGAACAGCAGGAAAAAAAAAAAAAAAAGTTATTTTGCACTCACGATTCGTGATACACGCCTTTCGTTAAGTTTTTAGAAAAATCGGAGCAAAAACACGCCTTTCGTTAGTTTTTAAAAAAATGGGAATTCTGCTCAGGGTTTTACAAAATAGGGGGTTTTTTAAAATACTTGGGGTTGGTTTAGCCATTTTTAAAAAACAAAGGGAGTAATATGGAATTTGGCCATTCTTTTCCCCTCCAAAAAAAATAATTTAAAAATCAAAATTACAATTTAAATTATTTGAAAACCAAAATTTCATAAATGGCCGTGTTTGAATATCAAAATTGTATTCATCCCGAATAATTGATGTGAGTGATTGTCAGATGGAAGCAAAACCTGAGAGGAAGAAATCTGGGTATCTATTAAGTGGTTTTTGGGCTTCGACTTTGGGCTTTCTAATTAAATATAATCCATTTGAAAAGTAATCAGCCCAAAACTTAGTCTGGCCTCAATGCTCAACCTAGTCCGAATTGGGTCCGTGTCCAATTTCAAACAAAAATGGATAATACGGGGGGGGGGGGGGGGGGGGGGTGTTGGAATAAACTAAAATTCTGTGCTTTACATTCAAGAGCGTCTAGAATTACTTCAATTTTTTTAATTACACCTTGCATTGACCCCAACTATTAGTAGACCCGTATGCAACAATATATAAAATTATACATATCCGTTTCAATTAAAAATAATAATTTCGACTTTCTTATTATTATACAAAGACTTTTGACATTCAATTATCAATAAATAAAGTACGGGTGATTTAGATATGATTTAGAAGTTGACTAAATGGTGTTATCCATGAAATGGTATGATTTAGAATAAATAAATGATCAAGTCAATTATCAATGAAAAAAAAGCATTATTGAATAAATAAATGATCAAGTCAGAATGCTGTTGGTGATGAAATGGTATGATTTAGAAGTTGACTAAGGAATGTAATTAGATTAATTAAAGTACAGAATCTGAATTTTTAGTCTGCAAGCGGCAAACATTTTAATGTTTCCGAGGAAACTACTTCTGAGAAGATGAAATAAATCTGAATTGTATCAAGTATAAACCTTAAATTAAACATCCTTAAAGTGGGCAAGTTGGACTTTTATAAAATAAAGAATTAAAATTAAATCATGGTGATCAGTTTAATTTACAAGTTAAAGGAATTATTCAACCTTGATTTGTGAGAAGCTGAAATAGTCTAATGAATAGCTTTTTTCTACTCCATATGGGAATGAAGGCATGAATCCCACTCCGTACGTTTCAAATATATAATTAAGATAGTTCTATGCCTAGAATTGTATATAAATCTTGACGAACCAGCTGGAAGAATAATAAGGCAAGTTGGTTCGAGTTCAGGAAGAATGAACAATCAGTACTATGTCGTCCTCATTGTATCCCTTCTAATTCTACTTGTCAATGTCTCAACTTCATCTGCTCAACGACAGGTTTTGCTTTTTATCATAATTATTGATTCTACCAGCATAGCCACCTATTAAGGTTTGAGGTACGTACTGATCGATCAAGTCTTTAATTTGCCACAGGTGTACATAGTTTACCTGGGAGAGCATCGGCATAGCCATAGTCATAGCGGGAAGCAAACATGGGAAGAAATAGAAGAGATGCACCACTCGTATTTGCAGGCTGTGAAGGGGTCCAAGGAGGAAGCAAAAGCCTGCATTATTTACAGCTACAAGAACGTCATCAATGGCTTCTCGGCCTTGCTCACCCCTCAAGAAGCCGCTACAATATCAGGTGCTAGCTAGCTTGCCTGTAAAAGGAAAATTCTAATTTAGACCAAATTTCACTTGTATTTAAATAAATTATATGGCAAGTGTAATATATTTACTGTGTGTATAATTCAGAAAAAGTGATGAATTATATGAAAAATATATCACGCTTGTTTTTTAATTGATTTGTATAAAAAAAATACTGTAATTAAAATTATAGGATGAAATGGTAGTGTATTAAATTTGTTGGTTTAATTTAATTGTTGGGCAGAGATGGAGGGTGTGATTTCAGTGTTCCATAGCCACCCCACAAAGTCAAGGCTTCACACAACCAGATCATGGGATTTCATGAGCTTGCTCGAAGCTAATTGGGATGCTACACGACGACCTATTAATCCAGGCCGATTCTTGCGTAGAGCTGGATATGGCAAGGATGTCATTGTTGGGGTATTGGATAGTGGTAATTAATATAAATGCGCATATAAATAAAAAAATAATTGAATAAGATATATATATAACAATTTACTATGATCCTTTTCTGTTATTTTATAATTTGTAATAGTGAAAATCTTATCTAAATTATAATCTTAATTCTTTCATCAGGCGTGTGGCCAGAGTCTCAGAGCTTCAATGATGAGGGGATGGAACCTATTCCATCATCGTGGAAAGGGATTTGCGAGAGTGGTGTGGCTTTCAATTCTTCTCATTGTAATAGGTGTATTTTTATTCTAATTTCAATAATAATTCTTTGCATTAAATGCATTTTTTTGTTTTGTAACTTAGCTTATTTGATGTTTCGTCCTTTAATTCTTGGTTTTATATTTTTTTTAATATTTGTAATTTTAATTATTATTCACCACGTACGGTGCCATTTGAAAAAAAAGAAGAAAGAGAATCTAAGAGTTGGCATATTATTTGACAGGAAACTGGTAGGAGCGCGCTACTATTTGAAAAGTTACGAGGCCAATTTCGGGCCCCTTGACCCGAAACTGGACTTCCGATCACCGAGGGACATCAATGGTCACGGTACTCACACGTCATCAACCATAGGTGGCAGGAGAGTCCGCAATGCCGCCGCAATAGGGGGTTTTGGCTACGGAACCGCCACCGGGGGCGCCCCACTGGTGCGTCTAGCCATCTACAAAGTCTGTTGGCCAATTCCAGGACAAACACCGGTGGAAGGAAATACATGCCTGGATGACGACATGCTTGCCGCTTTTGACGACGCCATCGCCGACGGGGTTCAAGTGATAAGTGTTTCAATTGGGAGGAACACTAGCACGCCCTACATCCAGGATGGTATTGCCATTGGATCGTTGCATGCCGTGAAGCGTAACATTGTGGTAGCTTGTAGTGCTGGGAACTCAGGTCCTACGCCGTTTACCGTCACGAATGTTGCTCCCTGGATCATCACTGTTGGAGCGAGCAGCATAGATCGGGTCTTTTCGTCACCTGTCCTGCTTGGAAACGGCGCCCAAGTACAGGTTTGTATATAGTAATTCCTTTTTAAGATGAAAAATAAGGGACAATTAAGACAGTATTTTGCATAAGTGTTTGATATACTATAAAAGTATGCATAAATTTTGAAAAGTAACATTAAAGTTATATTTTATATTACAAAGTTCCTCACTAGTAAATTCTTCTAATTGATATCATTAGGGACAATCAATCACTCCATTCAAGAAGGGGACGTATCCCCTTGTTTACGCAGCAGATGTAGAAATTCCAGGCACCACGACAACTCTTACAAATGGGTTTGGACTCGTTCATTTTTCCTTTTTTTTTAATGATCGATTATAATTACATTATGTATCTTTTGTTTGAACAATATTTTACAGACTATGCCTTAATGGTACACTCTCACCACGTCTTGTGAGAGGAAAAGCTGTTTTCTGCTGGAGAGGAGATACTTTCCAGGCACTGGAAGTGCAAAGAGCGGGTGGCGTAGCAACTGTGCTTGGAAACGTGTTTGACGGAATAGGGGTCATCGGCAGGCCGTATTTGATTCCGGGGACTGTCGTCCCTTCTAATCAAACACTCGGTATTTACAATTACATTGCAACTCATCTAAACCCCACAGCAACTTTGACTCCAGCAAAGACTTTGATAGGCACCAAGCCAGCTCCATTCATGGCTGCTTTCACCTCCAGAGGCCCTAACTTTATCGAACCCAATATTCTAAAGGTACCGCAAATTAATTGCACTAACATCCTTTAAAAGCTTATACGTTTTACATAATTTTTTAACAAAGTACTATATATGATCTTCATACATTAATTATTTCTTGTATTTGCAGCCTGATATTACCGCTCCAGGGCTGAATATTCTGGCAGCCTGGAGCGAGGCTTCTTCTCCTCTAAACGTGCCTTCCGACCGTCGAGTTGTTAAGTTCCAAATCGATTCTGGAACGTCTATGGCGTGCCCTCATGTCGCAGCAGTAGCTGCACTTCTCAAGGCCATACATCCAGACTGGAGTAGCGCGGCTATAAGATCTGCCCTTATGACCACCGGTAAATTGCATATACAGACCTACTTTGGGTTAATCATCGTCGAAAGCAATTGAGTTGATGAAAATTGTATTACATTCTTTTTCCTGTTTGCAGCAAAACTAAGCAACAATGTAGGCAAGCCAATAACAGATTCACTCGGAAATACTGCTACGCCATTTCAATACGGGGCAGGCCACATCCAGCCATCAAAAGCTGCTGATCCGGGACTCGTATATGATGCTTCTTACACTGATTATCTCCTGTTCCTGTGCAGCAGCAGCAGTAATTTACTGGATCCATCTTTCACCTGCCCCCAAGTTTTACCTTCTCCGAGCAATTTTAACTATCCGTCACTTGCAATTTCTAATCTGAGAAGCGTTTTGACGGTCAGGAGAAGTGTTACAAATGTAGGCATGGGAAACTCGACGTATTCAGTAACGATCAATCCGCCACCTGGTTACTCGGTCCGAATTTCACCGGCAACCTTGTATTTCGGTGCAGCAGGGGAAAAGCAGAACTTCAGCATTACAGTGAGAGCTGGACGTGCTGCCAGGAGAAATGTGTTTGCATTTGGTTGGTATAGTTGGAGTGACGGGATTCATCTAGTAAGAAGTCCAATTTCAGTATCAAAGGCATAATTGGAATATTTCTCCATTTTGCCAGTTTAACGATTGTTGCTGGTCGTGCCGCTTTCTTTTCTTTCTTTCCAATTTTATTTTTATTTTTTCCTGTTTTTTTGGGTATTATGCTCCTCAATAATCATGTATTTGTAATTATCGAACCAAGCGCCAAATATTAAATGTAGAATATAACTTATATGTCGTATATATATAATAATTTTTTTTAATCAAATCAAATTTGGTCGAACCAAACCAATCACAAAATACTATAATATAATGAAGGATTTTGAATCCTTTGAATTTAAAATTATCTAAATAAATTTAAATAATTTATTATTAGGAATTTGAAATTCATCAATATAAATGCTCTATGATTGAATGAATCATTTAGCTTCAAAATCAAATACAAGAGTACTTAATTAATTAAATTTACATACTCTCAAATGGTGTATAACTTAACATGACATTTGAATTATAACTATTAATAAATTAAAAATACAAGAGCTATATAGTCTTCATTTTAATCAAGAAATATATCGTGGGCTCGCTCCACGTCCAGTTGAAAGTTCAAACTGATGCAGACTTCAGTCTTCATCGTTTCGTCGATTTTTTTTTTTTTTTGCTTTTTTTGGTCCATATGTATGATTTTATTTATTTGGTCAATTCTGTCTGGTACTCACTGGTTCATGTCGTAAATTGGAAACTTGGTAGAGAAATTATATTCTAGATTATATCTATAAAGGAGTTGAGTAACGGTCCATCGACTCGATAGCTTAGTCTCTTAGTCTAGGAAGTGAGTCGGGAATGTATATTGAGAAATTTTTACTTCGATCAAGTTGGGTCAGGCCTGAACCAATTATATGTCAACTGTAATATATTTATTGTATAATTGGTGTGTAGTTCAGAATAAGTGATCAATCACATGACAAGTGTATAATTTAAGAAAAAGTGATCAATCACATTATAAGTGTATCACATTAATTCGATTTCATCTAATTTAATTTGGATAAGATTTTTTCATGTATATTTGTGCATGCAAGCAATTCAATCAAGTTTGGTTGATTTGACCATACCATTTCACACAACTTTTCTCATACAAGTGAAGGATGATTTGGTATCCAATTCAAATCTTATATTATTAAATGATATTATATTTTATATTTGTAATTTTGAATATACAGGTAATCTGTATAATTTTTTTTCTTAAAATACACTGCTGCTAGAATTTTGCACAAATAATATGTATTTCTTATATAGAAAATTACAAATATATTACTATTCACCACATCTAATTTGAGAGGCAGATCTCAAGATAATCAAGGAGAAGGTCTCAGCCACTCAACTTTGAAAATTCTATTTTCATTATTAGAAGAATAGAAAATACGGGTCCCACCCCCATGATTACCATTGTTGGAGACGATCTCTCCAAGAATCGTTCAATCTTAAGAAACTTCGTCTGGGAAATAGTCAATCATATGTTCCATTTTCTGTCCTGAACACTATAAATTAGTCCTGACGGGTCACAGCATGCCGGAAATTAGTTAAGAAATCATCACCTGAATTTGCAGAGAGTTGTGGAAAAGATGAAGGACCCTTCTGTTGCACGACTTCTGTTCTTCCTCATCAATCTTCATCTCTCAGTTTCACTTGGCCAGCGCCAGGTTTTTGTCCAGTTTATTTCATGAATTTCATTGCCACGGTCCGCATAAGATATTTGTATGTAATAACATCCAATGTCCACAGGTGTACATCGTTCACATTGGATATCAGAGTGCAGGAAGAACACTGGTTGAGATTGAAGACGATCATTTCTCGTACCTAACATCTGTTAAGAACTCGGAAGAGGAAGCAAAAGCTTCACTTCTGTACAGTTACAAGAACATCATCAATGGCTTCTCTGCACTGCTCACTCCTGATGAAGCTGAGAAGTTATCCGGTAAATTAACGTAATTCTTTTGTGATGATAATAAGATGAAGTACTTTTTCACATGTTATGTTTCTTTTTCTCTGATCTTCTTTAAAGTTTTTCTTCCGATGTTTCGACAGACATGGATGGAGTTGTTTCAGTAATCAAAAGTGAGCCCACAAGCTACAGGACTCAAACTACGAGGTCATGGGAATTCACTGACTTACTTGCACGAGGGAATTCCGGGTTTATCAATGGAGACGACGCATCACTGTCCAATTATCGGAAAGATGTTATAGTTGGAGTGCTGGATACTGGTAACTGAAAATCATGTCTCCCTGGAGACAATCCTTTACATTAATCTCATCCAATTCATGCAGAAAAATAGATATATGGGAACCAAGAAACGGGCCATCCAGATAGAATATAAAATTACAGATTCAATTTAAAAATTTCTTTATCTGACAAGGTACCAAAAATAGTCCTTTTTTTCTGGCCATGTTCATGCCCAGAACAGATTCGGGCAACCAGAGAAAATGACTCACGTCACTCAAGCATTCTTAGTTGAGACCCCAGTCCTCCAAGAATTCGATGCGTCAAACACTCAAAGCTGACTCCATCACATAATATTATCATATTAATACGTAAATATCAATTAACCTATATTTAATTCACATATTGTTTTTGTCCGTTTATTTGAGCAGGTGTATGGCCCGAGTCACAAAGTTTTAGTGATCAAGGAATGGATCCCGTTCCACAATCATGGAAAGGAATCTGTCAGCCAGGGGTCGGTTTCAATGCATCCCACTGTAATAGGTAGTTTATTCTATAAGGTTATAGTTCTATATATGCTGCACTAGCACTGTGACTACTATATATATACACACACACAAGTTTGAATTCTTTTATTGAGGTTTAATTGGTCAATTTCCTCCAGAAAGCTGATTGGAGCCCGATACTACCTCAAAGGTTACGAGGCACATTACGGGCCCTTAAATGAAACCACTGATTTCCGGTCAGCACGAGACAGGGACGGCCATGGAACCCACACGGCCTCGACTGTGGCAGGCCGAGAGGTCCCTCACACCACACTTCTGGGAGGGTTCGCCAATGGCACAGCAGCCGGTGGAGCCCCCATGGCGAGGCTTGCAATTTACAAAGTGTGCTGGGCAATCCCGGGCCAGTCCACAATTTTTGAGAGCACGTGCCCTGGCGAAGACATGCTTGCAGCCTTTGACGATGCTATTGCCGATGGGGTTCACGTGATTAGCATCTCTATTGTGCCATATCAACTCTCGTCGTACAGAGAGGATGTAATCGCGCTTGGCGCCTTTCACGCTGCAAAACAAGACATTGTGGTAGTGGCGAGCTGTGGGAATTCAGGGCCCGCCCCATCTACAGTGAGAAATGTGGCTCCCTGGATCATTTCTGTTGCTGCAAGTAGCATTGATCGAGTCTTTAGTTCACCTGTCTTGCTTGGAAATGGAATGAAAATTGAGGTAAAATACTCTTAATTAAACAATTTTTATCCTTATTTCTATCTTCAAGTTTTCATATTATTATGTAAATTCAGGGCCAATGTGTAACCCCTCACAAGTTAAGCATGATGCATCCTCTGATTTATGCTGGAGATGCCGAAATCCCTGGCACAACCTATAGCGAAACATCCGGGTAATTATACATGAATCAGATATGAATATTACAGGATACAATAATAATCATGGTGGCATGAACTCTCATTGTTATATTTTCAGGCTCTGTCTTTCGGGTACTCTTTCTAAGGAGCTCATACAAGGAAAGATAGTTTTGTGCTTAAGAGGATATTCTACAAACGTGGAGAAGGGTTTGGAGGTGAGAAGAGCTGGGGGTCTTGGCTTTATTTTACAAAACCCTGTCGATGGAATCTCCATATCAGTTGATGCCCATGTGCTCCCTGGAACTGCTGTGCTTTCCAATGATTCAGCCACTATTCTAAATTACATCAAATCTAACAAGAACCCGACAGCAAGAATCGTTTCTGCCAGAACTGCTTTAGGCAGCAAACCATCACCTTTCGTGGCCGGTTTTTCCTCCACAGGTCCAAATGCTCTCGATCCCAGCATTCTCAAGGTACCTAACCTGTTGTGTATACATTTTAAGCATCCAACAAATATTCACATGAAATCACAATGTAAGGCCAAAAAAAACTTGTAATTTATGTGTTCATTTCTTGCAGCCTGATATAACTGCGCCTGGACTGAACATCTTGGCAGCATGGAGCGAGGCAACCTCTCCAACAAAATTGTTCGACGACAACCGGGTAGTTAAATACAACATTCTATCCGGCACTTCCATGTCCTGCCCCCATGTGGCGGCTGCCGCCGTACATATCAAGGCAGCACACCCAAATTGGAGCAGCGCCGCCATAAGATCAGCCCTGATGACCACCGCTACTCAAACCAACAACGTGGGCCTTCCAATAACTGATGGCACCGGAGATACGGCTGCCACTCCCTTCCACTACGGGTCGGGCCATTTTCGACCTGAAAAGGCCTTAGACCCTGGACTGATTTACGATGCAAGTTATACAGACTACCTCCTCTACCTCTGTAACTACAACTCTAGCAATCCAAGCATTGATCCATCTTTTACTTGCCCTGATGAAATTCCCTCGCCGACCGATCTTAACTATCCATCGATCGCGGTCTCCAATATCAGTAGCAGCGGCATCAGCATCAAGAGAACAGTAACTAATGTCGGTGGTGGAGCGAGTGTGTATAAAGTGAGAGTGGAAGCGCCGGCAGGGTACACGGTGGAGATTTCGCCGGATACTATGAACTTCAGCAGCTTTGGACAAAAGGAGAGCTTCAACATTTTTATTAGACCGGGGAGTGCAGGGCTTAGAACTGATTATGCATTTGGTTGGTACACATGGAGTGACGGGATTCATCGTGTAAGAAGTCCAATTGTTGTTTCATCACATTAGTCCAATGAATTTCTTTATTTTGCAACATGGATTTTTTTTCATCTTTAAATCATGTGTTAAAATCTCAATATAGGTAAAATAAATAATTCATAAATTTTTGCTAATTCATAAAAATATTTAAAGTTTAAAAAAATAAATAAAATTACAATTCATAATTTAAAAGAATTTTTTAAGGCAGCTTCCACAATAATTGGATGAAAACTTAATAGAATTTAATCGAATGGGCTCGTTATTAAACAGATTTAAAATTAGGATAGTATTTTGAATTTTTTTAAATAATATAAAATATTTATAATTATGTCAAATTTCAGTAGAAGTGGTCGTAGTATACCCTAAACACAATTATAAAATGGAGAAATTGTAATTAAGCTTAGAAAAACTCCACATTCTTGCTTATTATTTGGGCTTATAACGTCGTGTTGTTTTCTGATTGAAGCCCACCGCGCACACACCATTTGGGCCCTTCAATTTCTCAGCCTTCACATATTTATATTTGTGGAAATTTGATGTGTACCAATCGCTTACAATAATCATAGAAAAGTTATTATTCAAGTTTGCCGAATACAATCAATTATATGGTAAATAAAATATATTTATCATGCGAACGGTTTATGTATTAAAAAAATTGATCAATTATAAAATAACACACTTATTATAAAATTAATTAAATTTAATCAGACCTGATTAGAATAAAAAACAAAATCATACCCCATCTTGGTATTATTAACTATCATTATAAGTAAAAGATTTTAGGTGGAGGGAAATGTGATTGTGAAGATTAAGGTAGTAGGAGAAACGGAGACGACGAATGAAAGCGTTGTTGATAAGGGTGGTGTCATTATCTCCAAAACAAATATCGGCTGTGGATGCGGATAATGCCAATTTTTCATTACAACAATTACAATGTTACATGAAATGTCCTGTCATTTTCTTTCAAAAGCAATTACATGTACGTCAACACACACCCAATCACACCTTAGATACCTTCTCCCATATGGAACTACCTATTCCTCCATATCCAAAATTTTTATTTTTTCCGAATTTCCTACGATTCTTATTTAAAATAATTCGATTATAATCATTTTTATCATTTATCAATACGTAACAAAAACAATTACAACAATCATATCATGATTAACATATCATGTAAATAAAATCTAAACAACACCTACTATTACAATAGACAATATCTACTGTGCAGTAAACAACCTCTCACATATATCACGGAATTTGAATCGATGACTTCTGATATCATGAAACCTCAATTTCGTCAATTAAATTAGACCTCATTAATATAAACTATATATGTCTGTTACATTACAAAGTAGATGTTATCATTCAATCATTTTTCATCTCTATTTGAATTTGATTATTTAAGATGGAGTTTGGTTTATATTAAAAAGTCAAGAAAGAGGAAAAATGTTGATTGGGTGGGTTAGACTATGAACTATATTATTGGTGAGTTGCACTTTACAAAGGTGTGATTGGTACTTGCGTTATTGATGAATACAAGAAACTGTTACTGTCTTGAAATTAAATTTCAAAGCATAGGATAAGGTTGTAATTAACAAGTCAACTATCCTAGACATTAAGTATTAAGGTACGTGTGTGTGCCTATATTTGTTTTCAACCCAAAACTGCATAGTAGGTATTGATTCGATCGATGTTCCATTACGCGAGTTATTGTTCATTCTGATTTTTTTTTATCAGTCTCGCAATTTTGTCCTAAGAAAACATCTCATAAAAAAAAGGTCCGCCTACATTATATACTCCGTGTGGTACACTGAACTAAGTAAAAAATCACAAATGTAAAAATTAATTACCATGATTTATGTGAAGTGTGTGGAACATTGTAGAGAGGTCCGGGCGACCACATATGCTCTCACCAATTAAAATTATAATTTTCAATGAGCTCAATTTCAAACGTTGTCATTAATAAATATCGTATTCTTGTACGCATCAGTATGTTATGCGCATATAAAGGTGCCAATTTCTCTCTTTAATGCTAAATTTTGACCTGCTTTATTTACATTCCTATTAATAATTAATTACACAAATAATTAATTGTACTATCAAACTAGATCAATAAATAAAATCAATGCTTTAATTTTTCTTACATCCGCGTTAAACAAGACAAGGAATGTTGACTTTTTGAACAAGTCCTACACCGCTATACTTTTTTTCTTTTTTATAATTATATAATTTTCTCTTGAAATTTAATATAATTATAAGTAATTCTTTCGCGATTTGAAATATTACATCTAATATTCTGAACGTTTGTTTTTATCTAACAAAAAAGATTCATATGTCAGTCAAAATTCACAAAATTTGTTCATATAAGAAAATTTTTTGAATGAAAATTAATATATATTCCTAATTGACTTATCATAGACCAAACAAATTATTTCTAAACCAAACTACCCTTATGTATCTTTGCGCATTAATGCATGTGAGGAAGTACGTCTTCACTCTTATAAAGTTATTTGGCTTGCAATAAGTTTGTATGTCAGTTGGGGATAAATATGAATTTTCATTCAACTTTTTTGCTAATGTAAACAAATTTTGTCAATTTTACTAATACTTGAATCTATTTATTGGATGAAAATAAACATCAAAAAATTTATATAATTTTTTAAATCATAGAGACGTTCATGTATAATTACATTATATCTCATGAAATGACAATGTAATTATTCTTTCTTCCCTCTCCACAAACAAAAGTCTTTGTCCGCACGTATTAAGACCGTATTTGAGTACAAAATACGCAAGGAATACGTAGAAAACAAAATCATTTAAAGCCCAAGGCTTACATACAAGTCGAGAGCCAAAATTAAATAATTATTATGCAAAATTAATTTCAATTTCCTTTCAAACAAGAAAAAAAAAAAAAAAAGGTTTGTAAGAAAGAAATAGAGAGGCGGTGGGACCATATCTTGCACAGTGACGCCATCATCAATCAAAACTTGCAGTCACTACGACGACGATTTCACGTTCAATCATTCAATGCCTTCGTTCCCTATAAATTCCACCCAATTCCCATCATTCTCCACTCTTCACCTCCATCCATCCCCAATTAATATACACACTTTTTGATCTCGAAGAACAGGGAATCCATGGCGGAAGAATTCGAAGAATCCGAAGTTATATTTCGGGAAGAGGAAGTTGAGGACGAAGACAGCGATGATACTGAAACCGGCAGCGATTTCCAGTTGAGTTCCAGGGAATCCAGAAGCAACAGGGCGAAGAGGAAAAAGCTGAGCAAGAAGAGCTCGGTTCCCATTAACATCCCGGAAAATGTGTCCGGGAGATCAACGTGGTTCCGGTACATGGAGGAGGAAGGGGAAATGGTGCCGCCACACGTGATCGTGGGGCGGCGCGTGGCCGGGAAGATGATGGCATTTTCGGTTTGTACTGGGAACGGGAGGACTCTGAAGGGGAGGGATTTGAGTGAAGTGAGGAATTCGGTCCTCAGGATGACTGGATTTCTTGAGACTTGACTTTCAACCTCAGTCATCAACCTCAAACTCCCTCCCCAAAAACCAAAAAAGAAAATGAATGACGATCATTAAAATCGTTTCACTTTTAGATGTTATAGTGATGAACATTATTAATCGTGTTCTTGAAAAAGAATCATAACAATTCCCTAAAAAAGACAAGGAATTGAAAGGAACAAAAAACGTTTTGTATGATTAATTGTTATTCTTATATTCTTCATTTATCAAGAACATGTATATTGTTTGTGATGAAGTCGATCGTGGTTTAAACTTGTAATGATGATGATTCCAGGATGTAATTAGATTAGGTTTGTGTTAGGCTTTGCTGGTTGGACATTACGGCAGCAGTGAGTGCGGGGAGAGAGTTGGATGGTTTCCTGAAACCAATCGTCTGGTCTGGACAGTGCCCAACACCCACAGCTGTGAATGACAGTCCACATTTTATTTCATTTAAATATTTAAATTATCTTATGAATTTTAAAAAGAATATTTTATTTTATAAAATGAATATATGAGATCGTTCGCGTAAATGTAATCAAATTTTTTACAGTGAATTACAGTGTGGGTAATGTAGATGTGGATGTCTCTATACAATAACGTGTGGTGGATGTCTGTAGATACTATAATAATTAAAAATGGCGAGTGCCCAAGTCTACACGACACATACATATATACATATATATATATATACATACATATATTATTAATAATAATTATGAACATGCTGTAAATCTGAATTATTTTAATGATGCGTTGGATCTCTCCAAGTCTGCTGCTTATCTGATTTTCAGATCCTGTTCCCATGCATTTTTAACAACATTAATTTTGTCGTTTTGTTTTTCGAGCAGCGGTTGCTTCTTCTACCATGAGACATGGCTGCAAGAAAATCCTGTAGGGCAGCCGGGAATGAAGATTTATTACATACACATTTGAATTTTATTTTTAAAAAGAAAGGTGACGACATTTTTTTATTTATATTAATAATTAACAATAGTGATTCGTAGAATAAATTAATATTACACGTATCTAATCTAATGGGATTTAAAAATTCACATTCTTGATTTATTTATAGAATTTTAATTTTAACCACTAATATTATTAATATAGAGTTTTATTTATCTATTTTTATTTTAATTTTAACCACTAATATTAACAATATTTTTCTGTTAGAGTCTCATTTATTTATTTATAATGTAGTGAAATAGGGGATTAGTAGAGTTGTATGTAATGGATAGATATAGATAAATTGGTTCAGAATTGCAAATTCATGAGCTAATCTAATTTTCTGCCAGAATAGAAACATAACATACAACATACAGAAGAGGCCATCACAATGTCCTCCTCCTCCTATTACGTGTACAACATATGATCCACAAATCCCATTATTTATTTATTTCTACAAATTCATTATTATTATTATTTTAACTCATACATTTTCTATTTCTAGAAGGAATATTATTGTATAATAATAATAATAAAGAAATAAATAAATTATTTAAGGTAAGCTGATGAGGTGGGACATCTCTACTCTACTCAATAAACTCTCAAATCAGGAAACTAGAAGAATTTAAAATTATCATCATCAATAGTCAAACTCATTTTAAATTAATCTCTGGTTAATAAGACCTCTTTTTCTCTCTATGATGACTTAATCATATCTAATATAACCAAGACATGTGTATGCATGTGTGGCTGGTTGTTGGGGTGCAGCAAACGAAGGAGTTATAACCCATAATTTACAATTAATCGTAGCTCTATGATGTAAAATTTATGTTCAACTTACTTAAGGGCACGCAAATCCTACACAATTCTGCCTACTTAATTAGTATCATACTGTTTCAGCCCCGCAAGTTTGATAAACTTGGAATTGATGGTCACCCCTCTCTTTGGTGGTATTAGGCCCCAAGAACATTTTGAAAGCGACGTAAAACTACACCTATTTCCGTATTCTGCTGCCGTTGCTGCTTCTTCTTACAACTGGAGAGGAGAGGAGCAACACATATTTAATTAGTATGTAATGTAATGCAATTTACTACTACTAGTCATATCATGGTTAATTTGTGGTGATGATGTTTACTTATACCCACCCCTTTGTCTTTGAGACCATTCCTATTTCTGGATAAGATTGAATCATTCATTGACTATACTGATTTCCAACAAGTTCAAGAATTAAGCTTATAACTTACTTCTAACATGTTTTCCAGCAATAAAATGGGCATTCTCCCTTCTGTCAGCGTAACATACACAAATCATTTTTCTGCTGAGAAGCTCAACTTTTAAATCGTTTGATTCCGGAATTAGTTATATTCCAATTGTAAGTTATATAATAAAATTAGGAGAGGAACAATGTTGATGGATATCCAGGCACTTTAAATGAATTTAAGAACCATAGTCATCAATGCAGGTGGCCTCCCAGCACCATAAGCATGCGTTCCAAAAATATCCAACGAATGTCGAGACCTGAATATAAACAAAATGACATTACTACATGAAACTATTTTGTTAACCATCATAAAAGTAGAGGGAAGTTCAACTCACATGGATGAGCGACTGAAAGCCTGAAAGTTCGCTCCGCTGAATATTTGAACAGCATGAACGGTGATCAGGACAAGGAAATTCTCAACAATATGTTTAAACTTTTGTTTTATGACATCTGGATGCTGTCGGCTGTTTGGTGGGTGCATATGCAAATTTCCCCAGATCCATGTCCGCCGTTGAGCTTCATTACAATATGAGATACAACATTATAGATGCGGCAATCAAAGTACTTCCTTAGCAAACAACTAGAAAGGCATTCCTCACATAATTTACCTTTTGATGCAATTGTTCTTTATATCTTTGAGAGGTGCACGAAGACCACTAGCACGAGAGCCTGATGAGTTGTATCTGAATGACGATAGCACTGAGACAAATTTTTCCATAGATTTCTCTGCTATATTAGAGTAACGCCCCAAATGACTTATGTTGCAACCAAACTTTCCTTCTTCAACTCTCGTATCCTCGTCTAGGTCAGAAGTGGATGTACCTGGCACCAGAGTTTGGACAGTTATACAAGTTTAACCATAACAGCTAACATTAAATGGGACCAAGCAGTTTTGTTGATCGGTCTTCTACAAGGCAGCGTTATCATAAATATTCAATTAGATCAGAATGAAGTGCAACAGTTCTTAAGTGAGCTCATCACTCTTTTGATTCATGCACCAAGTATTTTGAGACATCCAATGGTTAGAAAAGTTAAATAGAGAAAGAGAATAAAATCATGAATTGCACAATTATGTTGAACCCTAATGTTTGTGGGACATATGTTATGACACATCCCAACCACGAGTATCTGAATGAGAATTCAAAAATGCGAAAAGTGTACCTGACGTGTGGTTGTTATCATTTGCATCCTTCTGAATCAAGCATGGAAATAAAGCATGCTAGGTTAATATAAAACAAGTAAACAGATAACACAACTACTAGGTGCTTGTGAGAAATAATACTGAAAACAAAGCAAGCAGAAGCACTTACTGTTGGACTGTCATTTTGAGCAATCTTTCTTTTCTTCATTGTGCATTCTAATGGATTATCACTTGACAGGCTTCCACGAGCGCTATAATTGCAGGACTGGTGGCGTTGAAAACCACCTCTAATTACCAAATCTCCCGATCCAGGGTCCTCATTGTTCTCACTTACAGAAATTTCTTCAAAGTAAGAACTCCTTGCCCTGTTTTTTCTGCTATCAACAGTTGTGCAGTCGATAGCATCAAAATCAAGCCTGTGTGTCTGGACAGAATATTGCTCCAAGGTTTTTTCTATCTCACAGTTAACACTTTCTCGGATATTTTCCCGAAAACAAGAACTCTGTAAAGTAACTATTTTCTTGTCTTTTCTGCATGTTTTCTCATTCAAAGCATACAGAGGCTCATGCACATCACTGGAAACAACATTATTCAATTTGTTATCGCCATTCTTATCAACATCATAACTATTTTCCTTTCCAATTTCATCCCTAGACTTTTTAAGAAAATATGGACTTCTCACGATCCCATTTTCATTTACCGACATCATCTTTCCATTTTTTCGATCTGAGTCGAGATCCTTGTGGAATGAAATACAAGGCTTACATACTGAATTTTGAACTATGGTAATTGGTTTCATTTCAGTGTAACCTGCAACTCCTCTGTCGTCATATGTTCCTGCAAGTATAAACTAATTAGCAAGTACTTAGTTGTGATAAGCGCTGTTCATCTTTAGCAATACAAGTACAATCTTACCATGATCTTTTGCCTCTATAAACTCTAAATTATCAGTTTTCTTGCCGTGTATTACCTGAACATAGAAAATACCAACAGAGAGTTTTAAACATTGTCGTATAAGAGATAATTTACTCAACTTGCAGTTCACTGAGACTAATAAATTAGAGGCAAGGTCAATGATAGACCTTGCAGATTCAAGCAGGCATACCAATAGGTTATTTATCTTGTTAGAAGTAGAACTGACCTTTTGTGCATCAATGCAAGGACTAGAAGTTTTATTGCTCTCATTTGGAGGCTTGGGAGTAATTCTAGGAGCCTTGAATTTCCTCTTTGCCTCGAGAGATGCAAAACCTTAAATGTTAAGGGAAACACAAAAACTCTTTTTATCATGTAGCTATTTAGAGCATAAGAGGCAGAGATAGAAGCAAGATATAAATCTTATAATTTGCATGCTGCTCCTCTCATGTTCTTGTTATGAGGAAATTCATTGTTGCAAATATTGTAAACGGAATGTGGTAAAGGCCCAGTTTAACTGTCACTGCGGTCTTCATATCTGAAGCAAGACACAAGTTATCATCTTAAGATTGACAAGGGTCAAAAGCAGTATATAATACCAACACATCTGTGTATTTGACACAAGTACATTTTAGCTTCCAATTGTTCAAAATAACATTGTGATTGAAAGGAAGAATCCATAGTATATAACTATATATGTGTATATATTCCTCGAAATTTCCAAGCTTCCAGTATGGTTACTGGGACCTCTGGTGTAAAGGTACATGAAGTAACAAGGAAATGATATAAAATATAAATAAAACTTTATCTGATGTATTTGGATACAGAAGTAGTTGGTAAGGAGATTCTTCTGTGCAGGCAAATCAAGCCTTCTCCTTTCACCATCAGGCTTGAAATTCTTGCTCTGGTAAGTTCCATGAAGCACCTTTCTTACAGTGCCAGATTCCATCTATTTTTTGAACAAAGATGATCAAAAGAGGCACTCCATATATATGCATACATCAATAGGAATCAAACACATACCTGGATTGGCATTTTAGTGAAAGGATCAAGGTCCCCGTGTGCTATACCTTTAGCTATATGCTGGGGCAATGATGTAATCTTGGTTAAGGCATCTTTCCAGTAAAGCATACAGGAGTTGTGATTGTGTAGATGACATTATGAATTAAGGCAATTGATAGCAAAAGGATATGGACCTAAGAAATCTAAATCTTCAATGGCAATATCTGCTGGCTCAGATAAATGTACAATATCTTCACTAACGGGATCATAAACTCGTTGATGCTTGAAAGTCAAAATTGCTTTCTTGAAAGATTCTTCGTAAAGCAGAGTTACCTCAACGCTATTGTACTTCAAGTGCTTGATTACCTGCATTGAGTTGCAAAGCTTCAGTGAGAATCCACTGATGCGAATTACTGACACATGCTTAAGAAAATAATATTTACATACATTTTCATGACTTTTAAACTTCTTCATCAGAGCATGAGCTTTTTTCAGGCCCATTCCAGGCAGGGACGGCAAATAGTCACAACCACTTAAAATGCACATCTCAAGCAGCATCGTCTGGGTGAATCCTGCTAAATTTAGTTCTTTGTTGTATTGTAGCGTGGCACTCTTGAACTCAACACCTTGCCCAAATTTATCCATTTTGTAAATTATCTGTGGGCCATACAGATTCAGTCAGTATGACAGCAAGACCAGATGCACCGACATGACAACTATGTCTTAGGTCATATGCTGAGAAATGATAGGTTGCCAAAGCCAACTCTACAGAACTCACCCTGGGACAACCAAATGCTATTAAGTCTGAGTCTTCTGTTATAACTGCCTCGACATGTTTGCTGAGTGCCAGGAATGTCATTTGTGCATCTGCCTCATAGGGAGCCACAATATATGACACATTTTCCTGTTTTAAGACCTGTCACAGAAAAGCAGAGACCAAATACTTGACTATTTCCAGGAAGGAAAAAGATCTCCATATCTATATCTAGTTGTTAAACTTGTTGAATTTAGTATATAGAAAGTCAACATAGAATCTTTACAAATGCTTTTGGCAATATTACAAAATTAACACCTACTCTACCTGTATAAGGCCATAGGCAACTGAAGGTGATATATCAACAGCCTTCTGGTAGCATTCGTAAGCAGCACTCAGATTTCCATTCGACTCATGCTCCTCAGCGCGAGATAGGTTTTCCCTCCTGGACCTGCAAATAGAAACTGAGTCATCAATAGGGATAACCTTTCTACTGAGTAGCATGTCAAGGTACGTTAGCCAATATCTTCTACTATAGTAAAGAAAAAAATCAACAAGAGGTCCACTAGAACTCGGTGTTTGGTTAAGACACCAAATCATTTATTTCAGTAATATTAACAATTAAGTATTAAACAAAGAGCAAAATAACAGTGCCAACGGGGTGTTTGTTCATGGCTGCAATAACGGAATATTGAGATGGGTATCTTTTAAAGTGGCTTCTTTTATGAAAACTAGTTTTACACCAGGCAAAAAAAACTAAGGCGCAGAAAGTCAAAGGATACTAATAATACACCCAACACTTGGAAAAAAAGGTTCAATGATTATCAAAATAAAGTGTGTAACTCCAGTAACCTGCAGTGAACCTCTGAAGCCTAGTTTACATTAATCTGATTGGTTAAAAACAACGTTATTTAAGCATGAAATGATGAGACTGCAAGGATTATGTGGCAGGTGCAAAGAAGTGAAAGGTCAGAGAACTTGACTGCAAGATGGAACCAAGTAGATTAAACCCGACTTAAGGAAGATATTTTACACACAAAAATCTGATACCTCGCCCGCTTGATTTCTTGGTCACTCTTCATTGGTAGAGGACCTCCATCAAATACAAGAATGGGTTTAATACCATAATGACGCAGCATATTCACTCTATGCATGCAGTAATCGATGTGCCTGTAACCCAAAACAAAAAACCCGTTAAGTTATTTTCTGTTTCAACTTACTGTGTCAAAGACAGTGAAACCTCAAAAAACAAGGATATGGCGTATGATAGCGTATAACCAGTGCCCGTAGTATAAAAGTGGTACGCGTTCAAGAAAATGCAGAAATCCAAAAATAAGAATCAAAATAATCCAATTTCCCCTAATTGAAAATACAGATCCTTGGCCAATATCTGAGTCCAAAAAGACAGAAACGCGCGCAAATAGGCACAAACAGCAAGCTGATAAATCCAAACAAACATAGATAATGAACGAGGGACAAGTGGTGGGGAATACTTGGAAGTGGGCTGGCCTTTGCAGAGTTCAGTGCTGCACGAAAGAGCACCCTTGTGCAGCCAAGAATATGTGTCGACGGCAACGAAACATCCCTCCAATTCCTTAATGTGAATCGGGTTCATTATTGATTTCAGAAGAGGCAGTAGCCCCTGTATTCCCATCTTCAATTTCGATCAGGAATTCAAAAAAAATGAATAGAATACTTCCTTGGCAATGGCGGATCAATTTGAAATCTGAGGTGATTTTCTTGATCTACAGAAAACCCAAACGTTGTTGCCCCAATCTTGAAATATTAACTGGGGATTCAAAATCTCCATTACAGAGACAGGGAGAGGAGAGAGAGACTTGGTACGTACATACTAAATAGGCGGGAAGACGAGGGAGGGAGGAATAGGATAGTGGTTTTCACATTTTTGTATTTCCCCCCGGTCCCAACCTCTTACTACACGAAATCTGGGCCTCAAACTGAATCGGCCTGCTTCCATACAGCCCAAATGTTTAAGACTATACTTTTCTCGTGTGGGCCCCCAACCTTCAGATCCCTCAATTCCTCTCATCAAACCCATTCTGGGCCCTTAAACTGAATCAGCCTGCTTCAATACGGCCCAAAAACTAGAATGAACAATTTTTTAATAATACAATACAAAATAAAAATAAGGGCTAAATACATTTTCATCAGTGAATTATGTATAAAGTGTATTTACACCCCTAAATTATAAAATTTAACGAAATGGCCCCTCATGATATGAATTATTTTTTAATGACAAAAATACTCTTAGTATTTACACCCCTAAAATATATTTATTACAGTTATTCCCCTAAATATAAATAAACACTATCTACAATTTATGATTTTTATACGGAGTATAGAATCTTATAAACTCTATAAATTTATAATCCTTACATTTTTTACATAACCGGTAACATATTTATATAATTTTTATTTGTGTTGTTATATATACTTTTAACTTTTTTTAAAAAATAAGTTATTAATTACAATTTCAAAGTATTACACTGAACATATACGAAGACACTATAAAATATGTAACTCTATAATATAATCAATATATAATATTCTTTAATAATTTGAGTAATGATATGATATATTTTTATTATATGGATATATAATTAAATAAAATTATATAATTTATATCAAATACTTTTTCTATAATATTATATGCATTATGTACTTACACATATTTGCGTCGGCTTTTTAACATAAACTATATACTTTAAAAAATAAATTAACATGATGCAAAATGTATTTAACAATAAAAAATGGTAAATTAAATTGACTTCCTTCGTATTAAATTTAACTACACAAATATTTTTTACATTTTGTAGAATTATAAGAATATATTTTATCAAATAAGGGCGAAAATTTACATAAATACTTCTTAGGATACATTATAAGAAATGTACTTATAATCTTACTAAAAATATAAAGTGTTTGTATAGTTAAAAATAATTGAAAATAGTATTTATATAGTTTACCATAAAAATAGATCTATTCGCATATACTATGTTTGTTTTCATTTTCAAATTATATTTGAAACGAGTCAAAACATACCAGTGATTGTCATCATTCAAAAACACCTTATCTAGGTGTTTTAAACTGTTTTAGCATGAATACATACATATACATAAATATATATATAAAAAAAACATAATTTGACGATGATTAGTAATTTTTGTCTATCAAATACACAACATTAAATATATAATACGTATTTTAAATTATCTAAAAAAATAAATTAAAACATACATACTATCTCTAACACACATCTGTTTATCTTTGTATTTTTCTCTTTATCTCCACAAAACATTCAGAAAATGAATCAAAATATTATGACAGTGTTTGAATTCATATTTTTTTGGTGTTTTGTAAAAATAAATATAGGTTGGAAATTAATTTGCAACAACATGGGAAGCAGGCTATAAAAGAAATATGGTAATCAGGCTTTCTGGTTTAGGGCATTAGTAAGATATAGGGAGATCCGCATATCACGTGGAATATGTTATTATTATGGGGATGTCACGTTTGGTTGCTTGGTTGACTCAAAAGTCTGAACAACGCAGCGGGTGAGGTGGTGTGTCATGTGTCATGTGTGTATTAGAAAAATGGTGCTGCTGTGCTGCCTTATCCACTCAGTCTCAGCCAGCGTGTCTGTGCTGCCGCCGCTACGTCTTTAGCTGTCACCCATTAATGTAATTAATAATTGGGTAGTGGTGCCCACTGGCACAGTATTTTGGAATTGGCTTCTACTTTTCTTATACTACCTATTCAGAGATCACTAATAAAGCTGTCAATCCAAACCACACTTCAATCCTCTCTCTCTCTCTGTCCTATTTTTGTTTATTTTTTATAGGGATAACCTCCGATTCTTTAAACACACACAAATTTGGACCTGTTTTTTTTCAGCAGACAAGATGAGATGTGATGTGGAGCGTCCAGCAAAGCATTTTTTCGTTCATTCTTGGCCTGCCCACCCCACCCCATTTACTTAACTGAAATATTTATCACCAAAAATGGAGTTTTTGTTTTGTAAATAAAAGCTGCAGAAAGAAGGTGAATTCATCTGAAAATGGGATGCAGGCTCAGCAGCCTCCTCACCCAGTAATAGTAATACATACATAAAAGGCACGTGTGTACTAATATCCAAGGCATTGGGTCCATATCTTTGAATCAAAACTAATTCATACTTACTCCACCCTCACAAAACCAAAAAACTATAAGACGATTGAAATGAATTCGAATCGTGTTTATTTATGACTACTTGAGAGAGAGAGAGAGAGAGAGAGAGAGAGAGAGAGAGAGAGTCATCAAATTAGAAGAAACAGAGAGAGAGAGAGAGAAGAAGTAGCAGAGCAGAGGCAGAGGAATTATTTTGTGCAGGCGTTTTTGGTGATCAAAGGTTGGAGCCCATGTCTATTTCTGAAGGTGGTTTCTTTTCAACTTATTCATTTTTCAGCGATGCAGCTGGAGTTGCAGGTGTCACTTTCTTCTTCAATCCAACTCTCTCTCTCTCTCTCTCTCTCTCTCTCTCTCTCTCTCTCTCTCTCTCTCTCTCTTCTTCTTCTTCTTCTTCTTGTGTGTGTGTGTGTGTGTGTGTGAGTTTTCTGGTCCGAGCTGCTGCTTAAACATATGAGATTTTGCCTCTACTTGTTGAGTTCTAACTATGGTGGATCTGCATTTTGTTTCTTTTCATGTTCTTGTTTCTGGCTTAAATGGGTTGACTTCTTTTGCTGATTGCTTAAAGAATCCCTCTCTTGTTTTCCCTTGTGGGGGAAAATGAGAATCACAGCGAAGAAATATGTGATGATGAATGAATACTATCTGAATCACACTTCTCTGCTGTGCCTTTTCAGTTTGCAGCTGTTTCGAAAATAACAAAAGATAATTCATATATTATGTGGCTAATAAATTTCACATTTAATTAAATATTATTTGCACGCAGATGTTAATCGCACAGATATATAATTGTGGACCGAATTAACCTTAAATAGTAGAAGTATGTTGATCCAGATCAGTCTCGTCTACGAGCCTATGCTTTTTATGAACAAATGGTCTTTATCATTGATTCGAGGTCATCCCACGAAGAACGACGAACATTACTCGTCTTGATGGATCACTATTAGATTTATCCACTCATTTACATAAAATCCAATGAGCCTATGGTTATCGGCCAACTAGAGTAACCCGCGCTCATTTACATACTTCAAATCCAAGGAGCCTATGGCTATACTCCATGGAAGAATGTAGAGATAAAAAAGGGAGAGAGAGAATTGGAAAGAATACTCTGATCAACTCATTTTGTATTATATTTGTGTTTCTCTATTGTACTTTAATCACAACCACGTAGTCTATTTATAAGTGTACATAACCCTATACTTAAGTGCAGTCCATATCCCAATTTTTACTTTTTCAAAGTCTTTGTGGTTGATATTGTGGTGACCAATGCAGAAATGCAGAAGAAAGGCGTGGAATTATCATCTTGCTGTACACCTCAACCCTTTTTCTTCTTTTAATTGAAAAGTTATTTTACTTTATCAGTTTTGAGCAATATTTTAAAGTTTGAACAAGAATTGCAACATTAGGTTCAAAGTTAGGCATAGCTCTCCACCCTATTTGAACACACTGATTCATCTTGTTCAGAAGAAGATCGATCCAGGATAATGTATGAGCACTGATAAAAATGACTAAAAATTTGACCGGTGTTTGCAGGGAATCTCCTTGCTTTTGTGCTGTTTGTGTCACCAATGTGAGTACCTAATATCTTCCGAACAGAGAATGACAGCTTCTTGTTCTGGTTTATGATCGATAAGTATTTGTCATGTGTTCCTTCCAGACCGACGTTTAGGAGAATTATCAGAAGCCAGTCAACGGAGCAATTTTCGGGGTTGCCTTACATCTATGCCCTCTTGAACTGCTTAATATGCCTTTGGTATGGCATGCCCATCGTCTCTTCTGGCATAATCTTAATAGCCACTGTCAACTCAGTCGGAGCCGTCTTCCAGTTGGTTTACATTATTATATTCATTATATATGCCGACAAAGAAAGGAAGGTAGTTCTAGATTTTGGATGTATCTGAATCTATAACGGAAACCTGATCAATCACTTAACCTGAAAACTCATGTGTTTTGCAGGTAAAGATGTTGGGGCTGTTGCTGGCAGTTTTCTCTGTGTTTGCTGTCGTTGTTTTCGTTAGCATAAGGGTTTTTGAACCACCTCAACGACAACTTTTTGTTGGATACCTGTCTGTCTTTTCTCTCATATCCATGTTTGCGTCTCCGCTATTCATTATTGTGAGTTCGCCACCTACACAATGAACCCATGTTTTCATTCAAGTACTTGTCTACTTTGATAACTCGTATTTGAAAATGTAATTACGCAGAACCTGGTGATCAGAACGAAAAGTGTGGAATACATGCCGTTTTATCTCTCACTCGCAACATTCTTGATGAGTCTTTCTTTCTTCGCATATGGAATGTTGAAGAAGGACGGGTTTATTTCTGTAAGCTTCTCACCTCTTCAAATTGTCTCATGATGCAGCACACCTTCCTCAACTGCTCTAAGAGCCACTCTTGATTTAACTCTCTGCATACCCCGTCTCACTCTTTGTTTTCATTTTGGCTCGTCTTTGTCGCCCATGTAAAATCAGGTTCCTAATGGGATCGGAGCGATTCTTGGGATTATTCAGTTGGTGCTGTACTTCTGGTACAGCAGAAGCTCTGTGCAAGCGTCGAGAAGGCCGTTGCTCGAGTCATATGCATGACGGATGTTGCGTTGCATAGAACTGGCCGAGCAACGAATCAGTGAGGCTGCTTGTTTATTTTTTGTCATTCTTTTTCCCCTCGTTGGTCTGCTCTAAAATTCTTGTTTGTATCGGAACCAAAAATGTGCTGAGTGCAGTTTTGATCCTACAATGTTTATTCCAATTCATGAATAAGTGAGGTACTCCCATCTCAATGTACGAGGCTTACAGTTGAGTAAAAATGTGGAAGCCTGTGTGTGTGTATGGTTGCTTGGATATGTTCATATAAAGTTGCTGAATCAATTGTTATAAAAGCGCATAAGCGCTGTATATATCTGTTCAGTATTCCATTCCATGCCTGCTTTATGAGAAAGAGGGATGATTTGGATTGATATTGCTTTATGGATATGGGCCTGTTTGCGATGGATGGCCCGTGTCAAAATGCTACTTTTTGAGGATGTGGGAGCCCAAGTTCAAGCCCAATTTAGACAAAGAACTTTAAATAGAATCCATATCAAAAAGGGGGGGAGGGGGGGGGGCATGAATGAAAGGTAATTATTTGAAAAGTAGTGTGAAAAATAAGAAAAAAAGGTAAGTAGTTATTTAATTAATGGTAGGTGTCGGAGTTGATTTACCAAAGTCAAGGGGGCTAATTAATTAATTGGCCGGGTGGGGTCCACGTTATTGCATCTCTAAAATCCGTGTCGTTGATGATTTTTCCTAGATTTCATTTTTATATGTAATAATAATCCGGCGGCTGCGGCTGCGGCTGACGCTGATGCTCAGCTTGGGGTTCAAGCAACAAATCCTCCTTTTCCTCTCAATTTTACCCCTAGGGCATATTAGTCAATTAACTAATCCAAAGCCGGCACATAAAAACATCAACGACGCGTCAAACGGTAATTACCATATAGAGATTGAGAGGGAGAGGGAGAGGGAGAGGGGGCAGGCAGACTTAAAACCCTAAAAACCTCTCTCGTTCTGTTTCACTCTCTCTTGGACTCGGACTCGGACTCTTTTCCCTTTCATAAATATCTTCCTTTCCGAAATTCTTTGATCTGTCCCTCTTTACCAGCTGTTTGTTCTTTTCCCGTCTTGCCGATGCAGAAGTCTTCCCTTTTGGCTTTCGGGGTTTCGTGTGTTGTGAGTACGTTATGCTTCAAGAAACTATGAACCTCTTCTGTTTCTTGAATTTTGATTTACTTTGCGTTCTTGGGGGATATATCTTCTGGGTTTTCACTTGTGGGTCTTTTCTTGTGTGTTTCCAGGAGTAGTGACGCTGACTTGTATGCACATGTGATTCTTTTCTTGCGTGATTTTGAATTAGCCGAACTTCTTGTGTCCTGAAGTTGTTACTTGTAGTCCAAGGTTTAAAGAGTTAATCGTTTGGGTAAATATCGATGTTTCCTAATTATAATTCGCTGTTAGTTGCTATCGATGATTGTGTTTTTTCGTCCATGCTGTCTTTTGGTTCTGCCTATTGATTTTCTTGTTTGCAGTACTCTCCGTATGTCATTCTCATATATAATTAGTTGAGGAAGTTGAATATTTGGAACTGTATGATAAGATAGGATACTCTTTTGTTCTTTGTTTTGTTGGATTTATGTGTTGAATTGGGAATCCCAAATCGCAGTTTAATTGTACTTTGAGAACACTTGATTATGCATCATAATGGTATTTATGAAACTTTGGCATAATAAATGTCTTTGGATCTCCAATCGATGGTATTACTTTTCCGGACTTCCATTGCCAAGCATTAATGTCAACTCGAATGAATAATGATTATTTTGTTTTGTTTGTTAGGACGTGATTGAGGCCAATGGTTATGGTGGCTGCTAACCAAGATAAAATCCGGAGTTGCTACCCAATGCAGTTTTCGACCATGTTAGCTGAGGATAACACAGCGCCTAGGAAGTTGAAGTTCAAAATAACTACCAAAGGGATAAGGGATGATTCCGGGGATAAGTCACGGGAAAATGTTGTGAAGCTTGTTATAAACTGTGGACAAGGAGACAGAGTGGCTGGAGTTAGAAATAAGCTTTCTGAGGCAAATGTTCTCCTGAAGTCATCTGTGCCAGCAAAGTCCAACAAGCGGAGGCCAGAGACTTCTCTTGATGGTGAAAGGGGGATTAGGCGGAAGATAGACAGCAACTTGAAAATTCAGTGTGGTAATGTTTTGAAAGAATTGATGAATCACCCTGATGGATGGATTTTCAGTGAGCCAGTTGACCCAGTGAAGTTGAACATTCCTGATTATTTCTCAGTAATCTCTGAACCCATGGATTTGGGAACAATAAAACGCAAACTAGAGGGCAATATGTACTTTGGTGCTGAGGAATTTGCTGCTGATGTGAGGCTGACTTTTTCCAATGCAATGTTGTATAATCCTCCTGACAATAGAGTTCATAGCTGTGCAAAGAAACTGGATAGAAATTTCAATAGAAGATGGAAGATACTGGAGGCAAAAATGCAGCATAGTAAGAATGTTGAACAGGCCAGTAGAATTGATTACATGGAAAAAAATGGCCCCCACACCAAGCAGACAGTAGGGCAGGTGCGTCAGGACACGAAGCTGATTGGCCTTAACAAAGCTGCCTTGCGCATAAAAGTCGGCACCTATAAGTCAATGTCATTTGAGGAAAAAGAGAAGTTTAGGTTAGAGCTTGTGCAAGTGCTGAGCAAAAAGATGACTGAAAAGCTGCGGAATGTGTTTCAGAAATTTAGCTTGACTGGTCTTGACAAAGAAAGGCTCGGTGCCTATATTGACTCGGCCGATGATGACACTTTATTCAAGTTGAGAAGAGAAATTAGAGTTTGCATGGAAGCAAGAGATGGAAAAGTAAGGATAATTTCAATCAAATAGTTTGTTTATTGTGGTCGATTGGCATTTGATTCTGACTTTCTCGAGTTAGCAAGCTTATGTATTGTATTCGGATTCTTACATCAATGTGGAAGCTTGTAGTTCTCTATTGTGATAGATACAATCATCTGCATATTCATGCCTCTATTTTCCTGTAATGGTCCATTCTAATTTATATGAATTTGTTTCCTTGAAGTAGTGTTTTAGTTCCATTGACATGCTAATGCTCGAATCTTTTGTTCATTGAAAAGGTCACGCCTGCAAGGATTGTGCAAAAAGGATTTCCCTCATTGAGGAGAACTGTGCAGAAAGGTATGATGTGGCAGAGTAATGTTTCTGCTTTCTGGCTAACTTTAGGAGCTCATCAGCCATGTCTCTTATTGGCATAGAACATTGCGGTCAAGGTGCTTGTGCATCTGCCAATCACAGACAATCAGTTGATTCGACTGAAGCTAAATGTTCATCATGTGTTGGCATGAGCGGTGAGCTAGACTCTCACTCCTGTAGTTATGTGTGCTTTGGTTTTTGGTGGTTATTCAACTCAACCATTTATCAATTTCAGATATATCCTCGGAAAGATCATCGGAACAGGACCATTGTAGTGATTCTAGACGTGTATGTATCAGCAACTAGTGATGCTTGAAGTTCCTTTAAGAATAATTTAGTGTATGAATGGTGCAAAATTGCTTTATGAGGCCTTCTTTTGATGTAGCAGGGTTCCGAGGTGAAATGTTCTCTGGCATCTGATACAAACAGCTCTGGTCCAGATTCTGGTGGTGAGAGCATTTTAATCTTATAGATTATGCCCACCTTCAAATGGTTTTGGTTATTTGAGCATTGACATGCTTGCAAATGATTCAAGGGCCTGGAGTTGTTCTCGATGACGAAAACAGCTCTCACCTGTCAACCCCGGCCATATGTGCTGCTTCTGTTGAAGGTATCTTACTGTACAACTATCATCCACCAGACGATGGTTGTGACCTTCTGCTGGACTATCAACTGTTTGTCACTTTCTGTTTGATTTTTCTGACATTTAAGCATTGGTTTTACCAAGTAACATGATATAGCTTGTACGGATGTGGCTATTTATGTTTTCCACCTGTTTTCATTTCGTGAAAGAACATACTTTGTATCACATATTTTATATTTTTTTGTTGCCTGGAATTTGATTTTTTTTACTCATTCATAGGCTGGAATTCGCTAGATGTGCAAATGTCACCCAAGAAGGCTTTGCGTGCTGCAATGCTAAAAACTCGCTTTGCGGATACTATCTTCAAAGCTACACATCAGGTGCTTGTGGACCATGTAATGATCCTTTGCTTTTACAGAATTTTTATCAGGACATGTTTTTTGTCATTTTGATTGGTTTAGCGACGCATTAATTATTTTTTTATTGTGGTGCTTTGGATTTTGGTGGTCATTTTGTAGAGTGAGAAGTCTGATCCTGTGAGGTTGCAGGAAGAAAGAGAGAAACTGGAAAGGGAACAACTAAAAGGTGACGCCAACGTCTTTGACTCATCTTATCAACTGCATTTATATATGAATTTATCAATTTCATTGATTAAAGTGTGTACAGATAAAATTTGTAGAGTATTGATTTGTTCAAAATTGTCACCCTCAACATCCTTAACTTTATTAGCTTAACAGCAGAAGTTGCCCTTTATAGCTTTTTTGGATAGATGCAGTAATCTGGGTATCGTTCATGACTTCATCTTTTAACAGGAATAACTGAGCAATTTCGTATAGTGACTTCAGAGCCCCCCCTTTCTGTATTTGTTCATCCTTTATGATCAAGCTATTTCACTAAGTTTTGTGGCTCACAGAGAAAGCTAGGATTGAAGCAGAAATCAGAGCTGCTGAAGAAGCTTCAAGGAGAAGGCTGCAAAATGATTTGAAGATGCAACGTGAAAGAGAAAGAGCGGCTGCAAGGATGGCACTAGAAAAGGTATTTTTTCCATTCATGTTTGGGCAACCTATCGGACTAAGTTGGTGGTTTTCTCTACATTTGCATGGGTTTCTGTAGGTTTTTTGCATTGGTGTTGAGGTTTCCTGCTTTGTTTTGCAGATGGGAAGAACCGTCTTGATTGATGAAAATGTAGATATCTGGAAAGACTTGGAGATGTTGTGTTGTGGTTCCCCGTCTGATCTACTTGATGGAGAGGGGTGCGATGTGATGAAAGTCTTTCACCCTGGAAACCTGTTGGAGCAGCTTGGCTTGTACATAAAAGCTGATTATTTGGAAGAGGACGAAGATGCAACATGGGATGGAGAAGAGGGGGAGATTCTGTCTTAGTCGCCTAATTGCTTTTGGTCTTGTGTTTAATCTTCTATTTCAAGTGCTTGGAGCGGTATTACTTGTACACAGTTTTTCCTTTGAGATATACGACACGTAACACTTGGGAAAATGGATTGATTGCCTGTGCCCTGTGTGTAGGATTTGTGCATCTGCTAATGATAATTATTTCTAAAAATGTCAGCTCCGAAAATCTGTTAAGTGTGTGGAGTAGCAGACTTAAATGTCAAAAGTTGTTGAATTAAGGTGTGTGTCTGTGTCCTGGAATACTTTTGCACGATGTGCCTCGAATTTTGTTTTGGTTTTTCCTGCGGCCAGATTTATTTTCATTCCACTTTCTAGGTTTGATGAATATTTTTATAATTGCAGCTATTAGAAGTCGCATAAATTTGATTGGTCTACCAATTAGAAAGGATTCTTCTAAATCATTTTAAAATACTACCCCTTGTGTGGTATTAATGTAATATAATTCAACGGATTTATACATAAAACTTTACTCTGAAATATATATCTACAACGATGATGAATGTGCACGTAATTAAATCTGACTTAACCGATCATAGCTTCAAAATCCCAATTTCAAAACCTTTCCTGGATAGCTCCAGAAACAACAAGATGTCACACTTGTTGAATTATATAGAATAGTAGTTATGATTTATAAATTACAGAAATTCTTCTAAAATTTAAAATAATTACGGATACTTTTCAAAAAAATTATTAATACCTTTTAATTTTAATAACTAACGGTTTGCTTAATTCATTAGTTTTCATCTATTTCCAAATTAAAATATTCTTGTGAGTTATAAATTATAGCTTTGCTTATTTTTAAAACTTTTTTCTGGAATGTTTTGGTCTAAATGGACTACTTCTTTTACAAATTTTCCATCCACCTAGTTCAATATTTAATTACGATAAAGATAAAATCAAGCCTATATCTGATGATCTCATAATTTTATCAAATATAGACCAACGAGGGATAATGACAATTGTGCTAAACATATGGAACTTCATGTAATTCAACACCCACCCCCCACCCACTATGTTTTAGGGAAAAAATTGGGACTGAAGCTCTAATGACATTGATTGATGGTCTTCACCCATGCAACGAAACACTCAACATTCAAATATATAATTAATTGTAACAAAAATTAATAATTGTTGAATCATATGCAATACTCATACTTGTGCTTTAATAAATTGGGACTGAAGTTCTACTACCTAATCTAGTGGTCTTCACCTGTGCAACAGGACACCCAACATTTCAAATATGTAAAAACTATAAATGCATGAAAAGGATGCTACTACTACGCTCTGGCCTCTGCTATAGCAGTTAACATTATCTAAATCTATAAGGTTTATTTCTTCTGATTTAGTATAGAAGGAGATTGCATATCATAATAAATAAACTTAACAAATGCTCAAACAAGCCCGAGAGAAAAGGCCCTTGAGCCGCGTGGCTAAGCCAACTGAACAAGGTACAAATGTAGGAGTAGAACATAAATTCAACTCGGTTCCATCTTCTCTACTTTATCACCAGAAAAATTTCAGCCAGCCTATCAGAATACAATAGGAGTTGACTTGGTGCTCTAAAATACGCGCAGATATCGTCGTATTTAACTCCCACAAGAATTATCTAAAGACCTAAACAAGGAGGGAAGTCGAGTCAGTGGTGATATTTCATGTTAAGGAGAAACACCCCCATTCTGACAGAGCCAACCTCTTGGAATTCAATTTCAACCACTGAACTACTACACAGTATAGCGATTCTTGGCAGCCCTGTCAAGTCTCTTGGCGTCATCCTGCATGAGACCAGATGGCAACTTATCCCTAGATGAAACGATGCATAAGACACCAAAGACTCAAGGTCAACTCCAAAAGGAGAACTTACATGGAATATGAAACCGATTGTATCATTGTAGTCCAGAAACTCCTTCCACTGTCTTCCAATGCTCAGCTGAAAATTGTCAAGAAATGTAGAGGAAAATACAATAAGCATGAGTTCTGAAAATTGCACAAATAAAGAAAGCTGCAAACACAAAAATCATTCATGCATAAATTTCAAGATATTATCCTCTTCCTGATATGGACACTTCCTTTATGGTTGAAATCTTTTCAAACATAGAACACACCGCATTGCTCCTTGCATGCGTGCTTACTCTGAACCACTAAACGGTATATGGTAAAGATAATTCTTGCCTGTTAGCTTGTGCCATCAAATTATTTGCGCACAAGAATAGGAGTACTATCTCAAACTCGGAAAGAGTTGAGGAGTCATACAGCAAATTCCACATGCCTAGAAGATTCTACGATACTTATCGGAAATCTCAAGGCGGATGGTATTTTTATCACCTACATTAAAGAAACTGTAGCAAAATGGCATGCAAAAATAGAATTGGAATATAACCATGTGAAACACCTGCTATGACCCGCGATAACAGAACTGGTCATTATAACAATAACATGTAAATGCTAGGGAACATTTCGAGTTACATTCTCAAACAAACCTGAGCAGCTTCATTTGCAGCATTTTTGGTCCAAAGAGCAATTTTCTCCTGCTTTCCTCGGACACTGACAACTGCTCCACATATTTCATCTCCATCATCAAATTGCTCCCCGATCATCGCCAGCAACTAAGAGGAATGCAAAAGGGAATAAGAGGGGAGAATTCAATAGAGAGATGGAATTCCCAACAAGATATAAAGAGACATACCGTATAGAGCCAACTAGTATCAGATTTACCCCTTGAAAAATTCACGGTCCACTTCCCCCCATTAGCGCAAATAGGATCTTCCCACTTTGGCTCTATTTTATTTTTGAAACAATGAAAGTCTGCACCCACTGCCAGCTTGCTTGGATGGTGTATATTATTGTAAACACTGCAAGCCAAGCAAAGGAAAATTATGGTATCACAATTCTCAACGTTATTAAGAACTATAATAACTGAAATTACTAACAACAAATGCCAAGTACAGTACAACCTTGTGGTTTGGAAGAAAATCATATGATCAAACAAAGTGGTTAGGCCAGTAGCCCATTACAAAGAGAGAGAGAGAGACCTAAAACCCTAGTGGCCTGCATATATTGACAACAACCTCTCGAGATTTCCAGCATCTTTTTTTTTTTCTTTTTTCCTGATAACAATTGCATGAGTGACTATTCATCATCGTGACAAGAGAAATGGCAACAACTCCAAAAGGGGTACACGAAGCAGCAATCAAAATCTCAAGCTATGCTCGACCTTTGACACACTTAATTTTCCTCAGGCTCAGTGATATCATACACATGTAACCAAAGAACTGCCCACAACATCTTGAGAGAAGAATAAAAAGTACAGAAAACTACCGAACATAAAGATAACTCGCACAAATCAACAACCCACGTAATACAAACTCCCAAAGTCGCATACCTAAAAACCCCCCAATTCGAACACAGAACCAGAGAAAGTCCATTAATCACACTCAAAAGCCCAAAAAAAAAAAAAAAAGGTATGATGTAATGATATAAAAAGCAGACCCCCAGAAATCTTCGACGGATGAGAAAGTGTAAATAGGGCGAATTGAGCTTCCCCATGCGGCTTGTTTGGACTTAGCAGAAGGATTGTCAAACCAGAACGTCCAAGAATTCTCCAATGGATGCCTGGGAGGCGGCGGCGCCATCGC
This sequence comes from Sesamum indicum, assembly GCF_026168435.1. Classification (NCBI taxonomy): domain Eukaryota; kingdom Viridiplantae; phylum Streptophyta; class Magnoliopsida; order Lamiales; family Pedaliaceae; genus Sesamum; species Sesamum indicum. Next base: position 17,568,472 of record NC_142668.1, read on the forward strand.
CTTGGCGGCATCATCTGAATCGCCGCCAACGATCTCCCCCTCCTCCACCTCCGATTCCTCTCCCCCAACGTTATGGGTCATCAATGAGTTCTCTGCTTCCTCGCTGGAAGCCAATTTCTCCGTCTCGTCAACCATATCTTCCCTTGTAATTTTAAGGGTTCTTCTGCTTTGTGAACTGGTGCTGCTGTAGTTTGTGTTGGGTTCAGTTCTTACCCTGTCAAGCTCACAATTCCCACCCTAGCAAAGGATTTTTCTGGAATTTCAAGAAACTACTCCCTTCTCCGACCCAATTATTTTTCTTATTTGGGCCGCCCAAATGTCTGAATCCATATATTGGGCTTTCCAAAGATTTGCACCTAACATCTGATGTCAAATCTTTCTAAAATTTTTTATATGGTTCATTGTTCTATTATTTAATATTAATTTAATACATTAAATGATTAAATATTTTTAAAAGACAAAATGCAAACAACCCTTATGATATTGTAAATAAGCAAATTATCCACTTTTTGCTATTTCGTTATTTCAAAAAATAGAAAAGGATAAATTGCTATTATTTTTTTTATAAAAGAGTCATTTTAAAATATTACAGGGGATAAATTGCATTAAACCCTATTTTTCAATGAACCAATATGTAAATAAAAAGAACAAAAATTACTTTTGAAACCAGACTACCAATCTATATTCATGAGACTGAAACGTACAATCATATAGCGGCTGAGACTTCAACCTCATTATTCATACAAGGCCTCTTTGGCGGGTCATGCCAAGTTTAGATTACGAAATTTTGCAATTTCTTTTTTGTTTTTATATTGTTATTATTTTTCATCTTTTTTATGGTTTTTTTTAAATAATAATAATAATAATTTTATGGTCGGGGAGTGGGGGGACAATACTTAAGTACTCTCAAAAGTCAAAATTAATTGGTCCCAAAAGGTCCACATCATTTGTGGTCAGTGTAACTCTAAATTATATGGACCTTTGGGGACCTCATGAGGAAAATTTTATTGGTAATATTAATAGTTCTATTAAAGAAAAAAGGACCTCATGTGTGGATGCATGATCTTTTACATTAATTACAGGAAAATTAAATATAAATTTTTTTTTAATTTGAATCAGGTTTGGTCAGATCAAAATCAATTATATGATTAGTGTGATGTATAGTTCAAGGTAAGTGATCAATCTCAAGTATATCATAAGTGTCATACATTTGCTATGCGATTTGGTTCGACCAAATCTGATCTGATAAAACATTTTGCACATGCAATACATATTATTGTTCCAAGAAAAAATTACAAAAAGAAACACACAATATTAGATAACAAATCTTTAAATTTGTATTAATTAAATTTTCATGTAGTTGAGGAATGATTTGCCATTGAGCTTCCGGGAGAAGAAATCTTTGACGTAGTGCTCCGCCGTCATGCTCTTGTAGAGTGGGGGTTGTTTGAGTAAGAGGGATGGCAGTGGCCCTATTTCTGCTTTCAGTTTGGTGTTGAAGAACATTGCAATCGTGATCCTCTCTTTCTCTGAATTCACTGTTACCCTGTGCTCAATGCTCTTATACAATCCATTGCTTAATATCTGCAAATCGCTACGTGTTCATGCATATATATGATCATGATGATGATGATGCAGTAAAAAACGAAAATGGGTCGTAAATTGATGTATATAATTTTACCTCAGTGACGTCTCCTATATTAACAACAAAGGCATGTGGGAGAGGGCTGACAGGCAACCACACTCCATCTTTCTTGACTTGGAAGCCGTCGACTCCATTGACTTGGAGGAGGATGGTGATTCCGGTGGCGTCGGAGTGGGGCGTCAGCCCATTTACCTTGTTGGGTTCCGGGCATGGCGGGTAGTAATTCATCCTTATTGATTGCATCCCATCTTCGAACATTTCTTCTATTTCTGTCCTCTCGATCTTAAGTGCTTCCGCAATCAATTCAAATAAAGCCCTCGACAGTTTTTGTAGCTCATGTATGTAAGCTTCTAGGGTTTCTCTGCACACATGTATATTAAATTATATTTGACAATTTTACAAAATAGTTGGATATATATATATATATATATAGTGTCAATTTCAGTATATTTCGGAAGAAAGAATAAATAAATAAATAAATATATATCATGTAAGCATTGCATCATCAGTAGTCTCTGATCTAAAATATAGACGGGATCTAATTCATGAACTGCTGGATCACGCTATTATATATGGTTGGATGCGATGAAATATTCATTAATGAATTGTTGGATTATATGTGTGCTATTATTCATCTACATGTTACCCAACTGCTCGTTGTCGTTAGCTATAGTACCACATCTCGATACACATGTGAAAAACATGAATACAAATACGAATACGATTACAAAACAAACACCACCCCACCACACACACACACAAAAGAAAAAAGGAAAGAAGATTAAATAAAAGATGAGATTTATATGGAGGAGAGGAAGAGAGGACCTGAGGGATGAAGGGAGCTCTGGGAAAAGATGAGGTTTTCTTATGTGAATGGGATTAGTAAACATGTAAAATCTGTCAGCCCAGTCAACTTTTTGATCGGCAGTGAGAATAGCAGTTTGACCATAACCCTCAATATCTCCAGGCCGAATCTTGAACTTCAACCTCTCTTCCAAAGGAAGCTTGTAAAATTCATGAATCTCGTACTTGAGTTTCTCCACCAACGTCTCCACGCCGTGGTTCACCAGCTTCATCATCATCATAACAACCAAGGTCTCAAATTTTACATACCCAAAGTGTAGCTACTTATTGGGAAGTAGTAGAAATAATTAAAATATAAAAAAAGTAAAAAATAAAAACCTGAAATATGCCCCAGTCTTTGCATGTGGCGTCCAAGTTGTGAAGCTGGGAATTTCTAGTTTCTTGAGCAAGCAAAGTTTTCATGTCGAGGACGGGGATTGCCGGAAGAGATTTTCCCTCAACCGCAGGTTCTGGAACCACAAGATAGCACTTTGGAATTCCATCAACATGTTTTTTAACCATCTCCTGAATACTCAGCTCCATTTCTCACTCAACTCAGCTTTTCTCTCTCTCTCTCTCTCTCTCTCTCTATATATATATATATATATATACACACACACACACACACACACACACTGTATGAGAGGATTAAGCGATGGAATGGGTATTTATAGGTAGGGCAACAGAGAGGATGTAGTTTCCTAATTATGAGGAATCTTGATGATGAATTAATTAAAAACTTGATCAGAAAGTGTTTATGCTCAATGACTGCCAAGTGATGATAATGGGAGCTGGGAAGATGTTTCAAAAACTAACTGCCACGTTCCTCAATTGAACATTAACACTACTCTTTTTGACGTATTCAATCGCTTGCTGATTCCGACCTTCGTTGCGAAAATTTCATCCTCAATTCTCACCCTACCCAGCTCTGTCTAATTAATCATTTTTAAAATATATACATGCAGTTCATGCATAATTATTATAAACCTATATATAATCAATTCAACTATAAATATATATATATATATTCGCTATATATATTGAGTAGATTGATGGGCATAAATTAAAAGAGCTGAATCAATATTCGAATTTCAGTTCCTTCCATATATTCATAACTCTTCATGCATATACATACATATATATATATATATGTGTGTATGTATATGATATATTCGACGACCAGGTGCTGTTATTGTATAACCCCGTTTGAATTTCATCAAATTTGGGATTATATGCGGTTTTGTCTGACTAAACCCCATTAATTAACTGGTCGAACTCTTAATTCTTTTTTTTTTTTTTTTCCTTTACTTTATAATTTAACGCAAATTTCATCTCACGAACAAAAATAAAATAAATTCGGAATATTGATGGGCACGTTTGATTACGATTTCCAGAAGCTTTCCTGGTCTTGCATGTTTGCCTTTCAGGTAGTCAATTAATAGCTTTTTGGTTTATCTTCCACACAGGAGCCTTCAAACACGACGTTGACAACCTATGTATATAGTAGAAAAAGATTTTATTTAAATCAAATTTGATCGAATTAAATCAATTATAAAATAATATGATTGATTATTTTTATATATTTTACACCAATCAAATAACAAGTATATAACACTTGTTATATGTTCAAATCTGACCAACCCGACTTGGATTAGATGTCCCTCTACAATACTACAATTGCCCGTTGATGCTACATTTGCATCGATGGAGTAAATTTCCCAACAGATCTACAACACATAATTAATTAAGATATATATCTAAATATACTATAATTTGGTATACCAATTTATCAAATAGAATCACCAAGAAAATTTCAGTATTTATATTTGATCGAATTGAACAATTCAATTCGATATTTGCGTACTAAAATGAAATTGAGGTTGCCTGACCTCATGATTATGATGAGTTCAAAAATAGACTTTTCTGAGTCAAGAAGGATTAGGAGAGTTCCATGTAATTTTTATTTACCTGCAGGCAAATTACCGTCGACGTGCGCACTACCAACAAAAAACAACACCCACATGTTATTCATTTTTTTCAAGAAAATAATTACTATTATATCTCATATCATTTTTCTACATCATCACCCCCAATATGCGTGTAAATATTGATATATTTTAATACTTGTTTTTAATTATAAATATTCAGGATAAATCGAAGCCTCCTCTTATATATAAATTTGACACAATTATAAATACCTTATTATTGTTTGTCATTATAATTTCAACATTCGTCCAACAACGAGCCTATTCCGTTAGACTTCATTGCGTTTGCATCAAATTTTTCTAATGAACTGTTCAAGATGCCCTTATGAATTATAAATTTTATATTATTTAAAACTTTTTGCAATATTTTATGAATTATATCCCCTACGAATGATTTACTTTAGCCACCCTCATATTCTTTTACATTTTCTCAACTGTATTTTTATAAAAAAAAAAAAATATTTGACAAAGGTAAAGTAGTAATTTAATTTCACCTTGTTGTCTAAGAACTTCATAATTATTTTCTTTTTAAAGGGATATCATAATTTTTTAAATAAAAAAAATATTAATGATTAGACAAGGTCCATTAGATGGGGATCCTACGTAGGATGGTAAGAAAATCCTGAAATAAATAAATAACGTGATGGAGATGGATGAGACATAAACTCATCATGTCCCATAATAAACAGTACGCTTTGATCACACAATTGAAACGTTTCCTTAATCCAGGCGTTTAGTCTTCTCCACACTTTAATTTTTATATACTAAAAAATGAGTGGTGCTTATTATGATTCTTATTGAATAATATTTATTTGCACTCACCAATATAATTGTGCCCATCTGTGATTGATTCCATCAATCGTTTACCGGTTGATTTGCGGCATTGCCAATTTTTTTTTTTTTTTTATTAAATATAAAGTAATTAAGTGAATAAATAAACTTCAATAGATATAAGAGGATTTGCCGACTTAAATATTTTTGTTCCGTGAATTAATTTTAACTATATCGTAAATTTCAATTATCAATGTTATATATAATTTAGACTCCCTCTAGAAATATTAAATTATAATTTTTAATTTTTTTGTTTTTGAAAATACATCCCATTTGAAAATTCTCGATTTACATCTGACCCTCCTCATTAGGATTTGGACGAAAAATGCTAACATAAGAAAAAAAAATATATATAATTTTTTAAATTTTGGTCCTTATTTGGCATCCACACGTATATTTTTATACTTATAAATGAATAAATATAACATATATAGAGAGTGAGATTAACATCGTTATATTTTTTTCTTAATAAGTATAAAATTATTACACATAAATATTAAATAAGGGGTAAAATTTAAACACTATGCAAATTTTTTGTTGGAATTATTTATCCAAAAATCCTAACAAGAAGGCTTCAATTAAAAAATGAATTATTGAAGAGGTGTGAGTGTAAATTAGCATTTCTAGAAGAATTTAAATATAATAAATTCACACACACATATATATATATATATATCATTAATAATTATTATACAAACAAATAAAAATCAAAATTTGTGTTTGGTCTCACAAATTTATTAATTATGAGATGTTAATTTGGTGAGCAACATTAATTAATGTGATTGGAGAATGGAGTGGGTCGGATAATTTAAGATCACTAAATAAACGTGCATATTTTGGAATAAGAAATGTGGTTTACGTGTTTGACTATTATGTGCCCTGTAAATCGTGCCATTTAGATCACGTTCCTGAGAAGGACATGCGAACCATTTGTAAAAGCTGACAACGACATACAAATTACAGGACATTTTAAATTATCAAAATCGGCTAAATAGTATGTGAGGTGTCCCTTTTTTCTTTTTTATATATAATTAATTATATCATACAATATTTCAAAATATTAAAATTTTATTAAATACTCCAATATATGTAAATTAGATTTTATAATTAATTGAATTGTATTTTATTTTGTGAATTGATAACTATTCTTTTAAAATAGTATATCCATTAATTTTTTGATAAAAAAAGGTAGAATTATTAATCATATGATCAAGTAGATTGAATTTTTGACTTTTTGTAATTTGAAAAATCATCTGCACTTATCCGCGTGCTTTGACTATTTTGCTTTTCTAATTTTAATTAATACCGATTATTTATTATTGTATATTATATTTATACATGCATATTCTTATTCACGCAATAATTGTGGTCTAATAGTTAATATTGAATTAGTATACCCACATTATGAGTTTGAATTTTTGTCAAAATATTTGGTGAGGGCTAAATATATATAATGACTTATGTTGTTAATTTTTATATAATTAGATTTTAATTTTCGGCGAGAGTAAGTGAACAGTCAATTAATTCCAATATGATTGATTTTGAATTTTTGCTTCAGTAGGTTAATTATAAAGAGCTTAGCCAACACGAGCTGGCGCAATCCTATGGTTTTGTGGGCCTAACATATGGTGCAGAGTCAATCCTCCCTAGTCAAGTTCCAATGTCACTATTCAAACCTTGACACTAAGTTGGGCCCCGTTGGCCGAATCTGTTTCTCCTCACTCGCCGTGACAGTCTTGTCTGTTTTCCTTTTCTACATCAATCGCTTCGCGTGCCTGCCCATGCATGAATCCCACCGTCTGCATGATCTTTATTGCCACCGACGACAGTTAATCCGAACTCGTATGCAGAGAAACTAACGACGCATACACGCCATCTTTGATCTGCATCAGCGCGTCGTGCCTTCCCTTCTCGCAGATCACTCCATTCTTCACGACCGCGATTATGTCCGCCCCGACTATTGTAGTCAAGCGATGGGCGACTACGACCGTCGTCCTGTTCACCATCACTCTGTCTAGTGCGTCTTGGACTATTCGTTCCGACTCGGCGTCCAGCGCGCTCGTTGCCTCGTCGAGCAGGAGGATTTTCGGGTCTTTGAGTATTGCCCTGGCGATGGCGATGCGTTGTTTCTGTCCGCCTGATAACTGGACGCCTCTCTCGCCGACGTTGGTGTCGTAGCCTTGAGGCAGACCGGAGATGAAGTTGTGGGCATTGGATGCTTTTGTTGCTTCTATGATCTCTTCCTCCCTTACATCTCCCTTTTTCCCGTAGGCAATGTTTGCGCGGATCGTGTCGTTGAAGAGAATGGGCTCCTGGCTGACCAGTCCCATCTGTTGCCTCAGCCAACTGATTTTGAATCTCTGAATTTCCACTTCGTCCAAGAATATCTTGCCCGAGTCGGGATTGTAGAACCTTTCTATTAGACTTATAACCGTTGATTTTCCACTTCCACTCTCTCCAACCAGTGCAACAGTCTGAAAAAGGTTGTAAGAACAGATGATAAATCTTTTTCAAGAATGAAGAATGACTAGAAGAGTTGAGAGCAGAGTGAACATAGATACCTTTCCAGGGGGAATGGTTAGGCATAAATCCTTGAAGATTTGAACATCGGGACGAGTCGGGTACTTGAAGCTCACATGTTGTAACTCAATCAAACCACTAACACTAGCCAAAGTCGTGCCTTCATCACTACTAGAATCAATTTTCGGTTTGCTGTCAAGTAACTCAAATATGGAGGCAGCAGAATCTTTAACTTTGTTGACATCCGGAGCCGTTGCGCTTGCTTGGGACACCCCGGTTGCGGCCATCGTCAGGGCAAAGAAAACCTGCACCAATTGTCGTTATAGCACGCCAGAGCTTGTTTAAATTTATAAACCACAAAAACAGAAAGAACTTAATGTATATTACCTTGAATACTTCCCCAAATGTTGCTCTATCGTGTTTAATTAGGACGGCGCCAATGTAGAAACAAAATGCTTGTGCACAGTAGAGTGCAAAAGAACCAGCCCCGAAACTTGCTCCGCTTACAATTCCGAGTCTGACTCCTTGCTTCAAAGGAGCGTCACATTTTGCCTCGTACATCTTCATCACCTTGTCCTCGGCACTGAAAGATGCCACGGTTCTGATGCTGCTGACAGCATCGTTGGCTATTTGACTAGCCTCTTCATACATGACCTGTATGCATATTATAAAATAGCATTGATCTTTCATTAACCACATATGTAGAGATATTATCTTGATTCTACGCTCTAATTTATAAGTAAAGCAGCTAAATGAACCTTGGCATCAGCAGAGAACCCTCTGTAAAACCTCATCTGCAAGAATCCTTGCAAACCAACAAGGGGTAGGACAAGTAAGATTATTATGGCCAGCAACCAGTTAGCTGTGAAGGCTATAACAAGCCCTGCTAATACCGTTGCTATATTTTGCACTATTAATCCTAATGCATCTCCTACAAGGCCTCTTACAGTGGAGGCATCAGTAGATAATCTCGCCCCAACTGCACCACTGCACTCGAACAACACCTCCGTTTCAGATTTTTCGGTCAAAATAAAACAAAAGTTATTTGGTTTTTACTTCTTGGAAAATCGACAAACCTGGAGTTGGCAGGATCATCAAACCAGCTGATCTCCTGGTGCACTACCTTCTTAAACGAAAGCGAACGAATCCTTTGAATCAGTTTACCACCTGCAACTCCGAAAAAGTAATTCTGCACCGGAAGGGCCACCACCGTGCACGCGCCTAACACAACCATCATGAGTGCCCAAAATTTAGAATCTTTCTTCAGCTGAGGTGGAGGTTCGAAGAATATCTTAATAGCTGAGGACAGCAAGAGTCCAAAAATCGGGAATGTCATGCCATTTAAGCCTGCGCCTAGCGCTCCAAGTAGCAAATATGGCAATTCAGGTTTGTTAAGGTGGGCAAGCCGTTGGATAGAAACTTTTTTATGTTTTATCAATGGATTTTTCTCCTTTTTATCTATATCATCATCTGGAGATTCAGATTCTTGGATGTCAACAAAACCAGGAATACCATAGGAAAGTGAGAAGGAACGCCTTGATGACCCTTTGCTTGAAGATTTCCTCAAGGAAAATCTGCGGCTTGAAGACTTGCTCGAGCTTCGGTCTAAGTCTAAAACAGTCTCTGCTATGTCCGAGGCAGCCCCTTGTTTATTCAGTTCTTGCATGCGAACAAGCTGCGAGTATGCTCCCTCAGGATCTTCTATCAACTTTGCGTGTGTACCTAGCATTTAATTTTTGGAGAGAAGATCTCAAGTATATGGCATTTGACTAAGACTGTACGAGAAGAAGCAATTTAGATTCATATACCTTGCTCAACTAGTTTCCCAGCATGCACCACTGCTATAATGTCCGCATTTCTTATAGTTGTTAAACGATGGGCAACAATGAGTGTTGTTCTATTTGTCATAACATTGTCAAGTGCTGCTTGAACTATCCGTTCCGACTCCGTATCCAGAGCACTTGTTGCTTCATCAAGAAGAAGTACTTTTGGATCTTTCAGAATGGCACGAGCAATTGCAACTCTTTGCTTCTGACCTCCAGAGAGCTGAGTGCCGTGTTCGCCCACCATGGTATCAAGACCCTGTGAATAAATTGATACAGTAAAATTCTGAAATCATCGAAAGAACAATATGACCCTTTAAAACAAATAAAGAGTTTAATTTACCTGTGGTAGCTTGTTGATGAAAGTAGCAGCATTAGCAAGCTGAATGGCCCTCCTTATCTCTTCATCAGTGGCATCTTCTTTGCCATACAATATGTTCTCCTTCAGAGTAGTAGCAAACAAGATTGGTTCCTGACTTACAAGTCCAATCTTTCCTCTGAGCCATTGGAGTCTCAAGTCCTTCAAATTAACCCCATCGATCAGAACTTCTCCAGCATCAGGATCATAAAATCTCTCCACCAAGCTGATAACCGTCGACTTTCCGCTTCCACTCTGCCCAACCAAAGCGGCCGTTTTTCCACATGGTACGTATAGTGAGAACCCTGCAAAAATCTGGACTTCTGGCCGTGCTGGATATCTGAAGTACACATCTTTGAGCTCGATTTCGCCTTTCATGTCTTCCAACTCGATCCCTCTAGTGTCAGCTGCATCAATTTTTGGTGTACGTTTGATAGTCTCAAACATCTTGTAAGCTGCAGCTTGACCTGCTGCAAATGCATTTAATGATGGAGATGTCTGGCCAAGCGATCTGGTAAAGCATTAACAACAACTGTTGAGTGCAAATAATGTCGATGGTGCATGTGATTTCAAGAAAGTGAACTTGTTTGTTTATCACATAATTGTGCACTTACATTCCCCCAGTCATAATGGACATAATAACGTTGATTACTATTCCCCCAGTGTATCCTTTCTCCATTATTAGTTTGGCTCCATACCAAATAGCAAGTCCGTAGGCACTGAAGACAATTAACAACACTACACCAACTCCAAAGCCTGTAGCCAGCCCTTGTTTCACGGTAGATGCATAAGCAGTCTTCAGTTTGCTATCATACATTTCTGTTGCTCGTTTCTCGCCGGTGTAGGACGCAACCTGCAACAGTTATGAACAATCCTGTGATACTATGGAAATTAAATTTCATTGCTATAGAAACTTCTGAATGAAGACACAGCTTTACCGTCCTAATTGCTCCAACTGTCTGTTCCGCTATGTTTCCAGCTTCCGCATAAGCAGCCTGGCTGCGACTTGACATCTTTGCCATAATAAGAGCCACACATCCTCCTGCTATGGCTAGAGCAGGAATGCATGAAGATAACACGAGCGCTAGGCGCCATCCTTTAATAAAAGCAATAGCAAAGCCCCCAAAGAACGTCGACATAAATTGGATGAATTTACCCACCTGAGACAATCACTTTTCAGGAGTCAGGGGCAGTAAATTTCAGAGCAAAACGATGCAAAATTGTGGAAGCTGACTATTCAGTAATTACTGTTTAATGGAACTACTCAAATCGCAGCAGCAGAAGCAGGAGTTGGTTTTGATAGGAGCTTACCTTCTCGCCCATGGCTTCTTGAATGAGAATTGTGTCCCCAGACATCCTCCCAATCACCTCCCCTGTTGTTGTTTGCGTATCAAAGAACTCGATATCTTGCCTTAATATGGTTTTCAAGTACAACCCTCGTATTCGAGCTGCCTGTCTTTCTCCAGTTACCATCCAACACATCATCTCTGCTCATCATGATGTCCATGAACAGATTGTAAGCTTTCTAACGTTGCTTATCATGTAATAACGTCACAAATGTAGTACACACAAATTCTTACAGAAGATTCCTTAAGACTTACGTAGAAGGGAGGCAATGCCAGCGCCGATAGCCAAGTACACAAATTTGAGGGATACCTGAAGATTGCGCGACAAAGATGAGCATAGAGTAAAACTCAGTATCCATCCATCAAGTTTAACGAGAAAAACACCAGACTTCTCCTATTACATTTTGTAAAGATCTAAGCACGAATTAAGAAGATAAAATTTGGAAACCAATCCAAGAATTTGTGTGGTTCAACTATATGTAGTGATGAAGAAATTGGTACGAAGTGAAGAAATTTCATCAAATCAGAAATCGGTAAAAGTAAAAAAGAAGATAAATTTCAAGAGCCAATTCAATTTTCATCCACATGAGGCGAAGTTCATCCTCCTTCAAGGATCCGTGTGGTTTGCATGGATCAAGGGAAAGAAAATCCAAGAAAGATAGAGAACCAGAAAAGCGTGTAGAAGAAGAACTATCACCTTTGAGATTACATGCACAACTTGTGATGTATCGGTCCCGGCGAAAGAATTGATCAACTCGCCGAAAATAACAGTCATGACGGGCTGCGTTAACCCGTTGCCAATGGCTGAAATGGTGCCAATGGTCATGAGCGCCACATCGAGCCTGTCGGCAAAGGAAAACAGTTTATAGAACGGGACTTTCTGATCCTCTTTCTTCTCAGACGGCTGGTGGTTCCGCAATGGCTCGGCTTCTCCAGCCATTGCCTTTTCTTGCTAACCTTTTTTCTCAACGAAAATTTAAGACCCCTTCTTCGCCGTGATCCCAAGAAAACAATTAATATTCAAACTTGTTTTTCAGGCAAGAATTCAATTGGCTCCGGCCGGGAAACAAATTTATTTTCCAGTTCCCGTATGTACGGTCATATATTTGCACACGGGAACAGCTTTTCCGATTTTGTGGGTACACAAGTAATTTGTTGTGGGATCAAAAACGAAAAAAGGGTCAATTTGTTGAGAGATATGAAATTTATTTCCTGTCAAATTCCTTTCAGAAATTCTATTTCTTTCCACAAAAACATTCATGTATATATATAATGGTTGGAAAGATCCGAAGGTGCATTGCAAGAAATCCAACTAGAGGTGGGGGTTGGGTCAAATTCCTGATTTAAAGCAAACTTGACTTTTTCTTCAACTCCCTATATATATCTATAGTGTGTGTGTGGGAGAGATAGAGAGAGGTTCTAGAATGCCAAATCTTCCCCTAAATATATATATAATTGTATGCAACTGTTTTGCAATACCTAACTAGCCATACATTCTGAATTATATCATACCACATGATGCGTAATAATAATAAGTTGTATGGCCTGGCGATTCTTGATTTTCTTTTTCGTAATTAAAGTGTGACAAATCACGTGTGTTTGTAAACATGCGATTTGAATTTTCCTTAACGTTCGATAGAATTAAATTACCTAGCCTGCATGCCTTACTTGATTGGGTTAATGGGCTATAAATATTTCAAAAAATTTGTAAAAGTGGTTGGGGTGATATGCACATTGCATGCCCGTGATCGACTTTCCGTCTACTGCTTTGTCTCGTGATCTCACTGAAAACTAATCATAGTATTTGGATTAGTTTTTTTTAGTGTTTTGTAGAGATAGAAAGAAAAAAATAAAGATAAATAAGTGTGTGTTAGAGATAGTATGTATGTTTGATTTATTTTTAGAGATAATTTAAGATAAGTATTGTATGTCTAATATTGTTTTGGGAGATAAAAATTATTATTCATTGTCAAATTATTATGTCTTTGATATGATTTGTGTTTTGAGCGTTTTGTTTTGTATTTTGGAAATAGAGAGAGAAAATAAAGATAAGTAAGTGTGTGTTGAAAATAGATGGTATGTTTGAATTTGTGTTTTAAGGTAATTTAAAATATTTTAAAATAAGTGGTATAGATTTGTAGATTTGATGTTGGAATTTAGGAGATAAAAATCACTATTTATTGTCAAATCATATCTCTTTTATATATATATATTTTTATATTAAATATGTATATATATAATATATTATATGTTTAATGTTGTATTTTTTGAAGATAAAAATTACTATTTATTGTCAAATCATGTCTCTTTTGTATTATATATAAATGTATATATATATACATATATATTATAAAAAAGAAAGTTGAAAAATAAAAAAATACACAAATAAGGTGTAAAACCACAAAAACAAACATTCAGTATGATTTATCTTATTTCGGAAAATAGGAAAATATGAATCCAAACCTAGTGAATGTATCTTTCTATGATAGTCGATGAAATATGCAAGTCAAAGAAAAGATTATTGCCCATGCAGGTGCATGCAAATCTGGGCAAGTACGATAATTCAGTGTATTGCTTTTGTTAGAGAAGTCAAACCGAATCCTTACAAAAGACTTTCCGAATATCAAACCGCACACAGTATTTGACTCTTTTTTTACCGTTAGTTTTAATGAGGAGGTCTCAACTGTGGTCATTCATGTCCCTGAGATCCAGGGTTCTGGTTGAGAGGAGATGTGATGAAATTACAAGCAATTTCAGAACGATGTTACTAACACATCTCAGTGCTGTGTTTCCATGCATTGAGCATTGGAGAATTTGCGTCTGTTGAAAATTTGATGATCTTCAATTTGTAAAGAGTGTTTCTGGAGATGGAGAATCAGAATATTAATATAAAATGCTGATTATGAGAAAGACTTTGGCCTTTCTCGGTCGGCTGGTAGCGCCTTCGCTTTACTCGGCTGCAATCAACACACCCTCAAAGTAAAGGCAGATACTCCACATAAATCACATTTCTTTAGTTACTGATATATGGTGTGGGGTGGGGGATAGGATAGGTGAAAATAGGAGAAGGGATTGGGAATGCTCATGTTGAGCTTGTGTTGAGCATCACCAAATTGGCATAAATGCTGCCACCAATTCCCATTAGCACTTCATGTGTTCCTTTCTCGGCAACCACACCATCTTTCACCACTGCAATTGTATCCGCATCTCTAACTGTACTCAGCCTGTGCGCAACAATCACGGTAGTTCTATTGATTCTAACTCCGTCTAATGCATCCATCACCAGTCGTTCCGACTCGGCATCCAGTGCGCTTGTTGCCTCGTCCAGCAAAAGGATCTTTGGATCCTTTAAAATCACCCTGGCAATCGCTATGCGTTGCTTCTGTCCACCGGATAAGTGAATCCCTCTCTCCCCTACGTAAGTATCATAACCGTCGGGTAAAGATGATATGAAGTTGTGTGCATGTGCAGCCTTTGCTGCCACGATGATCTCTTCTTCCATCACGTCTCCTTGGCTGCCATAGGTAATGTTGTCTCGGATTGTCTCGTTGAAGAGTATTGGCTCCTGGCTCACCAATCCCATTTGTCTCCTCAACCAGCTTAGATTAAATTGTCGAATTTCTATCTCATCCAAGTATATGTTACCAGAGTCTGGATCATAGAACCTCTGTAGTAGATTTATCACGGTTGATTTACCACTACCACTTTGTCCCACAAGAGCAGTTGTCTGCCAAAGAAATTCAGTATCAAGTAGGGATGAAGTCTATGAGGACAAGAAAGCAAAATGCTGGTAATACCTTCCCCGATGATATAGACAAGCTCAGGTCCTGGAAAATTTGAGTATCGGGTCTTGTGGCGTATTTGAAGCTAACATGCTGGAATTTTATGTCACCTTTTAGTGTATCTAGCATGAGACCATCACGACTACTTGAGTCGATCAGGGATTTCCTGTCGAGAATCTCAAATATAGAAGCAGCCGACTCCTTGAACTTGTTAAAATCAGTAAGGAGGCTGCTACTCTGCGCAATTCCAATAGAGGAGATTTGGAATGCAAAGAAAACCTGCATCCAAATTCTATAGATTGAGAGATGCTCCACTAAATTTACTGTTGCATAATATATAGTGTAGCGTCACCTTAAAAACTTCACTGAAGTTTGCCTGCCCCTGGTTTGTGAGGACCGCTCCAACATAGAAAGAGAAGGCATATATCGAGAACAATACAAAATTAGCAAAGCCTAAACCGGCACCACCAACAATTCCGTGCCAAAGGCCTTGTTGCGTGGGAGCTTTACTTTTGCTTTGGTACATCTCCATCACTTTATGTTCAGCTGACAAGGATGCAATGGTTCTGATGCCCCGAACGGCATCATTGGCTACCTGACTTGCTTCTTCAAATATCACCTGCAAAAGGGAAGGTTTGACGAAGGAACTTTTCTGCCATTTTGCTGGATTTAAAAAAACATGGATGAGGAACAGAAGTATGTAACAAAGATGTTGAATAAACCTTGTTAGTCCCATCCTTAGAAAGCTTCATGCGGAAGTATCCTTCTATGAGCATGAGTGGCACGACAACTACGATAGTGAGGGCTAGCTTCCAGTTCGTCATGAAGGCTATCAACAGACCAGCTACCGTTGTTGCTATGTTTTGCATGGCTAATGCTAACGTGTCACCAACAAGATTTCGCAAAGTTGAAGCATCGCTAGACAGCCTTGAACCTACTGCACCACTGAATTATTCAACAAGTATATCAGGACGAGAAAAGTAAGTGCCAGTTTATATAAGTATGGAATCAATTGATTAACCTTGAGTTTGCAGGGTTATCGAACCAACTGATCTCTTGGTGAACCACATTTTCAAAGAGCGAGGAGCGGATGCGTTGCACCAGTTTACCACCTGCAACTCCAAACATATAGTTCTGAACAGGAGCAGCAATCACAACTACGGCACCAACCACTACAAACATTAATGCCCAGAACCTGGAATCTGCCTCTAGTTCTTTTGGTGTTTCAAAGAAGATTCCAAAGGCTGTGGCTATTAAGAGTCCAAATACAGGGAAGGCTACACCATGTACTCCTGCAGCTATGGAACCGATGATCAAAGCTGGCAACTCAGGTTTATTTATCCTAGCCAGCCGTTTAATGGATAAGTTCCTGTTATTCTTGACATCAGTTTGGCTTCTTTCAACTACATTTTCTTTAGCTGTAGTTTCATCTCTAAAGATAAACACAGAGGATAACTGGTTGCTCAGTGATTTTCTGCTTGATGAAAATCTTCCTGATAATGTTCTACCTGATGACATAACTGAGTCCCCTGTTTTGATGGATGGATCTATTTTTGCTGCATTGTTTCCACTGTTCTTTCCTGTTTGGCCAACTCCCTCTTGCATGCAAAGAAGCTGGTGATATGCCCCGTCATGATTCTGAATTAAGTCTTTGTGAGTCCCTAGTATGAGTTTGGAAGAGAGTTCAAGTAAATTTGCACCAAGAGAAGTAAAAAGAATAGAATTTTGATTAATGTTACCATGCTCGACTAATCTTCCAGCACGCAGCACGGCTATAAGGTGAGCATTTTTTATAGTGGACAAACGGTGGGCGACAACTATAGTTGTTCGATCAGGCATTACTTTTTCAAGGGCAAGTTGTACGTTTCGTTCAGATGCTGCATCCAAAGCACTTGTTGCTTCATCCAGAAGAAGAATTCTTGGGTTTTTCAGAATAGCCCTGGCAATGGCAATTCTTTGCTTTTGTCCCCCTGACAATTGTGTCCCATTTTCACCCACCAATGTGTCAAGCCCCTGTCGTAAAACAGAATCTCCGATCATTCAAATTAAAGCAATAAATAGAATACTGTCGTGATCAAGTGAAAAGGACAGCAAAGTTACATTGCATAGCTTATCAATAAATTCTGCACAATTAGCAAGCTCTACTGCAGATTTTATCTCCTCATCAGTAGCATCAGGTTTTCCATATAGTATATTTTCCTTCACGGTGGTGGAAAACAACACTGGCTCCTGGCTCACCAGCCCCATTTTTCCTCTTATCCATCTTAACTGATACTTATTCAAATCAATACCATCTATCATCACTCTTCCAGCATCAGGGTCATAAAATCTCTCCAGTAAACTGATAACTGTTGACTTCCCGCTTCCGCTCTGCCCTACTAATGCCAGTGTTTTCCCTTTCTGAACGTGTAACGAAAGTCCAGAAAAAATCTGCACATTAGGCCTCGAAGGATACCTGAAGTAGATGTCCTGGAATTCGATTTCACCCTCAAGATTTTCCAATACAATTCCACTTGTGTCGCATGGATCAATCAGAGATTGACGGCTGATCGCCTCAAACATCTCATAAGCTGCAGCTTGCGCTGCCGAAAATGAATTGAGGCATGGTGACATTTGGGCCATCGACCTAATTAGATAAAAGAAAATAAACCTTTTCAAAACATTGTTTATCAACCATATATTAATATCTTTCAGATTTCAAATTATATACTTACGATCCAGCAACCATGATGGCAAGAATGACGTTCACCACGTCTCCTCCATTATACCCTTGATCTATGATAAGTCTTGATCCATACCAAAAGGCAAAGCCATAGCTCGCGAATGCAGTAAACAACATCAAACCAAGCCCAACCCCAGTAGCCAGCCCTTGTCGCACAGTAGCTTCATAAGCAATTTGCAGCTTGTTGTTGTACTTTTCAATAGCTTCTGTCTCTCCAGAGAATGATGCGACCTGAAACCTTACAATCAAATTAGAACGAGTACTAGGAAATGCAAATCAAAGTCTTATTTTTAAGGTTTACTTACAGTCCTAATAGCTCCCAGCGCTTGATCTACTACATTTCCGGCTTCTGCATAAGCTACTTGTCCACTGGCCGATATCTTCGATGTTAACAATGCCAAGAATCCTCCAATGATGGCAATTGCCGGAACCCACGACAGCAAAACTATGGACAGAAACCAGCCTCTGGCAAATGCAATAATGAATCCTGAAATGAAGGTGGATGCAAATTCGATGAACTTGCCAACTTTTTCTCCCATGGCCTCGTGAATGAGAATGTTATCTCCAGAAATAGTGCTCATCACCTCCCCGGTGGTGGTTTTGGTGTCAAAAAAAGCGATTTCTTGCCTTAATAGCGATTTTAAGTACAATGCTCTTATTCGACTCGATTGCCGTTCACCGGCCACCATCCAACAACACACCTCTGCATCAGAAAGCAACACGAATTTGACTCATTAAAGTTTGATATCAGTTCCTATATCCCATAAGATGTCGCGTTTACCTATTACTATTTGAGTTATCACTTCTTTCCGTTGCAAAGCAGTTTTAAGTGTATATTTCGAACTGGTGATTCATATCACCTAACTAGCAAATATAAAAAAATATAGAATATCAAATTGGTGTAACCATATACTAAAAAAGATGATACGTACGTAAAAATCCAGCAATCCCTCCACCAATAGCCACGAATAAAATCTTAAGAGCAACCTGCAAAACAACACCAATTGTAACAAGTATCTCTAGAAACTATACTCTTTCATCACTTGTGTATACAAAACTTCTTGATCGAACCACATCTGACCACAATCAACCAATCATATAGCAGGTGATATTGCACCTATCATTCTTCTTAAACTGCACATGAATCATATGACAAGCGTGTTGTATTCACCATATAATTAACTTGAGTTTGATCCAAACTGATTTGAACTAGAATGTTCCACTATATATTTATAAACATAAGTAGTTAAAAGGAAGTACTAAAAAGAGAGATTATCTGCCTTAGAAACTTGGTGGAGCAGCTGAGTTCGACTAGGGTTGCCCAAGGAGTTAACAAGCTGTGAAAATGCAAGAGTGCTAATTGGTTGTGAAGCCCCATTTGCAATGGCTCCTATGCTTCCAATAATCATCAGAACCACATCTCTTCTATCAGCATATAAGAAAAGCAGCTTATACAATCCAACTTTCTGATTCTTTTTAACACCATCCTTAGCTCTACGCAGCTCCATTATGATCCCCCGTTCTCCTTTTTCTGTCAGCTTCTCCTCAGTCCCGATCACTAAATATCATGTATTATCCTTGTCTCCCCCTGAAGCAAAATTTGAAGTATATATGTAAAACACAATAATATTCTCACAATAATCATACAGGGTAAATTGGTGGATTGTACCTGCTTAATCATGCTATTAATCATCATGTGCATTCATTAGTCTCCTGGTCTTAATAATAATTAGCTAAAATTGCTCGTTCTTTCCCCAAGTGTCTGATATATGTTTGCTTATTTAAAGCAGAAAGTTGGCAGCTTCTAATAAATGAGTGAGTAAATGAAGCACTATTCAGAGAGAGCTCTTCAAGAATGATATAGAGATGACGATGAGCATAACAAATTAGCACTGATATGTACACTTCAAGTGTATATTACACTACTAAGAAGGAACTAATGAACGAATGAGCTGAATATTAATATTTGGCTGCAGTTTAGACATGAAGTTTCAATATTTATAACATCTAGATGAGGCGTACATTTATGCCGGTGAGGGAATTCAGTTGGGATTGCTGCAGATTTCTCATAATGATGATATGAATGCTGACTCTGAAAGTACAAAAGTTGAATTTGTAGAGTTCTGAATCCAGACACTCAGTTGTTAACAGTCTTTTTCATTGTTTAATAGCATGAAGCAGATTACTGACATCTCACCCATTCATCCGATGTAAATCCATCTCACTTATCCTCGTTTAAGAAAAGAGCAAGAATTGCAGAACTAATCCTTAAGCACTTTGCTTTAGTGAAGTGATTATCTATAAAAACATATCAATAGTTATTGCGCTAACTTTCTTCACCTTTTCCTGGATAGTCATATGTTGCTCCACGCAACTCCAATTTTTGTGGACGTTCATACGCTTCCCCTTTCCTCTTTTGGCGTTTTATACCATGTTGGTTCCTTGTTTCAACCATTGTCTGCGTTTCTGTTCGCTGTTCAAAGTCGTGCACGTCCGAAATAATCACTAGGGGTTTTTTGGTATAACATTCAAAATATTGACCTTCAACAATGTTCACCAAGCCGTGGAATTTTTTTGATGGCGTCTTATTATTCAGGAAAGAAACGTGGGCTAAAATGAATAAGACAGGGAAGAAATGCCGGCTAAAATCATCATTCCGTAAAGGAATTTGATGGTTTTATTCACACAAGGTTATACTAGTCCAAATAGCCATCAATAATCGAAACTAGTCCAATGACTTTTTCCAACGTACGTGTAGTTGTTGAAACTGCCAAAAAGAGTAGCAGGGGCGCAAGAAATCGTGAAAACGTATCATTCATCCCCAAATCAACATAATCACGAAACACACTGATGTTATCATTGTCAATAACAAATGCAACTCAAACAACAACACATATACCACGTTACACAGACAGACCATTTTACTTGTCTACACTCGCGGAGGATAACCCACAAAACACATGAAAGATAATCTTTTTGACTGATGGATAGAGGTATGGTTTAATAAACTTCAGTCGCAGTATAGTTTGTCGGAATTCTTTGGCGTTTCTCGACATATGCAGTTGGGAACCATCCTGCTCTGCCTTGGCATTCTCCCTCGGACCATCCAGATGGAGTCACCTGAAAGAGTGTTGGTAAATGTGTAATTATAGGACAACAAAATAGTTAATATCTTTTATCTTTAACATAATAAATTAAGCAGGCATAGATGCCGTCCACTTGCCACAAATGTTAACAAAGTGATTTTAAGCAGATCGCCAATTCAGTTATCAGTATAGTAATAAATAACCAAAAGATAAGGCAGAGTATACAGTATTACGGCCTTATATATGCATCTGCATGTATACTAGATTAAGACAAAAGAAGGTAATCAACCTTCCGGACGACAACATAATCACCCACGGCCAAGCTTAGTTCCTTCTCGGATGCAGCATCAAAAGCATGCATTGCCTGCAAAAATATTAGCAAGGAATATCAGCCTATGAGATTAACTAACGCACTATAAGATCTTCCATCCAGAAAGAATATAACACGGTAGTGCAAAACAATACGCGCTAAATATTGCTCCTGGAAGCCAAAAGCAATGGCTGTTGACGAAGTAGTTACGAGGCTTAGCTTTCAGAATCAAATGAGCAGGAAATTTTTTTCAGAAAATGCCATATCATCAAATCCATATGCTTTGTGGAAATTATAATGGAATGACATGTATGGTAATGCAAAATATTGCTGTAACAGTATTAGTCTGACTTTGAAAGGTTGGTTAACCTAGACGCTATAAAGGATTGTTCAATGCTGAGTTGTTCAGTTCAAGCATACCTCAGCCAGAAAGTACTTGGTTTTCTCTGAAGTGTGATTAAGAGGAGTCACTGGAGGAGCGGCCTCTTTCCTTTGTTTCTCTGAGACCATCTACAACAAATTACAGACTTTCACACATACACGCATGGCCATGAAACAGACTTTTAGAGGAACCAGAGAACGCAAATACACACCTCAGTTTCAATATTACCAAGAATTGTAGCAACCCTCTCATGATAAGTCCTTTCACCTTCAACCTGCAAAGCAAAACTCACTTAAATCATGTGATCCTTGCAGGATCTAGGTCAAGAATATCTAATCTGCTTTGACAAGAATAGACAATACTATACCATTGTAACAAGTCTCTGAAATGTAAGCCTCTGCTGCTGTGATTCTACAGCAGCCAATGCTGCTGCTGCTTCTTTACCAAGTACTGCCATATTTGCTTTGAGTTCTTGCATCTTCGTTTCTGCTGCGTGCAGCTTTGCCACATTTTCAGGAATAGGAGATTCCCGCACACGTGCTTGTCTTCGAGAAACTTCCGCTGCCTGCACATATTTGCTTTGATAAGTCGAAGAGTAAATCAAAATCAGCATTGCTTTGGTGACATAAAAGAATTAAAGCTGTAAATTAGATTTCCAAAGCTAAATGCATGCATCTACTCGTTACCTGTGCCTCAGCTTCTTGTCTCATTCGACTGTATCGTTGCGCAAGATGACGAGCATCTTCCAAAGGACTACCAGTAATCATTGCTCTCAAGGGTTCTAAGACCTAGAAATAAAAAAAGAAAACACAAATTATTGTGTATACAGGACTTGAGTTCATTTAACTTTTATTTGTCAGAGTAACAGAAGATCCCAGCATGATTAAAGTAAACACAACTGTTCCCTTTAAACAATGTGTAGTTTCTCTATCATTCCTCCGCATCTCATATGAAATATGGTTGTAAGAAATTTAAGACTTGCATGAAATATATCAAAAAGCATACAGCTACAGCTCTCTCTGACTCATTAAAACCATTCCTTGATTTAACAATAAATACTGCATCTTCGCAAAAAACAAAAAGAAAAATGGAAAAAAAGAAATACACAACAAGAACAAGGTCATTCATTTTGCATTATCTTACTAAAGACTGCTAGTTGTCTCCTCAATATTTCAATACTTCGGTTTGCACTTCCAACTGCTTGAAATTCTAACCCTAAGAACCTTCCTGTGCAATTTAGATATGGGTTTTAATTGTTCATGCAGATTTCAGCTTTTCAAACTAGAACAAATCGGGATAAAATTATAAAAGATGAAAATTCTAGGAACATGCAAAGAATGTGTTTACCAACTCTAGAATATGAATCTGACAAAATGTAGCTCAAAAATAATTCAGAAACTATCCCAAATCTCCACCATAAACCTTAACAATTTTCCAAATAAAATACAAACTCTAAATAAATAAACCATCAGCTCAATCGGCCTCCATTTTGCAACTTGGATTCCCTGTCAACTGTCAGCAGCTTCATAAAACTTCTTTTGAAACATGAAACTTAAAAATGGCTACAAAAATTTGAAAGTACTCCGAATGGATTCAATGAATGCTCAAGCAAACAAACAAATAACAAAGAAAACCAGCAGTGGCAGATTTGTCCACAATTATTAGCCATTCGAAATATCCATGGGTATTAACAAACCCCAAGCATGAGATCACGTGCGGTGATGTTATAGATCTAGTTGCGTGACCAACCTGTGTAAACAATAGTCTATTGAAGTCATCTTGCTCCTTCTCCACGTGTTTACGAGCATCCCCATAAATGGATGCAGCCTTGGCAAGAATCTCATCGCTAGCATTCTCAACCCCATATTTGGAACAATCTTCTGACAACTTGGTTCCTGACTACCATAATACATAAAGCACTTAAGAAATACGGCATGCCTTTTGCACATGAGTTGCACCATCCGCATAGGTGGACTTAATCAAACTAATTTTGTGGAATGAAGGTGCATAAAAATGAATAGCAGATATCATATACACTCACCAGCTTCTATATGTTTATATCCTACAGCAGTGAATGCTTCAGCTGCTTTGACAATTTCTTTCTGAAAATCCTGCAAAATAGAAAATATACATATATAAAGAAAACCAACACAGAACATGAAAATCAGACGATTCTGCAAATAGCTATTACAGATCAGGGCTAGATTGACCTTGCATAAAAATTTTGTCCACAGCTAAGCATTGAATAACTTACAAAAACCCACATAAAAAATTGAATTACTCCTAGACAATATGGCCCTTAATTCGACTAAGTAAAAAATATAGATCTATAAATAAGGTGCACCAGTGGGATAGATAACTATGGGAAACATAAAAACTAGGGAACCTAACTGAACCAAGGCTGCATTAATAATGTTAAGCAGCTAGATCACTGTAGAATATATGCAACCAAATCTAAGGGGAAAACTGAAGCAAGTAAATAATTTGTGCAACAAGCCAAAATTTCGTTCAAGAGAAAGATGCATGAATACTGAACTGCATACAAAAGAGCAAGTATCATAAATATCCAGAATCAAAACAGTTAGAAAGAACCACATTCATACACAACAATGTGATTGGGAAATACAAATTTCATCATGGCCATTGATAATCTCATACTTAACCGAACAACTTTACCATACTGAACCAGCTTTTACATGAGTTTCAGCTACAATAGAATTTTTCCATCACACTCCTCATGCTTTATACCAACCTAAGTCCTAACCTGGCCATAAAGAAAGACCGCGGCAATATCATCTAAGGATTTTTTTAACCGTTTACTTCAAGAACTACAGTATCTCACAATGTATCAACCCTTCCATATATAAAATTTCATATAAAAAATACACGCTTCTTGAATGTAAGTGGAAATTTCAATATTAAAGGGAAATTGTACAATGTGTGTTGGAAATTTGACTAATAATAATACACTTACTACAGATATCAGCACTCACAAAATAATTACCCTTCCAGAACGAGTAGATCTATACAATTTCTCCAATTGGTGATGCATCTGCATCTCCACCTCATCAATAACCATAACTTGGGAACTCTCATAGCCGCTCCCACCGAACTGCTTTATTACAGCCTAAAATTTTCAAACAAATAAAACCAGAATAAATCAACGGATTGTCTATAGATCCTCTTCCTATCTTAATTTGAAGCAAGGAATGCAAAAAGCGGATGGGCGGGACCTGCTGCTGTTTGGCGACTTGTTCTCTGAGCTTACTGGCTTGCTTCCTCAAAGCATCCATCGCTGCTTTTGTCCCTGTGTGTCGCGCGTGTTTAATATTCTTGGAGCGCAACCACAGCGCAAATCTTGATTCTGTTGATGATAGTTGAGACGCAAGCAACTTGTTTCGATCCACGGGCAGACTTTCGTCAGATCTTCACTCCAATGCCACTGGGTTCTTGCTTTCTCCTATCCGCCAGTCCACAGTGGTGACTTCCTGTGGAGAAAAACAACCTTGAGTAAAGATAAATGCGATGTTAGTAGGAATTGGAGGAAATTGGAACATATGCAACAAGAGAGAATCCTCCAGGTCGGTGGGTGACTGTAGTTTCCTTATTAATTTTCTTTATACTGAAGTCGCTTGTGACATTGAGGCCCATTATGAACAAAGCCCATATGGACTTATGTAATGGGCTAAGCCCACCCGAGTAAGGCTGGTGCAATATGAATAAATGGAGGCGACGGGAGCTTCATGTGATGTGAATATGCCCTTTGGTTGACGCATTAATGGAATGGATGTGGAAAGTAGAATGCACCATCAATTCTTTTTATTAATAAAATGAAAAATGAACAGTCGAGTTATGATGTCATACATGGCGTTATGTGAACCACCAGCCTCAACAAATCCACTCCTCCGCCCTTTGATTTTTTTCAGACTCTTGGCTTCCTGCCCAATCACATGCTTTCCTACGCAATCAATGTGGAAACTCCTACACTCCTCATTTCACTATTTATGTAAATTTACTTCTACTGCATGTAATAATGTAAATATATCTTAAACTTATTGATTTACTATTAAACTTAAATTACTTCTTCAATATTATTAGAATTTATAATTGAAATTACGTGTTTGAATTTCCGACACTTTTTCAAAAAGGAAACGAATCATCACATTGACTCAGAGACTGATATTTTTGTGAAAATGAAAAAATGAGAGCAACTGCCCATCACCAATCCTTCGTCTCCGTCTCTCCTATTTTACCTTCATTTTGAAATCCACACACACACACATTTCCTTTCATTTTCACTCGCTCGATACAAACAAAAATGGAAGCTAGAGGGAGAAAGTAGTGAGAGAAAGTTAGGGAGAGAATCAGAAAATTGAAAATTCAACACACGACCAAAATCGTAACATTAGCCCCCCAATCTATCTTACAATCAAACATCATGCCATCAGGTGCGAAGAAGCGGAAAGCTGCCAAGAAAAAGAAGGGAAATCAGTCCAACAACCACCCTAATCCCTCTTCTGCTTCTGCTCACTCTCATGGTACGCTACTCTTGCTTTTTTAGTATTCAAAAAGAAATGCTTCTTTACTTTATTAAGGCTAATGCTAACACACCCATGTGTTTCTCAACTATTGTTTCACGTTTTTTAACTTTTACTGTTTGTTTATACATCACTTGGATTTGTGGGCATCTCTTGTTTGTGATTCTCCCTTCTTGGATTATATAGCATCAGTTTCACTCGCTCATCTGTCTTTGTCCTCCGTGCTTGTACATCGGTATCATCTTTTTGCTTGTTTCGAATCGCTCTTATATGTATGTCTTCGTGCACTGATTAAAAGTGGGTTTTAAGTGTTTTCCGTTGCTCTTTTTGTGCAACTTTTTTTTAAATTGTCTCTATGTTCTGCTGAAGGCCATGGATTGAAGTACATAGATGTAGAATTTGTCCTGATGCCCAAATTTTCGGGATCAGGTTCCTTTTATTTCTTGTAATGTATTGAGATTTTAAAACTTTGTGGAATCAGAAAATTAGGCGGTAGTTTGTTGTCTGTGGCGTTATCTTGTAATTTTGAACTGAATGTTAAATGAATCAAAATATAGCAGGGGATGAAGACGTGAAACACCAGGACGATAAAGGGAGTGATGTTGGGGAGGTTAGTTCACCTGCATCTCAAGACCACCATCGCCACGAGACCCTTTTGACGGAGGGGGAGGAAGAAGAGATTGAGAAGGAATGGAACCTCTCCAATCCTCCTACCGTGGGAGAACTGAAGACAGACACTGCTCACGTGCAAAAAGCCTTGGAGAGTGTTGTTCGGGTTGAAACGGAAATCGAGATTGACAATGAATCGGGACACAAAGATGAAACGAAATCTTATGATGGAGGTTCATCTGGTAGATCTAGTAGTAGCAGCAGCAGCAGCAGTTCAGATAATGAGAGTCATGGTATCAAGAATAGTGAATCTGCCATGGATATTTCTTCAGTCGTTGATTCAACAAAGGTAGCCGATTCTTTGTCCGCAATGTTAGCGGACTCTATTTTTAGTGCACCAACCAAAGAGGCACGTGATTCAGTTGCAGAAAAGATCTCAGTGTCGGGCGAGCAAGTAGGAGTGGATATCAGTTCTCCAACTAACATCACTGTGGCTCCTTATGTAGTTGAATCTGGAGACCAGGAAAATGGGGGAAAGAAGTTGAATTCTGTTGAGGATAAAGTTGGTACATCAATGGCTTTAGAGAGGAAGGAAGAAGCGATTGTTCAGTCTGTTCAGGCCACTGCTACAATTTCAGGTCCGAAGGAATGTGTTGCACAAGAAACTGATGAGAGATTGACATTGCCATACAATGCACAAAGTGCTACTGCTGATAATGAAGCTGAACACAAGAAAGATTCTGGAGTTACCCAGGTGTTGTGTTGTTTCTGGTCCCCTTGATTGCTTGCATCTGCTTCATTCTCATATCTGTTTCCAAGAGCATCTTTATGCTGAACTAAGATTATGTTCATTTCCTATTTCTTTGTAAAATCTTCTGCAGCCTTTGCTGGTTCCTTCTCCACATCGAGTGCACGGAACATCCTGGAAGAGTTGTTGTGGACTGTTTGAAGTGTTTTCCGGGTCTGGTGCATAATTCAAGGGTACTTTCCTACAAAAACTTTACATTCGTGCATTCATGGTTTGATGCACAAAATGGCCTTTCTCAGCATATTTCAAAGGCTCCATAAGTGTCACGGTTGAGGTAGCTTGAATTAAAGCATCTATTTTTTGTTTCTTTTTGTTACCTCGGGTTCCTCAAACAATAATGGAGGAATGTGTTTTGCTGAAAACATCGTGATAACATCTACTTAGAATTTTCACAGTTGGAATGAAATGCATCTACTACCGCACATTCTCAATGCATCTACTGTAACATTGATCTTGCAGTCAATGACAGCCTGTGTTGGTTATATATCCTGATTGCTAACCTCCAAGATCTTATTTGGTGCAGAAGCAGACGTGAATTTCTTTGGAGAATGCTGGGAAGGACTTCGATAGATATGTTCGTAATCATTTCTTCTTTAATTATACTGTTTAAAACAAATAGGCAAGAAGTCAGCTGATGGAGTTAGTATTTCATTGAAGCAGCTAATAGTTAGGTCCTAGAATGTCTGATTTCTCGTTCTCACAGTGGATATAGACCAAGGATTTCTTTCTTGCGGAGGCACGGAAACCATGAAGTAGCTAATTTACTAGTTCATGTGTTACTTTATATCTCATCTCATCTCATGGGCTTGACTTGAATGTGAACTTGTGTTGCATGATTTTGTGGCTTCCAATATGGTTTTGATTTGTGGAATTTTCATCTTTGTAGCTCTCACGGAACAGAAAATAGCATTAGACCGGATTTCTTCAGAATATGTTTGGTTGTGTATAAATGGTATTATGGGTACTATATTTGGTATTTAATATTTAACTGTTGCATAACTTTTTGAAAAAAAAGGGCATGTGACAGTAGTTTGTAATACAGTTCTTGAAATGCATGAACAGAATGAGATTTCTTTCCAAAATGCAACCATGCCTTTATTTCATTCACACAAGTCAATCCAATAATTGGAATCTTACGTCAATCTGGCAATGGATGTATTCCATGTGCCCTTGTTCTATTACATAAACAGAGAGGAAACTGACAAAAAATGTAAAAAATTTCAGAAGTATCAAACATGTACCACACCACAAATATCACAGGATGTAAAGTTCATTCTCAAGCTCTTCTCCTTGATGCAGCTCCATGGATGGCGGCTAAGTAAAAGAGTTGAGTGGCGGACAGAATTATGATGAAAGCTTCCATTGTTCTCTGTCCATAAACAAACAAAATGCTTTCAGTTTAATTGAATTCTTTGGACACATTATTATAGTACTTCAGCTATGAGAAACAAGTTAATGTACAGAACAGAACCATTATTTGTTGAAATCAACTCACCAGGCGGGCATTTCTAAAATGCAGTTCAATCTCTTTGCAGGCAAAACTGGAAAAGGATGACAGAACTCACTCTCAGAAACCAACCAAAAAGAAATTAAATTAATTAACAAAACGAAAAGAACTGGTGTTTCAGTAGACATCTTAATCATGTGTTAAATGGAAAATCCTGGAACTCCATTCTTGGAGCAAAATGTTCAAGCATAGGTTACCCCATGGCGAGAAGCGTAAGAGTCCAGGCAATGGTAGCGGCAGAGGCAGCAGCAGGCAAACTATCGACATCCCAATAGCGAATATGGTTCAACCCGGAGATGGCTGATGCAACTCCAACCACACCAGCAATCAAAGCATACACCACAAAGAATCCAGTGGCAGCATTCCCCATTGGGAAGTATATTGGTGAGAAGTGTGCTGGCAGTTCAAATCCTGGACCTGTTACACAATTTTTCAGCTCATGAGAAACAAAGGATGATGGCTATTGATTCTTGGTGCATGTAACCAAAACATAAGTACAGATACAGATGCAATATAATACTTTGACCTTCCTTGAGAACTACTACATACCAATGACGAAACCATGGTTGATAGCTCTGTTCATTGCCCAGCCACCAATACCCAAAATTATTGTGTACATGCAGAAGTTGAGGAACAAGAGCAGCCCTGCAACAGGTTTGAGCTGTTCTCCAGCCATCCTTAATCTGTCAGATTGCAGTGGAACTTTCAAGTCTTCGTTGCCCTTTCTGCAGATTGAAAGGGAACTTATATGTACAACGGCCACAAGGATTTTGGTTCCTTTCTTGTAAGGCTGCATGCTCTAAAGGTTTTCTGTGGGGTTGGAAAGCTGATGCTTTGTGTTCAAGGCAGGAAAGGAAAATATCCACATTCCTGCTTTTCCCAACCATCTGGCTGCATTGTCTCTTAAAATTTGTAAAGTATTTTTCGCTTTTAGGCTTTTCCGTAGTGAAATTCTGATCTCTACGCAATTCCGGCCGGCGGAGCTCTGAAGAAGCATGTCATTCAGATTCAACATCTATTAGTCCCCAGCATATCCTTGATGGAAATCTAAAGGAAAAGCATATCCATCTTATGAAAAACCTAAGAGAAATAGAACCTCAAATAGATGAAAATTCCTGGCGGGTTTTGTCAAAAGGCATTCACCAATTCAAGTATCTCCTTTACCGCTCTCACAAGTCTCTTACGTTTTTTTTTTCTTTAATAATTAAGTGTCTCACGTTTCAGTCCATTTTTTAGAGACCAAAATAGATGGTGAAGCTCAAGCTCTCTTGGTCAAAACCCAATCTTCCTATGCCCATTTATCCACATGTTCTTCTTTCGTATAAAGACTCAGCAGATGAAGCAGTGCAATAGTCCCACGGATGTGCCTGTTAAAAAACCAATCATCTGGAAATTGGTTACAACAGGACACCTATGGACATCCAAAGATGACTCTTAAATTCAGCTTTTCTGTACAAACAAAGAATCAATTTGTTTGCTATATTAGAGAGTTATCTTAAGAAGGTTCACTACAAATTTGGATATGAGAATTCAGTGCAACCTGCAAAAACAATCGAACTCCTGGGAACAGCCATACAAGCAATATGAACAGTTGATTTCATCAAGTTTGCTGAACAGCCATACAAACAAAGAATCAATTTGTTTGCAATATCAGATAGTTGATTTCACTCTATACAGATTAATTTACCATTGAGTCACTTCGATAACATCAGAGATGTTATAATGATCAACCAAATTAGCTTTACTCAAATCGCATTACTAAGGTACTGCAAAAGCAGCAGCGAACCGCTACACATTTAAATCCAACTGTCTCAAAATTATCACATTCACCTCGGACTGCTTGAAGAATTTGACCAAGTTGGGTTCTCCGTGATATAAAATTTGGATTTCCAACAAACCCATGATATATTAACTGTTTCATTTTTAGTTTAACTTTAAAAATGGGTTAAACCTAACAGCTATGATGTACAAAAGGTTTTCAAGAACACGTGAAATAACCATCTCAAATAAGATGAAAACAACCTCAATGTATGTAAGCTTTATAATAACATCATAAAAAGCATGAAAAGTATAGCATTACAGAGATTATGACCGGATAGTTAAGCAGAAATTCCTAGGTCTAAGAGCGCTTATTCATCCTCCTGGCTACGCAACCGAGCAAGCTTGTTCGTGACAACAACATCAAGCTGAGCAGCACGTTCTACAATTTCTTTCCTCTTTTTTGTGGATATGTTGTGGGCAATTTCCGCACAGTAAATCCTGATTCCACAACCATTACAGTTGAATGTTACAAGGAATTGCACAAAGGTATGCAAGTTTATGAAAAATATAATAACCGGTGTATGTGCCATAGACTACGTCAATACCTGTTGTGCATCATCAGCAACTCAAGCTCCTTCACATTGTGCACAAGAAATTTTTTAAAGCCGTTAGGAAGATAGTGACGAGTCTTCTTGTCAGATCCATATCCAATGTTGGGCATCAAGGTGGATCCCTTGAATTTTCTTCTGACCCGGGAATCAATACCCTTAGGCCTACGCCAGCTTGGCTGTAATGGATGCATAAAATAGCAAAGGTAAGTCTTAACACTCTAATCCAAACAAAGCAAATTGAAGAAAGAAAACATTGCACTTCACTCAGGATACCAAAAAAAATCAATAGTTCAGTTCCTCTAACAAACCAAATAATCAAATAATAACTCGTGGCTTAAGAAGGTGGCAACACAAGAAGAACCCCAAAAAAGAGTGGACTAGTCAAAATAAAGAGAAGATGCAGATCTTTAACAAGTGAACAAATGTAAGCAGGATTTTAGTAACAGACAGCTTATAGACAGTAAAGCTATCCGTGTCGCAACCTGTTCCCTAGTTCATTTCTGCCCTAAAACGAAATGCACAGAAACAACATTTAATTCTGGACATTAGATACCATGGGCAGACATTATTTTCAATATCATTCCAAAAAACTCTAGCAAAAATAAATGTTATCTATGATAGCAATCTCAGCCGAAAGATGGTGAATTTCTTTGTGATAATCACTGAACAATCATCAACTATAACAAAGTTCATCATGGATTGCACTAAAAGATCCCAAACATTGAAAAGTTCAAAAAGAAGAGAAATAATCAAGCATATATAAATATGATGGAAATAAATACCGCAAAATAATGAATACAGAGATAAGCAAGAGAGATCAGATGGTAGTGCATGATTCTATAATCATCATTCAATTGCAGAGACGGTGTATGGGTAAGAATCATCACGCCTCGTCTTGCGAAAAGCAGAAAGTTGATAAAAAGAAAAATAAAACTTATTAGAGGAATCAGATAATACGTCAATCACCACATTACATCTTTATGCAGATGCAAATTAAGCCTGGGGCGACAAAGTACTATCATCATATTCCTCTGGAACCATATCGAACGTAAAAGCGAAGAGTCGGTAGCAGTAAAAGAGAAAAACAAATCAAGTACCTTGACAGAAACAAATCGATCGCTTTGTGGCCTTTTGAACTTCTTGACCCTCTTTTTGATGATTTTCTTATCCAGCAGAGGCACCGCCATTGTTACCTACCTTCTGCAAACAAATAAATTGTTAACAAAACACGATTAGAAGAAAAGAAAAAGATCTGCCCATTACAGGCATAGATGCAAAACCATATACATATAAGCTCTCTCACGCGTAAAGATGGAGCGGAAATAATAGTATGGAAGTAGGGCTTGCTTACGAGTATGAATTAGGGTTTTGTGTTCTGGTCCGCCGCCCCCGGGGTACACTATTGCCTATGGGGTATTATGCTTGGCTGTTTATATAGAAAGACGCTTGGCTCCGATTAGGGTTTTGACTTTGGAGGTCAAACTTTATTTAAGGATAGGAGGTGTGAATAAATCGACGGTTTCAGGTCCGGTGAGCGCGATGTATCGTCGTCAAATCCGTTTTTTCATTAAAAGGAAAAAAATAAAATAAAAATATTTCATAGTTAATATGCTTTTATATGCTTGTCATTGAGATTATGTGTATAATAAGGAAAATTTTAATTTAAATTAAATTTGATCGAATTTAAATTAATTATAAAATAAGTATTATATATTTACAATATAATTAGTGCATAGTTTAAATAAATTAATAAATCACATAATAAATATATTACACTTATTATGTAAATAATTTAATTTGATCAAACTTTGATTTAAATAAATATAATAATAATTACTTTATTTCTTACAATTATTACAAAATCATGACTAAAAACTTAAAAGTTCTTCACAAATTTTAATCATGAATTCTTTAAAATAAGTTGTGTTCTTGTAACTCATCAATGTCCATTTCCAATTGAAAAGATTTTTATATCTTGATTTAATGTAAAATATGTTCATAAATGTGTTGTGCATACAAAGAACAAAGATTTCATACGACTTTGAGCTTTCATAGCTACATATGAGGTGTATAAATACATCATCAATACGTTATTCAGTAGAATCCAATACACAAACCTTGTTGATAGGCGTAGCATTCAAGCAGTTATAAATAGAAGAATGAAACTCGTAAGAATTGGGAGAAGAGGGTACGACATCAACCCACTCCTTGTCAACCTTCTCCACATATGAATTACAAGTAAGAACAGCTTCAAACTGAAGTTTGTTCATCTGCTTCACCAACTTCCTCAAGAAACTCATGGACAATACCACATCAAAATCTTCTTCCGACGTGATATCTTTGAAGAGACCAACTCCCACGTTTGCTTTGCACGAATCAACAAGGCCGACAACCTTGTGGTCGTTTCTGCGGTTTTTATTGCTTTTCAGAACCTGCAAGAGGAAGACATTATCAACATGCTGAACTTTTGCTTTCCAATGTCAAAACCAAAGCCGGCTTGAAGATTAAGCTTTACAGTGGTTTTCCTCAACTAGCTTTAGCCTTTAGTACTATGGGGTGAAGCGAATAAAAAAGAGGTCACTGCCTGTCATCCGCAGGAAATAGCAATTCGATCTCATCTAGGGAAGAGAGCCATTCTATGAAAAGGAAGCAAAATAGCATCTAATTTGGACAAGGAAATGATTTAACGAAAATACATGCAAAGCACGAAGGTAGAAGCGTTCTGGACCGTAACTCATAAGTGAAAACAGCAGCATGCTAAATTATTCAGCTCAAACTCTTTCTCACCTGGATATACTCCACGCCAAGTTCACCAAGTTGATCTAATAATGAGTCCTGGGATGAAAGTAAGCTAATCAGCCCTCCAGATCCAATTGGTCTTTGGAGGAATTCCCAAGGCGACTTCATCAATATCTTGTGCTTGCCATACCCTCCAAGAGAGCTACTAACAACAGGAAGCTTCTCTTCTTCCAAAAACCAGACCTGTTAAAAAGATTCCAACAAAAAAGAAAATGCACGAGTATTACATGCTATAGCACAGATCTGAGTTCAATAACTGTTCGAAAATGAGGCAGCAGAAAGAATTCTCTGAAGCCTCAGCTTCACTATTGTAAGCTAGGCAAGGCTAAACCAGCATCAGAGTATCATCATTTTTAATTTTTTTTAGGGGAAAAAAAAGGTAAAGAAAAGAAATCAAGTGTCAAACCTTTTCGGGATCAAATGAATAGTGGTCATGATTTGAGAACAATTCTTGAAGACAACCGACTAAATCAGCAGAAGAAACCAATACGAGAGGCACAGCTAAGCGGTCTTTGATCTGCATCAGCAAACCAATGATTCAGATGATGTAGCAAAATCAGATGCATCAAAAGGCAACCCTTTTCTGGCCGCTTTTGAAATATCTATGCAATGTGTTTTCATCAATTCAAACCATATCCGTGCATTAGTACCCCATTTATTATCTTTAAACTAAAAGCAAAAGTAAGTGCCATATTTCGAGAAACTATAATGTGATGGATTGATAGCGGTTGATAAAAAAGTATGTGATGGGGATAACCTATGAGATTTGAGCATTCTAATCTTCTTGAAAAGCATCAGAAAGAAGATCTCATGACATTACCTCAACAAATCCAATATGATCCAGTAATGCTTTTCCAATCAGACACGCATTGTCATTTCCTTCGGAGTTAACAAGATTGGCATCAGAACTCCTTTTCATCTCTCCAATTTCATCCAATACTAAAAATATGGCAACTTTGCCATTTGAAGTCAAAAGGTTACCCTCCCTTTGCAGTTTGCAATTTGGATCAGACAACTTCCCGCTTCCAGCAGACCAGGGATTCCCAGATACTCTTACAGTGTTTAGTCTTGGCACAGCACTCAAAAAATTGAGCAGATTTGGCCTGACTCAAAAGATGAAGGGTTGCAACACATTAATGCATCGACTAAATATTTGTTCACAAAAATAAATTAAATGTGTCAAGAAGTTCACACATGTCTCCAGGAACCGGCTCGATGTGGTAGCGTCGCCCTCAAAGTTCAAACAATAGGTCCAACAAGAAAAATGTGAGAATATGAATCCTGTAATTTTGCACTTCCTTTTCTGATTAAAAGGCTGGTAACTTCATGCACGTTTCTACAAAATACCTATACAGGATTTCTTGCATGGAAGATCACAAATCCTACTTTTGATCCACATTTTACCCTGCACTCAGGATGGACACAAATTCTTATTTTTCAAACGAGTCGTGAATTGTACTCTGCTTGTCAGCAATTTCATATTTCAGCCAATGACCAGTTCATATGGAGATAACCCAAAAGTCTGCTGCTTTAGCAACATAATTTCTCTACGTGGTTGATTCTCCACACATAAGATCCAGCTTGCATTGACAATATCAAAAGAGACTCAAACCCAATAAAGTTAAATATTCAGCAGAAGCTTTTACCTCGTCAAGGGGATCTCAATAGTTTGTAGAGCCTGTTGCAGCAATTTTGAATTTACAGTTACTATTTGATTTGCAAGCAAGCCCCTTTGATCTTTATCTCCATATCTAAACCCATGAAACACATGTTCCTGTTCCATTTCACACAGTTTCTTTTTTGCTGCTACCAAGCGTCTTTGGAACTTTTTTCTTTCTTTCCATTCCTGACGAAGGCAACAGATATGTTAAGGACTACGAAAACTACAAATAGGAAAACCAAAGTGAGTGAGAAGAACTTCTTTGATG
The DNA here is from genome assembly GCF_026168435.1 of Sesamum indicum. NCBI lineage: Eukaryota > Viridiplantae > Streptophyta > Magnoliopsida > Lamiales > Pedaliaceae > Sesamum > Sesamum indicum. The sequence continues at coordinate 17,604,666 of NC_142668.1, forward strand.
ATTACAAGTCATGATGCATAGTTCATCTACTGAATCCTTCTCGGACACTATTTAGTAACAAAAAGAAGTTATCAGTCTTCTAATAATAAAGAGAAGCAACCAAACAACAAAAGGCAAGCTCCAACTGTCATAAACCAAACATTTGGTAAACAATATGAGAAATATGCACAGACCAAACAATAACCAAATAGAGGAAGCTCTAGATAAAGAATGGTTAAAGTGGAAATGCAGTAACAAATTGCATGTTGATGTTTCTAACTTTTCCCCCCCTATGCCTCTCTTTTTCGTTGCCAAAAGCGAAACTTAAAAAGAGTATGTAGCTTATCTAATTCAGCTAATGCGTAAGAATGATAGCAAATCACATGTTTATATGACAAAATGCAACAGAATAAACTGCAATTTTCCAGAACCAGCAAAGGCAAAGAGCATAGCAGAAAAGAGTATGCCTCACATGCTCACGTCTTTCTTTCTTGGATCTCTCATCGGAGCGAATATTTAACTCCAGGAGCCCCTTTGGAGGTGTAATTAACATTTCTCTTTTTTCCAAATCAACAGTTGGAACAATTGATTCAACAAACGGAACCCACACTAGTGGACCAGAATCACCTTGCCCAATTTTTGACTTCCCAATCTTGTCATGAATATTCCTCAATGAGTTAAGCTTGACGTGTAGAAGATCGCTTGCGCCACTATTGAAAACATTAACAACAACTCCTATTGGTTCCCCTGATTCCTAAATCAGACAAATCAATGAAACGTGTAATAGGGAAAGAAATCAACACCTTAAACATAATCAGAAGAAATAAAATTATGGAGTCATAATTGGGTTAATGATACGTCATCTAATATGAGCACAGAAGAGGATATGGTGAAACTACAAACCTTGAGAATAACTTTCATTCCAATGAGGTCATGAGTATAGAACTCGCCTTCCTCTAAGTCTGGTCTATCTTTATCTGTAACCAATATAGTCGACCCAACAAGTTTTTGTGCCTGAGCAAAAAAAGCTAAGTTTAAGGAGGCATCATGGTTGTGTCTGACATACAATCTTACAAATTAACAAACCAACTGCTAGCATACCTGTTCTACTGTGTCGATGTTATTAAATCTTACTATCCAACTTTGTCCAGGGTGCCCACGGCCCTCCACTAGTTCAATTTCTCGAAGAGTTTCAGTTCCTGATACTTGTTGTTTTAACCATCTAGTCCCTGGCTAGAGAGAATAATGACCCTCGTTTAGACAACACATTCAGGTCCAATATGGTATCTTTTTCTCACTTTTTCCTTTATTTTCTTTTCCATTTCTGCGTGTTTGTTTTATGCATCTGATGAAGTAGAGTTTAGGATTTTTTAGTCAGCTTTTTAGCTATATACCTTGGAAAAGCGCAGATCGGGAAAATCTGTGCTTGGCTTTACCCTAACCTCTCCTTGGAGTCCATGAACACCATAAATGTAACCAGTCTCAACAAAACCCGAAGCAGATGAAGTTGTCTCAACAAGCTCCTGCGTAGCTGAAAGTGGAAAATCAAATCACACACAACAGTTTTTCAATGAAAACTGATAAAGATATTCACATGCACAATAAACCAATCACTTCTGCAACGTCTCTTACCTCCACAATTTACAACAAAAATAAATACTACAACCATGACAAATCTTTGAATCAAAATTATAACCATAAAGAACTTCACATATGGCAAGTCAAGCTAAATAGCAAGCAAATTTAGTAAACGCGAATATCGCACAATTATAAAGAGTTCATTCAAAAGCAACAGGAAAACCCACAAAGGAGACTATCTGTTTCTCCTTTGGGATAAGAGAAAAAAAAATGATAATCCAGGCGCATGTTTTTATGCCTTGTTTAACAACATAAAATCCAAACAGAACACAAACCATTAATACGAAAACATTGAAACTTTAGGAACAACATCACTAAATCCAACTAATTCATTAATCACTGAAAATAGAGATAAGAAGTCTTTCCATAACCCAACTGGAACACTTGTTAACCTTAATAGCCATTCGAGTAAACTCAATATATAAAAAGATAACAGTAAAGACTAATGAACATCGGAGGTATTACCAGTAGAACGAACAACAGAACGAGAAGGTACGCGAATATGCAAAGAAGTCGACGGTAATTTGCTGGAGAGTGAACAATTAGGCCCAGAATTAACCTGTTTGCCTGCGAGAAATGTAACTTGCTGCGATGCCGCGAAGTTTAGGGAAGGAGAGAGAGAATTGGAACAAGAACAGAAAATCGAAGAGCTCAGCATAGTGTTCACGTTTCTCGACACTAACGAGAGATATGCGCGGCGCCAATATATGTACTTGGCGATAAAAAGCAGCATCCAACAGTTGATGCGTGGAGTACAATCCCATCTGAGGAAAATAAAGGATAACATGTTTGATTTTTACTAATAGACGATAGAATTAATCAGAAAATACTTTTAAAATTAAAATATAAAGATACATAAACATTTTCAATTTTATGTAAATTGAATTTACATATATATATCGACATATTGATAATTATATATGTTAAAATTTTAAATTTTATGCTTGATATGTCTTCTCCGTAAGTTTTAGGTGGAAGATGCTCATCACTTGTTTCTGCAATGCCCATTCTTAGAGAGTATTTGGCTACTCTTTAAGTGGCAAGTAACACTCCGCCCCTTGTCACACTTGCAACTTAGAGGATGATATGACCGCGCAACAAGTTTGGATGTATTAGAAATTCAAATAATATAGATTGCACATAATTACAAATATTCATCATTGTTTGAAAAATTATAAATACACATGATGTTTGATGAAATTATATAATCATTTGATAAAAGTATGAAATTATCAATTTTGCCCTTACTGTACTTTTTTAAAAAATTAAAATGTTATAGAAAAATCGAACGAGGTGGATGGAATATTTTAAAACATCATTAAAAATTATCCACTTAGTCCATAAAAAAATATAAATAAATAAAGTTATAGTTCTTAGTCCGCAAGGGCATTTTGATCTGTCATCATAAAAAATGGATAAAAATATTAGACCGTCGTTAAAATTAAGGTGATATTAATAATTTTCCAAATAATAAGGGGCGTTAGTAATTGTGCCAAATATTAAAAAAAATCATTGTAATTTATCATTTTTATGATATTTTTTTATGAGGTATCTCTTATTATAATCTTAATTGCATGTGTGTGTATTAGGTACGTAATTATGAAAAATTAAATAAAAAAAATAGTGGCAATGTATTCTCAGGTCATTATCATTTTCTATAAATAAGTTATTACAAAGGTGTATAGTCAAAGAAACCACACCACTAACCTTATCTACTACATAATCCCATGTAAGCATTTCATAATCCTCGTATTAGTCCCATGTTCAGTCGTCGTCTTCAACTTTCCCCCTCATAGAAAAATGATTTCTTGAAAATTGATTATCTTTCTCGAGAAGATTTAATTTAAGCCCATCAATATTTCCTTTTTTTTTTTTCTTCTGGTTCCATGTGAATGAATGCACGTGGACATCAAATCAACGTTTAAATACAGTTGAATTCAATTAAAACAAAATCACCCCTCCACCCTTTCATTAACTCCTCCCTATTTTCTTTCCTTTTTGTCGTAAAATCATTCTCTGTTCTTTCTTTCCGTTGCCTTATTCCCGATCACGCTCCAACCCCGCTCCCCGGGAGCCTGCAATGTGTGTTTGTTTTGCGTTGTGTGTGTATGTGTAGGTATTGATTCAGTGGAGAAAAGGGGAAAAGGCCGAAAACGAAAAGAGTGGAGAGTTCTTTCTGTTCACGTCTCTCTTTCCTTGTTTTTTTTCTTTTTTTTCATGTTTTTCTGTGGTTGTTCTTTTGTATCGTATTGGGTCAGCGTTGATGCTTCTTAGGTATTCTTGAATAACTCGAACGACTTTGGGGTTCTCTAGGCGAGCCATTCTCGAGGTATTTTCGCGCTTTTGCGTGCTTGATTGTATGTTTTACATGTATGCGTGTTTATTGCTTGAACATGATGAGTTTTTGAAAATCTTTGATGGGTTGTTTAGAGATTCTCGTATCGGTCTGTTGGTGTTGTCAAATGCTGTTGATTGCCGCTTTTCTCTTTGACTTCCGTCTTGGTTTGTGTCTGGGGAGTGGTGGGATTGGGCGATGGGTAACATGGGTGCTTGGAGATCATGAATATTAAGATCAATCTTGTGATAAGTTCTTGAAGTTCTCGAGAACAATGATAATTTTTGTGAGGAGTTATAGAAATTCTCACTGGGTTCCTGCTAAGCTAGTACCTCTGCCTGGTGATATTTTCTTCATAAATTTATCGATCTTTAGGCTCGATTTTGATTGATCACATCCTTTCTACTTTCTTTTTCTGTTTATTGCAAAAGATTTAGTTAATTACTATACATGCTTGTCGTAAGTAGAATTTTGGTTTTACTCAAATTTGTATTGGCAATCATTGGCCGGAAGGTTGTGTTGACGAACACGAATCAAGAAAAAATTAATGCACAGTCATTTTTATTGTTTGTCCATCTTTGCTAATTTAAGTAGAAGTGTTGCATTGATGAACAGGAATCAAGGAGAAAGTTAAACATGTTCATGCTTATTTATTGGTTCTTTTTTGCTAATTTAATTATTTATGACCTACAAAACATTTAAAGAATTTATGTGGTTTATGCTTGGCATTTGATATAGCTTTTGGCTGTTAGAAACTTACAATAAAGTTGATTTACCAAATTATCCATACTCTGTAGTACTGAGGAAGATATCTCCATATCAACTGCGGTATGAAGTTTACAGCTTCTAGTTGGCCAACGAAAATCTTTGGATAAGTATCTGAAAAGTTTCGTTGGTTTAGAGTCAACTGGTTTTCTTCATGTCTATCAACAAATTGGATAGGACTGATTGTTGTAAGACTTCCAGTCCTTGTGATATCTTTGTATTTCTGTTGAACACCCATGAGATATGGCCCATCTTTTTTTAGATACTAAAGCTTGAGTGTGGATACGAGGAGTGATCTGAAAGCACCCATCAGTTTGTTTCCGCCGATCAGTGCTTGTGGTGCGTAAATATCTACAAGGACAGAAGATGACGTTGCTGATGACCTAGGTCTATCTGACTGCTAATTGTCACCTAAACCTGTTTGTCAATTCTTGGGACTGCATCATCATGATCAGTGGCTAGAGTAACCTTGGATACTTGTAACATTGCTTTATTTGGCTGTATACTTGAAGCTCCTAGTTAGAAGGTCTTCTATTATGTGTCATGTACATTTCATAACAACTTTTAACCTTGCTGTACTGAAATCCATAGACCTAGACTAGGTTCAATATTGTGGTTCAGCCACGTGGAACCAAACCATGTGCTTAGTTAATGCTTTAAGAATGTAACTAATGTTTGTTCTATTTTCTTGTTTTGTCAGAAGGGTAAAGTTCATGGTACAGCGTGGAGAGAATTATTATTGTGGTAAGTCTGGATATTTGGGGTTCAGGCATGTGGAACATGACCATGTTCTCAGTTAATACTTTAGGAATGCATCTCATGCATGTTCTGTTTTCTTATTTTAGCAGAAAGTTAAAGCCCATGCTACAGTTTTCAGACAATTCTTGTTCTGGTAAGTCTGGAAATTCCTTTTGTATTATCTGTTACAAAAAAATGGGTGTTCCTGATGCTGACGGACTGCATATGTAGTAGGTGCTTCAAAGACTCCAACAAATTTATCACAGCGAATGGGAACTAGTGCTCGTGTATTTTTCCAATCTGATTCTTATCGCGTCTCAAATGATGCTTCACTTTTCTCAAGTTCACTGCCTGTTCTTGCCCATGAAAAGTGTATGCACACAGCATATTTTAATTAAAGTACTTTTATTACGTCTCAAGAATAGTCAGTCATTTTCTTTCTTTATTGGGTTTGTTGCAGCGAACTTCACTGAATTAAAGCATGATGCTCAATTCGTGGATGACTCCTCGCCTAGTTTGATTGGCCTATGTCCAGATTCAGAGGGCAAGAAATTGCTTGAAGAGGGTGAGAATCATGAAGTTGGAAGGTTCCTCCCTGACGATGAGGATGAACTCCTAGCTGGGATGATAGATGGCTATGACGTTAGTTGGTTGCCCAATCTTGTGGATGACGTGGAAGAATGTGATGTTTTTGGCAGTGGAGGAGGTTTGGAATTGGAATCTGATTCACAAGATAGCTTAAGAGTTGGTGTTTCTAAATTGAGTTTATTTGATGATGGTGTTGCCAACGGAGTAGCTCATGTTAATCTTACTAATGGTGTTGGTACTATTGCTGGAGAACATCCTCTAGGAGAGCATCCTTCTAGAACGTTATTCGTCCGTAACATTAACAGTAATGTTGAGGATGCAGAGCTTAGAGCTCTCTTTGAGGTACTTCTAAATGTCATGCGTTCCTATCATTTTTGTGGTGCCCCCCTGTTTTGCCAGCATATCATGTACTAAGGTCTTTGCTTTATTTATGTATTTTTATGCATCTGGAGTTACTCATTGCTCTTTTTATCAATGATTAGATGTAGATGTTTGTTTTTTAATATTTAAATTTGGTTAACATGTTTGCAAGAATTGGATAGAAAAGTCTTAATTTTTCCTTTTACTACCATGTGAGTTCTGCATAAGAAACAATATTGTGGAGCTGCAAGCAGGTTCATAATTTGGTTGGAGAACAATTGTCTTCGGTGTAATTATTTGGTGATATCTAATTTTAAGGCTAGTGATTTCCTGGACTTCTGAAATGAGATAATTCATTAAGTTCGTTGTTGTTGACTATTTTCAGCAATATGGTGATATCAGAACAATGTATACTACATGTAAGCATAGGGGCTTTGTGATGATATCTTATTATGATATACGTGCGGCTCGAACTGCTATGCGGTCATTGCAGAATAAGTCACTCCGGAGGAGAAAGCTGGATATTCACTTCTCGATCCCTAAGGTTCTGAACGTTGAACTTCGATCAATAAGAATCTTGTGTTGTCTATTTTCTAATAAAAACTGCTTCTCCATCTTCTTCCTCTCCAGGAGAACCCATCTGACAAGGACATCAATCAAGGAACCTTGGTAGTATTTAATTTGGATCCATCAGTTTCTAATGATGACCTTCAACATATTTTTGGGGCTTATGGCGAGGTCAAAGAGGTGCGCAGCTTTCTCTTTTCATCATTGACTTTGCTGAGCATGATTTCCTGGATTCGATATCTGAGCATTGTTTTGCATCTTTATTTTAGTCCAGATAAGGGAAACACCACACAAGAGGCATCACAAATTTATTGAATTTTATGACGTTAGAGCTGCGGAAGCTGCACTTAAATCCTTAAACCGAAGCGATATAGCCGGGAAACGCATAAAGCTGGAACCCAGCCGCCCTGGTGGAGCACGTCGAAGGTATATATATTAATATACTGTTTTTTTCTTTCTTAACTTTTCCTTTTCCTTTTATAGCCTCTGGCGATAAAGTGTGTTTGCCTAATCTTTTATAATAATCTAGTCCTTTGTGCCAATCAATTACTCATTGCTAATTATGAACAGCATTTGAGGATTTTCTGTCAGCTTATTATTGGAAATTATTTATGCGTCATATGAACTTAATATGGATGTCAGGTAAGAAATAAGTATCACCTTAGAATACGAAAATGACCACGCCTGTGGTCTCTTTAGGATTCATGCTATTACTCTTGTTCCAGGCCTCTGTGGAGCTTACTGAAAGTTCTTACAGGTGATTCTGATTTATGGACTGTAACTTTCTATTTTTCCTTTGTCGTGTACTTTAAGCTTGCTGCTGCATCTAAATCAAGAGCTTGAACAAGATGAAAGGAATTTGCATCGAGTAGGTTCACCACTTGAGAATTCTCCCCCTGGTATGGATCAAAGGAGTACTTCAATTACTGTTAGCCATCTCTAGATATTGGGAAATAGCATGTTGTCTGAATAATAAATTAGCTATGTATGAATCCGTACAAGCTTATGTCCACAATCTGGCAGGTAATTGGCCACAGCTTGGCAGCCCTATGGAGCGGAATTCTCTCCAGAACTTCAGTAAATCACCTGTATTTAGCTCTTTCAGTCCTCCTGTAGGCAACAGTTTACCTGGATTAGCTTCAGTTCGGCAATCTCAAGTGCCAAACCAGAGGGTCACGCCCACAGGAAAAGATTTGCTAAGAGGCCCTCATTTGGAACACATATTTTCAAATGAAAATTCAAACTGCCGAGGTATCTTTGACCAATCTCATTCATTCCCAGAGCAGAAGTTGAGTCCGTATAGTGGACCTGTTTCTTCTTTTGGTGCTTCCGCTTTCAACACACCCAGAGCTCAGACCATGAGATTCCCTTTTATGCACGGTGGAAATAGTGGCTTTCCTATACCAAATCTTCATGGATCTTTCTGCAGTTCTTCTCAGCTCCAACAGCAGCGTCACCAGTACCATATTGGATCTGCGCCATCTGGTGTCCCTCTTGAACGACAATTTGGTTACTTTCAGGAGTCATCAAAAGCATCATTGAAGAGTCCCAGTTTTGATGGTGTAGCTCCAATTTATAAGGATCGGAGTTTCACGGGTAATATGGTTTCTCCAAGACTAAGTCCCGTGTTTCTTGGTAATGGTCATTTTCCAGGAGTTGCAGTCTCTAACATGGAGGGTTTGGCTGAACGTGGAAAGTCCCGACGCATTGAAAGCAATGGAACCCAAATAGACAACAAGAAACAGTTTCAACTTGATCTTGATAAGATTAGGAGTGGTGAAGATACTCGAACGACCCTGATGATTAAAAATATCCCCAACAAGTAAAAGCCTTTATACTACTACTGTTTCAAGTTACTAAGATCATAGAAATAATTCACATAGCTTGTTTCCTGTCTTTTTCGTAGATACACATCCAAGATGTTGCTGGCCACCATCGATGAACATCACCAGGGAACGTATGATTTTCTCTATTTGCCCATCGATTTCAAGGTCATCTTTGGTTCTTTACCATACTTCATGCATTTTATTTTCCTAAAAAAGAATGAATCTGAAACAATACATGATTCATCTGCAGAATAAATGCAATGTGGGTTATGCATTTATCAACATGTTGTCACCATTGAACATTATCCCATTTTATGAGGTAATTCGTTTATATTCTCTCTTTCTGTCCTGCCCTTTTTGTTAATCTATATGCCGTCATACATCAGTACTAAACCTTTTTCCTTGAAACACAGGCATTCAATGGGAAGAAGTGGGAGAAATTCAACAGCGAGAAAGTGGCCTCTTTGGCATTCGCTCGAATTCAGGGAAAAGCAGCCCTTGTGGCCCATTTCCAGAACTCAAGTTTGATGAATGAAGATAAACGTTGCAGACCGATTCTCCTTGATTCAGAATCCCCGGAACTTAACAATAAGGTAAAAGTTTTTGTCAAGCTGAATCATCCATCAAGTTTCTGCTAGTATTGCAAAACTTAGCAAATCCCATTGATCTGCAGCTCATCAAAGAAAATCCTGCTGCTGGTCAGTCAAATGGAGAAGAGAACAACACCTCCTTTGTGAACGAGAGATAACGACCGTGTGGAAGCTACCGTCTTGAGAAGTGGCTGCTCTTGTTTCAAGTGTACAAAATTAGGACCATGTAAATCCAAAAAGAAAAGATTAGCTTCTGCTTTGTTGTCATTGTTTGCTACTTCATATTGATGGAAATTTTGGACAAGAAACCGTTCCATTGATGTGAAGTTGATTCGATACTTTTGTATCAATGTGAAGTTGATTCGATACTTTTGTAATGAGACGGATGGAAAATTTTAGGGTAAAAATTGGAGTTTTGAAGGTTGGTCGAAGATTGTGAGGACAAAATTTTGCTATAATTTTTATGAATGTATAAAAATATTCGTGCTATAGAGACTGAACTGAACATAAGCACTTATGCATTATGTTTGTTTTTATTTTCGAGATAAATCAAAATATATTTAATGATTGTCATCATATTTTTTATTTGAGTGTTTTTAACTGTTTTAGTATAAATATATATATACACACACACATATACATAAATAAATATAAAAAAGACATGATTTGACAGTGATTTAACAATAAATAGTAATTTTTGTCTTTCAAAACACAATATTAAACATATAAAATACTTATTTTAAATTATTTTTAAAAATAAATTCAAATATATATATTATATCTAATATATATTTATTTATTTTATTTTTCTTTCTCTATTTTCATAAAATACAAAAAAACACTCCAGAAACGAATTCAAATACTATGATGATGTGGTTGGAGTACAATCCAATAGTTTTGATATAAATTTCTTTTATGGGGGATTTCAGATTCGAACTTTGCCGGGGCATATGCAGATATGGTGAGGGAGTGGGTGTAAAATTAAAAAAAAACTCTCACGGTCATGGTGAAACCCAGGAGCGTGTGTCTCACGGGCCATCATCGCAGCCATTCCTCATTTCTCTTTCTTTGGAGCAGCACGTGTCAATACGTCACGCTTGTGGGGCCCACTGTCCACGCGGCTATCTATCAGGGGTCTAACCCCGCACTGTCCCCAACTCTTGATCCCAGCCGTTCGCTTGCACCCCAGACAACTTTGCTTAAGCACGGGTGTGAATCACATACGACCGGCTCTCCAAAACCATGCCTTTCTATTGTTGTACGTTTAGGACGGTGACGGCTATATTATGCTATTAGCTAAGCAGAAGTCCCTAGAGGTACACCTTGTAGTCTGTTACTGCAAAGAAGTCAAAAACTTCCGTTGTAGGTAATCCAAATAGGACCAGGCTCTAAAGCACGCCCACCCCCCACCGTGTATAAATATACGGACAGGGGAGCGAAAATGTAGAGAGAGAAAGCGCGTCGTTGTAGAGAGAGAGAGAGAGGACTTGGATTTCCGCAGGTATAATACATCATACACAATCTGTATTTTGTATCTAGACATCGTATCCAATTCTCTTCTATATAGAGCTATTCTTGTCAATCAGGAGGTTTGTTAAGCTTTGTGTGGGTAATTAAGCTGTTAAAGCAGTATTTTCTTTGTAGCAATAATTGAGCTCTATCAACGAATGTTGGATTCTGGTGTGCCATTCTGTTTCTACTTCTAGGGTTTTGGGTTGTGGGGTAGGCGTGGATATTTTAATTTTTGTGACTGTTTTTGTGTTTTTCAGATGTTCTATTTCGAGCTTTGTTTGCTGCTGAAGGAAGTGCTTGAGTTGAGTTGACTTCCGCTTTCTTGGGTTTTTTCTTGATGAATTTGGGGTTTTTCTTGGAGAAAAGGTCTGAAGGTTTTAGTTTATGATTCAGTTTCTTGTATCCTCCTTCAAAGGGTTTTCTTTCCGCTTAAATTCTTTTTCCTTTCTTTTTCAATTTTAAATTGGGTTTTAATTCTAGTGTGATTAATTTTATGCGTCTTTTTATTCATCTTAGATTTCTTATTGGCAATTTTGAGTTATTTTCGTTCATTCATTTCATGTGTTGTTTGAGTATTTACTTATGTTTTCATGTGAGTGTTTTTTTTGTGGCTTGCTTCGCAATGAAATGTCTTGTGTGGAAGGGATGTACCTACTCTAATACATGCGGCTTCTTTATTACGCCTCTTAGTGTTCTTGATGTCATACTTAGCCAGGTTAATTAGGAAAACTTCTAACATTCTTGTAATAAACTGAAACAGGAAGCATGATTTAAGAAGTAAATTATGAGGAAATTTAGATCTCTATGGTATGTAGTCTCCATATGCCTGCAAGATATTACCTGAACCCTCCCCACCCAGTTTTATGAAATGGGTTAGCCATCATTGAAGCAAGATCAACTTTTTATTAGTAAATGCTATAAATCGTCATTTGCATGACAAAGTGATATTGCTTGTTGCTTTATATCACTGAAAAAACCGGCTCTTCTTTGGTCAAGAACTACAATAACTTCCTCCAGCAAGAGGCCTGGTTGGGACAGAGATCAGATTTCCGTGTGTTTGCTTTGACTTGGTTTTTCATACCTTGTATAAACTAATTACCTTGGATATGTACAGCGTGAAAGGCACTCCCTTTCTTGTGTTCCAATTCTACTGACCAAATCTGTAATCGTATTATTATTATCTTGAGCGATGACTTGGGGATAAAGAATAGTAAAACTTCCTGGCGTTAAATCACTGAGTATTAAATTAAGTTGAAAGAAAGGAGTGACTTTGTTTGTATCTGCGTCAATTGGAGTGTTCTATTGCACGTTTTTTTCGTAGAAATGGTTACTCTTGAATTTGGAAAATATTACCACTGCTCTCTCTATATAACAGCATATCTATAGCAGTATTTCTGATGAATTACAAACTTATTGTAGTGATAAGTGGAAGAAACCCCTTGGCGGATAGAGTATATTTCCTCTGTAACATCATAAAAGAAGAGGCTGTTGATTTTTGTTCTAGTTTGTTGGAATCATCACACTCTTGGTCAAAGGCATTTCCCTTTTAATTCCTTCTATATGCTATCCATTCTCCGTTATCGAATCAATATCAATTGCGACTTTTTACTTTTTCTCTTGATAAAGATTTTATTCAGTTGTTTGTTTCTTCTGTGACATTCTTCTTATTGAGAATTCAAAATTGCAGTCTCCTGTGGCTGATCGCATATCGTAAAGGGGTTTGTTGCTCGCTGATGCTTTTGATACAATATCTTGATCTACATCAGTCGCGCAGACCAAATGCCATCATTAAAAATGAAAACCAAGTCAACCACAGACTGTTTGAAAGAAAAAAATGGTCTCCATGTATGCCGCAAGTCAAGTATGATATCCAAGAATCCTCTCTCTCGTGCCAGAGTTTGTCAAAATGTGGAAAAAAATTGTGCTTATACTCAGAGCAATCAGGATGGTAAGTGTGGGCCAGCCCTCAATAATATCCTTGCAGTGCCTGTTATTTCTTATGTGCTCACTTGTACATTCGCCAAGTACGATCAGAAGCATTAATCATTGCTTATTTGTTCGCCTTCTTACTATTTGATGGGGCTGTTGCTCTGGTGTAAGGATATCATTGTTTCAAATAATCTTACTTTGATTTTGCTAAATGCTACGATGGTGTTGATACCTTTGGTACTTACAAGCTTTTCGTTTATGCTGAACCACATGTATACCTATGACCTATCTCATGTACATCTGAAAATATGTATTTATGGTTGAGTATCAAGTTATAAGAAGCATTACAGCAACAGAGAATTCTTGGACTGGTGGATTTAGGTAAACCACTAGAATGAAAAATAGGTTCTCATTGAATACGTTCAGTTTCTATCTCTCTTTCTCTATTCTAAGAAAGAGGTCTCTCCTTTCCGATTCATTTTTTCTTCAGCTGTTGCTACTACTAGGTCATGCTAATACATTTTTTTTGGGGTTGATAAGTATAATTTAAATGCTCGAGACATTCTGTGGTGCAGCTTCGGCTTATGATCAAGCGTTTTCTGAGGACATTGGACGGTGTGAAACTAACCATGATGAGTTATCTAATGAAGAGAACCTTATGCAGAGGCAGCCATCAACTGAAACCGATTCTGCTACTGTGGATAGTATGGTATGCATAATTATTTTTTAGTAGCTCATTGATTTGTTACAGTGCTTTCTTTGTCTGTAATTTCAGTCGTGCATCTGATGGTTATAGCATCTTTCGGCTGAAACCATGTATAACTAGCATCTAAATCGTATAATTTTTTACGCCCTATAACTTCTCTGTCTGTTTTCTCAACCAAAATCTCCACATGTTATTCTAAAGTAAGAATATTTATGATTGAGTTCTGTGCTTACTGGTGAAGTCTTCAATATCTTTAGGAACCTGCAGTATCCACCTGCACTTCAAACATAGAAACTATCTTTTCCCCCATTCTGGATTCGGTGGATTTCTACAATAATGAAGGTATGCTCTATAATTTTCTTATTGATTTCAAGCTTATGACATGGCATGATCAATGATGTTATTTTCCTCAACCATGAAGTTTCTAGTAACTTAGTTTTAATCTATTAGTCAACAAGTATGTTGACCTGTATAAGGAAATAAATCCATCTGTTCTCAGTGTAATATACATATGGAGTTTACCTGTCCTCTGAGTTCCAGTTGGCATAACCAACTCTGCATTTTTCCCTTGTAGGAAGTGACATTCTTTATGTGCAATAGCTAGATAGCGACGATTACTAACTCTGCATTTCCCTTGTAGGAAGTGACATTCTTTATGTGCCACAGCTAGATAGCGACGATAGTGATAATAGCAGCAGAAGTTCATGTGAATATCAAGCATGCAATGTATCAGATTTCTACATCTCTGACATGATTTTTTCTGGACCTCCCGTTGGAAGCAATTATCCTGGAGAACCCATCGGAAGCCATTCTGAATTTGAAAACAGAACAGATGCATTGTTACTACCTGATTTCAAATGTGAGGAGTCTAGTTTACTTTGTGATTTGACAGAGGAATGCATGGTATTGCCTTTTTTGGAGGATACTTTAGATACTGGATGTGATCATGATGGCAGACCATCAGAAGATACCATCCTAGGTTCTGACAATTCCAGCTTGTACATGGCAATCCATCAACTGCGATCTCACAACCAGGATTCTCTCATAAATACCTACTCTGACCAAGATTATGAGTGCTTTGATCCACAAATGTATATAAGGAATCTCCCAGAGCAGCCGGACGTGGCATTTACTTCGTTACCAACTTCGGTGCCGAATGAAAAGCAAAACGCCAAGCAAATCACTTTAGTACTTGACTTAGATGGTATGCACATTTTCTCCAGATATTTGTTGAATGCTTCTTTAATATGTTTCAATATTTCTGATGCATATATTTTTCTAGTCACTAGATATGATTATACCGTTTCATGATTTATCCTCTTGGCGAAGGTTGTTTGGGTAACACCTTTGGAAATTTTTAATAATTTGTGCTGTCCCTGACATGTGATTTTCTCACTGTTTGAACTTAAAAAACAAAGCGAGCTTCCAGTGTCCTCGCTCTGAATGATTAGATCTTGAGAAGTAATGCTGATGCTATTTTATTGAATTATTGTGAATGTTTTAATGGGTTTAATATATTTATGTTTTGTTTGCTTGACTTTCAAGAGCATCAGATGAATAGGTTCTCCAGAAGTTTAAGTATCTTGATTTACTGTGTGCAGAAACACTTGTCCACTCTACATTAGATCACTGTGATGATGCGGACTTCACATTTTCTGTGTTCTTCAACATGAAAGAACATACTGTTTATGTGAAACAGAGGCCTCACCTCCAGACTTTCCTCAAAAGAGTGGCCGAAATGTTTGAGATTGTGGTTTTCACTGCTAGTCAAAGCATCTATGCGAAACAACTTCTAGATATTCTGGATCCAGATGGAACAGTTATATCAAGACGAGCTTATCGTGAATCATGCATCTTCTCTGAAGGAACTTACATGAAAGACTTGACAGTATTAGGTGTTGATCTTGCAAAAGTTGCCATAATAGATAATTCCCCACAGGTAGAATGTTATTTTGTTTTGTTTGTGCTGGTCCTTTTTCTTGTTACAGATATTGCTTGATTATATGGTCTCAGTTTTGACCATGAATAACATAGCAGCTTCATTAGAAGTGGCATAGAAGCTGTGTAATTCCACTAATATTTGCTCAAATTTAATCATTTGGCAATCACTAAGCTGCACTTAACATAATGTTACCATCAATTCTCCTTCATAAGTAATTCTTCCAGATCTCCTGGCTAACACTATTCTGGGACTAGGAGACTTTCCTCCAGCAAGTGTGTTGGTATTTTCAAGTCCTTTTTCTAGGTTTGGTAAATGATTTTAATCCCAACAAGTATCTTTTAAGTTTCAGGATCATGGAGCTAATCTTTACATTTTTCCCCAAATAGATGGTTTATTGCCGCTAGAAGTTTAGAGCATGTCATTCTCCTGTTTCGATTTGCATTTTGATCTTTGATTTTTTTTTCCTAAGTTAGTCTTAGAACATTTATCCAAATATGTCCATCTCGAAATTACAGCTTAAGAAGCATGTCGGAAAGGCTAATTTAGAGTAGGTAGTCAAGAAAACATTACTTCAATGCTGACATGTTTCATGAACTGATTTCTTGGTTTAAAGCATTACTCTTTTGACGATTTCAGGTTTTCAGGTTGCAAGTGAATAATGGTATTCCTATTAAGAGTTGGTTTGATGACCCGTCAGACTCTGCCCTAATTTCACTACTTCCATTTTTAGAGACATTGGTTGATGCTGATGATGTACGACCCATCATTGCTAGGAAATTCGGTAACAAGGAATAAGAGCTCCTTGGCTATCCTTTCTAGTTCTTTAATTACTTCATGTCCCGTTCAATATTCATCTGTTTTTCTTTTCAATCAAAGTCTTCTTTGTTTTAAGATGCTTGTTATACCTTCCTCTCGAGCCTTGGTATAGGTATCAATTTTTATAAATTTCTTCCTGTTGCTGAGTCAATTTGCCATCATTCCTTTCACTATCCTACTATTTGAGGAGCTTGTTAGTTCTTTAGGCTAATTTGCTGTAGAAGTGTGTCTTCAAGAGTTTTTTTTTTTGGTTTGATTTGTATAGGTATAGATGCTTAGGTCTGTGCAGCGTGTATATGAATTGATTTGTGAAATAAATCTTGATTCTAATTTGAACTTATTTATATCCACCTTAGTGTATGCTAGTATAAGTTTGACTTTTAGTTGATTGACCAAGTAATATCAACTAAGCATGCCTGCTTATAGCCCAGTGCCGTGATGTTATGGACAAAATCTAACATTGAGCATTGTACACAGAGATCTTAATCTAGTGATTCCATAACTGGAACTTCTGAGAGGACCTGGGGAAGAGTGTGAAATTTTAACTTCTACATGATGAAGACAGTACTATGACTTTCTGTTTATTGTCATCTATCTGATGTTGAAAAGTTGGAGGAGTTGGTTTTAATTTAGTTGGGACAAATAATTGTCAAAAGGCATAGTTTCTTTCTAATAATTCAGCTACAAAGCTTTTGTTGTAGGAAAATCTACATGAATACTGCTCTCAAGGGCCTTGTTGAAGAAATAAGGTAAACAAACTCATGATGTTTGGTGTGGTAACCATTCATTTGAATGCAATAGGTAACTAGATTCATACGTTTTGGATAGTTGCATTCCGAAATATTATCTGAAACATGTTAGTGATGGCTGTCTAATCTTTGATGCAATTTTAAACCCTAGGAAGATTGACGTTCATGCTATTACTTCACAGATGGCCAGTTTGCAAGTCAAAGAACACCTAACTAGACGTGCCTTTTCTGTTGATCCAAAGTTGTTCATACTCATTTTAGGATACATAATTTGTTGCATCCATTTAAAGTTGGTCAAGTTGTTCTTATTAACCCATGCTATTTAATTCAGAAAACTTTGTGCAGCTTTCATTCTCTGGACTGTTCTGAATGTAAGCATGACTTTTCTCTTATCTTTTTTTGCTGTTCCTCTTCTTTGCAGTTTAGTTATGTTTCTATCTTTGTGCGTCTCTCTATGCCTTACCCTGTCTTCTCTCCTTTTGATCATGAGCTGTGGGTTGCAGTCAAGCAAGTTACATAAAGAAGCTGCTTACCTGTAGTTTGGTTGGGTTTTGACTTAGGAGGGGGGATGTCTCAGAATTAGTTGTGACTGTTGTCCCAATTGCTATTCAATTTCTAGTAAGTAATCCTAATATAATTTCGCTTAAGCATTGGGTTTCCATCATTTATCTTGATCAACAAATTTTGAACTTTGGACAGCCTCGGTCTCAGATCTCTACTGACAATATGTGATGGTGTCACCTTTCTCATAGAAGATTAGGGTATTCATATGAGAGCTACTTATGTAGCCCCCTCTCCTTACTAGATTTTGTTTCTACCAATAATTTAGTGGTTCTGGTTACTTTGCTTGGCATCTTCCCTTGTCATGTCATCTAGGACGGCCCTGGATGTTTGATGTACCTATACTATGAGTTGGGTGCATAATTTTAGCTTTGTATATTTGGTAGCTAATGCTGTGGGGTACTGACGAAGGTTGAAATGGTCTATAAGATTATTCTTTAGGGGGAAACATATCCTGCTTGGCAAATGGATTAGAAAAACCTCGACCTAATTGTCTGGTATTGAACATGAGTAACAGAATTCTGTAGTTTGGTTTTGAAATTAGCTATGTAAAACTGTTGGCAGAAAACGAACTTGAGAATCCTTGTGTATGCTTGGTGGACCCCAGGAGGTGGATATATTGACATAGTGTAAACCTGGAAGATCAATGCCATAATAGAGCCTCCTGTATGCTTTCCTTAGTTGTTGCTTAATAATTTTCTAGAACGACTGGTGGCTGTGTGAATTTGCTTTTGAGAATGTAGGGGGAGAAGGTTGATACTATAATATGGTCTTTTACAGTTTTGGATGCCTTACTGCAGGTCTCTTGAAGATATACTTATTACTGTTTTGGCTGACAATCGGAGTTGTTTGTATTATGCTTGGTGTGTAGTAGTATATCATTATATTAGCTTTTCTAACTTGGGATTTTTATTTTTTAAAGTTTCCAGGTCAAATTTGTAGCCCGTAATCTTGCTTACTAGTTACTGTAAATAGACATAAATACCAGATTCATATTGTATGGCTACAACCTCATGGAGATTTGTTTACCAACAATTCTGTAAATGAAGCCATCAATGTAACGTCACAACTTTTAAACACCTATTATATATTTATATTTTCTGGGCGACAGTTTCTATTGATCAGCTGAGAATGCCGTGCAAAAGTGAACGTCACCCCGTGAGAGATTAAGGTTACGACTTACATGTAAGCTTTCAATGAAAGAGATCACCAGACACAAACAACTGCCTGCAAATGGACTCCTTTCCGGTTGCGTGGCCCTAAAACCGGGTTTTCTTGCATGTAATTCTTCCATCAATGCAACGACTTTGATTGTTGCACGCGAGATTTCTTTCGGCTCAGATTCACATGGTCTCGGATCACGAACAAGTTTAAAGTTTACATTGCAAGCATGAGACAACTTTATGCAAGTGTTATATATATATACATATGTCTATTATATACACAAATATCTTTGGATAGGCAAATTTGTTAAATAATAAAATATCAATAAACTGAGTACGACGAAATCATTTAATTGGATGAGCAATCTTCTTGATTGTAATGAAAATAACTATAATCCATAAAGGTTTGGGATAATCATACCATCGTCTATGATAACTATCAGAGGAAAATCTTATAAGCATTCTAAAGTTTATTTTTTTGTATTAAATAAATTTATATTCAAGTTAAAATTTGTTAATATTAATAAAGAAATTTAAGTGAAAATTTATATTTGTCTTCTATCGATTTATTGCTGGCGTAATATAAGTTAGAAACATTTCTTTTATGATGATTGCTTAGACGTATTCTTAGATTTAATTATGTTTATTTGCCATTCTTGACATGTGGCGGACTGTTACTTCAACTCCAATATAATAAATAAACCTCCCATACTCTTCTTCGTCTCTGTTCTATGCTTCCCATTCGTTTACTCTGCTCCAAAGCACAAAACACCACACGCCGGCCAACAACAATTAATACAGATTCCAGTGATTTAGCTTTGTCGAAGATGATGATGAGCCTTTCTCTTTCTTGCTCTTCTCTGTATAACAAGCAGCTGCTCTGCTATAAAACTCCCAGCTCCCGTCAAAGCAGGACCTTTTGTCGTGTTTCTCCTCAGCTTCAGAAACGGCAGCAATTTGGCTCCCTCGCTTATAACCCACTTCGGTAATTATTGAGTGCAGTCGTCCATCCAAAAGAAATCGAAAAGCATTGTTCAATCCCGTCTGGACTTCTTTTTTCGTTTTGGGTCTTTTGAATCTTGATCTTTATCTCTGAAATTTATCTGTTTCATATCTGTTGTATATTGATCATGCATGCATTTGTTGCAGAGTGCTTGTTATGAACAAGAAAGGACATGTGTTCGGTGCGCTTTGCTATTCTGCTCCTCTCACACCTCGGAATCTTCAGTGGATTTCGGCTGTCTCTACTGCGTATGTTGTTGCTCTTCTCGGTATTTATTCCAATTGGTCGGAGCTTGTAGTTGATTTTGATTTTATTTGTTTCAATTGGTCGTAGTTTGTAGTTGATTTTGATGTTACTTAAGTTTGAGGATATATTCTCTTCATTCTTGAGGTAAGAAAAGAACGAGAGGATTACTTAATCGAGTAAATTTTTATTTTGCTACTCTGATTTTATTCTTTTCAAAAAATAATGCAAGTGCGCCACAATGGTGATTTCCTGGCGAATCTTGTTTAGGATTCTTTTGGATCCAAATTTTAGTTCTGTTCGTTCAAGTTATAGGCAGATGTTTGACTTTTGGGATTTTTGAAGAATATGCTACTCTGAGTTAGTATTAACTAAATTCTTTTTCAGAGTCCTAATGTTAGCGAGGGGAACGGCTATCCACAAATCCTTTCTTGTTCCTTTATTTGCTCTACAAGCACCTGCAAGCATCATCTCATGGATCAAGTATGCCTAACTTTCTTGGTCTTTGTTTCTATAGTAGCAACTCGTAGTAGTTTTTGTTTCTTTACCTAAAATAAAGTTTCTTCTTGATCTGTCAATCTAGTATCTAACACAAAACTGGTTTTCAGAGGTGAGTATGGCGTATGGACTGCTTTCTTGGCCCTTCTTGTGCGTCTCTTCTTCTTTATTCCTGGTAAGTCTTCTTTCTGAACGTGATCTTTGTTAATAATCCTGTGAAACACCTGGATCCTTTGTTCTGTCCTAACTAGAAACTTTCTTAGTAATTACACTCAAGGTTTCTTTTATCCCCAAATTCGATTTGTTAAATGCACAAAAGTGCCTTTAAAGAGGTCTTATGAGATTGACAAAATGTACCTGCATGCAGTTAATAGCACCATATTTGGAGCAAGAATAAAATTTTAAAGAAAATAACTTCTTTCCGTAGTTCCAGAAACTCTGCTTCTGAGTGGTGCATGCATGATGCTTTGCTTTGACTACAAATACACTAAGCGCATAACTTATTGATGTGAAGTCTGTTCCTTTATTTTTTGTAGGGGAGTTGGAGTTGCCATTTATAGCATTTTTGTTGGTGATTGTGTCTCCCCATCAAATTATGAGGCTGAGGTTAGTAAACCATTGCATCTAGTCTAGTGCAATGTGCTACTTATTTACTGAAACTGTTGTTGCTCATGGCAGAGGAACACAGGAGGGTGTTATTATTTCCTTGGCAATAGCGGCTTATCTGGCTTTCCAGCATTTTTCAAGAGCTGGGAGTTTGGGAAAAGCTTTCGATCAAGGTTCAATCCTTGCCACCTTAGCCACCATCTCTATTGTTGCTGTGCCATGCTTGCTTTTGATCTAAACTTTGAGTAGTAGGAATAAACACCTAATCATTTTCTGTAAGCTACAATGAGAACAATCATCTAGATGGCCCACCATCTTCTCTTGTAAAAAGTACTGATACTCTCTTACTCAGCTCTATTTTGTATTTGACAAAACCTTTAGTATTGACAGAAGAGCACTTGCTTAGTCACCTCTTGTTTGTGTTGTTCGTCAATCAGTCATATTCATTACCTTTTACTTATAACAAGATGGTCATTGCTTCCCTCGTAAGTAGCTTCTTTCTTTTTGTTTGTTTTCTCTTTCCTTTTCTCAGCTCAGCTTGAATCTAAATAACAAAGACAAATATACAAAGGTACAGCTTTCTTATGCAAGAATTCTTTGGGAAAGTTACTAAGGCGTTTGCGGGGATTGGCATGGAGGAATGGGGAGTGGACCCAAAAGTTGCTATTTGCTAGTGACTACTGGCAAAAGCTGCAGAACTATGATTTTTGGTTTTCTGAGGGCTTGGTGGTGCAAATCTAAACCCCGTCTATCTGATCATTAATCGAAAATATTATAGCATAGGGTATAAAGCATTATTACAATATCATAAAAAGTATGTTCCGCAACCCAATACATGTAGAAAACTAACTTATCAAAGTTCTGGAAGTCTGTAAATCCATCTTTCAAACGCCGAAACTCACATCAGAGTGCAAAATGAGATCTAGGTCTACATCCAAATGAAGCTTAAATATAGAAGTGAATGGCACAATATGTTCTCATCTGTTTATGATTCTGAGAATCTGAGTATATCAGAATGTATAGTCATATTGCCAGGGAATAAGTGAAATAGATCTATTGATGAATGCAATTTATTAATCTTCTGGTCACTGATGGGGGATGGGCGCTGAATATATTACAGATCATTTCACTAGAATTTTCCTAAAGCTTACCTGCTCGTATGGAAATGCTTATTAACTTGAGTAATATATCTCTAATTATCTAGGATATGAGTAATGTTGGTTTTTAACTACCTCCTTGCTTCCTACTCTATCTGAAATACCAATAACCACTACCGTCAAGGCCTTGAGATTATCATACAGTATCTCTCTGCCTCAAAAATTTTCATAGCTTGGAAGCTGCCACATAATTGGTATCTCATTTGGAGATGGTAACCAAATTTGATGATCTCTGCTTGTTTAGAAATGGTTGGCTTCAGCAACTAACAACATGAGACAATTTATGGTGATCAGAAGCAGTAGGTTGATTGACATGATCCCTGCTGAACTTGGTGTACCCGTTGGTCCAGAACCATAATCATACCCTGTCCCTGGTTCTGAACCATAACCATTTCCTCCTGGTGAGTAAGGATTGACTGGCGTAGTTGTGCTGCAATAAAATATTTCAATTATCTCCTTTACTGTGAGAATTAAGCTGCATGATTTGGGTAGTTAATAACTTTACCTGGGTGGTGTCATTGGAACTGTGGGTGTTGATGGGGGTGTTATTGTCGGAGTGCTGGTGGATGATGCATATTTACAGTTCCCATGGCCTGAACCAAAGGTGATGGAGAATTCAAACTTTAAGTTAACAAGTGATTATGATTTGGATTAGACATACCGTAAGGAAGGAGTATATGGCAACTCACAAGATAGAAAAGTTAAGTAGATTTTTCATAGCTAAAATGCAAAATACTATGGGAGTGTTCTTAACTAGCATGGTAGAAACTTCTATTGATAGAAGGTTTTCATAACTGGTTGATCTGTTTCACTATGGCTTCAATTCTGCCATTTCCTCTATCTGGTTTATTCTCAATTCTTTGGCAAGCAAGTATATTGAGTCATGTTAATCATGGAGTGGATTGTTATCTGCAAGCACAAACATCAAAATGAGTCCCTATATTGAGAGAACCAGGCTTACTTGGGTCGGTGTTAGTGAGCTGCGCTGTTCCTCCAAAAACACAGCTTGTGGGAATTGGGTTCTTCTGGTAGTAGTCGTTGAAAGCATAAGAGGCATGGTCACGAACTGTGTTTGGTTCATAGCAAGCTCCACTGGGTTGAATTGCTGAACAATCTGCTCCTCCATAGCCACACGCATAGTCCAGAGCTACCTGTAGAGCAGTCTGGGAAGCAGTGGGATTGGCTACGCACCAAGCCCCACCAGATGTTGTGGGGGTGGTTGGGTTTGGCCCTGTGGTGGTTGGCGGCGGTGGGCTGGTTGGATTTACGATAGGAGATGTACCTGGGGTTGTTGGATTCACAATAGGAACGTTTCCTGGAGCCGTATCTCTTTGGGTGGTAACTGTGAGAGGGGGGAAGAGCATTTCGTTTTCTTGATAGTCCAGTTTTTTGCTTTCTTTGATTGCTTTTGAGGACGTTTTTTCTGAATTGCTTGCATCTGAAGGAGATAAACAAAGATTTTTCTAGTTATTCTCTTCGGAAGATTCACCAACCTTTTGTTCTATATGTATGTAAAAAAATATTTGTTAACATTTACATACTTTTTATCTGTGAATAGGAAATTACAGGTAGATGTTTTATATATCATCGCATATCTAGAAACAGAAAGCTGGAGAAAGTAATAAAATTACCTGAGATAACGGAAACACAGAGGAGAAAGAACATGGCATGCTGAAGTGTTCTGGCACCCATGGCGACCTCCTTGGAAAACACAATGCTCGCAACGGTACAATAAACCGGGTTGTATTGAGCAGGAGAGTCCGGGATGGTGTTTGGATGAAGAAACTATCTCCATTCGCTGCCTTGAGTTTATATACAAAGTGTGAAGAATCATAGGTTTCTTGCATTGAAGAGAGAATGGAATGAAAGAGAGGTATGTGTTGGGAATATAAGAAAACTTGAGAAAGGAGGAATTGGGTTGTTGGAGACAACAAGCAAGAGGAGGTGCCCAAATAGGAAGAAAAGTTGCATGAAAAAGAAGGAAAAGGTAAAAGGATGGGATGGTCTATATCAGACACGTACATACATGCATGCATGCAGACATACATACATATGCTTATTAACTCGAGAAATCAGTATGAAGTTTCTTTCTCTCTTTTTGTTTGTGTCTTTCAACTGTTACATAGTTACTAACTCAAAAGCTAAAAAAAGGGAAGGGAACACCTGAAAAAGTAAAGAGATATTATTCCAGGTATCTCTTCTTATGATGGGCTTTAACTAAAAGGTTTCAGCTGTCGAGCCCTAACCTTGGGATCGGGTGTTATTTGTCTTAGGGGGTAACCTATGTAGTGATTTTATGCTGATTGCCCCAGAAAATTTAATGTTTCTTCTTACATTATCCTTTAGACTTGAAATGCTAATTTGTTTTAGATAGACAGCTCTAAATACTTGATTATAATGTTGGCTAGATGACATGTCTGGAAAATAATCTCCTCTTTGATGCCCATCAGGTGATTATTTTCATTTTTTATCATTTACCATACCATTGACAATGCGATATTCGACGCTCTGGTAAATTTTCTGCAGTTACAAAAATTGGTAAGACGCCTTTCTGATTGTAAAGTATGTAAGAAGCTTAAGGAAAAAACCAATAATCCGAAAATATTCGAGAATCAAGAGAAATAAAGTCCACTAAGCATATGCGAGAAAATCGAGAAGGTATAGTTTTCAGTGGAAGCAACGTCTAATATTTAAAATAGTGGTTATGCCAGAGCCCTGAGGAGTACAATTATAAAATAAGAATTTCTGTTTCGGATTGTTGACATCGGCACTTCACAAAATTAAGACCCCGGCCAAACTGACGCCCGTCTCTCTCCTATGATGATGGAGAGAATCAAGGACTGAAGAAACAAGAATGCACATGACGCACGAGCCTTGCTCCAAATATAGATGATAAGACGATTCTCCCATTTATCGGAAAAAATGGCTTGGGATAGAAAGTGATCAGGGACTTCAATTGGTGGGTAATGAATGAAAATTAAAAGCAGTTATCCTTCTTGTGGCCTCTGGCATGTGGACAGGTATCTGGTGACTTCATTCCAGGCTGCAGTTGAACCTCTTAGATCAGACTTATAGCAATACCCATCCCTCGTATAGATGGAATAAAAACAAAGGACTTACCAGGTAAATTGCGAAAATCGGGATCAACTCCATTGCCATTAATGTCCATATGCTTTGGCGTAACATACTTCCCAATGGTGACCACCACGCCAGACCCGTCGTTAAGCTCAAATACAGATTGAATCAAACCCTGTAGAACAAAAACTGGACTACATGATCTGTTCCAAGAACGTAAATTGTCAATATATCCAACCAAGGGAGAACCATAAGGACACACTGTAGTCAAATGCAAAACACGATTTTTGTCACCCTAGTCTGAAGAAGAAAATTCCAGTACCAGTGCTAAGACTAGAGATAGAATTAGGGAACTTTTACTGGTACATCATGACGCATTGCACAAGTTATGATCTCCATATATGAGAAACAATAGCACACAAAACAGAGAATGGAACCCATTTAGTTGGTCCCATGAGAGGACCGATAAAATTAGATCGACCCCATACAATGTGACGTTTTGGATTATCGAGGAGAATTCTGTACATGGAAGTTAAATAGTGGGTGTAGTTGCATTAGAACTAGCAAACCAGATTTAAGATCAAAACTGCAAAATTAAACAAAAGTAATAATCAATTAAATCAGACCTTTCCATATGTCCTTTCACCGACAAGGACGGCTTTACAGTTATCATGAAGAGCAGTAGCAACCTGTAAGAATAACCATATTGTTGTAAGAGTAATCATATGTACTATAGCCTTAAGAATCAAACCTTAAAACACAGAGTGTTCTGAAATCCTCACAATTTCACTGGCACTAGCAGTATTTTTGTTCACCAAAACCTGCATCAAGAAGAGATGGCCAAAAAGTTATGATAACATCTCACAACTGATACCCACATGATTCAGGAAAGAAAAACACTAAAATATCAATATACAATCTACTATTTGTGAAATTGGTAATTTTCCCAGATGCTATAAGGGAGGATTTAAGTTTCCTGGAAATGCAGGACTTTGAAGCTTAATTTATTACATATCTGCAAGGCTTTAATCTTGATAGCTTTTCCATTGGCAAATACTTTTTGCAGCCAATACATGAATTTATATGCAAACTTCACGGTGCTCTTGCATTTAATCAGGTGACCCCAAGTCTCCTTTCTTTTAGAATTGAGGACCATCAAATACATTGAAAAATAAGTGCTGTTCCACATGAAAGTTATCTGCCAGTGTGATCACTTAAAGGTCCAATTTCAGACCTACAAGTCATGAAAAAGCTATGATTTTCAGTGTAGTGGAGGATAGGAGTAGAAGCAATTGACATCAACAAAGATTTATCGGGTGAAACAGAGATGTCGTAAGTAGAAACCATCCCCTGATTATTGAAAAAATGCCTGCGGCGGTTAATGAATCTAGAGAACACAAGTTTACCCAAATTGGAAAGTTCAAACTTCAAAGGAAATTATGAACAATGTTCACCATTATAGAAAGGGAAAAATTGACAGAACATGTTCATCCGTTAAGATTACAGGAGCAAAGTTTCTGATTTTCTGCGAATAGCAACCTTAAAAGTGAACTATATGGTACCATACACTACTTAAGGAAAACAAATGAACGCTGGGGAGAGGGAGGACCAGGAATTTTTGCGAAGTCCATTTGAAAGCACCAAGAAATGATCCTAGGTATATTTTTCAAGAGTCTCATTGGTCATGAAAAAGTGTTCTTACAATAATAGGAGCACTAAATAGAGGTGAAGTTTCAGCAACAATATTTTTCACAGACAGTGGATC
Organism: Sesamum indicum; assembly: GCF_026168435.1. Taxonomy (NCBI): domain Eukaryota; kingdom Viridiplantae; phylum Streptophyta; class Magnoliopsida; order Lamiales; family Pedaliaceae; genus Sesamum; species Sesamum indicum. The sequence goes on from NC_142668.1 coordinate 17,631,777, forward strand.
CCTACCAACTGTGTAAGTTACCTGTCCACAAACAAGAAAACAACTTATTCAGTATAAGAATAACCAAAACAAGGTCACTTAAAAAGTAGATATAAGATTCCCAAACTCAATGCAAACAAACATAAAGGTGAGGAAGAAAGAGCGAGAGCCAGAAAATCTATTCATCATATCATGTATTTATAAATTAGAGTAAGGATAATATGAAAAAGAAAGTGCATTTCTGCGCAAGCAGCAGAAACTGAAGAAAGGTTAAAATTAACAGAAATAAGATAATTCCAAATTGATAAGCAGCTGATAGCCATTAAAGTAAGATTCTTCACAGCAATCTCGAGGATGCAACTGCAAAAAGTACCGGAACAGATTGGTTGGCACTTTATTTCCATGCAATTTTGTCATTATCCGAGGCATATCTGCTCCTTAAATGCAGAATGATCTTTGTGGTCTTCCTTCTAAAGTAGCAATAATAAGTGAACTTAGTGCTGCTACAGTCATAAATACAAAAGAGCAACAAAAAGTCCTCTCTCCTTTCTAAAACACACTAAATCATTCCTCTCTCCACATTCCCTCTGCCCCAGCTACCCCTACCCCGCCCAAAGAGGATAAACACTTCTAGATGCTCCAATAGTACAGCTAAAATGAGCAATTTATCAAGGTGATATAAAATAATGAGCATTATTACAGATAAGATCTTTTCCAAGCAATTTTTTATATTTAGTAAAGACATGCAAATAAAAAAGAACACATAAAGAAATCAATCTGCACCTCACAATTCTCTACAAGACTATTAGGTGAAGAAACAGCGGCTCATTTACAATATGGGAGAATATTTAGATTCACGTACTGTTTCCCCTTTATTGAGGAAGAGTTTAGCAATTTCAATTCCAGCCTGCAATTGCAACCATTAACAGCATGAATTAGAAAATGACACAAACCAAATTGCAACGATTTGCATTCATGAACTGATGACACCTCAGTGTTTTTCGTAGGAAATGACATAAATAATAACCTATGTAAATATAAACCAACCATGTCAAGTTAAGATAATTTTGCTTGCATACGGAAATCTTAAGACAGTTTAATTCTGAAATTTTCCCCCCTACGAAATAGGTCTAATTTCCCACCAGCAAATAGAGCATGACCTTTTTACATCATACTGAAAAGGGGAAAGTCAAAACTTGAGGTCCAATTATTTTAAGAATTTTAATTCTTATATCTTCAATTTTTTATCATAATTTCTGAATGAAAATTAAGCTGATCTTAGCACTGAATATTTCCTGATATCTTACCACTATTGGTTGGATGGTAATTTGGAAAGGAACTGCCTTGAAGTCAAATTTCAAGAATTCAGAGAAAAGACAAGAAATGATCAGATATTGGCATTCGCAACAATTGTGGTAAAAGGTAGCTTAAAGTCGGCAAGATCAAATGTTATTGCACATGCATTCTTATTTCCTCCTAATGGGAAAAAAAGATAATAAAATCAAGACGGGATTCGCATAAAATCCATGGCAAAGCTAATGGAGAGATGTATTTATTATGCCTTACTCAAGGTTGCATCCGCAGCGAAATTGGCACAAGTACCTCTTACACATTTCAGATTATTTCCAACAATGAATTCCCCATGGGAGTTTGCAGAATGATAAATATGACTCAGTATCAGATATCAAAATAATGAATGTCAATATATTTTTTATCGTGCACATATACCTGCACCAGTCCACCAAGATTATCTCTAAGATCGAGGACAAAGTAAGACGCGCCCATATCTTGAAGTCTTTTCATTGCTGCAAAAATGAGCATGGCAAACCAGACCATGAAATTTACTCCAAATGGATGAATGCCAAAATCAGTAAGATTGAAATTACAGAAATAAGACCAACTTGTTAAAGGATGGGATAAAACCATCCATTTTCTTATACTATGATAAACTTTAAAAGAAGATTAACGCATGGGGGAAACAACTTCAAGAGGTAATTAGCACTACAATGCTAAAATCCATAACACATACCTGTAAGCATATCTTTCCTGGCCAAAGCATTGAACTCTTTTAGGCGCACATAGCCAACAGGACTTGAACTATTTTTAACCTGCTCCAATCGGTAAAAAACTGGAGACTTAGCAATAGATTGCCTCTGAACCCTTATGGATTGTACAGGCCCACAATTCCCATGCTTGACCTAATAATAATTGGTTTATTGAGGATAGTAAGTAGGTAAAAACATCAAATAAACCTGTGGCAGACACATCAAACAAACTTGACTAACCATGACGTTGACAAATGTTTCACTTGGTCCTTGTAACATGGATGACGCTTCAAATGCTGATTTTCCTTTCACATCCACACCATTGATGGACAGTAGTTCATCACCCTACCACAAGTTCCAACACAAAATTAGAAGTATAAACATATATTAGCTAGAAATCAATAGAACTTATAAGCCATCTATATCTATATTATCTTACATAAGAAATGCACAGTAGATACAGATAAACAACGGGAACCTTAACCATATCAGGCATAAATATCACTGAGACAAAGTGGAAGGGGGACAAATGATACTTGTTGGTGGTGGATACAAGTTTCACATAAAAAACAGGAACTTATAAGCCTTACTGTGAAGCCCTCTCAGCAAACAAGCAAACTGAAATGAGCAATCTAGGGATATATCATTTTTCGATTCCTCCTTGGCCTCCAGTCAATCAGGTTAAGTGGTTATCAAATAATCAGACTGTATAAAACCTTCACATAATCCACATGCATACCATATCTGGAGGTAACTTGACGAAAGCATCTTTTTTGACAAAACCGTGTTCTGGAAATAATGCTTGATAATTTCAAACTATCTTCATATTATTGCTCTCAATCAGAATAGTTGTACTATATGTTTCTTTGTTTGTATGATTATAGGCCACTAGGTGGTGGTGAAAGACCACGGACTGTAAAGCTTTCGAAAGTGCCAAATATCACAACTAGTTAAGAAACTTCCACGACATATAGATCAACATTCAGAATGAAACTAAAATTCATGACAAACTAACGAAAAGGAAAGTAGGTGTGGTAAAGGTGTTGAACTCCCTACCTGTCTGACACCTGCAGAGTGGGCAGGACCATCCAAAATAAGGCCTAACACCTTCAATTTCATCACCCCATTATCATCTGGAATTTCTCTTAGGTTTATCCCAATTCCAGTCATATCGTACCTTGCCATCTTGGAGAACTTTTGTTCATGATGCAACCAACACATGCCATGGAATAAGAAACTGAAAAGTTTGGGAAGTAAAAACCGTATTGATATATGTATAGAAGACTGAGTACATCACAAGCTTCTGATAAAATGCAAGACATAACAATTAACTATGGAAAAGTGCAAATTAAAATGCAAAGCAAATGTGGTTTATGCAATCTACTTCTGAATAACATTGTGTAGGCCAAGTGCGATGGCACGAAATGTGGCCCTTAAAGTTTGAACTCTATTATCTCCTAATAGCAACAACACCACTTCCGCGAAAGCCCAATATAATAACTTCGAGATATAATGTTGTTACGGAGAGTGTTGGTCCATCATCTTCTGTGAAGTTCACCTCAGATATCCACTTTCTAGAAAAAAGGGAGGGGGCGTCATGCAATAATCAGTTCTAGACAACGGAAAGAGCACCATGCAACAATGAATTCAAGAGATGAAGTGTCGTGTAAGAAAAAATACAAGAAAACACAGAAGAAGCATTCTTCCAGAATATTTCAAGAACCAAGAAAGATCATTGCCCAAAAAAGAATTCAACGAAGAAAGAAACAAGAGGAAAGAGTTAAGCAAAAGGAACTTAGGAATTACATTTTTACAGAAACATCATCCCTGTATGGAAATAAAAGTTAACGAAGTGATTACCTCAGCAGGTGAAAGAAATCGAGTGTAAGGGTCACCTAAACTCGCTAACATTCGCCTAATGATCTCATGAGCTCTTGATCTTGTCTGAATCGAGGTTCCTAATATATCTCCCTTCTTTTTCTGAAACCAAACCAAAATTAAACCAATCAGTCATAATGCGCAAAATAGGCTCAGTACGGTAAAGTTTTACCTCGACTTAATATTTAATCATACAAGCCAGTGATCAGGAGACCAACGCTGCCGACCAGTATCGAGAAAACTATCATTCACAATCTGCCAAGCCTCTTCCACGATCTCCTCATTCGTCACCACGTCCGCCGCCACTTTATCATTCTCGTAGTTTTCATCTTCGCGGCAATTCAATTCCTCTTGCGGAGCACTCAATTCCAGTGAGATTACTTCAGAAGGAGATGCGAAGAAAATTCCCAAGGAGAGTGCTGCGGTAAGTAGAGTCGTACTCAGGGCTTGAGTAATGGACACAGTTTTCTGTGTATAATTTGGCTCGGGAGAGCGAGTGATGTTATTGAGTGGACGACTGACTGAAACAGATTTCGGCGGAAGCAGCGGCGGTAGTGAGGAAGGTGATGGCGAAGAATTGCAGAGAAGCAGCCTCATCATCTTTCACACCCTGTATCCGATGCTTCATGCCGCTAGTTTTATTACCGTTGGGAAGACGGAGGAGGATTATCCGGGATTCTTCTGCTGTTTTATAATCTACAATATGCTTCAATTTCAACTAAAGTCGTTTGAATCTCAACTAAAGCTTAGTTCTGAAAGAACTGTTCTCCAAGGGGTAAATAAACAACGTGGTCAGATACTATTTTGACCGTTGGTAAACAGGCAATGTGGGTCAATACCATTTTGATTTTCTGACCGTTGATCAACAGGCAATGTGGGGGAGTTGCCATTTGACTGTGGGTAAACAAGGCAAGTGGGCCCAATATAAGTAGAATGACTTCTCCTAAAATTCATCTTAAATATAAATATTTGTTTATTATTTTAAAAAATTATAAAATATTTTTTAAAATTAAAAATACTCTAAAATTGATGATTTTTATACAATCAATAATTTAAATAATTTTTAAATAATAAAAATATTTATAACTATGATAAATTTAAAATAATCCGTTTATCCGTCAAATATATGGTGGGTCAAAGTGGTAAAAATAATCTGGGTAAACAAACAAGCTATGTGGGTCAAAATAAGTTCAAAATCAGGCCCAACCCAAATTCATGGCCCACCAGTCCATGAAATGAGTCCAAACAATTTTAGGTGAGAAGGAATCTGGAGTAGGTTATCCCTTTTATGAAAAGCTGCGTCATTAAACCTAATTTACTTTTATATTATTATTGTTTATTAAAAGGAAGGTGCGGTTAGTCATCCACAACCATCAATCAATATGTCTGTGAGTACTATTATGAACTTTAAGTTTGTTTAACAGAAACAAATATATCATAGGGGATTTACATGTAATTACACTAAAATTCAGAAGGTTAGTGTAATTATCTCTAAATATATTTAGAAATCACTAGCCGTCATGGTATGTCGTTCCTAAGTGCATATAATAAATAATATTTTACATTTTAAAATATATTAAGTAATAATCATATTTAAAGAAAATGAAAGAATAAAATAAAAAAAAACCAACTTAGGTACTATCAATAAAATTTAAAAAATTGATGCGATCATATTAAAATGATATGAAGTAATTTTCATAAAAGAAAAAAGTAATTAGAATTAATTTTTTAAAATTATTTAATTAAAAGTATAGTTATCATATGATTAAATAAACATAGAAAGTGTTTATTATTTACATTAGATATGGGCTGTCTTCTCTCTCATTTCATTATTTTTGCTAACCAAACAAGTGGCACCCTCCAAAGCATAAGGATTTCAAACCTACAAATATAGAAGCCAAATAGGGAAACCTGTTCTACAGTACCTTACAGTGCAACCTATGACAATTTAAAGGACAAAGAAAACAAAAAGGAAGAAACTTGATACTTACTACCGGAGAGAATAGAGAGAGAGAGATACTTTCTAATGTTTGAGAGAGAAAGAGCGAAGGGTTTCGGAAACTGCAAAAGAACCTCTTTAAGATAAATCTCCTCTCGGCTGCGGATTTTTGAAAAAAGCCTTTCGACTTCCTCTACTACTTGTACTGAATGTTTGATATAGATATATAAGCAGCAAGATACTCACTGTGTGTGTTTGTGCGTGTTTCTTGGTTTGAGGCATCTCTATCTTTAGATTATCTACGTATACGAAAAAGTAAAGGTAGTGATTGAAGAGAGAATAAGGCAAAGCGTTGGCTTTGCAAGATAGGCATTGTGATAGATCTGTTTAAGGCAAGGATGAGCACAAGCAGAGGAAGCGGCGCCGGCAATGGCGGCGGAGTACAAGCCATTCCAGCGGGGTCCCGGAAGATGGTGCAGAGTTTGAAGGAGATAGTGAACTGTTCCGAGGCGGAGATCTATGCTACTCTCAAGGACTGTAATATGGACCCTAACGAGGCCGTAAATCGTCTTCTCTCTCAAGGTTTTCTTTTACTGAAAAACCCTAATATTTTAAATTTTATTTTTGTGGGTGGTTGTTTTATTAATACGCAGGCGTTTGTTTGAAAAGGATTTTATTTCGAGTTTTAGCTACTGAAGAAACTAAGGAACATAAAGTAGAAAGTGTGATATTATTTTCTATCTAATTGCTTTTATCCCCGTTTTCGAGTTCGTCGGTCTCTATCTTCAAGAACTCGCGAGAAACATGAGAGCGAAAAGCAACTTTCAAGGAACGTTTCTTCCTTTCTGTTTCTGGGTGGAAAATTAAGAAAATGTGGACCGCGTTTTATTTTCAGATAAATATGTTTTACACGCACTCGTGATTTCCTGAAGGACGCATTTGCTTTTTATAAAAATTTTCTTGTCTTCTGGGAAGTTTTGCAGGATAAATACTCATAATTATATTGCAGTTTCTTTTCTGAATAATGCAGCACCAATTGGGGTCTTTTAGCTGAATACAGAGATGGCCCAGTGAAATGTGTACTTTGTTTTCAGAAAAAAAGAGTTTTGATGGAACATCTATATGAAATAGTGTATTGTATTTTTGCCAGGTCTGTGGCTATTTGGGTCATGTCCTGCACATTTGGATAGTGAACTAATGAGATATCATTTGTTGTGGAACATTTAAAGCTGAAATTGCTTTGTAAGTTAGTAATTAATCTTTTTCTCTGATGTGTTTTACTATTGTTTAGATCCTTTCCATGAGGTGAAGAGTAAACGAGAAAAGAAAAAGGAGGTGCGTGATTTTCCTCAATGCATATTTCACCGTGGATTCTGTTCTATAGCTTTATCCCCTACTGCAATATGCAAGCAAAACTTGAACTCTGGGAAAGAGTTCTTAGTCCACATATCTAATCGATCAAGTTGGACGGAAGTTTGTTGTTTTTCTGTTGCTCTTCCCATAAAAGGCAGAATTATTTCAACCTTTTCGGGACGACACATGCCTAGCTTCTCTGTGCCCCCTTTTATTTTGTTTTTTGTAGCTATTAATGTTGTAGCTTTGGCATGGATGACATTGAGCGTTTGACAGTAGCCTGTGAGTCTGTGACATAATGTTTTCTTGTTTATATTTTCACAGGGTAAAGATACCACTGAGACTAGGTCTCGTAGTGCTAATAATAATTCAAGTCGAGGCGGCAAGATTGGTGCTGATCGATATCATGGTCGTGGTGGCTCAACACCATATTCTTCCGGTACATTTAGCTTCAGTTATCTAATGGAATTGATCAAGATGGAGGTTAGCTGCTGGTCATTGGAAGCCTATATAACCAACCATATTCTTTTCTTTTGCAGAGTCTGCTTCTTTGCCTGGAAGGTCGTCATATAAGAAAGAAAATGGATCTACTCCTAATGCAAGTTATTTATCTTCAGGAAATAATAGAAGCAGAGGACCTGCAGGCCCCAGGTCTGTCCTGTTTGGACTTCTTGCACATAAGTGCTACTGAATTATGTAGTTGACGTTGCATAATAAACTGCTGCACTGTCTATTGTTCAATGTTAACGAATGGTTTCCTGTATCTGGGACTTTCTTTTTGTTAGCTTTCTTTGCTAGATATTGTGGAATGATTAACTATTATTGTTGTTGGTGCTATCATTTTTATTAATTGTACGTCTCTCACTCATCTTCAATGAGCCTATGATTATGTGTGAGCCTATGAACAGTTACACCAGACATTATCATATGCTTATGTTCTTTAGGACGATCATCTTTCATTTAGTGTTGAACAGGAACTTGGTTGTTGAATATTGCTGGTTTGTTACTCATTAAGTTGAAAGTACTTTTAGACATTCCTATCCCAAGTTCTGGATTTCAGATCTTCAAATGACGTTCAGAATCTTTCGGTATAAGCACGAGTTTCTGAATTTGCACCTAGTTGCCTCTTTGCTTTTCTTGACATTCTTTCACATTTAAGGCTCATTTTATTCCTGCATGCTATGTGGCAGTGATGGTGCCTCTTCTGAAAACAAAGTGTCGTCGCTGAGCATGGCTGATGCTATGCCATCTGGTGTACAGCCAACTTCTGGATATCAATCTGCTTGGGTGAGTGTTCCTGGTCAAGTGTCCATGGCTGACATTGTGAAGATGGGAAGACCTCAAAATAAAGTAGCGAGTGCTCCAAATGCATCTCATCACAACATTCAGGGTTCTTCAGCAAGTGCATCTCATCATAATTTAAGATTTCCTGAAGATCATGTACCCAAAGATCCTGAGTTGGGAATTGCCCCGGTCCAGCATGTATCAACTAATGAGGAGTGGCCTTCCATAGAGAAGCCACCTGTTGCAAAGGTGAATCCTATCCCAGAGCATAAAGTGGACTCTGACCAGCATCTTGAGTCATCTGGTGTGCTTTCTGACAGCATTAATCAGGCAGAAGAGGTTCAAGAAACAAAAAATGATAACATGGAAAACTCTGGAGCAAATGATATGGGATCTAAATCTATATCCACTAGAGAGATCCCAGAAGATGATTCAGGAGGTGCATCTTTGTTCGAGAATGATTTGTATAATAACATGGGTTCATACTCGCAGCAGGCTCATGATTTCCATGAAGGTGAATGAATTTTTTTTTACAATTTTCTCATTTTCTTGAAATAATGCTTAATATAATATGTATGTTATCAGTTATAATCTTATAAACCCTAGGAAAGTTTAGGTAGAATACTTGTCCTGTGATATTGATATCTGTTTTTCGACTTAGAATAGATGTGGATTAGAGGTTAACTATTACATCAAACATTCAAAGTAGTTTTAGAAAAATGAGAGTTGAAATAGTAATTTGGTGCTTCTTAAAAAGTATGACACTGGGTTCTCAGAATAGCTTCTTGATTTATCAGCGTCATTTGCGCAAGAAGTGGATATTGTTGTGTTATTTCTTCCTGAGAATGGTAAATTACACGAAGGATACTCTTATCCACACAAATGTGATTATGCATTTCCCTTTATGATTAATTTTGTATGTTATGTGTGGCTTGTTGGCTTCTAAAACTTGTTAAGATGTTGCAGTTGAAGAAATTGGCGCTTCAGTGTCATCAGTCACCAGAAACTTGCAGCAACTAAGTGTACAAAAGGATGACGGGAGATTCCCATCTGAGGAATATGCGCCTTCCGTGGTGATTCCAGATCATTTGCAAGTTCAGAGTGCAGATTGCTCACACTTGAGCTTTGGTAGTTTTGGATCTGGCATGAGTGCTGCATATTCTTCTGGGAATATGACATCTGTGCCTGTAAAAACTAATGAAGAGCCACATAGTGAACCTGATATTTCATCTGTTGGGCATCCGGACGCTAGGTATCAGAATTAGTAATATTCAAGGATTTTGCATTTTTTTTGTTTATTTTGTTACTGCTATTTGATCTTAAAGACTCTAAAGACTTCTCATTCTACTTTTGTTGCAGAAGTTCTGAGTATTATGTTGATGATTCTCTTAGAAATGCTCCTGATGGTGGTTTGTTCCATAGAACTGGTGCAAATGCTGGGAGCTATGATCCATCTTCTGCTTCACAGCCAGAAGAGTTGAAGCCTGAGAATGCTGAAGTAGCTCATGGAAACCAATATCCTTTTCCTTCTTCCAACTCTGGCTACGCGTTTGATAATGGGCAACACTTAAATGCCTCTTTCAGTCAAACAAGTTCACAGATGCAGAATCTTGCTCCTTTTCCCAATTCTATGGTACAATATTTTCTGCTTCTGTTTTTTATTTTCTGAGATCATTCATCTAAATGAAGTAAAAATTGAAGTAATGTGTTTCCTAAAGTCAAAAGTTTAAGGTGTCTTTCATAAAGATGGAGGCTTCTTTGGCTGGAGTTGATCTTGTTACCTCAAGGGTTTGCCTCTGAAAACTATTGTATCTTTTTATCATTGTTGTGTAAGTAATGAAAAATAAACTTATATGTTTTGAATTTTTGGATTTTCCACTGATAAATGACTGTTTTTGGTTTGGAAAGTGAACATAATTCATGATTTTGAAAGATTATCTGATATATTTTTCTATTTGTGGGTATCACCCTATCACTACCAGCTAAATTTGGTTCTGCATGACTACAAGGTATAAGAGGGTATAATAGGTTCTAATTCCATTCTGTGCTTCCCTAAGTAATGCTATTGCGTTATCCGATTATGGGCTTCCCTTACTTCGGTGCAGCTCTTCCACTTTTATCACTCTGGTCATTGAACTTTTTCTTGAATTCAACTAAGACCAGCTTATACTATATTATATATTGCTGTCTAGGTGAATATTTGTTAGTTGGACTCAGTGTCATACTAGCTATATGTCCCTTATCATGTGTTAAGCTTTTGTAGCTGTAGGGTATCATAGCATGAGTGATTCGGCAGATTTGGATTCATATAGATATCCACCCATGTGGTTCTTCATTATATGTGATATATAAGATCCATCTGTATAGATATCATCATCTACATCCAGAAAGCCGTATGCTTTGGAAGAAGCTTGTACAGTTTGGGAAGGGGTTTTGATTGATCAAAAAGAGGAATCTACTTCAACCGATATGCCCTTAGGCACGGCCATACATAACATAGAAATCACACTTGGAAAGGGTGGACAATTAGTTAGAGCAGCGGGTGCTGTAGCGAAACTGATTGCAAAAGAGGGGAAATCGTCAACATTAAGATTACCGTCTGGTTTTCTGTATTGGTTATGCATAATTGAAGCCTATGGTTATTGCGTTTGTTAGAAGATCCTTGGCAGGATAGGAATAGGGGCATGTTATGCTGGGCTTTTGTTGTTTTCAAGCGTTCCAAATTTGCTTTAATTGTTAAGGAGTTCAGGAATTACATTTTTTTTTTCATTTTCTAGTGGAACAAAAGCACACTTGCTTTAGGGCGTGCTATGGTGCATCTGTGATTTTTTGACAGAAGAAAATATCAAAAGGAAGGATTATGGTAGCATTATAGATGCCCCATGATACACATAAATATGGAACAAGTTGAGTTCATGTAAAGTAGAGTTGCTACCTCAATCAAGAACAAACCAACTACTGAAATTTACTTGAGTATGGGTGTTTTGCACGTGTAGAAGATGAATTGATAACTTAAATGGATCTTCAGTCATGTCAAAGTAATTGAAGCTCTATTTCTCTTTATTCTAGTGCTCCTTGTATTTTACTGTTATGGCATTGTTATGTATGCCTACATATGTTTTGTTTATTTGTCGACTTTAATTTACCTGTGCGATTATACCTTGGCTGCTTATTCTGTGTCCCTAGTGGCAGGTTTATTGTGTTTTTTGTATTTAAAATTGTATTGAAGTAATTAACAAAACCTTTTTTCTTGGTTTCTCAACAGCAGTCATACACAAATTCGCTACCGAGTGCATTGTCGCCTGCTAATGTTCACCCCAGTAGAGAATCTGATCTTCAGTACTCTCCATTTCCCGTGACGCAATCAACATCAAGTAAATATGGGAATTCTGTATCTTCCATTAGTGGTTCAGCAATTTCTATGCCTGAGGTACTCAAACTAGTTGGTGAACTGAATTTTTATTCTTAGAAGTTAATACCTTCTATAGAAATGCTTAACACCTTTAGACTCTTTGTTTTATGTGAATTGTTTCTGCAAAATGTCGCTTTTTTCCAGTGTTTTTGGTCCTTTAATTATACAGGAAAGACATTAATTCCATAGTTAATTTACTCGAAAATCACTTAAGTCATGAGAGCAGTTATTTTCGCTGCTCTCCTGTTTCCAACTTTTATCTCCAAATTGACATACCCAACAATGGGTCCTCAAACAGGGACATGGATGCTAGAAACAAGTTTCTGATTAAGTTTTTAACATTAGAATTCAATGTTGCTTTATATAATATTGAACTAGTATCGGAAATATATATTAATGTTCTGTCTGCAGCCGAAACTTGTTGTATTTCTCACGCTTGATAGCTTATATTTGGACTCTTCAGGCTTTGAAGACTGCTGGCTTCCCATCAACACAGCCTGCTCAACAGACCCTTTCTGGAACTAATGTTGCCACTGGACCTCCTCTTCCTCAACACCTAGCTGTACATCCATATTCTCAGCCTACTCTTCCTTTGGGACCATTTACAAACATGATTGGCTACCCTTTCTTGCCTCAGAGCTACACATACATGCCCTCCGCTTTTCAACAAACATTCTCGGGTAACAGTACGTACCATCAATCTCTAGCAGCGCTACTTCCTCAGTATAAAAACAATGTTTCTGCCAGTAGTTTGCCACAGTCTGCTGCTATTGCTTCTGGATATGGTGCCTTTGGAAATACCCCGACAATTCCTGGAAATTTCCCAATGAATCCACCTGCTGGGCCGTCTGGGACAACTCTAAGTTATGATGATGTTTTGAATTCTCAGTACAAGGATAGTAGTCACTTAGTTTCACTTCAGCAGGTATGTTGGTCTGTTTTTGGAACTTCAATTAATTCAGTGACTGTTTGTTTCGAGTATCTTTTTGAATTACATAAACAAATCTGTTTTAAGCACTATGCTGGTTTGAATATCCTCCACCTTTCTGCACATGCACAATCAAGTAATTGGCCTAGCATCACCAAATTCATAGGGCAATGTGCTTATGTTTGTGGCTTCATAAGATTCTTTCTTTTCGCTGTCAAGGCTGACTTATGTCTTGTCATTCACATTTTCTCAGAATGAGAACCCAGCCTTGTGGCTTCATGGAGCTAATTCTAGAACAATGTCAGCTGTTCCAGCCAGCACATATTACAATTATCAGGGACAAAATCAGCAAACAGGTGGTGGTATGAGACAAGCTCAGCAGCCGTCACAGAATTATGGGTCCCTAGGTTACCCAAATTTTTACCATTCTCAAACTGGCATAGCGCTTGATCAGCAGCAGAACCCAAGAGATGCACCACTCGGTGGCTCACAAGGACAGCCTAAGCAATCCCAAATTTGGCAGAACAGCTACTAATCTTTTTCACCTCCTGGTTTTTCAGGGGCATGTAATGAGTGTGAAAAAAGTGGCCTTTCGAGCCATACCAGCTGTTGAATGTGATTTGATTTTATGATTCTGGCAAATGGATTTGACTGGCCACTGCCCTGTGCCTTGAGGTTGTATTTTTACACTTATTTATCATCAGTTGATGTAAGGTAGGAACACCGGGTGCTAATCTTGTGTTAGTGGAGACGTATCTTTTTCTTTCCCACTTGCACTTTTTTAAATTTAGTTCCACGCCCCTTGAAGAAGCTTGTTCTGTTATCAGAATTACACAAATGGTCTTGAACCCTCTTTTTTCTGCATTTGCTCTTAAGTTGAAATTCTGAGGCATTTTATCACCACTCGTTATACTTTTGTGCATCTATTGCGCTCTCTCTCTCTATATATATATATATGATCATATCTGATGACTTTGTATACCATTTTGGAATTTTGAACTACCAGAAAACTTCAAAGCAAGAATTGCTAAGATTTTGCTGACATGATATTGTATTACTATAATAAGTGTTTTGTTCATGCACGGACGAGACTTTCTATTTCTGTCTTGTGTGCGAAAAAAAATTGACAAAAGAACAATGTTACATACGTATATACCTCTCATTATATTAAATATAATGTGTTATTATTTGTAAATGCACTTTCCGCATTTCATTATCATCAAAAGGGTTTTATGAAAAAAAGGAATTTATATGTTTTATTAATAGTCTAGATAATAATGAGTAAAGATACAAAACGAAGAACCCATCCATATGTAAATTTATTTTTGTCAATCTGCACCTGACACGTGTAATCATGTTATTAATATTCACCGACCTCCCAAGTCTCTCATATACACACTAACAACTTCTTCTAACGCCACTCGAAAGAGAAAAAGAAACATTCTAACGCTATAGGACACTCCGCCTCGGCGACAGCTCTCCACAACTTCCGTCTCACTCTTTGCTAACGCACTACGCACTGAGAAAGCTCTCGGTAACTTCCTGCCTTTTTATCTTTCTACGATTGAACTATTTTAAATGCGTCAAAAATAGGCAAGCCGGTGCGAGTTCGTTGGAGTAATTGTTCTTCCTTGGATAAATTTCAAGTGGTGAAGGCTTTTAGCTTCATTCCTTTCGTGTTATTGAAGTCAATTTTAGGTGTAGTGACAAGTCATATTGGCATTGATTATATATGGACGTGGGGAAGTATAGTATTGATTTCTGAGTTGTCAGATAGGCCTTTACCGGGGAGAAGAAGAGATGAATAGTTTAGATCGTGTTGTCTAAAGTTGGTTCTTGAGTGTCTTAAATTTCTTAGATGCTTTCCCTGATAGTTTTCCTCATAGGAATTGGGACAGTACGTAGGAGCAAATCTTTTGGTTATCCAATCTGCCAAGAGTCTCCACAGTGACTTTTGATGTGTCCAATTTGAAGCATTGAAGTACAACATGAGTGGAACGAATGAGGAATGTCCATCCCGGAACAACAGAACAAAGAAGCCCGAGAGCCATAGAGGTCACTGCAATAAAGATGTCATGCCAGGGAGTCAGCTATGGACAGATGGACTCATTTGTGCTTTTGAATTCATCCGAGGGCATAAAAAATCAGTTGCGCCAAAATCTTCCTCAAATACTCGGTCGTTTCATCAAGTTGATGATGTTAATGTAAAGAACGAATTGCACTCTGATGGAGGAACTGACCCGATTTCTCAAAGACTAAATGGGAACACTCTTCTAGAATCTGCACCCCTTATCGAATTGGGGAGTCACCAAGCTGGCTGTTTATACATGGATAGCCAAAACTCTTTAGACAATTTTCATCCAGTAGAAAGATGTGAAGGAAGTCGTTGGATTCCAATCGGTTGGGCTAGAATTTCAGAACTTGTGCAGACAGTGCAAGTTGATGCAGGATGGTCAACCCAACACTTCGAATTTATTGATGATGAGGATGACCTCACTGTTGCTGACTTAGCTGCCCCATACTGGGAACGGCCAGCTGGGCCTACATGGTGGTGCCATCTTTCTGCAGATCATCCTACCGTCGAGACATGGCTCAATGCTACCCAGTGGCTGCATCCTGCCATTAGAACTGCTTTGAGAGATGAAAGCAAATTGATAAGTGATCGGATGAAGCACCTCTTATATGAGGTAGGTTTCCTTTCTGATATGTCAGATTTTGTTGCTCAAGTTATTGTGAAAGGAAAACTAACTGAACTTAGTATCTTGTACCAATGAATGCAATTCAATGCGTGTACAATGTGTCTTCGATAAAACGTCAGCCTAATTTGCTAAAAGGTAATGATTTTCCAGGACTCCAAGTTGGTAAGAATACATTAGTCAACTACTACAACCTGTCAGGTTGACCTTGTGCTCTTCTTCATCGTCCCCATTTTCCATTTCTTCCCCCCTATGAGCTAGCAAGGAATCATGTGCCCTCTGGAAGACTTTATATTTTTAAATCTTACGGCTTTCAGTATTTGGTATGTAGCATTACAACCTCTCTTCTATGCTTTGTGTGTTTAAAGGTCCCAGTTCGTGTTGCTGGAGGTTTATTGTTTGAGCTTCTGGGGCAGTCTGTTGGCGATCCTTATGTTGAAGAAGATGACATCCCTGTTGTTCTTCGTTCATGGCAAGCGCAGAACTATCTTTTAACTGTTCTACATGTTAAAGGATCTGCGTCAAGAATCAATGTTTTAGGCATTACAGAAGTACAGGTCTGTTTTTATCCTAGTTGATTCTTTACAGTGGGTGCCATATTTTCTGAAGATGGATTATTGTTGATTCTCCAAGGTTTTTCTGACATCAGCTGCATTTTCCCACGTAGGAACTTCTTCTTGGTGGTGGTTACAATACCCCAAGAACAATACATGAAATTATAGCACATCTAGCTAGCCGAATGGCACGGTGGGATGACAGGTGAGACTGTAGTTTGGTTTTGCGTTGTCTATCTGTGCATAAGTAGAGTGGTTAATTAGGTAAAAGCAGATGCCGCAGATTCATCTGAATGTAGCTGTTATATTGTTTTCGAGCCATCCTACCCATAAATAATCGACGGGATAAAAATTCCAAATAAGGTAAAGGTGTCATCATAATTTACCAGCTGTTCCATCCTAATCTAAGGGAGACAATTAACTCTGAATGCATTATACATAATATTCAAGAAAGAACGTCTTGTAGTTAAGGTTCCTGCTCTTTTGGAGCTTGACCAATATCAAGCAACCCTCAGATGATGTTGGAGTCGCCAATTTTCTGACATTTGTTTTAATTCAATGTTTTTGTTACTTTAAGGTTATTTCGTAAATCCATTTTTGGGGCAGCGGATGAAGTGGAACTGAAGTTTGTGAACAGGTGCTATAAGCTGCTTTAACCAACTTTTGATTCAATTATTTGCGCTTCCCCTCTCTCAACATAGTTAATTTTCTTGACAGGAGAAACCATGAAGATTTGAATCTTCTTGGCGTAATACTCAACCAAGAAATAAGAAGATTATCAAGACAGGTATGTGTTTGACATGGGATTCCGATTCCTTTTCGGTGCAGAATCCATTCTAGATTAGCCATACAACTATTTCGTTCTAAAAGTTATGGAGCATAATCATACTCATCCTCAGTCTGCACTACATTTCTATTTCTCTGGTATTGCTCATTTTTCTAGTATGCTAAGAAAGATACTATAGAAGCCACAATATAGGGGAGGGTGTCACACATTCTCAAAAGCTCTATACTAACTGAAACTAAAATTTGAACTGATGCTTGTTATCAACAATATATCTATTCTCCGTAGATGGGATCTCCTCTGAAGTACTTTAAAAAGAAAGCAGATTGATGGCAATTTAACCGTCACATGTCAGTGGCCTGGAGTGAAATATTAGATGGTACCCGGTCACTTGTAATTTGCCAGCAGATAATTGCTATCTTGCTTTTGGAATTTGCTTATATCGTGTTAATTTCTTTTGAATCTTGTCAATCCATTCCCTGAGAAATTGTAGGTTATTAGAGTGAAATGGTCTCTTCATGCAAGGGAAGAGATAGTTTTTGAACTTCTCCAGCATCTGAGGGGGAATGTAACAAAAAACCTACTGGAAGGAATAAGAAAGAGTACCAGGGAAATGATCGAAGAGCAGGAAGCAGTTCGTGGTCGCATATTCACCATCCAGGATGTCATGCAGAGCACAATTCGTGCATGGTTGCAGGTTTGTCTTACCTCAATGAGATTAGACATCTAATTGCTTTGTGAACTCTTTGACTTTATCATGTTATGATGCAATTTATGCTTCTTTCTTCACATCAGAACACTAGGTAAACTAAGTTCTTGTTTAAAAACTATAGTTTGAAGTAAATCTCATTGTGGCCAAGACAATGCTTCTCCAGATTGGTCTTGGTTGTTTATTAATTGAAAACGCCATGCATATAGGTTTTCCATGTTGTTACTTGTCCTTGAAACATCAATTATTTAGGAAATATGTTTCTACTATATCTTTTGTAATCTCCACCAAATGTTCTGCATCTTATGGAAATGATAGTAGTTTCCTATATCTGTAAAAATCTGAAGATAAAATTTTCCCTATCCTTGAATTACAGGATAGAAGCCTTACAGTCACCCATAATTTAGCTGTCTTTGGAGGATGCGGCCTCGTGCTTTCCATCATCACTGGGTTGTTTGGAATCAATGTGGATGGGATCCCTGGGGCAGAAAACACACCATATGCATTCGGCCTATTTGCTGGACTTCTCTTCTTCTTAGGTATAGTGCTAATTGCAGTTGGGTTGATATATCTTGGGCTGAAAAAGCCCGTCAATGAAGAGCAGGTTGAAGTGAGGAAGTTGGAACTGGATGAGTTGGTCAAGATGTTCCAGCACGAAGCAGAAACTCATGCCCAGGTTCATAAGCCTGTCTCTCGGCATAATTTGCCCCCAACAGCTGGTGATAGGTTCTCGGAAGATGCCGACTATGTCCTTATCCATTAAGATGTGAAGTGACCATGCAACAGCTCTTCCTCTCATGGAAGCTTCACCTTTTGATTTCGGTCCATATGCAATTCTTGAGGTGAGCGAGGCAATGTAAAAAGGAAATCTATTTTTATGCATAAGGTCCTGGCATTAATGCAGGGCGTAATGTATAGAGTAATATCCCTGGACAAGATCTTCTGAGAATAAGAACTTCCTGTTGAAGTAGAGATGAGTTTCTTCTAGTTGTTAGCATTGAGCCCCACACAGAGAGTTGGTTGCCACAAGCATCACGGCCCTCTCTATTCAGCCATATAATTTGGCTTTGCTAGTGAAACCTAGCCGTCCATCAGCACTTATACTTATGCTATTAATTAATGCAAGTCAAGGGGCTGCAATTTTTGGAGCATTGGTTGGAGGAGATAAGAAGCTCGTGTGAGAAAGTGGTTTTTGCTCGACGGAAAAGAGCCAGGTAAGGACATCAGGCAATTCAACACAGGACCTCACCAAGAATTCAGAATCTCAATAGTCTGACTCCATACTCAATAATGTCTTCCCAAGTGTCTCGTCAAGAGAAGCGTAAATCCCAAAATCAAGAACAGAATAAACTACATTTCCAAATTGTTGGAACTAATGAATGTCAAATCTGTTACAGCATAGATCAGCCTCAACAACCAAAGCTTATTGACAGGAGACCCAAAAAACTGAAGCAGAATTCTTTCTTTCCTTTTCTTTTATATATTTTTATTTTAGATTAGTCCACCACATCATCACTTCAGAAGGGATCTAGTAAGATGCTCGCGAGCAGTTGCAAGTGCTTGGCTTATTGTCTGCAGAAAGGGAAATACAGTCACAAGTTAAGTGCACATATCGAAAATTCTGGGATGCTATTTTCAGAAGTAAGGTGCTACACACCTGCTCAGACAGTGGCGCTCCGGAATCTATACTATGACTTGCAACTTTACTTGCAATGCTATTTGCATCAGTTTCCAGAATAATCCTGTACATTGGACAGATGATTATAATAATAGCAAAAGAGTTGCAAATGATGCCAGAAAAACTTGTCTGTTAGTACATGCCATGCTGTTGAGCACAATATTATGTCCACCAAAAATCTCATGCCAACTACAAGAGTGTCTATTGTCTTCTTAATTTCCACAATATGACATGACGATAGAGCAATGGCGAGACACTAGATATGCAGGTTAGAGGTTGGAGCAGATCAGACAACAATTGGTAATCAAGTACTTTCAGGATACCAGCTCTAAGTATCACACAGCTCATAGCACATATATCACGCAACCATTAAATATGTATATATGAGATTGTACAAGCATATTCTCCATATACATGAGAACAACTACATTTGCTGCCAGCCTGCATGCATGTATATGTATATCTATGGCATTCTAGAATTTATTTCCAATTGACAGCATATTCTTTCAACCAAATATTAATCAACAATGGCAATTCAAAATCAAACTAGTTAGACTGCAAAAAAACAAAGAAAGAGCAGATTGCTACCCGCCATCAACAATTTCATCGATGCATAAAAGAATGAGATCCAAATTTTCAAGGGCCTCCCTCTTGTCGACATTGCCCCTGAAACAGAAATACAGCAAAATGAAGCAAATAGTTCATAAAACACAAGAAAGTGAACATCACCAAGGGAAAATAAGAATAAGACCATGCTGACTACCTAAGCAAAATGCCAACAGCATCAAAGAACCCCTGAAGAACAGTGGCCAAGATGAGCTCACTTTCATCTTCACTACCAGTAACATAGAAGTGCAGGTCTTGAACAAACTTGTAGACAATTATATTGTTCTCAAACATAGCTATCTCCGCTGCAGATGAAGTAGCAGAGTGAGCAAGGGAAAGCAACCCCAACTTAAACATAAGAAGTCCACCATCTCAGTCTTGATGACTGGGGGAAGAATGTAAGACAGGAAAATTCAAGGTGGCACAAATATTCTAGTTCAACCACTAATAAGACAAGAAACTTGAAGACAGCACACACACAATCGACGGACAAACTGTCATTTGGTTCAAGTAGTTACAAGTCAAGCATGTATATCAGTACTCTATTATTGAGAACAGAAACTGTGATCTCGCTATCCATGGTTTCCAAATAGCATTTAAGACTCTAACAGCCTTAATATATACATATATATAAACAGAAGCCTCCCAGACAGAATACCATAACTAAGGGTTTGCCAAATTGCTCTGAAGCTCATACAGGAAACCATATATCAACAAGGAACACAACCACTCAGAAGAGATAAATATGTCAGGATGCAAGTCCCAACTGAGCTTTGAAAAAAGGAAAACAAAGAAAGGGAAAGAAGAAATAGAATAACAATCACTGAACACCTTCTGTTCGGGCATTTGTCTTCTGAGTCTTGGTAAATACAGCCTTCTCAAAAGCTTCCTTTGCACTATTAGTAGGCCAGTCATCTGAATAGTACTTGACAGCAACACGCTTCCCCTCTGAATCAAGGAGAAGGATATTCTTCACAGAAGGGCAGGAATCCTGTTAAGAGTGAAACTTATTAATATCACAAGAAAAAATTAATAAAATGCGAATTAGGATCCTAATTCACATTTTTCAATACATGTAAGTCTGTTTACAAGCGTATGAGATATAGAGTGATTAACAAAATCTTCTTCAACCACATAAAGAAAATTATACATTGTCATTCTAGTGTCTCCAATTTTCATTTCTCATTTGCTTTTTAACCAAACAGGGGGTTCCCGTGTTTTACGCCAAACTAGAGAGAGTATAAGATGAAAACTAAATACCATCATCCTGTCCTTTTCCCGCTATCATTATATTCTATTCAATTTGTGAATGAGAGTCACCGACACCTTGGTCCAGTAAATTTACAAGAAAATAATGGGTGTGCAAGATCACACATCTGAAATCCAACTACTACAATTACTTTTTATCATGAGAAATTAATAGAAGGGCCATGTAGAAACATGGTTACACAGTATAATGGAACATTTCTACAAAGTCATATGCAGTTCATTCACATCAACTAGCAAATCAGTGCTTTACAGAGATCAAAGTACTACGACCACTTATAACCTCTAAACTACCGCATTTCCTTAAAATTTCCGGGAATTTTCACCACCGTAATGGAAGTATTAGTGGGCATCCACGCTAAACATAAGATCCAAGTTACATAGTCACTGAATCTATTGCTTTCGTGACTAAAACATTAAAAATCTGATAAATCCTAGAGCATGCTCAGCCCAAAATCAATCTGAAGCTAAAATTGATGTAATCAAAAGAAAGGGTCAGCCTCAAGTCTACAGATCACAGTAATGAGTAAAAAATAAGAAAAGAATTTGACCGTTTCAGAGCATGTGTGTGTGTTTGTGCGCGTGAGAGAGAGAGAGAGAGAGGGTAATACCATGGGCGACGGGTATGTAGCAGATCGCGGATAACTCGGGCTTCAGAGTTCAGACACTACAGCGAGAGAAACGACGTTTCAGGCAACTCGCCAGGTATTTTAAGTGAAGTTTTTATCATACCTCGCTATTTACTTGCGGAATCTTCAGATTCTAGTTTTGCCTGGGCTTAATGTTTCGTAGAAGACGGGCTTCAATTGGGCTTTTCTAAAGCCCACAATGATTTGGATTGGCCCAATTAAAAAGAGGCCACTTCTGGAATTTGGACATGAAAGCAGTAAGGTTATTTGCATAATTTGAAAGGTTGCATTAAGTTTGGACGAACCAAACCCAATGCTCAACCGGGTCAGATCTTCTGTTTTAAACTCATTTTCATCTTTTACTCCAGTCAGTAACTATACGCCACTGTGTATAAAAAAAATTTCAAAATAAAATAATGATATCATCTTTGTACGCCTGACTTGTGTACATCGAATATAGTAAAAGATGAAACAGCGACATTCAGATGATCTTTATATATGCCCTTATGATTTCATTTTTATGTGCTCAATTCTCTTGCCATTGGTGCGTGGCTGTATGTTTATGCTAGTTTGAACAGGTCAGTTAAGGGTCTTGGTTTAAGGTTTATATCCTGTAATGAATTGATTATCTGCACTGGTTTCAGGACAAGCTGTTCAAGGTTATTAAGTTGTTCTCTTGAATTTCTGAAGCTTATCTTGCAATGGCAGGTATGAGCCATGACTAGTAATTTGAAAACTCAAAACAGTTGGGCACAATGACACTGCTACTGCTGGCTGATCTGCTTCCCGTGATCTTATGGGAACTGACAGTAGTAACAAGTTTTACAAATGAAGTTACAGTGATTAAACTTCACATTTCACAGAAAATGGGGGCCTCCTGCACTTGTGTGTTTTGTAATAATGCTCCATCAACTGCGCTGCCTTATGCTGTCCTCTAAATCTACAATGCCTTTTTCCACATCAAAAAGCTGCTGCTATATATCTAACCCAAAAAGGGGAAGACAGAGTGGAGGTATGAATCTTGTAAAATCATGCAAAATAAGCTCTCGCAATGTCCCTGCAAAACAAGTGGAACATGAACTCAAACAGATGATTCGTAGACACTTAGGTTAAAAAAATTTATGATGTTGGCATTAGTTTCTTTTCAAGAACTCCTAGTATTGAATTTACTTCATATTATTATAGAGGGACTTCTCAAAAATTTGCATTTCTTTCTCTGCAGGTCCCACTCTTTTCAGTGGGAACCTGACAAGTATGGAGAATTCTAAAATTGTGTTTGGCTGAACTTGAACCAATTATATGACAAGTGCAGTACACTCGTTATATGATTGGTGTACAGTTTAATCACATGGTAAGTGTATTTTCGAAATTGATTTGATTGTATCGAACCTGATTTAGATAAGAAATTTCCGGTAGACATAACAGATAATGAAGTAGTGACATCCTTAAGTAATCTCAGTCAGTTTCCAACAGTAATAATATTCCACCAACTGAAAATGTGCTTCCTATGGAGGTATTCAGGTACACAACGTCTTGTTTCTTGCCAGTTCTCATCAATGTTAAGTTCACTTACCAGATTGACAAGATTGTAAACAGACAGTCAACCTAGTTACCTACTCACCCAAAATTTCACGTAATAATATAAGCCAAAATAGATTTGAATTACACAGAAGCACAACTGAAATTTGACTATTTCTTTGTCCAGAAATTACCTTAAACGGAGTTTCATCTAGACAGTGGCTTCTGCAAGAGGGCAGTCAAATACACCTCCCCATTCTTCACCCCGCTGGAATCGGTCTTATTGGCCACAGCCCACTTCACCTTCTTGTACCCCAGCTTCCCAATCAAGGGTGTAAACACCTTCTCAAGATCCGTTCTTTTACTGAAAAAATGGTCCAGCAAGAAATATCCCCCACCTCTCAACACTCTATCCACATCAAAGAACAAGAATTCCATTGATGTAACTGGAATCCACCGGTTAACCGCGTGGCCGCACCGGACCAGATCCAATACCCCATCAAACACCGGCAGCCTCTGCTGTAATGGCGCATGGAGTGGCACTAAACCCCTAACTGCCACTGCCTCATTATACGGTGCACCAAGATTCATTGTAGTGGTTAGAACAGTCACGTTCTGCAGCTTCATTTGCGCAGCAAAAGTGCCAGTCCCACCACCAATATCAAGTGCAAGCCTGATGACGCTTTTAGCTGATTTAGCCAGCTCAAAAAGCTGAGAAATTGGGAGATCTAGATCCGATTTGTAAGTCAAGAATCTTGATTTCTCAACTTTCATGTCAAAGCCCATATCAGATTTCAATCCGGCGAAGCAGGAGAAAGTCTTGCAACTGTAATGGCTCAGTATGGCTGTCTTTTCAGGGAGGGGAGAAAATGGATCGGTGGGAAGCGAGGTCGGAGTGGTGGAAGGGGTTCTTGAGAAGCAGCGGCGGCGGGGGAGCGGGTGGCAGCCGCGGAGAATGAGATCTTCCGCCAAGGGGGAGTCGTTGGGGCAGAGGGCAAAGGGAGTATAGTTCATGTACTGATGGAGGAGCGCTGGGTTGTCTTTGCAGGAGGAGGCTATAGGGGAAATATGAGTGTAGATGAGGAGATCAGAGGGGGCGGCGGGGGCAGCAGTGGAGGGTGTTTTCTTGGAGGGCTGGAGGCTGGTGAGGTGATTGATGGTGGCGCGTATGGTGGAGAGCTGGTGGATGAGGTGGTCCGGAACAGGGGCGGCGGCCGGGGGTTTGGATTGGATGGTGGAGGAGAGGTGGTAGAGGGAGAGAATGTTGGTGGCAACCATGGCTAGGAGGAGGAGCAAGTTTAGACCCATGGTGAAACCCATTGTTGTCGGTTTCTAAGATCTTCTTGATCGTCTGTGCTACCCTGCTGCTACTTGGAAGGAGTACTGTTTAGTTCTCACTCACTTGGGAGTGAGAAATTTCGCAAGAGTGGTGTACAACAATGGATGAATGTGAACATAATTTATGTAACGTCCGCATCTTTGGTGGTAATAATAAAATAATAAGGGTGTCTGAATTAGGGCAATTATTATACATGGATGGGGTTGAGTTAAAGTTGACTGATCAGGGTAGGGTTGATCAAAAAATTTTAAAACAGCCTAAATTGTTGGAATCAAATTGAGTTAAATCATTTTTATGATTCTTTTTAAAATCGTAATATTAAATTTAAAGTAAAATTATACCACACTATTATTTTGATTTTAATTTAAAATTTAAAAAAATTATCAAAAAATAAACCGCCTTGCTAAATATATAATTAGTTTTTTAAATTATATATATACACTGATTTGATAAAATAATTATATTTTTAAAAAAATATCATAATTTCAAAATTCTTATATTGTCAAAGATGCACGTTACAAAGCTCATTTTTGTAAAATTTATATTTGGATTTAATATTTAATTTTTAAATACATTCAAGTTTTAAGCCCATCTAATAATTATCGCAAATTTTCATTAATTTTTTCTCCCTTTTCCTTCTCTCTCTTTACTCCAGTACTACTTGCTTTCTTTTCTCTGTCTTTTCTATTCTCTCTAAAATTGACTGTTGACCTTTATTGGATTAATATATATGATCTTATATTTTAATCTACTCAAAATTATGAAAAATAATGATGAATTATAGTGTACAATGTTGATTTTTCTTTCTTGCTACATACAAATACTTGTTTTATTTATTAATTTTTATTAATTTCAATGTCTTATTTTAGACATAAGTATAAAATACCTACATCGATCTATACATACTTTTACTAATTTATTTTCTCCAATATAAGTGAAAAATAGAGGAATTTGTAAAAAACAAATTACCTCCTTTAATTATGTCAAAAAATTTTATATCCCTCCCGTTAATAAAAATTTTAGATAAAATTACCCTTATAATATGTACATATGATGTATAGAGATTGTTTAATATTTTTGGTCTTATTTTAAACTCCAACCTTTCTTAATGAGAAAGAAATATATTCGTAGGGGAAATAAGGTAGATGAAACTGAAGGGAATCGGAGATAAAATTACAGGAGAGAGGCCCCGGCGGCGGACCGGGTTCGAGTAAAAATACAAAAGTGTTTCTCCTTATTTGCATATTTTCCAGTGCTTAGTAAACCTCAAATTCGCAGAAAAATATGGTAAGCAAATTCTTCCATTCTGATTTTTACATGATGCTTGGGAGTTTGTGGAATTGATTTTTTGTTTGGATATTGATATTGATATTAGGTCTGGAATCATTTTCTTCGTTTCTTTCGGGGCGTGGGGATGTTCTAGAGGGTTTTATATCCTCTGATTCTCTTGAGTAACTGCTCTAATAGATTCGTTTTGCGCCTTTCCCTTTTGTTTTCTCCTCATGGTATTGGATGAATTCGAATTTATTTGGCTGCGAATTATATATCGGAAATTTCATGTTTGTATAGCACACTTTAATGGAAGAAATTAAGATTGTTGAAATTTCACAAGCCAAGTTGAATTCTCAGAGATTCCTTGATTGTAGCATGATTCTCATGGTGTCGAAAAGTCAGGCAAATGTGCTCAACCAGCCAGGGTATGTTAGCTGATAAGTATGATGGGTTTCATTATTTCATCTATAGAAGAAGGATAAGGGGTTGCTTACTGTGGAAGCACAAAATGGGAGAAGATAAATTTGTTTTACTTCATGTCATTTCTTCGTGGCAGCTTACAATTGATTGTGTGCCAGGATTTGCAGTAGAAGGTTTTAGAGCAAGAATGTTACTTCTCATTTTTTTTTTCTTTTTATGAACATGAATGTTACTTCTGGTTATGCATTCCAAGTGTAGTATGTTTTACTGAGATATTGTGGTAATCCCACTTAACCTTTTAGTTTTTAATTTAATTATATTATAGGCTGACCCGGAATTGGAAGCCATCAGACAAAGAAGAATGCAGGAGTTAATGGGGCAACGCGGCATGGTAACAATTTTGCTGGAGTATATGCATGTTCTTGATTCATGTTTTGCCTTCTTTAGTATATCATAGTGATGCAATTGTTTACTTGTAGGGTAATAATCAAAATTCTGAACAGCAGAAAGTCCAGGAGGAAGCTAAAAGGTGAATCTCGTCTCATCTAGCTTAACTTTCTCTTTTACTCTCATCCTTGAATGATGCTGTATATTTATAAGAATTTGCTGTCCAGTGTCTATATTGATCCAAGCTGGTACAAACTGATTTAGGGAGGCGGAGGAACAAAGGCAAATGATCCTTGCTCGGATTTTGACATCAGAAGCACGAGCGAGGCGTAAGTTGAATTATGAATAGATATTGTGTAACATTGTTGTAATTCACAAGCACTTGGCATATTTTTTTTTCGTAGTTTATCAAAATTGATTAGTCATATTATACGTTATAAGGCCCGGAATTTCATATATTCACTATGATCAACTTCGACC
Source organism: Sesamum indicum (assembly GCF_026168435.1). Lineage (NCBI taxonomy): Eukaryota > Viridiplantae > Streptophyta > Magnoliopsida > Lamiales > Pedaliaceae > Sesamum > Sesamum indicum. Next base: position 17,658,933 of record NC_142668.1, read on the forward strand.
ATTAGATATCATTAGACAGTTGTCAATTATAGAGAAACAACTGCAGAGTGAGAATAAGTAATGGAGAAAATGGCTATATAAGTAGAGTGGCCTATCTATGGTTCTTAGATTTATTAAAGGCTTTTCATGTGGCTTTGGCTTCCATTTTGTTCGTGCAGTTGCTCGAATCGCACTGGTTAAACCTGAAAAGGCCAGAGGAGTTGAGGATGTTATGATAAGAGCTGCTCAAATGGGTCAAATTGTTGATCAGGTAATTCATTTCATTTTGTCAATTTCCAATGCTTCAGTCAGTGTCTGTTCAAACCTTGGATAAACCTTCTGCAAATGATTTAGGTATCTGAGGAGAGGCTTATCTCGTTGCTTGAACAAATCAACACCCAAACGACTAAAGAAACCAAAGTAACAGTAAGTGCTAATGGTTAATTCTTGACGTGTTCCGCCTATTTCCTTTTTGTTTTCTTTTTCATGAATTTAATTGTATAGTCGTTTGCTAATTGTTATCTCCTTTCTGTTCTCAGATTAAGAGAAGGCAGAGCGTTCTCGATGATGATTAGCCTACCTCATTCATCTGCCTCACCTTTACTCGGCCGCGGTGTGACAAAGTGCAGTATCTCCCCTAAGCATCTAACGTCGTTGTGAAAACCCTTTTGAAATTTCATGAACTATTCTTCTTGTCCAATGTATTCGGAGTTTGAAGAATATCTTATACTCTGTATTCTCCAGAATGAGTAGGTGTGGACAAATTACTCCATCTTTTTTGCACATATATTTCTGCCCCTAATTAACTCTCCAGAATGCTCGTGTAGGACTTGAAAACAACTTTTTATCCTCATCTGAAACCAACGGAAATTATATTTTTATATTCATAAAATTTTTATTACTCTCTACAACAATAAATAGATATATTAACAAGAATTTTTAATTATAAAGAAATTATGTAAGGTTTTTTCAAGATTAATAAAAAAGTAATTTTAAGAAATAAAAATTTGTTATCTATACTAATACCAATTATTTGTTTGAGAAAAAGCTTTAAGATGAATGGTTGCATATAAATAATGGTTGTGGAGAAGACAATGATTAATTTGGAACAAGAACTTGGAGTCTTGGACTATTTATTGGCCCATAGCCCCATATCACTTCACGCTCCGCAAAAGGCCCAATTTGGGCCCACATGTTTGGGAGTCTGGGCTTGATCCTCTGGCCTTGAACCGACTAAAATGGGTGGTCTATTTGCTTCGTTTCTTTGTTAAATCAGTTTCCCCCTTTTCGTCTTCGGTTTACTGAAAGAAGAAATATTTGAAGGTTTTGGTAGCCGAAGGGTTTAATAGTTTTGCTCTGCCTCTACTCATAATACCTTCATTCGTCTTCTTTCTCTCTTCTTCAATGGCCGCTTCTTAAGCGGCGTTGCTTTTCAGGTGTTGTTGAAACATGGATATTGTCTTATCTCCAATATGACTACATTCTTCTTCCAGTTTCTCCGCGTTGGTTTTGGCTCTTTAAGATTCAGAAGTTGAGGGTATTTTGATTTGGAAAATATGGCGGAGGATGTGGAGGTGTTGCAAGATAAATCCTCCAATACCTGCTGCGCTGCGGTAGGTATTGTTATTTTTATTCAGTGTTTTTCCGTTTATGTAGTTGACAATGCGTGCGGCGTGAGTGTTAACTAACGGTGTTATTGCAATTTGATGGATTGTTGAAGTTGAAGAAGAAGCACTCGAAGCTTTTGGAGAAGTATTCAAAACTTGAAGAGATTAAAAACAAGTTTCGCGACTGCACAGCGTTGGTACAACAAAAATATGATGTGATTGAGAAAGAAAATGAGAGTCTGAAGAAAGGTAAAAGTTGGTGTTTCCCTACCTTCATTTCAGATTTTTTTTCGTATTACTACATTTATAATATATATTGGTGTTATTATGGATAGTAGTGTTAGAAAAAGATAACTGATAGATGAATGCTAGAGTTGTGGGAATTTACTTTTATTGTTATAATTTATTCAAGGAAAATGGGTTCCTTGCAATTCGTTAACAATCTTAGTCTTTTCTTTAATGTTTTACTGAAAGTAAAGTTGTCTATGCTCCCCCAGCATTGGCAGAACTCAAACTGCAGGCCAATATATGGAAAGATGAGAAAGAAAAAGAATCTGGAATACGTATTGATCTTGAAGATGAGGTATCTGCGCTAAAGGATGAGGTTCAATTGTTGAAGCAGAATAGCAATTCTGCTTCTCAAAAAGCAGATGAGCAGCTTCAAGAACATCTAATTGTGGCTGAGAAAGAGATTAAGCGGCTGAAGGAGCTTTTGGACAAAGAGAGGGAAAGAGCAGCTTCTGAAAAGAAAAATGCCGAGTTGGGGAAGAAGAAAGCTGATGAGGCTTTGAAGAAGTTAGAGATGGGGAAAAATAAGGTTAGCGAAGCACAGAAGGTGGCTAATGTTGAAAAGAAAAAAGCAGAGGAAAGTAGGCTTCTGTATGAAAAATTAAAGAAGGAAATGGATGCAGTGAAGTTAATGTTGGATTCGGAGAGATCTAAACTTGAAGCTGCAGACAAGAGAGTGGAGACAGAGAAAAGGAATGCCGTTAGAGAAAGGGAAAGGGCAGACTTGGCTGTGGCCAAAGCTAAAGAGCAACAGGAATTTGCGGAAACAAATTTGAAGAAGGCCATGTTTGAGAAGGGTCGAGCAGATGATTTGAATCAAAAACTTGAAGAGACGAGAAATAGGGCTGAGAAGTTAGAGGCAGAGTTGCGTGAGCATTTATGCTCCAGAAAATTGGTCAAGGCTCAAGCTAATGAGTCCAAAACTGGCAGAAATGCAGAATTGGCAAGTTCTGTTGGTGTGAGAATGCTAAAGAATGATGGAGTAACATCTCAATGGTTGGAAAAGTTGCTCTTGGAGAAAGAGCAGAATATCATGAGGGAGAAAAAGCGCGCAGATTCACAGGAAAAGAAAGCAAGGAAACAGAAGAAAGTTGCAGAATCACACAAAACTATGGCCATTCAACAGAAGCATCGAGCTGATCAACTATCTCAAGAGTTGGAAAGTTATAAGCTGAGGTTTGAAGAGTTACAGAAGCAGCTCCAGGAATTTGTTTCATACAGAATGTATGCCGAAAATTCACCCCTAAGACACAACAATGTTATTTCTGATACTGACACTATTAAACTGCTAAAGAAACGTTTGAAACTAGAAAAGATGCTAGTAACGCATGCCAAGAGAGCGTCTGAGGTGGAAGCTATTCGGAACAGTATGCTACATCAAGAACTATGCCGCTTAAAGCAGGAGTGCCTTACGTTCCAACAACGTTTGGATATCCTAGATGACAGTTTCTTACATGACAGTGAAGGTATACGTCAGTTGGAAAAGGTTAGTTTCCTCTTGCTCATATTTATTTACACCCTGTTTGATCTAATAAATCAGGCAAGTATATTTTTATGCGTCCCCTGTCCAAGTTTATCTGCAATCACTCTCCTAGCCTCTTTTAATCTTATGCTCTTGTCCTGCCTATTGATATTTTCTGGAATCAGTGAGATGGCTGGTACAATAATCATGTATCACCTCCAGATTTCCACTTTTTATGTAAGCACAGTTCTTTTAAGGTCATTTTTATCTGTTTCTTGTGCCAATGCTTGTATGACTTTACCTTGTCTTCAATATAGAAATAATACTTTGGAATGAACTCTAGTAGAAGCCTTGACTGAATCTGGGAGATGGCGCTAGGGTATTGAAGAATCAAGATTCTAGAAAGCTGTGTAAGTGTATGGTAGTGGAATGTTATGGAAGACATGAAACTGGTATCATTATTACTAATAATTATCTTTATCATTACACCGTTAGACTTCCATAGGAATTGAGAAGGTTATATGAGGGATGATGAGATCAACTAATTAGATTGTTCGAGTTCTATAATTGATTAAAGAATTTCAGTTTCATTTCAAGCATGTCATTGATAAGGATTGTTAGCATTCTCACAGTAAGGAAGAAACACGTGTAGGATTTGTACTTTTTTAATGGCACACACATATAGATATATTGATAGATAACATGTATATGGATATAGCTAAAGTTTTGTTTTCATTGTGTTGCTGCATCAACAATTTTACATGGCTTGGTGCTCATTAACTGGATAATGTTATTTTGCAGACTGGTAATGAAACCTCCACTAGAGAGACATTATGCTCAGATGGGTTCCATAGGCAACTTATATCAGGTATAGATTCTAGACTGGATCCTCCATGTAGAGGTTCCAACCAAAAAATGTTACAGAGTTCTGCGATAAATTCCAGTTCGGCATCTTATTCTGATCGACCCTTGGTGGGATCACAGGAAAGAGAAACTTTGTCTGTCACGACATCAGCTAAACTGGGGGAAGATATGTCAAACCTCAAACCAACTATTTCAAGGTTGTGTGACAAGAAAAGAATAAGGTATAATGAGCATGCTGTAGCTCTAGCTGACAATTGCATGAGAAGTCCAATTAATGAGAATGCTAACGATAGGAGAATTGGGTATGGTGAAAAGAAGAAGATTCTTGATGCAGTTGAGTCCATTGAGAATTTGTATTCTAAGGGTGAGAAGTTGCATCGACAGGTATCAAAGAAGCTATCCCTACTGCACAATATACTTGATGATCGGACGGATGAACCTGAAGAAGGGAATGTGAAAGAGAATTCGTGTGGGAATCTTGTTAGACCTTTGAAGAGGAGAAAGACTTCTTGTGAGGGGACAGTAGTTGTTCATCATTTGCAAGGTTCTGCAGAGCCAAGTAGCATGCTTAATTCAAATATTGATCACCCTGATCCGAGTTGTCTGCATGCGTTAGCGCCTCGGCTTGATGTAATGAAATCAGATCAACATTTTAAGGATGGACAAAATAATGTTCTAGGAAGCAACCAGTGCATTCCTCAAAATTTTGATGATATGGCTTCTATTGACTATATGAAGTTGCTAGAAATGGATAATGCTGCCGAAGAAATCTCTTATCGCAGAGCTATTGCTATGCCTCTATCTCCTATGCTGCCAGAGGTCGACTTTAATGGGAATGAGAAACTTGAAGTGGATAATTCTGAGATGGTGGTAGATGAGAGTTCCCATGAGGAATTGTCAAGTGTAAGGGATAATATGGCGTCGACATCTAGCTTCAAAATTATTGACATTGAGAAGAACCAAACTAGTTTAGTATTCAATGGCCGCGTTTCTTCGCAGTTGCAGATGAATGAAGACTCTGTTGACTTCTTAAGAAATACGAATCATGTGCCAGTAAGTGATGCTCGTTTCCACCATATTTCAGGTGGAAAGTTGGGGATGTCTGATCTATCTGGTTATGAGGAAAAAACTGATATACCATGTGAAAGGAGGATTGCTTCTCCTCCAAGTGGTCTTCAGAAGTATTTTGTTGTATCCTCAGACAGCAAAGACAACTGTAGCATTTCGAGGATCCTTCAGACAATTGACGGTTGCATGCCTCTATGTTCTTTGCTTCATTCAGCAAACACATTCCTTCAGAGTATCCTACATACTCTCTCAAAGGCTGAAGATCTTTCAGTGAAGTAAGTAAATTAGTCAGATAAGTGATCCCTCTTTGGTTACTGTTTTAAACACTGTTCCAAGCATGTTATAATGGACAGGAGTCACCCTTTGAAACAAGTCAGTTCTTGGGGTTATTAGGTGTGTGAATACTACGGACATGTTTGACCAACCAGAGTAGTGAGGGCATTTTACCTTTGTGTGGAAAAGTAATTTTGAGTATTATACACTGTTTGGGATCTCTCATACTTTTTTGACCTTTAAGGACTTCCATTTACGGTTTATGTATATTACATTTTTATTTAGCCGATATGTTGGCCCCTTGATGTTAGGATATGCTTGTAGCTTCTATTGGCACGTGTTTTTGAGAAGAAGTTTCTTTAGATACTGTAAAGATGTTTCTCTGATGTTTTAGATCTCATCTCCTCTAGTTCATGCCTTCTGCTCTGTCAACTTGAATGGCGTAGTTTTTGATGTGGTTCTATTTTTATAATGAAACATGAAAGAAGCTAGTTATAGTTCTTTGCTCTCTGGAATGTGTTTGCAGGGAGAAGGCATGCGTTTTCTTCTCTCTAATACTGCATGGAATTTCGGAGGTTGGAATGAAAAACTCGACAAATCTATGGAGTGATGATTTAGTCCAGTCTCTTGGTCCGATGACCTTGCCCATTTTCTCAGGCACGTATCATTTTGTTATTAAATTTCGTTAGCTCTTTGTTTTGCAGTTTCATTAGCTATTTGTGTTGCAGTTTCATTCTTTATGTTTCCATTACGGGAATTGTTATTTTCTTGTGCAGAACTCGCTGATCCAGTTTTGAGAAGGCTATTTATGGAGTCATGTGATTTGTCTGAACTGCTTGCCGTAATTGAAGATTTCCTTCTGCAGAGAAAAGTTTTGGTATGTGGTGATGTATCTCTTGAGTCAAAGGTGCTTCCTGGTTCCAGCATAAACCTTGTTCTAAATGGTAATGACATAATGCTGTATGAAATGATGGCGTCAGCTCACCTGTTAGTTGTTGGGGGAAGTCTGTTAGCATCATTATGCTTGGCAGTTGACCGCATTGGCTTTCTTTGTGAGATGTCGTGCAATATTATCATGATGCCAGCATTTGACCCTGCAGTGTTGTTGCCTGTTCTTCATGTTTTTGCCCACACATGTGGCTCCAAATATTTTAACCTTCAGCAGTACTCCATAGCAATGGCTGTTGTAAAATCTCTGGTTATGTTTCTTGAAAAGCAAACTTCTTCGACCAATTCTATATCCTCCTCTCCATCAACAGTTGAAAATCTGTTTAAAAGTTGGTTATGCTGCAAGAATTGTCCATTCTCAGAGGGTGCACTTCCAATAGAGGATGTTCCCTTGCTGCTGTTACAGAACCTTCAGAACCATGATAGATCTGGCTATTGGCCACAAGATTCACTTGAATTAGTGAACTTGCTGGTTCCTAGAGTATGGTCTGATGAGGAGAAAACTGAAGAGGTTTCAGCCTTGACAAAAGCTGTCCCATTGTCGACAACGGCTTATGAGCATTTATGCGATGTCATTGATATTCTTTCTTTAACTGAGATTCTAGCTTCATTCATGGTATGAACACCTTTCTACATCTTTTATGAAAATTATTTTTTCCTTTTGCCATGTTTGACCTGGGATTTAATAAAACTATGAAAGATTGGATTCGATATTTTGATTTATCTCCATCATGTAAAAGATCGTGTGCCCTGAGTTTCCTGGCACTTTTTAGATGGTTGGCTTTAAGCTGTTGTTCTGTTTTCCCACATGTCGATAAGCTTGCAGATGTTGTAGGTATTTCATTGATCTTAGGAACTCTTCTTTTGTCAAGGTATCAGATTTTTTGAAGTCCATTTTGTGAGGAAGAAAAGTAAGTGTCTATAGCACATGAAAAAGAAATGCAGCAATACCTGGTATGATGGTAACAGTGAAATGTTCCATCACATTGAACAAAAGGTCTTTGATTCTTTAGCTGCCCTGGCCTTAAGTGGCTTATAGAAGTGATCTTGACTTTAAAATCTTTTTTTCCCCCTATGAGTATGGGGGTGGCTGCATTTGTAGATATTGTCAAATTTTCTGAGGTTATACAATTAAATCAGGCATTTTCTGCCTTTGAAAGCTCGTTACAAAAAACAAGTACTCTTTTTTTGTTTTTCTTCTATAATAAATAAACAGGTCACCGTTAAGGTGTGCCACTGTACTTCCAAGTCTCAGCTCTTGCTCACCGTTAGAGATTCTAGTTCTCTCTCTCTCTCTCTCTCTCTCTCTCTCTCTCTCTATTTTCAAGTGATTTTTGTGCTAATGCAAAATATTCTTTTAAAGGTGATTAATTTCTTCAGGATGTTGTCTATGTATGTCTTTACAATATCCGTGAGAAACGTGTGTTCACATTTATGAATGACGATTGAATTGAATTGCAATTGTGATTGGCTACAAGTAAATTAAGGATGTTGACTTGTCTAAAGGGTTTAGCTCTACTGCTCCGGGGGAGACATTTCAAATATGTTTCTTGACTAGATGTTGGAATAAAACCTAATTCTTCTAGCGTACTTAATTCATGTTCTGCTCAATTATATTTTGAGGTAGTAAGTGGTAAATGTTATTGATGTATAGAAGTATGATAAACAGCGGTGTGATTTATGATAGTTTTTTGTATTGTAGGTACTCCGATCTTGGGCATATCCATTTTTCCCCTTCCCTAACTTACATTTCTCAATTTAGGTAATCTATCTTTTCTTATTTTGTATCTGACTACTATCTTTATCTCTTTTTCATATGCAGAGTTGGGATTGGACAGTTGACCACATTGTACGTCCATTTTGTGAATACTTGGAGTCGCATCTGATGGAGTGTTTTTCTGCTGCTATTATCATACTTCTTGGTCAACTTGGGAGGTACAGACCCCTCTTGAAATTGTGTGCATATGCATTTGGATATGAAAACGCAAGCAGTGTCATGGTTTTGTTGCTGTGCATTGCATTCAGATGCTAAGATCATAAAAAGCTTTGGAGAACTATGTCTGACGACTGACCAGACACCAAAAGATTTTTCACTTGAGCTTTGGCAATAGATTAATCTGTTTAGACCTTGCCCCTTCTTACCTCAAAAATAACTTTTATTTCTAGATTGCATTGTGGCTTATGTCTTCCACTGTTCCACAAATGGTTCTCCTAGCACCCATATTATATATCCATGGAAACTTTGAACATCAAGACCAATTGTTGTAATTTTTATGAATTCCATCTTTGAAAGAGAAAGGACGGCCTTTTGCCCTGGCTCAAGTTACTTGTGAACAATATAACTCTTGCTGTACAGTTGCTTGCTGCATGCATTGAGGACAATAGTTTTGTGATATTAAGCTCTTATCTTTTGCCTAAACAATGCGACCCCTTAAGAACTATTTCTGAATTAATCAATGTATTCTGCTAGAAACTTTTTATCTACCCTAGACTCCTAGTTGCTGAAGTGAACAATTGATTGTGTAGGCTATACAATTGTCATATACACAACTCAGCTCCCTGTTGCAGAGACGTCATTTAGAAAATCATGTTTCTTCTTCCACGATTCAATAGATTTACCTGTCTGTCATCTGTAATGCAGTGTTGGAGTTGGTGCTGGTGGATATGAGGACACTGGAGTAAAGAAACTAACAGAACGGTTATCTGCATTTGCATGCGAGATCACTTTTATGAAATTGAGCATCTCTGTTCAATTTGCCATTGTAAGGTCTTTGTTTAGACTTACCCCAATCAAGTTAGAAGAAATTGTCGAAGAAAAAATTGAAACTCAAGCATTCATGGGTCAGTCTTTTCCTGCTACATTTATGAAGCGGTGGTTCTCTCTCTTGACTTGTGAGCAGCAATCTCTTGTCAGACTTCATCTGGCTTCAAGTGAGAGCAATTGTGCTACCAGTTTCCGGCCAAGGTAGATATCTTCGCTCAACATGGGCAAAGAAAATTTTGTGGTGAATTCTTGGTAGTTTGCCCTTGTGGGAACATTGTTTTTGTATGTTCTATTTGAGTCCCAATTTTTTATGATTTATGTACAGCAATTGAGGAATACAAGAACCAAGCGTTGAGGCCTAAAAGTCTCGGGCTAGTTTTTTTATGTGTTGAAACCTTTACTCCAGTGTTGATTATCTTGTTTTTTGGTCGTTTGTTTGGGGCCAATTTTGATCTATGGACCTACGGACTACGACACTCTTTGTTATTCTTTGTGTTTCTGTTGTATTCTTGTGGTAGATGGTTTGAATAATTCAGCAATGTTTGATCATGATATCATGGGTTGAACACGCAGGATCAGTAGTCAAATGTTTATGGTTTTGTCTATTAATGCCAATGTTATTTGTTAGTCCCATATTCATATGGATAAAGGTTCAGTTTGGTAAAGAAATGTAATGGCTCGTTGAATAGAAGAGAATGCAGATGAATCTTTTAGGTTTCCTGGAGTGATCAGTTTGAACATGTATTTAAATGTGTGTTCTTCTCATCAAATTGTTGGTAGAGTTGCCATGTTATGTCATCTTTGAATTCTTACATGACAATTTTTTTCAAGGATTGTTTCCTTGATTCTGTTTGATGTTTATGTCGTTAAGAAGGCTGTTTAGGTGTTTGCATTGAGAAGTAAGAGTGGTTGTTGGACTTCAAAGGGTATATTCGTTCCAGATTTACACCTCTTGTCTTTTGTCTCTTGTCTCTTGAGTTGATTTTGTCCAGAAGAAGAAACTGAGGGAGATGAACAGTCTTTTGTTTTCTTGTAATGGGTCTGGACCGTCTGGTACTGCTTAAAATAGTATTTTTCCGTTTCTTATGAAATTTCACGTCACCTATATATTTAAAAATAGATTTCGTACATTAAAGAAAAAGAAAAGAAAAAACATATTCATCCAAACTTACTAATATCAACCAATTCATTTTCTTTATTAAAAAGGTTTGCCAGAAAAATATGAGCACACGTGCGCATGAATTATTACGCCGATTTCATTCACTTTTCATCGATTTTTCTCATTAAAAGAGGGAACAAAGGAGGGTCCCTCCGCATGAATATGATGAGTAAAAGGGCATGTTTGCTCCTCATAAATAAAAATAAAATAAAAGGGGTTTTCTTTAGCTTTGTTAATTTCTCACTTTTCTTTATTAATATTATTATTTTTCATATTTTGATGATACAGAAATGCATCATTTGTTGTCGCAAATGGAAACATAATCAATTTTTGTTTATTAGAAATTCAATTTTACTGCGATACCATACTAGGAAACTATACATGTTTTCAAAATTTCTTTTTCTCCGTTATTTCTTACGTAGCCAAACAAACCCTTAACAAGCTCTTCCTTTTCTGGTCCCATCTACAATTAGAAACATGAAACCAAATCTGAAACATAATAATAATAATAATAGTGCCCATTTAACCATTCTGTTCTGTCGAACTCGAAACTTCCCGCAAAGCTTCTCAAACTCAGAGAACCGCCCGCCATTTGCATCCATGTGAAAGAACCTTACGGCTTCGGTGATCTTGGAATATTTCGCTAACCCTTCCAGCACCCCCGCCTTCCGACACATCTGTCTCCAATAACTCGCATGGAGAAGGAGCCACTCCTCGTTCGCGTTGGGCCTCGACGTCCACAGCCTTCACCAGCGCCGCTGCCACCGCCCTCGCTCTGCCCTCTACCTGAACATAATGAAATCACCATTCCACCAGTGCCCCCCACCCCTTCTGCCAGAGAACTCAAAGACATGCTGATTTTTGGCTCCCCTTCATCGCCAGCATCCCATCTTATAGATTCTTCCTCCTCAAACCTTATTGAGGCCTTAACCTTATCCCTCACCTCACCTAGGCCTCCGCTTTCCAATCTTGCAACTGAATGGTTGAATGTTGATGAGCAAAGATCAAATTCCGACCCAGAAAACCAACAATCTTGTTTGATTGCCCCCAATTATCCACGTTCCAAGAATCTTCACCGTTCCAAAACTGCACCTGCTATGGCTACAATATATGAAATTGATCGCTCTTCTGCTGCCAAGCCACCACCACCCCTGTTTGCTAAGCAATCTATTGTAAGGCAGGGTGTTATCCTCTTGATCATATACTTGAGTTTTGGTGTTCTTATATACTCCCTTAATAGGCACAATTTCAGAGCAATCCAGACGAACTCTGTGGTTGATGCTTTGTACTTCTGCATTGTGACTATGTGTACAATTGGCTATGGTGATATAACCCCTGATAGCACTGCAACAAAGTTGTTCTCCATTGCATTTGTGCTTGTGGGGTTCGGTTTTATTGATATTTTGTTAACTGGGATGGTTAGTTATATGCTTGATTTGCAAGAGAATTATCTCTTGAAGAGCATTAAGGGTGGTGGTGGTCGTGATCCTGGTTCTTATATAATTGATGTAAAGAAGGGGAGGATGAGGATCCGTATGAAGGTGGCATTGGCTTTGGGCGTTGTGGTGCTTTGTATTGGAATTGGTGTTTCTGTTATGCATTTTGTCGAGAGGCTGAATTGGTTGGACTCATTTTATTTATCGGTTATGTCTGTCACCACTGTTGGATATGGTGACAGGGCTTTCAATACTTTGCATGGTCGCATTTTTGCATCGCTTTGGTTGCTTGTTTCGACACTTGCTGTTGCTAGAGCATTTCTTTACTTGGCTGAGGCAAGAGTCGACAAGCGGAACAGGAGGATGGCAAAGTGGGTGCTTGGCCAAAATATGACTGTTGCTCAGTTTCTTGCCGCAGACATTGACAACAATGGCTCCGTGAGGCAAGTTCTTAACTTTGTTTGTACTAATGCAGTTATTATCCCAGCCAAATGTTTAATCTATAGTTAGATCGTAGGTTTTATGCCAGACCAGATTTGTGACACTGCTAACTGTACTCAATACTTGATAGTTCTAGTTTGAGATAGTTTACTGGGAAGAAGTTTGGGAGGGAGTGCATCCATGTTGAACCTGTGAACTCTGCAATTGTGCTTGCAGTTTCAGGTTAAGGTTGATGTCATCTGTTCATCAAAGCAAAAACAAAATCTCCATACAATAAGGTCTATTTGCACGAATATAAAAATCAAACTCAAACTAGGTAAACTAGAAGTGGATAATCATAATTTTTGCATTCACACGTTAGCTTTAGAGCATTCACCTTTTATGTGTTTTGACATAAGATGTCTGGTGTTGGCAGTCATACTTTATAAACTTACTGGTTCATTAATGTCACTTCGGTTCTTGCATGCTTAAACTGTGAAAAATTATGAATAGGTTTGGTAGTGTCAAGTCTGGTGAGAGGCTATTGAGCAGCATCGAGAACCTCTGGGCAATTTTCATTTTTCCTAAGACGACAATGTCCTTGACAAAATAAGTATTTGCCCCTATGTAGTGATGCAGGTAAAGTATATTAGCTTGGATAATCAACTTTTTCTTCGTTGTAGGCAGTACTAACAGTTAGCAGTGCTGGACACATTCTTGTAGTTCGGTTTGAAATGCTCCATCTCTTAGCCTTTCGACATGCATCTATAGTGGGCTTACACTGTTTAAACAAATAATGGGATTGAATGTAGTCGGTTGGTGTATGTTTCACTTTATTGTTGCTTCATTCTATTTTTGTGGTACATAATCTTTTATTAACCATTTTGAGAAGCCCATTACATTAAGACTTAAGGTTTGACGATGGCACACCAAGTTTGTTTTCTTAATGAGGTTTGTTCTTTTGCGTTTTATCTTGCAGCAAATCAGAATACGTCGTATACAAGCTCAAGGAGATGGGCAAGGTCTCGGAGAAAGACATCTTGCAGGTATGCAAACAGTTTGAGCGACTGGATCCCGACAACTGCGGAAAGATCACTCTTGCTGATCTTAAGGAAAGTCATCACGCATGATGCAAGATTGACTGGTCCATCAGAAAATGATGATATCCCTCTTATTTGCTGCACATACCAGTCTTCTTCCTCCAAATTCAGCAATTTTAACGTGGCATAAGATAGATGTCTCTTGGTACTGAGATGGAAGGAAGTGGCTGTTAGACTATGGAAATGCATGCAAACAAATTCATCGTGAGACATGAGCGACTCCCTGTCCCTGACCTCATACTCAACCTTCCATAGACGGACGTCGGATCTCTGCATCTGAAAAGCTTATAGCTCATCTTTGTGACAATTGAGCCTCTCCTAGTTTCCAACCAGGTAACCAATTTAGCTTGCTAGTCTTTTTGGTTCAAACCATGTGATATATGTGGTTGTGATCGGCCGTTTTAGGATAGATTTCAAGAATTGTACAGGTAAAAAGCCTTGTAATAATTCTTTGCATCATTTAATACATGCACATTTTGTTAGGATGATCTTGTTCCAAAGCTACTCTCTTTCAGTTCTACTAAAATAAAAGTTTGAAACAATCATCCACAATACACAAAAATTAAAAAAAAAAACTACAAAAAAAGTTCGAAATTGAAGAGACATGGTAGGCTCCTGGGTTGGGCCCTCCTTTATTCATTTTCATTCAAGAAATTGGGTAGATCTTTTAATTTAAGTTATGGTTCGTGTTTTATTTTATTTAATATACACATATTATCTGTATATAAATAACACAATCTTTGTAAATGTGACGTGTATAAATGTTATATGTAATATAAAAAAAAATATGACTTAAAATAAAAAAAAAAATCCAAAATTACCTTCCAAGTGGAGTGGATGACACATAACAATAATGGGATTATTGACCAAGAATCACAGGGTCAGAACCCATTCACACTGTAATTATTTTTTATTTGCATCAGACATGTAAAACTTACTAATTATATACATCACGAATCTTCTCCTTCAACATTTATTATTACAATATCATAATTAGTTAGATTGACCATTCTTTTTATTAATTTATGTGCATCATTAATTTCTCGAAATTAGTGTTTTTATAGGTGTGTATGCTGTTTTCTTAATTTCGTTCTCAAAAAATAAAAATAAAAAATAAATAACATTAGGTTTGCATCTGGTCCCCTGTCCAGACAGGTGTTGCAAGATTTGCAGTTTCCTTACCGCCAACGTACTTTTTTCTGTACAAATAAAAACATCAAGTAATTAAAGTATAGTACACCATAATTTAGTCATAAATGGCATTGAAGTACGTTTGGGTTTGGCAGGTCAGCTATATTTGGTGGGTCGCCAATTTCAATGTCTTCATTATACCATTCCTCCTCCAAAATTCTAATTCAAATTCAAATTTAAATTAATTATATGATAAATATAATATATTTATTCTATTATTCCTACATAATTTAAGAAAAATAATTATTTAATATAATAAATATATCACATTTATCACGTATTTAATTTGATACAATCATACTTGATCTTAGTAAAAATCTTTCCTACCCCACATTATATGATGATTAGGTCCTGTGAGAATCAAACAGCTTTGATAGCTCTAAATGCCTAATTTTGTAATTTAGCGATAAGAAGTACAGATGATACGATTATTGTAATAATTTTTGTTAGATATTAATGTTGACGTGAATAATTATACTTGTAATTGATTTATTTTAATTAATAATAGTTCATCGTTCTTATTTAAAAAAAAATAGAGACAATATGAATATTTAAAAATACAAATATACAAGAATAAAAATTTTGATTTTAATTATAGTTATAATATTTAGAATTTAGAACGTTCAAGTGTATAAAAAGTCGTAAATCCACAGACTCAAAAAAAAAAACTTATAATATATACTTAATTAACAAAATATTTGGGTCAGTTTTAGGGTTTACTCCAAATAATTTAATTTTATTATAGGCTAAAGAAAAGTGTTTTTGCCTAACTTTATCCATCTAATTTGTCTTTATACTCAAATATTTATGGAATTTATCAGTTAAAATATTGCACGTACGCTCCTTGTAATCTACTTAATCTTTTGTTTCTTGGTTGAATGTTGAGATAAATTATAATATGTAATTTCATCTAGTATTTTAGGGGATGTAATTGAAATTTACCATAAATTTTGGTCTATTATTTAATTTTTAAGTTTTAAAATAAATTAATTTTAACTCCTTCATTTATTTTGGTTTTTCATATACTCTATAAAAATTAATAATGTAAATTTTACTTTTTTAGAAAGTGTGCACAAACAGAGGATATGCTATATTATATTAAATGAGAACACCTTTTTGATGTCCCACTTAATTTTTGGTCTGCCATTTATTTTTAATTATTATTTAACTTCTTCATTTGTCATGATTTTTCATAACTATCTTTTGATAATTTTTTTTCATGCATTTTATTTTAATTTTTACTATATTATTTATTATATTTGTCTGTCAATTTTTATTTATAAATCAAATTAATTTATTTTGGTAATATATGTGTTTAGGACAAAAACTAATAGTACAATTTATATTTTTTTAAAACTTATATATACACATAAAACGTGTTTTGTTACACTGAGTGGTACATGAAAAGAGAGCGTAGAGGAGAACGGGCAAGGCACGTGTGTGGACACGTGTTGAGCCCATCCCTCCGACCTTTGAAGCATTGACTCAGTGACCACTCTATATATAGAGATAGACAGACCTCGTGAGCCGCGATTCCACTGTTAACCCCCACAACCCAAACGCACCTTCTTTGACTTGGGATTCAATTCCACTCTTATGTATATATTAATTCACATTCCACTCTTATATATATCCATTCCTTTCAACTGTTGATTCAAACTACACTTTGACACCCAAATTCCTATATACAAAGACTATATAATTTCATTAAATATCATAGGAGTATTCGTAATAATATCAATTTTTGAAAGAGCTCGTTGTAGTTTATCTTAATTAATATGAATAAATAACGCTATGAAATATTTCCCATGAACATATAAAAAAATGTGAACTTTACAAACATAACTCGTATATATTAAATGGAATAGAAAATGCAACATCATTTTTGCAATATATATATACTCTATGTTTACAATATTCAAGCCATTTATATAGTTAAAAAGTAAAAAAAAAAAAACATTTAAAAAATATATGATGCTTATGTATTAAATACAATACAGAAAACAATATCAATTTTAAATTACAATATAAAGTAAATTTCTGACCCGAAGATATATGGATTGAATTTTTTTTATTTCATTTAACACATATATATCGTGCATATAATATAATTATAATATTAAATTTATTTTTAAAAAAGTAAGTAGACGTATATAATAAAAATAAAAAATGATTTAAAATAGAAAATAAAATGGGTAAAAGGTGGGGTCCGTGAATTGATCAAAATTGGTGGCCCTGGCCTCGCCTCATCCTCCTCCTATTCCTCCACGAGATTAATAATAAATGAGCAAAAGAACTGACTGAAATGACCTCAACTCAACCAATATCTATTCTTCTCCATCCTCAAACCCTAAAATTAAAACACTGCGTACCTACCTAATACAAATACAAATACCACCAAAATCAATCCTTTTTCCCTTCATTTGTCAAACCTCACATTCTTTCTTCTCTTCTCCACCTCCACTTTCCTTTAATTTCATCATGTCTCAAGACTTCACACAATTCTACTATCACCAACCATTAACAGTTCATCATGACGACGCCCATTCCTCCGCTTATAATACTGATCATGACGCCTCAAATACCTTTTCCGCGGATCATTCCTCACTTCACAATGACCTGCAGAGTTTTGATCCTTCATACCTGAGCTTTACTGAGTTTTTGCATGGATCCTGCACCGGCCACGACTCCTTCTTGGATGCCTTCGGCTTATCGCCTTCGGAGCGGACGCCGGTGGTGGAGGCTGCTGGAGGCGGTGAAACCCCAGCGACTCCTACCTCTTGGATTTCCACGGAGGCAGCTGCAGGCGACGAAGATTCCAACAAGGGTAAAAAGGAAGTAGCGAAGGAAACCCTTGAAGATGCAGAAGACGACAGCTCTAAAAAATTAGAGTAGGTTACTATATATTATTGACTTGGATTTTTCCATTTTCTTTTTTGTTGTTCAATAATTTACGAATTATGTGATGAACTTGGTGATATATAATTAAATAAAGCGGTAAATCGAAGACGAAAAAAGGAGAGAAGAAGCAAAGAGAAGCACGATTTGCGTTCATGACTAAGAGCGAGGTTGATCATCTGGAAGATGGGTACAGATGGAGAAAATACGGGCAGAAGGCAGTCAAAAATAGCCCTTATCCAAGGTGAACACCCATTATTCATTTCTTTTAATTAATTATTATTATTATTATTTTGAATTTGGACTCCCCTGTCCTCAATTGTGTGAACTGAACACTCTCATCTCATGCAACTAGTCAAACTTGTTAACCCCTATCATTAACTAATCCCTTGTCATTCATTACCTATAAATAATTAATAATTATTTATGTTTAAATCTCCAATAAATAAAGAGAAATTAATATTCAGAAAGTGATTTATTTAATATAATCAGACTTAATTTGAGTTGGGTTAAGTTAATCATATCATGATCTGAATATTGCTGATCTTGTGGTTAATTAAACACGATTGCAGAAGCTACTACAGGTGCACAACCCAAAAATGCCCAGTGAAGAAACGCGTGGAGAGATCATTCCAAGACCCTTCAATTGTGATCACCACCTACCAAGGGCAGCACAACCACCACGTACCGGTGACTCTCCGCGGAAACATGGTGGCCGGAGTGTTTGCCCCTTCAATGCTAAGTACTCCACCGCTGCTGGAGCGTCCGCCTCATCAACAACTCATAGCTCAGATGCCTCAGTACCTCTATAGTACAATAAGCAACGTGCATGATCATGATCGTCATCAGCACTTCCAGTACCAGAGCTCTCAGTTGCACGATGTAATTCCTCCTGTATTTCCCAAACAGGAGACCTGAGACTTTCCAAATTCTAACAGCTCCAGGGTTTAATTTCTTTGTGATTTATTAATTATCTCTCATTTAATGGTCTTTGCTGACCGGACAATATATTGGCCTTTTTGGTATAGACAAGGCTGTAACAAAAAGTTACATAAATTTTAAATTTTACTATTTATTTAATATTTTAATATTAATTAATATTTAAGTATTGCATCGCATATGTACAAAAAAAAAATAAACCAGAAGCTTAGATTATGTCATCATTATCATATCGTGCCAAAATATCATAAATAATAAAATAGTGTACTAACATAACGTAATTAATTTGCATCGATTGATAAATTTGTGCCAGCGAAAGAATAATTATTAGACACAGATATATATATATATATATGTGTGTGTATAATTAGTGTGTCTTAATTTGCTCAAAAACCGGTGGGGTTGACGTCCCACGGTTCAAAATCAAAGTCAAGCAGTAGCTACATCTCAATTCTCATAAATGTCGGGATCATGTCACCCAAAGATCAAGTCAACTGATCTAGCTATGATCAATTTGTTTGTTAATTGAATCATAAAAATATATACATAGAGCATTTAATTCGAAGATGCAAAAAAAAATTAAGGGAGATGACGTGAATACGTCATGGCTATCGCAGTACCCTTCGAGCTATAATTACTTGTTATTACAATGCGAGTCAACGACAAGACACATTGTTATGGTGTTGTCATTGCTTATGTAATTAAATCCCTATTTATATATATATATATATATATCCCCATTTATAAGAAAATTAAACAAATTAAATAAGATTGTATCAAACTCAGAAGTAGCATGAATATGGCTTTTAATTTTTGGTTAAAAATGTTTGATTGATTCAGAAGAGTGCTACCATTTTTAGTTGGAGAAGGGCATTAATCTGTCATCCCCAAAGTTTGTCTAGTTATATTCAAATTTAATATTTAATTACAAACAAATCATGCATTTTAATATAATGAGAATCGAGTAGGGATCAACTTGAATTTGAACCTAGCTAGGACTCTCTCCTTTGTGAAGGAGAGTGGTATCAATTCAATCAATAAGTTATTGACAGTAAATTACGTACTGAATATTCATTATCAAGGTAAATAACAAACGTGAGTTCTCTAAAATTTATTCTTTTTTATTAATGAAAAGAAAAATGTCCCTTAAAATACTATTATGTTGTATTTGGATTGATCTATTTAGAATTAAAAATTACACATCTATGATAATAAATTCACTGCACTTGTTTAGATTATTCTATGTTTCAAATGATTTGAAATCCTATATAATTCTTATTTTGAGCTATTTTTAGTAATATTACGAGATGCAGTTCAAACTATGAAGTCCTTTGATTTTATTTTATATTTTTCAAATTCCTCATTTGGATTCAAATCTATGCATTCAAACGAGACCTTATATTATTTTTATTTTTGATAAAATTAATGGCCAATAAAATAATAAAATTAAAGTTAATTAATAAGTAGAGGGAGAAAACAAAAAAAAAAAAAAAGGTGAAAGATGGTGTATTGGACGTCGGCCACTTTATGTACCAATAGATCGGCTTAGAAATTCTATTATTATAGTGAAAGACAATTATGTGAATGTGACGTAGTACGCAACCTCCATCCTGCTTGGTAACTAGATTTTATGTCAAATTACAATGAAGTTTTTTTTTTTAAAATTTGACATAGTTAATAATATTTTTTATTATTTAAAAAATTACAATGCTCTTTAATTTCAACAATCGTTTGATAATTTGCCTAATTCATTAATTTTTGTTAGCTTTTTTATTATTTTTTATGATGAATTCATTAACACAATACCCTTGTGAACTATGTATTATAATTTATTTAATTTTAAAAAATTTTATGATCTAAGTGAATACTTTTTTTATAATTTTTTCATTTATATCGTTCGATTTTTTTAACAAAATTTTCATTTTTTAATAAAAGAAAAATTTATAACAATTATAAAATTGACGATTCTAAACCTTCGTTATACTAAAACAAATTATGGAATTATTGTTGAGTATATGTGGTTGGATCTTATTTCTCTTTAAATTATTGAATTATTTGGTATTATTATTTGATGAGAAAGTTGTTAACTGGTCGCATCAAACATGTGCATGTAAATCACAATAATTATGTTTTTGCAGTGAAATTAGTTGGACATTCTAACCATATTATTAGTAAATGAAATGGACATTAATTATTTTCTCATAAAAGAAAATATCTTAATATACATAATCTATAATTATTATGAATTTTCTTCTTAAAGATATTCACCACATTCATTCTAAGTCCAAACTTTAAAGGAGGAACCGAATTAATGTTCTCGACAAATTTATATGAAGATAGTTTTATTTAGAATGGTGAAATAATAAATAGAAATAAATATTCTATGATTTTTGGAATTGCAATATATATACAAAATTTATCACAATTATATATATTTATATTTATAATAAAATATCACGAGGAAGTATTTGTTTGAAATTTATTTTAGTTTTAGAAAATATTAATATATAAATATAATAAAATTTTGGGGTTGATCGTTGTAATTTATGTACAAGTAGAGATAAGTGGTTTACGCGTAAACAAATGGAAACAAGTAGAATGGAATGGAAGGCAGGCAAGTAGTGTAATAATGTTGGTGAATAGGGTTTTTGTGGTGTTGATGTTTGTTGTTTAACGTAGAATGGAGGAAAATTTGTAATAGGAATGAATATGCAGAGACGAAACCTCAACTACCATTGACGGTTGGTCTGAAGTTGAAAAGAGACGTCTCCATTATCAATTCTTGAAGCAAACGACGACGACGACGTCGACGTCATCACATTGCCTCACTGCCTTTTGTTTTCATTCTCATTCGCTTTCTCCTATTCTTTGTTGCTTCAGATCTCTGTTTCCCTCTTCCATTCTAGGGCGCCTTCTTTCTCTTATATATTTCCTTTTTCTTTAATTCCATACACAGTGCCGCTGCCTGTGTATGTACCCACTTCATTGTTGCCATTCACTCGATCGATGACAATTTTCTAGATTTGCGTATTGTGTTGTTGATTATTGGATATTTTTCCATTGTTCGGGGGGAATGGCGGTGGATTCTGGACCTGTGACGCCGGGACAGGTGCGGTTTCGATTTTTGTGATTCCTGGGGTTTTGTTGTTGATCTACTATTTGGTCTTTTACTTGCATTGGTGGTGAATGTTGATTACTGGAGTGCAATTTTGATTTTGATCTTCGCTCTTGATTATTTTGCTGCACTGCAACTGAAAAAGGGTTTTGCTCTGGAGGGAGACGTTTTAGTTCTCTATGTTGTGATGGTAGTCTGAATGAGTTTAGTGCCTCGTAAGGTTTATTGTTGAAAGTTGATTTTAGTAGATAGCGTCTGCTTTCTTGAAATTATTTCAGTTCCTTTATACTTTATTTTGTTAGAAATGATCTAATGTGTTTGTTGAATTGCATCTGGATTTAGTTTTGTTGTTTCAAGTTTGTTTCAACTTTCGTATAGTGCGGGATTTTGATGTGGGTTTGATCACACTTCTCGTATCAAAATTTTCAGGCACTGCAAAGATAAGAATTGCTCTTTAATTGGTATTTACTCGCTCATTTATTTAGGATTTGATGTCTTATCTGATTATTCGTTCAATCCAAGAGCAACCTGTTAGTGGTGGTATCAACTGCATTTTTAGGTTTGCCGTTTAATTTACTCTGTATTACAGCTCGTGCACATCTCTGTTGATTCCTATGGTTTCTGTTTATTTAAATCATTCCTTGCACTGCATGACAACGAAATCTTTACTTATGACTCCCCAGGTGTCATTTTTGCTTGGAGTTATCCCAGTCATTGTGGCGTGGATATACGCAGAGTGGTTGGAATATAAGAAGTCATCATCTCTTTCCAAAGTGTGAGCATTCTTTTCCCCTTCTCATATGGATTTCTTGATTAAAGATACCCCAGATGTTGCAGTTTTACAGCAACCTATGGTTGTATTTACTAAAAGCACTCAGCCCTACAAGATTAAAAGAGAAAAGAAACTATTATTCTTCTTTTAAATGTCTGCTTATGCAGTACTGTTTGATTTCCTGGTCACAGTCATTCAGATAATAATTTGGTTGAATTAGAAAGTGAAACAATCAAGGAAGATGATCGAGCTGCTTTAATGGAAGGAGGTCTTACAAAAACTTCATCTATGAAGTTGCCCAATCCATCCATTAAAACAAACTTAATTAGGTCAGTTTGTTGTAATATATGTTAAAGGCATCTTTGTCTGGATGCTTTTCCAAATACATTTATGAAATCTTTTACCATTTCTTCGGCTTCGCTTTTTAGGTTTTTGATGATGGAGGACTCCTTTTTGCTGGAAAATAGACAACTCTTAAGGGCAATGTAAGTTGTTTGAGCGTATAATTGGTATTAGTTTAAGTTGTCTACTCTTTATGCATGATGTTTCAATCTCATGCAGGGCTGAATTCGGGGGAATTTTGTTCTATTTCTACTTATGTGACCGCACAAACTTTTTTGCAGATTCAACAAAGGTGCTGATTCTTTATTAGTTTCATTTTTCTAAATAGTCAAAGGCTGCAGACTAGTTTTTAACGTAATCTTTTACTAGAAAACTCTCGATTGGTATACATATCTTATCTCTCGATTGGTATACATATCTTATCCTCGACAATAAGTATTTTGTGTGTATTCATTAATGAAGCATACATGTATTCTGTTCTCATTCAGAACCGACTTTTGAGATGCATTCAGACATAAGGTCAGTAAGGGAAATGAAATCTCTGTGTGGTATTATAACTACTCTACATGGCTAGCTATAATGAGGTTCCACTTGACTTGTCAAAGGAAAAGCATGATTCAATCCCTCTAGCATTTGTCCTTGTTCCTGCTGGTTCTGTGAAAAGCTCGGTATACATTCGGCCACATTTATTTTCTTTTGTCCCAATGATTTAATCAAACTGATGCCGTACTTGGTCTATGGCAAGATACTTAGTCACGTTATTCTTCTCAAATTTCAAGAACAATTGCTACTTTTTCAAGTTTCATTATTTTGTATTAGTAGTTCTAATAAAAGTATTGTTGAAAATCAAATAGGGCCTATATCTCTGTCTCACTCATAATGAGTAGTATGTGTTATTGTGTGAGATTACTTAAGTTGGAATTTAGCTGATTAATTTCCTGTTTTTTTTCTTTTCCTTGTTGGACAGAGCTACAGCCGTGATCTCTTCATTTTTCTGTTCCTTCTCCTTATTATAGCTTCAGCAATGACTTCCCTCAAGAAACATAATGACAAGTCCGCATTTTCTGGGAAATCTATACTTTATCTTAACCGCCATCAGACTGAAGAGTGGAAAGGATATATGCAGGCAAGCAATTTGATTACAAATCATTTCTTACTTTTGCCCATGAAATTTGGGATGCTTAATTGTCTGACTATTTCAAGCCTAGCCTCTGATTCTCGATTTTGGGCCAAAATGGAAAAGGAGAAAAACTAGTGTTTCTGCATTTCCAGTTTTTTGTCACAAGTTGCATAAATATTTCTTTTGTTTTTCTGCTGATGGAAATTCAGATTCTTTTCTTGTGTTCTCTGTCAACACTGCATACTGATAATGTCTGTTGCTGCTGTACAAACTCTCTTCCTCATAATGTTTCTGACACTAACTGTTTTCTCTGTGTTTCTGGTAGGTCTTGTTTTTGATGTACCATTACTTTGCTGCAACAGAGATCTACAATGCAATTCGTGTTTTCATTGCTGCATATGTGTGGATGACCGGTTTTGGAAACTTCTCTTACTATTACATCAGAAAAGATTTTAGTGTTGCTCGATTTGCTCAGGTGACAATATAGTTAAATTTCTGTCTTCTTTTTAGTTGTTATTGAATATCAATGAAACAAGTGATGCTTTGCTTTTCCCAGCTTTTGGTTTCTCGAGTGGGTGTTCTAAGTAGGATTTTCTTGTCCATGCAGATGATGTGGAGGCTCAACTTTTTCGTGACATTTTGTTGTATCGTACTTAACAACGACTACATGTTGTACTATATCTGCCCTATGCATACCCTCTTTACTCTTATGGTGTACGGAGCCCTTGGTATAGGCCACAACTATAATGAGATCAGATCAGTGATGGCTCTGAAAATCTTTATGTGCTTTTTTGTGGTTATCCTGGTATGGGAAATTCCAGGAGTTTTCGAGATTTTGTGGAGTCCTCTTACGTTTTTGTTAGGTAGGTGGCATCCTCATGTCCTTGAAGCTTATTCATTTGCTTCACTATTCATACTATATTTATGTTGTTAGGATTACTCGTCATGTGAAGTTATGAATTTTTTTTTTCTAAATTAATTTTCTTATTGACGTTTTAAACACCTGAGAGTTATTTTTCCCCTTAATGACAGGATATGATGATCCTGCAAAACCAGATCTTCCTCGACTACATGAATGGCATTTTAGATCTGGGCTTGATCGCTATATATGGATTATTGGAATGATCTATGCCTATTTCCACCCAAATGTAATGTTTAAATTTTGTTTTATTTTGCCTTTATGCTACTTTTTGCATGAACTCATGATTTCATATGGTTTTGCTATTGCAGGTTGAGAAGTGGATGGAGAAACTGGAGGAGGCTGAGAGCAAGCGGAGACGCATGATCAAGACATCCATCGTTACAATCACCGTAATTGTATGCCAATTAATTTTGTGCACATTTAGGTAATCAGAGTTTCTTACTGCAAATCTTTGACTGATCTTTTCCTAATTATTTGACTTTAGGCTGGGTATCTGTGGTACGAATGCATATACAAGCTGGACAAAGTTTCATATAACAAGCTCCATCCTTACACGTCGTGGATACCTATAACGTGTGTACTGTATTCTTTTGGATTCTACTTGCTATAATAAAATCAATGTCCTTTTTTTTGGCAAACTTTCATCCAAAGGGTTTCTTTCTCATTTGCTTCTGATCTTTATCTTTGTCAGTGTATATATTTGTCTACGAAATTTCACTCAGCAGCTTCGGAACTTTTCTTTGACCCTCTTTGCGTAAGTTTCTCTCGTTCTTTTTCACATCTTCCAGCTGTCTAGCTCTTTGAGGTTGAAATTTCTGGATTTTGGTTAAACTCATTTTGACTCAAATATTACTGGTGGTTTCGTCTCATACCAATGCTCTTTGATACCAGGTGGCTTGGCAAAATTACATTGGAAACTTACATTTCCCAGTTTCACATATGGCTCAGGTCTGTGAACATTTTATAAGTTTGTTTATTGTGTTTTATCTTTCAATGCTTACCATATAACCTCCAAAACTAGTATTAAGTCAGTTTGTGGTTCAGACATCATTAGGATTTGATTCCCATTTTGCCCTTAGTTATATAACCCATCATCTTGACACACTCTTTAACTAAACCAAATCAATGTGTTAGGAAAATATGAGAGCTGTGGATTTCGTATTAGAAACTGCTGGAGCCTTTCAAACAGCATTTTCTCATATTTAGCTAACACATGATCTGAATTGAGGCCTCACAATATTTTCTTAACATATATGCAGATCAAACGTACCCAATGGACAGCCTAAATGGCTGCTCTGTTTTATTCCAGACTATCCTTTGCTCAACTTCATGCTTACAACTGCCATTTACGTCTTTGTGAGTGAATCTTTCTTTCATATGTAAAATCAAAGTATGGAAGTTATTTGACTGATGATATACTGCTTGACTTTTGGATTTCAATGTTTACTATTTCACTACTGCAGATATCGTATCGACTTTTTGAGCTGACCAACACACTTAAGTCAGCTTTTGTTCCGACAAAAGATAATCGGAGGCTGTTCAACAATTTTGTTGCTGGAGCTGCCATCTCTATCTGTTTATATCTTATTTCATTCATTCTTCTCCAGATCCCTCATTAATGAGTAAGTTGTGTATCCGTTCACTGCTAGATTAAATATAATCAATCAATTAAGTTATATATAGACTGAAGCTTGAGTTAAACTATAGTAAACTGCCACTCGGGCTTCTTTAATATGAGCAAGGCTTTTAGCACTGTTGGTGCTGGATAAATAGAGGCCTGGTACTTCGAGCACTGAAATTCAAGACTGTTCAATATTAGATCCCCCTACATAGAATAGTGCCCTTGTTGATGTCATTATCATAAATTTAACTTGCCATTTACACTATTCAGTTGGATGAATACACTTGTACAGGCTTCTGAACAGAGGCTGTGAATGCTGATAGTAAAGAGTGTATTGGTGGGCACATGAGCGGGAGATACGTGGACATTTGAGCACTGGGAAGGTCTTGCCATCAATTGGAATTTTGTGGCAACTTCATCAATTGGAATTCGTCCGTAGTGGATCAGTTGTAGAACGGTATAACCCAGTTTTTGACTTGAACGAGAAAGAAGAGAAACTGGGAGCATTATAGTAAGAATGTTCATAACCACGGTTATATTAATCTTTCTTATTTTTTTATTTTTATTTTATACATGTAACATCACCATATTCCCCCTGTTGTGGGGACTAGTAGTGTATTGCAAAGTATTTTATGGGAACAGCATTATCTGCTTAAATGGTAAAGCAATTCTAATGGAAAATGATGGATTGGTGATCATATGTGTAGCTGTTTCCTGATGCGGTCTGACGATAGATATGAATAGGCGGAATAAGATTTTTCTAGCAGAAGAAAGTAAAAGCATATAATACAGTTTTCTGGGCCGACAGTACACACTGTATTGATTGAAAAACATAAATATCAGAGGATAAGTCCAATTTCAAGATAGATATATATCCACCATGCTTGTATCGTGTATTTCCTGATAATTGAGTTAACGTGGTGAGTTGGATGTCTGTATCAACCAATCCGAGCTTTGACTAGCAGTAGCTTCAGGAGTAGGAAATTTTGTTGTGACCAGCTACCTATGTGCTACTGCTGCTTTCTCTCATAAGTCATAAATGTATTAGGTAACACGTTTCAAGCTTTACCCCCAGTCACATATCATCAATCCCGAGATCACATTTATCACTCAACTGCCCCACCGCAATAATTCAAACTTCTCTCTCTCCTTCTCTCCCCTACTATAAAATCCGATAACTCGATAAAAAGATGACCAAATTAAAAAAATTTCATGTATCCAAAACTCAGTTCAGTATTCGACTATTTTTTTTTTATATAAGTTTGATCGATTTTGATTTTGTGATTCGGTATACTGAATTGACTGAATTTTAAATATATGTATATATTATAGTATAATTTTATAAATATATTACCAGATTTTTATTTATTTTTCAAAAATTCCATTGGTTTAGTTTCGAATCCAATCCAATCAAAAAAAATTCGATTATAACTGAATCGGCTAATTTGGTTTTGTATTAGGACGCCATTTTAGTGTACTGAATTTTCAATTAATTGTATCATCCATTCGATTTGACTTGATTAACTGGATTGTTACACCCTAACTAACGCAATGGGTCGTCGCATGCACGGGATTGGGAAGAACATAAACCAAATGGTTGGTTGGTGCTACAAAGAAATTACAATTTTGCTTGCAAAAGGGAAAATTGTTATATACTTGGGTTACTACATCATTTAAATTACGTGGGATCATATCAAATGTATGAAGAATGTGCTGACATAGCATAAAATTCTGCACTCATCTCAAATAAAAATTTCACTGGGTATTAATTAAAGTGACGTGAAGGAGATCGATCGGACAATTTACTACTTGATCAGGAGTAAGCAATTGCATGAATGAAAGAAAGCAATTATGAGGGGTATGATGATTCTGGCAGTTGTATTTATCATCTAATTCTTTCACAACATGATTCTGACATTGAAATTTCCTGTTATTGCATTTTGATTTCAACTGAAGCCTAAAATATTTTATGCAACAAAACTTGGCCTTTAAAGAACATTATTATCTAAAGTGTACGTTCTTACAATTCGGCCCTGATATCATCAACTGTGCTGTTTTTTGTTTTTTTAAATAAAAAAGAAGAAAAGAAAAAGAGCATAACAGAAGAGAACAATAAACAAATGAATGAAGTTTGAAATTTCAACCGTGCATTGTTAGATTTTTGGCATTTTGCTTCATGATTTAAGGCTCAAAATGATTGTCTTTTCACAACTAATTTTCTTGTTTTTCAAACTTTATGGGCTTCTTTTAATTGGAGAGTACCGTCTTCACAGAAAAATAAGAAAGCGAGGTTCCTATATATGTCAAATTAGGTTCTGACAGAACTGAAGCTGACATTCAGTTGTCGTAATTCTCATGTTTTTTAGCATCTAAAGCATGTCTTGCTTTTGCTCCAATGCACTTTTGTCTTACTGGGAACAAAGTAGTAATAATGGTAATTGGTAGATTAGATGACCTCGACAATGATTTGTTTTTTTGGACTAATGGAATGATATTGTTATTCATTTCTTTCGATGCAAATATTTACATACGACTACAAAAATGGGAATACTCCAACTGTATGCTACTGTAGTTTTTGCATACCCACCGTCAGCATGGACTGTTAGAGAAACAGGAGAGGTAGATGATGAGTAAGGATTCTTGACATTATTCTTAGGTTGTTTCACATCTCATTCAATTCAGAGAATCTTCCAACTGGGCTGCAAAAATCTACCCTAACAAATGCATGAAAGTGATACCACGAAAAAAAAATAAAAAATAATTTTATTTTTATTGATGTATTTGAGGAAGAAGCCCACTTGCGAGTGGCGGTGTTTAAGTCATAAGTGTGAATAAATATGCTGTGGTACACAATTCTTGAAGATACATATCCAAGACTTAGCGTGAGTCAGAGGTCTTTTAATGCCTGATTTGACACCAGCAGACAGGTGACGGCGCCAGCGGCTTGTCTATGTACCTATCTGCAAGAAGAGATATATCAGTTCCTCCAGTCCAGGCCCTAAATTTTCATTGCATTTATAATAGTCTTGATCGCCATGGGAGAAGCTCAACAACTGCCTTTGTCTACAGCTGTGAATGGTGAGATGATCAGTTTCATGTTGAGTTTTCCTGACTGCTGATTGGTCTTATGTAGTCATGAAGTGAACTACAGCTCTTAGTTTAAGGATCTTGATTTGTTTTTGAAGCACTTGTATGTATGCTGCTGTTTCTTTTCTTTCAGTTTATCTTTAGTTTATTTGATGTGTCTGTTGAAATAACCAAGATACTAATAATGGTTTCGTGTAATTGTTTCACCAGGTCTTGAAAAAGATGATCGAGAAGTAGAGAAGCCCCAAGAAAATGGAGAAACGAAGAGAAAGTCTTCCTTCCCGTCTCTGAGACGACCATACAAATGGTGGCTTCAGATGGTCATCTACGCCTTCTTCGTCTTGGCCGGGCAGTCTGTCGGCACACTCTTGGGCAGATTATATTTCGACAACGGTGGAAATAGTGAATGGATGGCCACATTGGTTCAGGTTGTGGGATTTCCAATTCTTTTCCCCTTCCAATGCATCGTCGCCACCAAGCATGAAGACACGGGAACAAACACAACGAAGCGTTTTCCCTTGATTCTTGCCTCAATTTATATATCTCTCGGCATTTTTATGGCTGCAGATTGCATGTTGTATACGATCGGCCTCCAATACCTTCCGGTCACAACGTATACTCTAATTTGTGCTAGCCAGCTGGGATTCAATGCTGTCTTCTCTTACTTCCTCAATCGACAAAAGTTCACTCCTTACATAGTCAATTCCCTTTTTCTCCTAACCATCTCCTCTGTACTTCTTGTGTTCCAAACTGATCCTGGTGATTCCAAAAAAACAACGAAAAACAAGTATGTAATCGGCTTTATATGCACCCTGGCAGCGTCTGCTGGATACGCTTTAATGCTCTCCCTCACTCAGCTTGCCTTTCACAAGGTCATCAAGAAAGAGACTCTGCGAGCGGTCATTGATATGACGATATATCAGAGTGTGGTAGCAACTGTTATCATTGTAATAGGGCTTTTTGGAAGTGGGGAATGGAGGACGCTGAACAAAGAGATGGAGGAGTATAAGTTAGGGAAAGTATCGTATGTTATGAACTTGTTGTGGACATCAATTTCTTGGCAGGCTTTCGGTGTTGGTTGTGTTGGGCTGATATTCAAAGTTTCATCATTGTTCTCTAATGTTATCAGCATTTTAGGCCTGCCTGTGGCTCCTGTCTTGGCCGTGATCTTTCTACACGACAAGCTAACCGGATTGAAGGCTGTTGCCATGTTGCTGGCCATGTGGGGTTTCGTGTCGTATATGTACCAACACTATCTAGATGATTCAAAGATGAAGGAACAAAGAAGATCATCCGATGAAGGAGTTTCTGAAGTTGCTCTTGTAACTGAAAGAGGATAGTTTTGCTGCATCTGTCTGTATTCAGTTCACATTGGTTCATACCAATTGCAAAGAATAATTAATCAGTTACAGGATGAACCAAAGGCATGATGAACATCACCTGTAAAACGCAATACTATTTTGATGTTTTCACAAGACTCACGCTCTCTACCAAACTAACCAAATATTGTTTCCATATTACAATCCTTTTCCTCCTCATAGAATCTCCACTACTACATACACATAGTTTCGTTCACATTATTATCACAAATTCACGTGTACGAGCACAAGGGCAGAAGTGAAATGCTCAATATTAATTGAACTATCCAATGACAATCAGAAGATTTCACAATGATGAGAAACTCATATGATCATGACCAATTATGAGTATGATTTCCCTAAAGCTTTTTTGCCATCCAAAAATAATATTCTTGAGAACCTCAAGAATTGATGCCCTTTTCACTATACTAGGAAATTATGGCACACATCTCCACTTAAACAAGAGCTACATCTGCCAGAATACATCACCTGTTTTTCCAATGCCAAAAGCCTGCCTATCTCTACCTTCGCTGGAAGAAGCTCAAGAAAAGCAACTGGATATCCAAAGTGAGTTGCACCCGTTACCAGAGATCCTCCATTCTGCAGACTCCGCACATCTTTTGGGTCTGATTTTCTGCTAAAACTTTAAGAAGAAAACAGTGACTACAAGACTAGTTTGAGGAGTGCATGGATCTTCCAGTTCAAGAAACCAAGGAAACAAACTCAGACCACCGTGAGAATGGAAATATCAGTTTCAAAAGGATATTCCCTCTGCTAAAACAACACAAAATGTGGTTCCAGATGGCCATCTACTCACTCCTGGTGCTCTCTGGTCAATCAGCCGCAACACTTCTTGGCAGACTCTACTATGAAAAAGGTGGGAAAAGCAAATATATTGCAGCACTTGTGCAGTCTGCCGGATTCCCATTCCTCCTTCCTTTTCTCTACATTGCAGCAAGAAATAATCCAACTATCCAGCAAACAAGCCCATCTAAGAATTTAGCCCTGCCAGCTCTATACATTTGTTTTGGCACTTTTCTTGCATTTGATTGCATGTTATATGCTGTTGGCCTAATGTATCTTCCTGTCTCCACATTTTCACTCATCTGCTCAAGCCAATTGGGATTCAACGCTTTCTTCTCCTACTTCCTCAACTCTCAGAAACTCACACCCCTAATACTAAACTCCATTGTGCTCCTCACTCTTTCCACCGTTCTCCTCATTTTGCAACCGGATTCCTCCACCGGTGCTGTGATTGAGGGGAAATACGCATTGGGATTCATTTGCACTCTGAGCGGCGCTGCTGGTTACGCATTCTTGCTCTCAGCTGAGCAGCTGGCTTATGGTAAGATACTCAAGAGGCAAACCATGAAGGAAATCTTGAATGTGATATTCTACGAGTCGATGGTGACGACTTGTGCACTTCTAGTAGGCCTTTTTGGCAGTGAAGAGTGGAGGAGTTTGAAGAATGAGATGGAGGGATTCCAACTAGGCAAGACATTGTACGCGATGATCTTGTTTAGTGCAGCATTGGCATGGCAGGTGTTTGCTATTGGCATGGTTTCTCTAATGCTGAAGATCTCTTCACTGTTTGCCAATGTTGTTAGTACTATGAATGTGCCGGTTGTGCCAGTTCTAGCAGTAGTTGTATTCCAGGACAAGATGAGTGGGCTGAAAATTGTTGCCATGGTGTTGGCTGTATGGGGCTCTTTATCATATGTTTATCAGCAATACCTTGATGATGTCAAGTCCAGGGCAGAGAATGCTGTTGCCTCTCCAATCCAAGTCATTGCAACTATCCCCTGTGAAAATGAACATTAACCAACAAATTTTGCTACAAGAAAAACTTGGTGAAAGTTCACTTTCAAGAATCGTTTAAGGAGATTTTGATGAATTTCATATGTCCCATCATTCAATCTTTGATTTCAACAAGAATTTCATTTGAGGAAAAGAATTACTACTTTAAATGATGTAAGTTTCTGTTTGTTTAAGGTAAGAGGTTGCAAGTCCAATTAGATTTTCCATTTCACATTTATCACATCTTTAATTACAATTAATATATACACATTATGTATTTAGAAATATAAAATAAGCAGTGTCTAAAAGGGGAAAACAGAGAAAAAAGATCATCATTATAATATTCTTCCACTACTTCGTCATGAGTAGATGCATCGATTTATTGGGCCACAATTCAGTGATGCTTTGGGCCTCCAAATCCTACAGGAATCTATCAAGCCCAATAATGGGTTTAGCCCATTTCGTAAACGGGTCTGGAAACGGACTTTTAAGGCTGTACCCGGGTAGGATGCTAAAACCCATTCAAACATAAAAAGAAAAAGAAGAAGAATTAGAAAGTAGGGTTTATGACCCTAATTTTGATTTCAATTTCTCCGGTCTCTCTCCGGCCGCGTTCTCTTTGATTCATCAGCAACTGAGCCGCTGACCGCTACACGCCAGCCTCGCCACTGAAAGCGCATACTTTCCTTTCCGGTCCCGTTGGATGTATGCCTCTTTTCTCAGAATTATACTCGTATCTCTCTGTATATGCATGGGGCTTTGCCATAATGTTCCTAATATTAGTCGCTCTGTATTCGTTCCATTCCTTCCGTCCACTTTTTCTGGCCTTCAAGAGTGTCAAGATCACTTCTTGAAGTTTAGGGCTGCCGTTTCTTTTCCTGCAATACTTGCTTTATTCATTTCTTTATTTGCGTGTTAGTTGTTTGAGTAGTGGTTTTTCCCATGGTTGCTTTGTCTGGTGGACTTCTTCTAATGTTCTGTGATTTTTAATGGAACAAAAGATGCAAGAGGGTATTAGGTTGTGTGGTGTTCTTTTAGTTTAGTTACTCATAAATCATCAAAGACTGGGGCGTTCATGTTGAAACACTTGTTCTGGTGTTTGCGTGGGTACTTTGTGCTTTTTGATGGAACAAATTATGCAAGAGGCAACTCTGATTACGTTGTTGTTATTGCCTTGCTGTTTAAGATGACAATTTTGGTAAACCATGAACTTTGAATGCAAATTTGCGGGGGAACTTGTCATCTCCTTTGATTTTTCAGACAATAAAATCTGGATGTGTTTTTGAGCTAATATAATTTCCTGTATTAAATGACTATATAGGAGTGTATAGCTTTCAATATTTTTTCATTTTTCAGTGTCATGGAGCACGGGTCATTCCAGGATCAATCACAGGCAACATTTTCCTTTACAGATGAAGATCATACGCTGGCAAATTCACTAAGATATACTCTTAATCAAGAGTGAGTTCTCCAAACCGTTCTTCTGTGTCTTTCCATATACTATATAACATTACTGCTACTGCTAGAGAAATTGAAGAGTTATGAGTGTTATGTGATGAATCCAAGCTTCATTAAGCCATAATTTTGGTTCATGGAGATGGTGAAACAATCAAACATATTTCAAGCTGCTGATGATTGTGTTGGGAGCCTGGGAGGAGACAGGTATAGGTAGTTGAAGAGTCACTGAGTGATTCCCGGAATTCATTTTATTTGTGGGCCAAGATATGTGTGCTTGTTTTTGTAGATTTCCCGCACATTTTTTCATCCTCTTATATAACTGCTCTTTTGTGCATTGGTTTTATGATGCCAGGCAACTGTATGCTCACTGGTCTTATGCCTACTCTTCATTTTCTTAATTCTTAAATTACTAACGAGGAAGTAAAAATTACCCTGCAGCCCCAGGGTAACATTTTGCG
This sequence comes from Sesamum indicum, assembly GCF_026168435.1. NCBI lineage: Eukaryota > Viridiplantae > Streptophyta > Magnoliopsida > Lamiales > Pedaliaceae > Sesamum > Sesamum indicum. Next base: position 17,693,379 of record NC_142668.1, read on the forward strand.
GTTACAGCATACCACATCCAGCTGATGCACGGGTGAACATAAGAGTGCAGACAACTGGTAAATTTGTTATAAACATTTTTCTTTTTTCTTTTTCTTTTCTTTTCGTTTTGGTTGTTGGGTAATAATGACATCAAACTCTCTATATATATTGTTTGTAGATGGATAAAGGATGTAACAGGTAGTTTTGGAGTTAACCTTCTTTCTCTCAGGAATTTAAGATAAACCTCCTTTCTGCAAACTTGGGGTTTAACCTCATACATAAGCAATTTAATCAGGATATTGAAGCGATTATATTCTTACTGTAGGTGACCCTGCACGCGAGGTATTGAAAGATTCATGCCAGGATCTAATGCTTATTTGCCAGCATGTTAGAAGCACCTTTGATCAGGCTGTTATGGAATTCAAGAGCAAGAAAGGCCTAGAATCAATGAATATCAGACCATAAGATCTGATCATATCATATTTCCCTGTAGAAAAACTTTTACTTGTCAGTCTATCCACCCCTTATACTCCGCTCATGCTTACAGGTTGGCCAACATGAGTGGGACTGTCAACGTTTTATGCATTTCTCATTGTTGTTTCTTTCCAGTTGCTACTTGTTTGTTTGTGTCACCAGCTCTCAATTTGGCTGGAAAGAGCAAGCCAAGGAGATGATCAAAGTCGGCCATCAATCCAGGGAGTATGCTCAACCCTAGATTGTGATCCAAAAGATTTAGATACCTGGAGAGGAACACTTGGCATTTTCCAAGTTTTAGAGGACTATTTACTAGGCCAAAATGGAAGATATATTATGGAACTCCCATATTGGGTTTGCTTCTCAAGAAATGAAATTATGTTGCAAGTTTGATTAATATTTTGAACTACATGGTCCTCCTTTTAGTTTTGTTCGAAGGGCAACTGATAAACTGCAAAGATGGAAGCTGTAAACAGGATTAGTTATGTGTTGAATAAAACTTTATTTTCAGTAAACTAAAGCAACAAGGTGAATCCCACTGAGGGTCACATTTTACTTCCCAGTAATGGAGCTGGTACAAGGTATGGTTACATCGCCAACGACCGAATCAGCATGCTCCAAAATCTTCTTTCTATGAACAATGGGGAAGCCCATTGACTATGATAAAACTAATCGCCGTGCTTATCCTTTGTGCTAAGAACTAACTGCCTAAACGACAATGAAGAATGAGATATTCTGGTCTCAAACATAAAGCAAAAAATCGAACTTGGGATGAACGAGGAACTATTAAACAACCGTATCAGCTTCTCTAATTAACTCATGGCCCTTAAATATTAACATTATATGAAGTTCTCAAGCAATAAGATTACAGTAGGTCATAAGAAAACATCAAATACAGTTCCATTTGAGTTTTCTATGGTAGAGCTTGAGTTCATATAATGCATCTGTGGTGTACATGCAAGAAAAAGAACTTCGAATAACTTCTTTAATATTTCAACTTTTTTGTATATCACAGGTCAAATGTCCTCGGTTAGTAAATGAACTTAGTATACTCATTTCCATATGGGTCATCCATCGTGTTTTCTCAAGTGAATAAACAGCCAGTTGATTAGCATCTCATCAGAAGTCCAATATTCAGAATTCGCCACCTGAAAGAACCCTGCAAGAATCATACGAAATGGAAATATTCCAAATATCATTCTGAGTCACGGATCAGAAAATTATGTTGCTTCATCTAACTACCACTGAAACTAAAATGGCAGCAGAAATTAGTGAGGTTTTGGTTATTCATTGACTCGAAATTTGTCAAATCACGATGCAAAAAGTTGCACACTTTTTATGCTCCTGTCCAAGCATAGCATTTGCGAGACCAGCTGCCAAACTATACAATCATAACAGTTGGACACTCGATTTGCATGTATAGAAATTTAACATTCAGTTTGAATTCATTTTCTGAGAGTTTTGTTGTATTTTGTGGAGATAAAGAGAGAAAAACAAAGATAAATAAGTATGTATTAGAGATAATATGTATATTTGAATTTGTATTTTGAGATAATTTAAAATAATTATTGTATGTTTAATATTGTATTTTGAGAGACAAAAAATTATTGTTCATTGTCAAATCATGTCTTTTTTATATACATTTTATGTATATGCGTGCATATATATATATGTATGTATGTATTTATGTTAAAATAGTTAAAAACGCCCAGATAAGGTGTTTTTGTATGATGACAAACAATTGCGTATGTTTTGACACATTTCGGAGATAATTTGAAAATGAAAACAAACATAATGTAAGGGTTTCTTTATCATTTAAGGGGTGTACTCGTCTCAAACAAAAATTACCTTCAAATTCAATTGACAAGGTGGTCTACTTAAAGTATATGTAACAGCTTGTCGAAAGCAATACCTAACACTTAAAATTGATATTGACCTAAGCAAAAGGCGAAAAGGTATGTCAAGAGAACATAGTAAAATCATGGGTACCTCACTGAAAGAGCAAAGAATGGAGTCATTACATGAGACGACCTACATAATTAGCCCGAGGATATTTGCTCTTTAGCTGTGGCCATTGCACAAATAACTGATCAGCCATCCGTAGTTTGTAAAGAAGCAACCCACTCAGAGATAGCCTCCTAACTCTAGCAATGCTCTCAACATAGAAAATGGACGACCACCTAATCCCAAAAGCCTGGAAGCAGAGCATTATAATTTGATCAATCATCATATTCCAATTTCCAAAGATAACCTAAGCATTCTATTCAATGCACCAAATAATGGCCCTTTAAAGCGGAAAAAGAAACTGGCTAGCAGAGTTGTCCAAACCTTGAAAAAGAAAGCAATTACACAAAGTGGTATACAAGTTCCAGGCCCATTGCACAGAATCTGCTAGTAAAACAACAAGTCAATCACATAGAATGAAGAAAAAAGTTGCAAACAATAGTGCAGTGAAAATACAAAAAGCATTACCACTTGAGGTCTGATCTTGATCATCAGCCACAATGCATGGGTCAAGGCAATTAAAGTTGTGCCAACTGAAGTTATGTAGGACTGACCAACCTCACGACTTCGGTAAATTTGCATAAAATGAGAAGTTCCTACCAACCCAGCCTCTGACTAAACATAACAAAAAGAAATGAAATGTGCTTCATGAAATAAGAAACAATTATAAGGAGACAAAATCCAATGATAATCAAAATGTTCGATGCGCCTCATTTATTTCTGCTGATATCTCAATCATTCCCAAAATGAAAATTCATCCTGAATGCAGAGTATGTAAAGCTGGAGTATTTTCCAAAGCAGAAAATTCAGGTTTCCAGCCATCTTGGCTAGTTTTTTTCAGTAAAAGTCTGACATTGTAAGTTAAGCCAATAAATAGCCATATAATTTAACAACCCGAAAAGTATCAAATTGCATGCAGTACCTTCTCCTTCAAGGAATCCTCCAGCACACGAGCCTTCTGAAGACTCATATTATCAGTGGCAGCAGCTATATAGTATCTTGGCATAAACTTTTCCATCTGCATAACAGCTAGTAGATTTAACATCTCTGCAGTGTGACCACCTAGATTTTGATCAAATTACAAAATATTAAAATGTGGGATTTGGGAATCAACAAAGCAATAACAAAGTTAAAAATGTCCATGCCCCACGTGGAATCTGAACCTTAGAAATTGGAAATAAAGGATAAACATCATTCCAATTTGATGGGACATATCAAGAATTCCAACTTTGAAGCTGCAATTCCATCACACCTTAAGTAGGATGAGCGAACAGCAGAACAGGAAGAATTTGCATACCTGAACCTAGAACGATTAGAGTACTGAGAGGGCCTGGTGGTGTACTATATAGAGGTTTGCTGCTGCGATATATAATGTAGAAAATCCGGATCACAATCAAGGTAGAAGCACCAATTATGAGCAAAATTGAGGCATTTATGCATCCCATGTCTGAAAAGAAAGAGCCATCTCTATTCTCCATCCCGAAACCTTGTGGACCTTTGGCAACTACCTGCCCATACATATTATTGCTCAAACCATATATACTTGCAATCAAAAAATTGCACAGTTGTTAAAAGCATTAGCATATGCGATCAGTCTCATCCTTAATACGAAAAACAAAGACTTAAAATAAGAAAATAATAATTGAAAGCAAATTTAGAAGTGCTGCCTTCAAAATCTTAAGGTGCAAAAGAATATGAGCGCTGTGGTTTTTCTAGTAGTTCATCCTGTGATTTCTTATAACTAAATACGATCGCTGCATAGAAAAAACATCGATGCAATCACATGTGCAGAATCAGAAAAGAAGAGAACTTACTTGTACTGGACGATCTCCAACTGAACTGGATACAAAATCTCGGGTTTACGTGAAACGAGACTGAGCTTCTTACGATTAACAGTAAGAGAGATTTATCTTAAATTGACAAGAAGATAAAAGGTGTTATCTTGGATGAACCAAAAGATTATCAGAATGGTGGCTGAGAGCAGGGGGTCGCGGCGATGGTCGTTGCCGGCGGAGGGGAATCAGGTAGGCGGAGAGGCAGAGGTCGCAAGAGTGAACCTCCGTTTGGGGACAAAGGGAAAAATTGAAATCCATTTTTGCCCTCAAATTGCAGCTAAAATGTTTCCACTCGCAGCAGAAAATTTCACTTTACCCCCTTTTATCTTTTTTTTTTCTAATTTTATTTTATATAATTGCAATAACTAGATGATTACATTAATTTCTTAAGTAATTAAGCATTACATAAGTTGGATTGATATATTAATATAATAAATATTATAAAATAAATAATAATTACATAAAATAAAATAAGTACCCGCACACTAAGTAAAACTAGATATTATGACATTAAATTTATTTATAAAACTTCAGTCGTAACTATCAGAACATATATCACCGACATCTCTTTTATCTTTAATTGCATCATACTACTCAATAGTTTACTTTCATGTGTAGGATAAATAATTGGTAGAGTTCAATTCTAAAAAAAATATAAAATAAATAAATTAATCGATTTTCTAATATTTTACCCAATTGGACAAATTATGAAATAAAGTTGGACATATTATATCACTCCCAAAGTCGAATAAGTTAACCAGTAATAAAAATGCTACATATGTGCTTATGTCTCAATTGTATAATTAAACAAGGTTTGGTAATATTAATTTAATATACTTCATAAATTTTAATAGGCATTAAAAATTATGATCAAATTCTTAATATACTTAAGTTGGGATACGTGTCATATATTAATTGCAGATTTTAAATATAAAATTGTAAGACTTGTGAAATTAAAGTTGAGAACCTGCAAGCAACATCAATAATGATTTAAAAGAATTCAAGAATATGATATTTTTTTTTCCAATATTGCCATTGATGTTTATTTAATATTAATTAAACCTTCATTAAGATAAGGTTTTATTTAAATGGAATATTTGTAAGAATTGAAGGGATAAAACAATGGTATAAAGAGGTAAGAGTAAAGTGAAGATGAAAATTGAAGTTATTTTATTAGATTGAAAAGATGGGGCAATTAAAGCGCATTTTTGGAGATAGGAGACGGTATTTAACTATAACCAATTAACCACCATATGCAATCCTGTGCTTAAGTCGTATCCAAAGAACTTCAATCCAAACACAATTCCACCCGTTGTTTCCCTGCAACGTGTTAACTATACAGCAAATCACCGGCTTTTGGCTACACCGAGACACAGCGGATTATTTTTTTGCTTGTATAAGAGAGAGGAGAAGGAGAGAGAAGATAATAATAACGTCCTTTTTCAAAAACTCTCCACTAAAGGTAAGCAGTCGTTGGTTCTAAGCAACCGTTTTGTTTCTCACACTTCACAGTTTGCACGTACATACACACACACAGTTTGGGTTGTGCGAGGGTGAAACTAGATGGAGGCGACGCCGTCGACATGCTTTATCGGACGGGGTTTCGGTGGAGGAGGCCTCAGGTGTAGTCAAGTTACTGTGCGGTTCTACCATTCGCCTTCCAGCCGTTTGCTCCCTGTTTACTGTAGAATTCGACAGCGTAATTTCAGGTTAGGTTTTGATTTTATCAGATTTTGTTGCAATATTTTTACCATTTGCCTTCCAACAGTTTGCTGCCTGCTTATTGTAAAATGCGACAGCGTAGTTTCAGGCTGGTTTTTTATTTTTGTCAGATTTATTGCAATATTTCAATTGTTGTTTCTTTTGTTGGTTGTATCTTCGAATTGGTGAAAAATGGTTTTTGGTTTTGGGGCAGTAGCAATGGTGGGTTGAAATCTTGGATTATCTTGCGATTACTACGTCTGTTTTGTGTGTGTTTGTGGTGGATATTTACTTTCTGGCGAGATTCTTGACGGTAGGAAACTAGTTTGTTCAAGAGTCAAGATTCTTGACGTTGACAGTAATCTTGGAAGTTGTGCTTGATCTTGATAAAGAATGAATTCATATTTACTTAACTGCAACTTAAACATGCCTCCGCTGTTTGCCAAATTACTTTTTTCAGGGTTTGACAGGACTGCGCTTTATCTTGATCATGTTTACATGCTTTGCAATATGATTACTACACGTATTTTCTTCCTCTTCTTCTTTTCTTTCTCTCTCTCACCCTTGATAGAACCTTGTCCGAGTTTCAGGTATTTCTTTTATTTTCTTCTACTTCAAGTATGTGCTGTCCTGGCTGCAGGTTTGCCTGTAGCCTGCTTGCTGAATGTAATCTTCTCTAACCGCATTAATTCTTGCCCATCATGCACCTAAGACTACAAATTTCTTGTTGCTCATATTTTTTCGTATTGTCCATCATGACGTATTTGCTACCTAAATATTTGCAGCCTGCAGAATAAGAGACAACATTCAAAGAAAATCAGTTCCGAACGTCCAAAAGATTCAAATCTCCGGCCGAATGGTGACAGCGACTCTGATCCAGTCAACTTGTCCAAACACGGCATCTTACATTCAAATAGGGAGATGGCTTCTAATGACCGTCTTCCGATCATAATAGAAGCTTATTCAAACAGACTGGATTATGACAATTCTTCTCCACCCCTTGAAGTCAGATCTTTGCCCAATGACAATGCTGATGCTACAGGGGAATCATCCCACTCAAATGATGGAAATATGGGCAGCAGCACTTTTCCATCAAATGACATTACATCTCCAGTATGTCCAAAAGTTTGTTACTCCGAGACTAACTCCGAGCATTTATTGATTTTTATGCCAGAAAGTATAATTAAGTTTTACTTGTAAATGGTCAAATCTTGGTCTTCAGCAGCATTTATATTGTTAAGATTTATATTTCTTTTTGATAATAGTACACTTATAATATGGATTAAATACATAATAGTGAATTTTCAACAATGTTGCATAAGAGTTATTGTGTTTACTGCCCTAATGCATCTAGCATCTTCAGCATGTATTTTGAGTAAATGGCTGTTGTGAATCTAGCAGAAGAAAATTAGATATCCATACAGGGTTATCTTTTAAACTTGAAACATATTACTCTTATATTTTAGCTTTTCAATCATTATCACATAGCTTAAATATTAATCAAAGGAATTCAAGTGTACTTCAATGGGCTGAATTTCAAAAGCTCATCTCAAGCCTAAGACTTTTTCTGTTTGCAAATTAACATAAGCCCAAGGTAGATGGTTTAAATGGTTATTGAGGTAATATGAAATCCACACATGGCATCTTGGTTTTTCTTTTGTTGTTTTTCTTGGTAACTCTGTTCAAGAACCATTTTCTCTATCTATCATCATAGAAAGATACTATTATATGAGAATATGATTATCTTCTCTTTAAAACAGTCTACCAATATAGATGAAGGAGAGCAACTACGAGGCATTCATCTTCAAGATTTACTTGGGATGATAAGAAACGCTGAAAAGAGTAAGTCATATCTCATCTTGAGCCCTTTCTTTTGGCTTAGTCCTCGACTCGCACTATCTACAAATGAACTTTTAAGAGTCACAACTTGAGTATTTGCTCTCTAATCATTAGAAGCCTGTAAGGAAAATAATGAGAGCATTTACTCTTTTTACACGAAAGCTAAAAATGTAAAAAAGTCCACTTTCTATCATCTGAATGTTACCTGACTTGTAATTTTGCATTATAGATATACATCTTCTCAATCAAGCTCGTGTACGTGCCCTTGAAGATCTTGAAAAGATTTTTGATGAAAAAGAGGAGTTGCAGGGTGAAATGAACATTTTGGAGATGAAGCTGGCTGAAACTGATGCAAGGCTGAAAGTGGCAGCCCAAGAGAAGGTACACGTGGAACTCCTTGAAGGCCAGTTGGAAAAGCTGCGAGATGAACTGTCAAGTAGGGGAAACAGTGAGGATTACTTGCAAGAAATGAATAATGCTGTTTCTTCTTCACAAGTCGATCTTGTCAATTCTTTTAGCCAGGAACTGGATTTGTTAAGGGAAGAGAATATGTCACTGAAGGATGAGCTGCAGGTTCTGAAGGTGGAGCTTAGTAATATCAGGGAATCTCATCAGCAAATGCAAATGTTAGAGGAAGAACGGTCAGTTCTGGAATCTTCTCTAAAAGAGTTGGAGCTTAAACTTGCTGCTTCTCATGAAGATGTTTCAGAGATTTCTAGTCTGAAATCTGAATGCAAAAGTTTATACGAAAAAGTAGAAGATCTGCAAACAATGCTAGACAACGCAACAAAACAAGCTGACCAAGCTATTCTAGTGGTGCAGCAAAACCAAGAACTACGCAAGAAGGTTGACCGGCTTGAGGAATCTCTCAATGAGGCCAATGCCAATAGATTGTCGTCACAGAAAATGCAGCAGTACAATGAACTGATGCAGCAGAAGATAAAACTTTTGGATGAGCGCCTGCAAAGATCTGATGAAGAGATACAGACTTATATTCAATTATATCAAGATTCTATGAAGGAGTTCCAGGATACACTGAGTAGGTTAAAAGAAGAAAGCAAAAAGAAGACAAAAGGTGAAACTGTGCTTGACAAGCCTCCGGGATTTTGGAGTAATCTATTGCTTATGGTTGACGGATGGTTTCTCGAAAAGAAGATTTCAGTGGATGAAGCGAAGGTTTTAAGAGAAATGATATGGAATAGGGAGGTTAGGATATGCGATGCATATATTTCATCTAAAGGAAAGATTGAACGTGAAATCATTGCGACATTTCTCAAACAGACATCATCAACAAGAGGGTAAGCATGAAATGTGATGTTTCTTCATTCCATACATAATAGACATGGATTTTGACTTGTGCTTCCCATCATTGTTTAGTACAAGGTTGCATGTCATACATATTGCAGCAGAGATGGCACCTGTGGCAAAGGTATGCATGTATATCATAAGTTCTATGAGCTCAGTTTAGTTCTTTCATTGTTCTATGTGTTTATCTGGAGTTTAAGCTCTGAATCAGTGTAGTTGGTTGTCAAGTGTGATGTAATGATTCAAGGGTATGAGAAGTCTGTTTCGTCTTATTCGTTTGGGGCTCCAATAGAAGTAAGATCTGTTTGTTAGCTTCCTAAGTTTGACATTTGTTAGTCTTCAGTGATGGATTAGCAAGTGAGATATGCAACTAAAAAAAGTTGTCTAGACTCTAGAGGAGTCTGGAGCTAGTACCCTGAAAGATTAAAAGTGTAACTAAAAACTCTATTGTTGCTACTTTAAAAACCTGGAACTTGCACCATATCTGTTCAGTTTGGTGTCATTTTTTTTAACTTTTCCTACATTTTATCAGATAAACTTATGATACTAACTAGCATTTTTCATGTAGTTTGTATGTGGTACTCTATATGGGGGTCTAACAGGTCAGGGTTGTCGTTTTGTAACATATTCCCAGGGTGGTGAAATTTATAATCCACTGAAACTTTTGTATTCATTGGTATCTATCATCTCATTGGGCATGTTTAACTTTCTCTTATGTTTGTTATTTGCTTTATGCTTGAATGTTGGAGGGTCCCTAGTAAGTTTCTCTATTTCAATTAAACTTGTGAATTAATATCTGCCCACACATTAGTATTTACTTATCACCTCAACAAGGGTATTTTTTGTTTTCGTATTTATCTTAGGTTGGTGGATTGGGAGATGTAGTGACTGGTCTCAGTAAAGCACTTCAGAAGAAAGGGCACCTTGTGGAAATTGTTCTACCGAAATATGACATCATGCGTTATGATCTAATTCAGGATTTGAAGGTATTTGACATGTGACGAGAATGCATTCCAGTTTTTAGCTTAATTTCCTTTGACCTGGTGGTTCATGCTATGTAGGCGTTGGATGCGCCTATTGAATCATATTTTGATGGTCGATTGTTCAAAAACAGAATCTGGGTTGGCACTGTTGAAGGTCAAGAATTATTTCCCCCAGTGTCTGAAAATTATTTCTGCTGAGTGCTACTTCAGTCCTAATACTTTTCTTTGCTGCAAATTACTACTATTAGGGCTTCCTGTTTATTTCATTGAGCCTCATCATCCGAGTAAATTCTTCTGGAGGGGTCAATTATATGGAGAGGATGATGATTTTAAGCGGTTCTCATTCTTCAGCAGGGCAGCACTTGAGTTACTTCTTCAAGCTGGCAAGAAACCGGACATAATTCACTGTCATGATTGGCAGACAGCTTTTGTTGTATGGTGCCAGATATCTTGTTATTACTCGCTCACTCTTTTTTTCTGATATTATATCATTTGTTTTTTTTTTACTTCTACTTTGTTATTTTTTTAGGCGCCCCTTTATTGGGATCTGTATGTGCCAAAAGGACTGGATTCAGCAAGAATATGTTTTACTTGTCACAATTTTGAGTATCAAGGAGCTGCACCAGCTTCCGATCTAGCATCTTGTGGTCTTGATGTTTACCGCCTGAACAAACCTGATAGGATGCAGGACAACTCAGCAAATGACAGGGTTAACTCTGTTAAGGTAGGTAATCCTCTGGGGCCCCTCACCCACCCCTACCCTAAAAGAAGTTCAAATTTTGAAAAATTTAAAAAGAAAAAGAAAGAAAACCTTTCTTCTCCAAGAGTTGAAAATTTTTAGTTGCATTGTTGAGAGTGGCGTGGGTCCGTGTGCAAGGAAATCTAGCAAGCTGCTTGCTTTCGGTCCTTCTTTCCTTGTGTCTTTTTCATGTACTGAAGGTACTTGTGGGTTGGATAGGCAGTTCACTCTTTAATTTGTCGATAACCTGATTGTGACTGGTTTTAACTATCTTATTCATGGCTCCCCTTTCCTTAACACATTCTTGTCACTTCTCAGGGTGCAATAGTATTCTCTAATATTGTGACAACAGTTTCGCCATCCTATGCCCAAGAGGTCCGGACTGCTGAGGTACGGAATAACAGTTATTAAGCTCTCAACTTAACTTCCAAATGCTTTTTGGCACAGCTGCCTTTGTTGCTTCCTTTGCAGATGTGCCTTCTGGGTTTCCAGCACCTAGGTTCTTATTATGTATACCAGGGGACTTATTAAATGTGCACTCTTGAGTCCAAAGTAGTTCATTTGATGGGCAGATCAACCATATTATATAGTCTTACTGATTCGAGAGTAAAAATTGTTTTTTATTGGTATAAACTTTTAGGTAGGATACCAAAAAAATTCTGCTTGATATACCAAGTAGTGATGTATCAATGAGTTGCTTGCTAGATTTTATTTTTTTTATGGTGCTAAAAAGAAGGCAAGTGCTGCATTAACAAGATGTGGTTTCCTACAATTTACCTATCCTTGATGTTTATGCATAAAGAGATGGATAAATCATGAAGAATTATTGCCTGTCACTAGAGGAAAAGCCCCAGGAATGAATTGGAAGTTATCCTAGGATATTGACACTAACCTGTACATATCATAAAGTGACTTGCAGGAGATATTTTCTTGTTTGAAAGCACATTTAAGAATCAAACAAAGCTGGCTTATGCTCGCAAATTGGCATTTTGACAGTATTAACATAGTTTCATCTTGAAAGAATTTTGTCAAAATTGTAGAAGCACACTCATAATTAGTTGACACTTGCCTGAATAATTTATTTTATTACTTATGATGTACAGGGAGGGCGAGGGCTGCAAGCAACACTTAATTCACATTCCAAGAAGTTTGTTGGAATTTTAAATGGAATTGATACTGATGCATGGAATCCAGCTACTGACCCACTTGTTAAAGTTCAGTACAATTCCAATGATATAGAGGGCAAAGCAGAAAATAAAGAAGCTTTAAGAAGTCATCTAGGGATGTCTTCAGCTAATGTCTGGCAGCCATTGGTAAATATGTTGAATTATTGAGGGTTGTCATACATCACATATCTTAGTATAATTGTTTGTGTGTATTCCATCAATATAATATCTTGGTATCTTTTTAATTGTATCTCTGCTTATGCCTTTTGCTATATGATTGACCTATAGTACAGCATTTATGCATTTTGCCAATACTTAGCAGTGCTTCTAGTCCATCTTTGAGAAGTTCATCAGTAAGACCTACTGTAATCAATATATATATATATTGTCTTGAGATCTTGATAGTTTACTAATGCTTTCACATGCAATATATAGTACACCTGTGGAACAGTGAGCAAAGTTTGGCAACATTTGTTTGTGATTTGACTTGCATAGCTACTCTCACTTGTTTGAACAATGCTTCTTATATTTAACTGTGGCAGGTTGCTTGCATCACGAGATTGGTACCTCAAAAGGGTGTGCATCTTATCAGGCATGCACTATATCGGACATTGGAATTGGGTGGTCAGTTTGTTCTACTTGGTTCAAGTCCAGTGTCACAAATTCAGGAAAGTTCTGCTTTCTTAATTTTAAGGTTGTCTTTACCTATGTTGCACTGCAATTAGTACAGAAATACGAGACTATAAATAAAAAGGAAAGGAAAATGTGTTTCAAAAGAGTATATTGAGGAAAGAAAATCTTGGTGTAAATAAAGTGACGTATTACTTTTGGAGAACAGTAATATATTATTAATTCTGAATTACTTCCTTTTTCCGTTGAGCATGGTTGGTCTACTGTCTGAAGCGTTAGCTTTGACCACTATTTCTTTCTAGCATATAGCAACATTTTGTGAGTTAGGTATGTTAATGATGGATTAGAAAGAACAATACATACAAAATATAACCTACATGCATGTGAGCCTCATTTATATGATATTTTTGGTATTGGTTGATTATAGTATCAATACAAGGCTTAGAAGTGTCTTCTATTCTCTTCTTATCTAGGACACAGGGCACTTTAATAGTACATAATTATAAGATCAATGTTAGAAACAATTCAGTCTGATTTGAGTATTTAGGATGATGCAATTGTGGTTCTTAGGTATTGATTTGTGGAGCCTTAGACACCAGCTTTCTGTAATTGAAGATGAAGCGAGCTGCATTACCAGCTTTATGCTCCTAACTTTTTCTCAGAAGGGTGCTTAGACTTGGATAAAATTTCCCTCTCTCAAACGGTTGCCATGTGTTTTTATTTGATTTAGGAAGGTTATAAATTTCCTGTTCTGATTTACATATATAATTCTAGCCCCACTTGTATCTACTTCTAGCACTTTGAGTTCATAGTAACTAACAATCCTTCCCCTTTTCACCCGCTACGGAGAACAGGTTGACGTTGTATCTGCTAGGCTTCTCTCTCCAACCGTTTTTCTTGAACAATCATTTCAATTGACATCATGATTTTCTCTTTTTGCAGAGGGAGTTTGAAGACATTAGCAGCAAATTTAAGAACCATGAACATGCTCGATTAATATTGAAATATGATGAGTCTCTTGCCCACTTAATATATGCTGCTTCTGACATGTTTATCATCCCTTCTATTTTTGAGCCTTGTGGCCTTACGCAGGTATGGCTCAGTTGTTTTCTGTTTACCTGGCAGCATAAATGTAGCTGAAATTTTAGTTGTTTTTAAAGTCACTCCAAATACATGCAGATGATTGCTATGAGATATGGTTCAATACCGATAGCTAGGAAGACAGGGGGACTAAATGACAGGTTGAACTGTGTGGAGACTTTTTTGAATAAGACTGCACCTTTTGTTTTTTGCTCTTACCTTCTTAGGTACTGAGATTCTTCTTGCAGTGTATTCGATGTAGATGATGATAACATACCTATCCAGTACCGGAATGGATTTACATTTTTGAAAGCTGATGAGCAGGTAAGTGATCCATTTGCTTGGGATGTTGCACAGAACGTAATAGCTGTAGGCTTTCACCATGCTTTGGTGACATCAAGGTGAATTTTCTCTTCATTGTTTGTGGATTTTTATCAATATGCAGGGATTGAACAGTGCTTTAGAACGTGCAATGTACCATTATAAGAATGATCCAGAAGGTTGGAAACAGCTTGTTCAAAAGGACATGAACATAGATTTTAGTTGGGGTTCATCAGCATCGGTGTATGAAGATCTTTATCAGAAGTCTGTTTGCAGAGCAAGGGCTACAAATCGTCCTTGAGCAAGGTGGTCAGCTTTTGCATTCTATGTTGGCTGGAGCTGGTTCTTGTTCATGGGACAGCTTGTGAGGGGTTTGTCATGAGAGGTTTGATTCCTCAAGTTCAGTTAAAACCAGAGAAACTCACCGTGATCTCTTGCATTCAAGATGAAGGGTGCATACTTGTCCCTTTTCCATGTAAATATACTGTATTCTGTTCATGGGCATGAACTTTCAATCTGTAGATGATGTAAACTGTATGCATGCCTTGTTCGGGATATACGCTGTATAAAAACTGCAACAGAGATATATACAAGCTTTAGACCTGTTTGCTAAATTCTTAGACCTGTTTCTTAACACTTCTGATTGGTATTGGTAAACTGGTCCCCAAAAGCTGAAAAACCCCATGTCATGCTAGAAGATCAAATTTCTAGCTGGTTTCTTTCACCTCTCGTTTGTGCCTAAGGATATCAGGCAGAAAATACGCTCATTGATGGAGATGCGGTTATTCTTTTCAATTTGGTTTTTGCTGCTTGTTTTGCAGACGATCCCAGTATCTAAAAGTATGAAAAACACATGAATTTAAGTCGAGGATAAGTAATGGTCAATTTAATCAAATGAACTAGACAAGTAAAATGATATTGTAACTGTATATATTTTCTGAGTAACAAATTAGTGATTATCAATTAATTATCAAAATATATTATTCATTGAGTGTAAGGTAAATAAAATATTTAACCAAAAAGGCAGAAATTACAATAAAAATAAATAAATAGAACAATTCGGATGAAAATCTAGTAAATGGATTTCCCCCCTCTTTTTGCTTCATATTTCCAATTTTCGCAGCTCTTTTTGGTTTCCTTCTCTTTACTTATCCTTCTCCACCGCCGTTCCACTATTTTCCAGCACCCAATAGCCACAGCGCCACCACCGTAGCCGAGAATCGGCGATCCAGCCTCGGCCAATGGATTTCTGTGCCGTTCCACCGGTCTAAATCGGGTAGAGTGCGGAATTTGCTTGTCCGCGGTATAGCCGAGAGATTCCGGAGGTTTGGCTTAGTTCGCCTTCATATTTGCCCTCTGGCCGATAAATCCACCTTCCGGCGATAAATGGTTGTATGTGACTGTAGTGTTGCAAATATCTTCCGTAATGGTATTAGTTTCTTTCTTCTTTTATGTTATAGTTCGTAATTGCATTTTGTACGTATTTTCTCATTTATCTTTGTGGGGAATGCTTGAGTTTACACTGTTCTTGTTTCTGTCATATATCAAGAATTTGTAGCTGAGTTGAGCAAATGAAAAAAACATTCGCATTCATTGAAGCACACAAAAATAACTTTGTATTCCAATAATTCACAGTAACTTTACATCGTCATCAAACAGCCTGAATTTAGTGCACTCTTCTGAGTAGACTTCACTTTCCAGGGACAAAGTTTGTGGCGTAGGCCCAGGCGTTGTTGTTTACTGGGTCAGCGAGGTGGTCAGCGAGGTTCTCCAACGGGCCCTTTCCGGTGACGATGGCCTGAACAAAGAATCCGAACATGGAGAACATCGCAAGTCTGCCGTTCTTGATCTCCTTAACCTTGAGCTCAGCGAAGGCTTCTGGGTCATCAGCCAGCCCCAATGGGTCGAAGCTGCCGCCTGGGTAGAGTGGGTCGGTCACCTCACCGAGCGGCCCACCAGCAATACGGTAACCCTCAACAGCTCCCATCAAAATAACTTGGCAAGCCCAGATTGCCAAGATGCTCTGTGCATGGATCAAGCTTGGGTTACCCAAGTAGTCAAGACCACCCTCGCTGAAGATCTGTGCTCCGGCCTTGAACCAAACCGCCTCACCGAACTTGACACCGTTGCGGGCCAAGAGCTCAGGGAAGACGCAACCAAGAGCTCCAAGCATGGCCCATCTGCAGTGGATCACCTCAAGTTCACGGTTCTTGGCAAAGGTCTCTGGGTCAGCTGAAAGTCCGGCGGTATCCCATCCATAGTCACCTGGGAATTCACCAGTGAGGTAGCTCGGGGGCTCACCGGAGAATGGGCCCAAGTACTTGACACGGTCTGGACCGTACCATGGGCTGCCAGATGAGACGGGCTTGGCAACTGTCTTCCTCATTGAGACCCTGCCATTGCCTGTGATCTCAGGAGCGGAGGGCGAGAGCTTCACTGCCTGTCCGGCAAAGGAGGGGGAGGAGAGAGCCATTGTTGAGGCTGCCATTGAGGAAAGTGAAGTTTGTAGCTGATGGTTTTAGTGTTAGTGATGGAAAGGGTAATGGTAATTCGAAGTTATTTATAGGGGGGAGGGGACTGGTCCTCTTATCTTGTGATATCTGTATCTCTCCTTTCATTGGGTTCCAAGATTCCATTGTTGGTGACCTCTGCCTAATTGGCAATTTCTAATCCATCTATTTTAGATTTCTACTTAAAGTGGGGCTCAAACCAGCAAGAGTTTGTATCTATATCATGAGGTTGGGATTAATTCTGGCCAATAAAATATCTTACGGATCATGCAATTGAGTTAATGAATTCCTAAATGAGTGGGACTATTTTTTGTAAGTTGATTTTATGTTTGATAGATTTAAGGTACAAGCCTCTGTGGCATCATTTGTATTAGTGAACAAATATCCTCTACTCTAGCTAGAACTTCTGTGGTTTTGCAGAAATTGAACCAATAAAATTAGTCAGCAACAGCGGTCACTGAATATTTTCCTCTCTCGGAACACTGCACCATGAAATCTATGGATTAATTAATTCTAATTCAAATGGGGTTTCATCATACTTGAACTAATTAAATTGTATGTGTAATAAATTTACGGTGTAATTGATGTATAGTTTAATACATGTTGAACCCCCACAGAACATAAATCAAATATTAGTATAACGACACAAGCACAACTCAACATTTACTACTCATGTCCAGTCTTTGGAACTAGAAGTTCAAGTAAATCTTAAAGCTCATAAATCCAATTTCAGGATATCCATGGTGATGAATAATAGCTGTCTCCCCAGAAATCCACATTAGAGGTGCCGATACAAACAATTGAGCATCTACTATCCACCCAGCACACTTGGCAAACTCTTATAGGCCACAAGTAGATACTTACTCCTCTCATGAGATTCTTGCATCCTCCTTGAGTCTCCAGAAAGTGCAAAGAGGATTAATGGATAGCCGTTGCCAAATGGACATGCAATGTCAAGGCTATCAAATGTCAGCTACCAATGGGAATACAGATAATGATATCCATAGATAAGGACTCTGATTACCCAATTCATGATATAAATACCTTAATGGGCTACCATGCAACTCAACCCACAAACTCCTTGCAAAAGCAGTCTTCCATTTCATAGTACAACTATGGCCGCCTCTACAATGGCACTTTCTTCTCCATCTTTCGCTGGACAGGCGGTGAAACTCTCTCCCTCCGCCCCCGAGATCACCGGCAATGGCAGGGTGTCCATGAGGAAGACTGTTGCCAAGCCCAAGCCCGCTTCATCCGGAAGCCCGTGGTATGGCCCAGACCGTGTTAAGTACTTGGGCCCATTCTCCGGTGAGCCCCCAAGCTACCTCACCGGTGAATTCCCTGGTGACTACGGGTGGGATACCGCAGGGCTTTCAGCTGACCCAGAGACCTTTGCCAAGAACCGTGAACTCGAGGTGATTCACTGCAGATGGGCGATGCTTGGAGCTCTTGGATGCGTCTTCCCCGAGCTCTTGGCCCGCAATGGTGTCAAGTTTGGTGAAGCCGTCTGGTTCAAGGCCGGAGCTCAGATATTCAGCGAGGGTGGTCTCGACTACTTGGGCAACCCAAGCTTGATCCACGCTCAGAGCATCTTGGCCATCTGGGCTTGCCAAGTTATTCTGATGGGAGCTGTTGAGGGTTATCGTATTGCCGGTGGACCGCTTGGTGAGGTGACCGACCCACTCTACCCAGGTGGCAGCTTTGACCCGTTGGGGCTGGCTGATGACCCAGAAGCCTTCGCTGAGCTCAAGGTTAAGGAGATCAAGAACGGCAGACTTGCCATGTTCTCCATGTTCGGATTCTTTGTTCAGGCCATCGTCACCGGAAAGGGCCCATTGGAGAACCTTGCGGACCACCTTGCGGACCCAGTTAACAACAACGCCTGGGCCTACGCTACAAACTTTGTCCCTGGAAAATGAGCCTAAGAATGAATGAATGTGAACTGTGTGCGCGAGCCCACAAATGGTGAATTTTCAGTTGTAATGTGGGTGTCTCTGATGTAAATGCATCTGATCTAATGGAGAAGATATGATATTTTTAGCGTGAATTGGCTTGACCGTGTCTAGTGGTAAATCTTATTAATGCTTGATATGATCTATCTCATTGACCCCAATCTAGTACCTCCACTGCTCGAGCTTTTAGTGGAAGTTGTCAAGTACTGGAACCAAATTAAAAACATTGTAGATATATATATATATATTCAGGTAATTCAACCTGCAATATATAATGAAATGAATGCAAGTTCTGATCCAGCTGTTCAAGGAACGAACAAGAACTAAAGAAACGGAGCAAAAATGAAAGAAAATGATATAACTGAAAGGGGGCAAAAAAAAAATTTGAAATATGACAGCTGTGGGATTTGAACCCACGCCCTTTCGGACCAGAGCCTAAATCTGGCGCCTTAGACCACTCGGCCAAACTGTCATTGGTGAAGACCCTTGCGGATTATTTACATAAATTTAGTCCATTGTCTGCGAACATTTTAGTTAAGGCGATGCATGATGCAAAACAAGACCCACGCTCGTTCAAGTATTTTGCTTGCAACCACATCCCAAAAAAAAAAAAAAAAGGTACTTTGCTTGGAAAAGCAAGGGTTACATTAGTACTTCATTGTCTTAGTACGACTTGGTGGTGTTAATCAATGTATATTATTATATCTATAATCTATAATTTATATTCTGATCCAGCAATAGCATTGAAATTGCAAATACCAAAACCCAGATAGCAAAAGATTGAACCCACAGGTTTATGTCATTAAATGATTTAACAGCAGTTGTAGTAATGTTAGGATCACATGCTCAGGGAGTAGTTACATCACAAACAAGACCCAGCTAGACGTCACAACCATGTCAATGCTAATCTGGGAATTTGAATGAGTTTAAGCATGGTCTTTAAAATTTCTGGCTCCCAGCTTCTGGGCTTCCACCCTTAGAGACTTCAGGTAGCGAACAGCTTCATCAAGAACTGCAACAGTACTCATCCGACTAGCACCAGGAACGATTCCTCTCAGCACCTTCACCATCTTCCTCGTTCTCTGGCGCTTCTTGTCATTGCAGCAACTCCCAGAAAACTTCCTGAAAAGTGACCCACTCTTTTCTGATGGCGATTCATAATTGGAGCACGAATCTGGAGAATCGCACTTATAGACTGCACCTGTACGGGCAGTGCTCACCTCCTCATCATCAAAATCCTCGTTTTCCTCATTTTCTGTGCTTAACAGGGCGTCAATATCATCTGAATCTTCTTCAAGGGGAGAGGTAAGCTTTATTTCATCATTTGCATCCTTTTGATTGATATTGTCTTGACATACAGCATCGACACCCAAACCAGGATAGAAGAATTTGGAGTTTATTCCAGGATGATACATTATCTGGCTTCTATTAGTCGTTTGGTCAAAGATAACAAAATTTCTAGGACAGGCATCAGAGGGTTGGATGTCAAAACTATGGAAGGGCATAAGTGGTTTAATACCAGGGGGCATAATTCCCCCATTAAGGAGAGATGACATAGGAGCATTTTGCATGTAGTAGTCAAATTGGTCGGCTAGAGGTTGCATGGGCTTGCCTGAAAAGTGTGGCTGGTGACTATGCATGGGTTGATGGTTTAGGAATGATAATGCTCAATTTCAAATAGGTAATGGTTTTAGGAGAAATAGAATGAAATAGTAGGAAGAGGTTTACGGGGTACACCTATGGTGTATCCATCACAGCGGAAGAAAGCTCTCTAGATTCGTGAAGAATTTGTGTTCAGTGCTTCACAAGTATTTAACTGAGTATTTTGACCCAACTGGAGGACAGTCCCAACTTCAAGAATTGAACAAACAAGACTACGTAACAGGTTTAAGCAACTGACGGAAATACTCAGCCTGTAAGAAAAAGAAATCGAAGAACCATCTTAACAATTTGACATTAGTATGAGAAGTAGCAGAAGAAAATGACCAAAGAAACATAAAATGGGGAGCAGGAGAAATAACTTATTTCAATGCGGTTCATCCACGAACGCAAGGAAAAATAATGGAAATGCTTCCAACGCAATGAACATAGAAGCACTCACCTGACAAACTTGCATCAATTGGTAAAAAGCAATGCTTCCAATACACATATTAATGTTTCCAAGTTCTTTCACTTTCTGATACTTCTTTCTGGTAACTGAAATGTGCATTCCCAGTCTTTCACTCCTCCAACCAAAATTAAGCGGGTGTAGAATCTACTGAAATGTGATTGATAAATGAAATTGTCCTGCATAAAGTTTCCGAACTAAAATAAGTCGCTCAAGTGAAAAATGTTACTGTAACAGGATAAAAATTACAATCTAAACCTGTAAATTCCATGAGACAATTTATAGCAATATTACAAGGTAGGAAAAAGAAAGAAGACAAATATAGATGAGTGATTGAAAAGACAGTGTATTTTCATCTCAATCACATAATAGTTCTATGTTCTCTTCAAATTTATAGAACTCATTGGAAGACTATCAGTGATTTTCAACAATGAAATTTCCAAACTAGTAAAAGATAAGATTTCCATTCAAAAAGATCAAAAGTGGGGAAGATAAACTCACCAAATCAAATCAAATTACAAAATAACACGAAAGAACACAACCAATCGCACACACTTCCCAGAATGTTTTGGAGATCCCCACGGCATGTTGAGTCAGTTCTTCAGCCCAAATTGTTAAAAGTTTGATACCAAACCTAGCTGTTATCAAACGGATAAAACAAACAGTCAAGAAAGTAGAAGACTTGGTGACATCTTCAGGACGCTACTCAGATTCATAAAATAACCAAACAGTAAAACTTCTATAACATTTGACAAAAAGATCCAACATGCAGATTCTAGTGAATCAGCATGCATAGTCAAGTATGAACATAACTCTTTAAATATGACATCTAACCACATCTTCATAAAAAAGAAGGTTAACATAGGCGCAAAATCGTAAATTGAAAACCAACAAGAACCAATAATTAGAGATCAAGAACAAAATCAACCTCGAATCCAACACTTGTTTGAACATACACAACTCCAGAAAACATACTAACCCACGCACCCAGATTCATATACTTCAAATCGCATAAACAAGAACTTGATAATACTCCACGCCCATTGAAAGAGTTAGGCATAATCGAATAAATCTGTACCAAAAAGTGTAAAAATAAAAGATACACCTTTTGCACAACAGATAACAATTTAAACCTATTCTTGCACTACAAAGGCAAAAAGAGAGTACGGTGCTGAAATATTCTTGAAAAAGGAAGAGTAAAGCTAAGCTTTGAACATTACCCAACAAGAAAAAGATAACAACCCAAACAAGATCGCTTCAGAAAATAATCAAAGCTGCTGAGATGAACAAAAGGAAAAAATTCTGGAGAGAGAGAGAGAGAGAGACGAGTACTGGCGAAGAGTGAGAAGTGGGCTTGGCTCTGCTCATGGGGATATGTAAGCTAGTGAGCTAGGCGAGCGGGAGTCAAAGTAGGGAAATCAAGACCGTCGGATTAGGAAAAGGTGGGCGCTTTCCGTGTAATCCGGGTGGGTTAGCGACCGTCCGATGATAGAGCACGCGTGAAGGAAAAAGGTGGGCCTCCACGAGGTTCGACATAATCGTAATTAGAGCATTCACTGTAAAGCAACAATTAAGTAAAACTTCCTTTTTTTTTTTTTAAATTTTATTTTTAATATTTATTTTCATCTAATAAATAAATTCATTCATCGAATAATTTTTATCAAATTTGATGATTTTAGTAAATAAATAAAAATCTATATTTAATCCTCATTGACTTAGTGCTGATTTTTTGTATGTAAAATAAATTATTTATAATCAAAATATTCTTA
This sequence comes from Sesamum indicum, assembly GCF_026168435.1. Classification (NCBI taxonomy): domain Eukaryota; kingdom Viridiplantae; phylum Streptophyta; class Magnoliopsida; order Lamiales; family Pedaliaceae; genus Sesamum; species Sesamum indicum. The sequence goes on from NC_142668.1 coordinate 17,715,774, forward strand.
TAAGGATAAAAATATATTTGCTAGGCAAAAAATAATATTAGGAGTTTTAAATACAATTTTTTAAATTATATGAGATTTATATGTAATTATTATAAATTTGAAGGAAGCAAATTGGAATTATTCTTAAATTATACCCACCCTTAATCTTTTTCCTATTTTGTCACAAAAATTGCCTTCTAAGTGGTAATTTCTTGAATGATAATAATTGTGGAAGGTGAAAATAAAAATTTGTGAAAGCAGATTGAAAAGAAAAAATAAATTAAAAATAAATGTGAATCACATTGTTTATTATTAGGGATTTATTATCATGCCCATACCCATGCCCATGCCCATTACTAAAATTGGACTTTAACAAAAAGAAACAATAAATTACATTCTATGATGTACGACGCGACCAATCATATGTTGCGCCACGCCACGCTCTCATTTACTTTCAATTAATACCACTTCTCTTCTACGCTTTATTTTCCTGCCCCCCCCCCCCCCCCCCTCGAAGTTGGTATTTATTTTAAAATAAATATATTTTTTTTTACAATAAATTACGATTACTTATAATATAATTATGTGTATCACTCGTTGTTTTAATAATGATCTAAATATTAATAATTTATCTTTAATGTATTTTTAAAAAAAACTTAAGAACGGGTAAAATAAATAATCTAATATTAATATCATACCATTTACAGAGATTAGCTAATTATTCACATCACAACTAAATAGGTCTAAAATAATGAACACTACTCCTACAGTGCTCCACGGTGAAAATCAATTTGAAGTGGAATTGTGAGCAAACCGTCGCCAATTTCAATCTTACCGCCACCAGAAGGCAACAACTTGGAACCACTGTAATCAACAATGCCAAAACTCTTGCAACCATTCAGCTCCAATTTGAGCTTTTCAGATCGGCCGGCCTTCACCAACACCCTCTTGAATGCAACCAATTGCTTGATCGGAGCCTCAGCAATCCCACTCGGGCCTGACCAATACACCATCACCACATCACTTCCGTCTCTTTTTCCAGTGTTCGCCACTTCAATTGCTAACTCCATGTTATGACTGTCGCATTTCAAGTCGTCTATCAGGACTGCAGGGCAGGAGGGCTTGTAGAATCCGTCCCTGTACTCCAAGTCCTTACAATGTTGGAACTGGTTCAATCTTATGTTTAACTTGTTCTTGGTCGAAACGGGCTTGTATGTGAAGTTGGTGTAGCTGAGACCGTAGCCGAATGGGTAAACTGTGGAGCCATTGAAGAACTTGTATGTTCGTCCCGGGTAGCCCAGGCTGTCGACTGGCCTCAGCCGCATAGATGTCATAGGTAACATGTAAACGTAGTCATTCTCGTGCCATGTTAGAGGCAATCTCCCACCTATATCAAACAAAACAAGATATGTTATTGCAGATATAATTGTCTAGTATGTATATAACATCAAATTCCCTTGTAATAACAGAAGAATGCAAGAAGAGCATAGGATACCAGGATTGTATCTCCCAAAGACAACATCTGCAATGGCATGGCCGCCTTCCTCTCCGGGATATCCGGCCCAGATGATTGAATGGATGTTGGGATCGTTCTTGGCAAAGGAAATGTCGACACCGCCAGCTGACATGACAACAACAACAACAGGACCTTTGGACACTTGTGCAACTTGACTGATCAGTTGAGATTGGTAACCTGGAAGTAGCAAATCTACCCTGTCCAAGCTTTCGGCCTCAACGCTTAAATCCAACCCGACAAACAGAATAGTGGCATCTGTTTTGCTCGCAGCTCGCATCGCCGGATATATTAAGGTGTCGTTCTTGCACAGTACTCCATCACAGCCCATCTCATATTTCACTTCTCCAAATCTCGAGAGGCCATCAATGGGAGATGTGTACTTGCACGGAACACCAGCATAATTGCCTATCATGGCGCTGGTGGCATTAGCGTGTGGGCCGATAACTGCTATAGTCTTGATCTTCTCAGAGCTCAAAGGCAATGTTTCAGCATCGTTCTTGAGAAGAACAATTCCTTGTCGTGCTGCTTCGGTTGCTAATTCTATGTGCTCGTTGGAGCACACATCAGGTTTGCCAAGATTTTCGAATTTTGGGCTGCCATCAAAGAATCCAAGCCGCATCAGAACAGTGTAGAGGTTTTTCAGGGCATTGTCTATCTCTGCCTCTTTGACTTTCCCCATCCTCACTGAGCTGTTTGCAAAATTTGTATAAAAATTCCCACAATCCAAGTCCAGCCCTGAATTATTAACACAATAAACATTATATCATGTTAACCAAGATACATATAAATACAAGAACTGTTTAAGACTAGCCTGCTTTCAGAGCTTGTGCAACAGCATCTTCCGGCTCATCGTTAAGCCATTTCTGACCGTGTAACATTACTTCAATCGAATCACAATCCGACACAATATAACTGAAATTTTGACAACGAATTTAGAGATCATGAGCGTGAGTTCAAAATTTACAAATATGCATATGAGATTAATGAAATTAGTACCCATGAAGATTCCACTCCCCTCTCACTGTATCCTTCAAAAGCTTTGGATCAGCACAGGTTGGAATGCCATTAACCTTGTTGTAAGAGCACATAATGCTGGTTACATCGCCCTCTTTCACGCACATCTCAAACGGCCTAAGAAACGTCTCCTGCATGTCTTGCTCCGTCACCTTCAAGTTCAAACACAACAAGAAAACATTAAAAAGATGAACCCAATTACGTATTTGAAACTTCATACGCAAAATCTAAATTTCATTCTTACTCGGGCATCAAAATGGTAACGATCGACTCCAAGCCAGTTGTCCACGTCGTAAGCTGCATAGTGCTTGCAGCAGGCACCAACCTTGAGGGGCCTAGAGTTGAGATCTGCGGTATTCTCAGTCCCCTCAACATCTTGCAGCCCTCTAACGTAGTTCACCGCATACTCTCCAACAACAAAAGGGTCTTCCCCTGGTGTCTCTTGGGCTCTTCCCCACCTAGGATCTCTCACCACATTAATATTTGGACTCCAAAATGTCAGCCCAGCATGTCCTAAATTGTACATAGCTCTTGCCTCTGTCGAAACCGCCTAAACAATCGAAAACAAAGTATTAAAGTCGAGCAAAGATCAACAAACGACAACTCCATATAAATGATACTAAACTTTACCTGGCCAACCGTTTTCCACAATGTCTGGTTGAAACTAGCTGTTGTCAGAATAACAGTGGGGAAACTTGTTGCACCAGGGACAACATCATCAAAGTACGAGGCAACGCTGCCCGATTGACCGACATTGGAGACACCATGCAAGGCCTCAGACCACCACTCATACTTGGGGAGCCCGATTCTTGGGACCCCGTAGGCAGTGTCGCCTATTTGAGCTGATTTTTCATTGAGTGTCATTCTGTCTATCAAGTCTTTGACTCTAACATCATACGAGAGAGATGAGTCGCAGAAAGCAAAATGTTTGATGTTGAGTCCGAGATCAGAAAACCTTGATGGATCACAGACATGAGTGTAGTTTCGAGTAGCATTGAAGGTTGAATAGGCATTGACGACATTGGTTGAAATTGAAGGCGAATTTCTAGCAATGGTGGAGTGAAACAAGAGAGCTAAGGATACAAGAAAACAAAGCTTAGCAGACATGGTTTAAGTTTAACGTAGGACTAGAAGTACTAGAAGAGATCAGTGGTGGTGTTCTAGTACGCTTAATATATATACAGTAGGAGTTTTTGGTGATGATCATATGAATTATCCCATTCCCACAGATTTCGAATAGTTCTGTTTCAAATTTGGTAGTTACTGTATTTGATGAAATTGAAATCAGTATCCTGAGAAGTCAAGACTACTCTGACTACTTACGTTGAATCAGATGTATCCAAATCACAGAATGAAAAACAGATCAAGTCAAGTTAATGCAATAATTATTTTCATTTTTTTAGTTATTTCTGAATTTTCATTTAATTAGTTGATTATCATTAGTTTTATTGTTTTTTTCTTGGCCTAGCTAAATCATCAAGCATTTTCAAGGTTAATAAACCGTATTCAGCTCTATTCTTCCAAGCCCATCAGCCCATTCAATATGGGCTTCTAAACAACGCTTCATCAAGCTAATTAACACGCTTTTCTGCATCATAGTGAAAAAATAGCATATCAGACCCACCATTGGCATTAGCTGCCATGGCAAGAGCTTCAAGAAGAGAAAGCAAACAGTCGGAGAGAAGAAAGAGATGGGAATGGAGCGACTGCAGGAATTGGCGCCCTTTGTGAAGGAAGCATTGCACCAAACCGCACGAGTAGCAAATGCCCTCTGCTTTCTTCACGTCGCCAACACCTACCTCTGCAGCGTCGCTAAAGTACGCATCCTCTCTTCTTCTTCTACCTCTGCCTACTCCTTCACCCGCCAAATCTCTTTTTCTTGATGCTCTGCAATTTGTAGCTTGTGGGTCCCAGTATGCTTCCCTCGTTCAATCACGGCACCTTCGTTCTGACTGAAAGTATAACGAGCCGTTTGGGGAAAGTCGGGTCGGGCGACGCGGTGATCATACGGAGCCCCGAGGACCCGAGAAAGGTTGTAACCAAGAGGGTCAAGGGTGTGGAAGGAGACGTTGTTTCGTATGTGTTGGACCCCAGCAAGAGTGATGAACAGAAGACTATTGTTGTAATTATTTTCTTTAAACCTTCTCTCTCCCTTTCTTAGAATATATAAAAACGAAATGCTTACTTGATTTTGACTTGGTGCTGCCGTCGATCTGAAATTGTGTTGTTTTTCTTACTGAGTTTAATGTTGGATGAGGTGGGGTTTTGTTGTTCTTGTGGCTGGATCATTCCAAGAGTTTCTTTTTTTCAGGTGAACTGGTTTTAGGGTTTTTGAAAAGTTGATTATTTAAGCTATGTGTAATTGAGTTTGCATTTGATTTTCATGTAGCAATCTGAATAATACCTCTACAGTTCATGCATAAATATTTGTATTTATTCTTCTTTAAGTGTGAATTTAATAGTTGAGCAAGGTAGGAGGGCAAATGATCCAAGAAAGTGAGTTTTGAATGCATTAGGTACCAAAGGGACATGTTTGGATCGAGGGGGATAATATCTACGAGAGTCGTGATTCAAGACATTTTGGTCCAGTTCCTTATGCACTTGTTCAATCCAGAATTTTCTTGGTGGTAAGCAATTCAACTCCTTTTGTTCTGCATTAGGCCTTAAATTTTAGCCTTCGAGTTGATGAAGGTAGGCGTATGACCTCAGTTTGTATGTCCCATTTCCATAGCCAAACATGCTTGCACTTTCGATGGCGACTAATATCCATTGTTTCATACCATTCTATCCATAAGGTGAAGCATACAAGAATACGTTTAATTGGATAACTTACTCTTTCTTCTCTTTATCTAAGGTATGGCCCCCGGAGGACTTCCGATCAATTGGCAAAACAGCCGCTTGATTTGCACTTGCAAGGTACACTTCTACGAGCACCTTCATCTGACATAAGTCTGTTTTCTTAGCACACAAGCTGACCATTATGTTGTTCACACCTCCCTGGCAGAGATGTTGCACAAGAAAATGGGATGACCATGTGGTTCAATTCTTCATACCTTTCTGGCTGACAACACTGGTATTTTTTTGGTGGGAGGGACTAAGAGGACCCAGCCCTTCTCGAGTTCTTTCAGTATTTCGTTCCTTTAGTATTATTAGTCCACGGCCATTCATCTCGACATCATTGTTTGGGTAGAAAGCAGCAGAGTCGTTGGAGAATGGCCAAGATTTTGTACAAATAATTCTGAGGCATCAGCTATTTGCTTAAATAGATTAAACTGTTAAAACTTCCTATTTGATATTTCGTTGTTGTTTTCTATTGTTTCCAAGATGTCAAGTCTGTATGTCAGGCAACAGGGAAACTTGCTAACAGATTCATTCTCATATATTAAGGAAAAGCTTTCAAGCAGTACCATTTGCAAAATATTGCTAACTATATACAAGTCAGGAGCAGTAGCTATGAGATAGGGGCGGGGATAAGCAGTCTTGCGGCTACACTCCTAACTGCTTTCTAACACAAGCTTTTCTTCTCGCCTTTCTAAGATTAATACTGGACGGTTTTTCATATGGGGCTAGCTCTTGAAACCTGCATTCACATAAAGAAAATGTGCATTAAGGATAGATAACTCAAGGCTCTCTCAAGTATGACCCTCCCACTTGTCATTGTTTCGGAGTAGGTATGACACTAAATAATCACAAGTAATAAAGTCAGATGAGAATATCAGAAAATCAATTTCATCGAAAACAGGCATTAGAACCTGGTTCTGCACACTTGTTGCAGCAGTCCATCGCTGTCCATGGGTTGCTGCTGAACGATCGCTTATAAAGGCCAATGTTGTTCTCGATTGTTCTTGCTTTTTAATCACGAGTGGCGGTGGCAACTCTCTCATCACAAATAGAATAAGGGCTGAGGGCACCGATGAACCTGGAATAATTAGTGGAAAGACGGTGACTGAGAAATTTGAGGTGTCTGAGAGTAGGATATAAGAGAAATTAGGTATTTTCCATGATAATTGAAGTGAATGTAACTAATATTAAAATAGTAAATAAAGATGTTTAAGCACATAAATAACACAACAGTTAGAAGGCCCCAGTACACTACTAAATTATAGAACAAAAGTTTTGAAGAAAATACCTAGGAAATAGTACACAACCAGTAGAAGGGAGGTATAGACACCACTTATCTCTGGTTCATGCCAGTGATAAAACAGCTGCGACATGGACATTCTTAGCCTTAATAGAATTTATATTGTAAAAGGAAATTGATGAAACGATGTAACAGAAAGCAATAACTTACGGGTATATTTGTGCCTATTGCAACTGAAGCACTCGATGCAAAACTTAAAACGGAGACAATGGCCAAACCAGCAACCTGCGATACAGCGGAAGATGACAAAGATTTATTTATAGGGAAAAAGCAACACGTATGGATAAACTGGTTCTATACTAGGAGAATAGTTCTCATAAAGAATGAACTACCTTCCGCATTTCTGATGAAGCCCGATCGGATCTCACTTTTCTCATTTTCAGGAACAATATTAATCCTGAATACCAAATATGATAAATGAAAACAAATCAGATATGCATGAGTAGAAGAGAGATGTGATTTGTGGTGAAAGAGCTCAAAAGTGGCCCTCCTCAAAACCATACGAGTCTTGCCGCAAAACACTTTATCATTGGCAATTTGAAGTGTCTTCTTCTCGACGAAGAACAGACTGGAACTCTATATGAATTTATGCTATTTTCCTTAGTGCTAAACCAAGGGGATAATAATTAGACGTTTGTACTATAGGTGCTCACCATAGCATGCCAAGGCTCCTCCCAGCAAAAGCACGATCACGGCAACAAGATCTACATATACCTACATTTTGGTAAAAAATTGCCAACATGTTGAAGGGTCGTCACCAGAGAGGATAAGAATTTTCACCAAAGCCAAATTGATGCTGATGCATCCATTAGAGCCACAGTTAAGGAGCAAGATAACAGAATGTGCATGCAGTGTAATATAATAATGTAAAGCAAAGAGCCATAAATACTTGCCTCAGCAACAATTGCAGGGTTGATAGGACTCTTTCTCATCCCAACCCACATCAACACAGAACATGCTACCGTTATTGCAAAAACTATCACAGTAACCTGGTGAAATTTTGAAATCGGATGAGATAAAAGGTGGATTATAAAAAATTCCAAAGAACTAAAAGTTGCTTCAGTACCAGAATCACAATTTTTTGACGGCTTCCTATAGGAAACGACCTAAAGCTGCAACATCTACGGCGATCATTGACATTAGAATCATTTGGATTCAGCTTCTCCAACAGCGCTACCTGGTAGCTACATCCTTCATCTTCATCATCGTCATTTGACTCATGGCAAAGGTCAACCCTGCAAACCATCAATTCAGAATGAGAATTATCTTCACTTAATGATACAAAACAAGTAGAAACGTAAGTATTAATTTGTTAAGATAAGGTAGAAAAGTTACCAAAACGACAACAGTAGAAGAAATGCTGCAACAAACAGAATTTTGGGGAAGGCTGCAAATGATAATATATGGTAAACATCGGTTAATACTGTGATCATGGAAACTGAAAAAATCATATAAATCACACAACAGACAGGTAATTTCCTACCCATGACCATGAAACCGCAGGAATGAGACCAACAAGTCCAACCTTTGCAAGCAGCAACAAGATTCAACACAAAGTAAAGGAAATAACCTGCATTGAAAATTACCATGAGTTATTGAAGACTATAGTAAAAAGCTTAATCAATATTGGTAAGCATTCCCACAAAGCAGCTTCAGACAGAGGTAAATGATCGTACAGAGATTCTTTGTCATGAAGACCATGATTAATACAATACAGAGTAACATAAAATGTAGCTATCATCGGCTGCTCAAGCCAGCAGTACAATTGCTCAGATTGAGCAACATTCTCCATATGGACTTTTCTTCTGTCTGCAATGGTCCTAGATTGTCAAAGAAGCACACACCAGGGATACCAAGAATCAAGGAAATCATGTTAGGAGATACAAGTGCTGACATATACAAGTGCTCGTGCTCAGATATACAAGTATTAACTGAGCTCAGAAATCTGCATTTCATTCAGAAAAAATAAAATTATTGTATTAAAAATGCTAAATTCATACTTCATAGAAAAAGGGGCAAACATCGACTTAATTCTAAACAAGATATACCTGAGAAGGAGGACCAAACATTGGCCACAAAACATATATAAGGCATCCAGAAATATTAAGGTAACTGCCATGTTCAAACTGTAACAGTTGCCAGAAAGTATAAAGAAAAGAAATTCCTACAAATGCAGCATGCTGCCATGTATATCACATTCAGAATTGCATCAACTGAAAGACCTTCTAAAATGCAGTAATCTTAAAGCAGTAGAGCTCACCCAAATTAGATGATCCAATCAACAGATGGAAGACCTGAAGTAGGAGAACCATTTTTACCGGTCAAGAATTCAATAAATTAAAAATATACCATGCAAAATTTTACCAGTTTCTAATATCTGCACCACAAAAACAAGCTACATCTAAACAATAAATTATGTGGAGCACACAAAATTAAATGGTTTCAGGGAATGCCATGGGACGATCCACTCTAGAATTATGATACGAACTTAAATTGTTAATATGGTAGCAGATTGAAGAGCAGCATCGGAGAGTGATATCATTCCATAACTGATATAGAATCCTTACAAAATTGTCAGTGCGAATCAAAATCATTTTAGAAAAAAATCAAGAACAGTGAATATCTGAGACCACCTAACCAATAGGAAATACACTAAGGTAAACACAAACCATGACGAAGATTACTGATCCAGCTTAATCCATCTTATCCAACAGTTAAGAAAAATCACATAAAAACTAGTCTCCATTTTATAGCATGACTCAAGGCCCAATAGTTGCACACAGCCAAAAGAATAAGTAACCAGACCAACTGGCGTCATAGAAGCTTACCTTTTGACGAGTCCATCCAAGCTGTGTATTCCTTGAATGAATTCTCATCAACTGGTATAACAAAGGATGGGAAATCCAGTGAGTAAAAAGCAAGCATTAAAGCTACTACTTAAGAGTTAACAAATGCTTAATAAAGAAAGCAATACCTAGTAAGAAACCCACATTACAGAAAGGTTTCAGCATTATCTATAAAATGATAAAAGTAGAACATAGCTTTTTCTAGAAATTTACATCTAAAATCAATTGAAAACACAACTTGATCAAACACATGAGCAAGACTAAAAATATTAAGCAACTGATTCAAACTATAGCAGGAAAACATCATTGAAGCTTTTCCTGATGAAAAACAAAAATATTTGTTAAGAAATCGATTTAGCAACTTCAGATAGCAGCTGGTAAAAGGTTTTTTTGGTTTTACTTGAATTAAGTCCCGAGTAAGTAGCATCATGCTAACTTTCTCAGTTGACCATTTTGGTAAAATACGATATTTCAAGATTTCTATTTTACTTGGATTAAGTTGCAAGAAAAGTGGGAGTATCATGCTAAAATTGCTCGATTGGACATGTTGATGAAATAGACGATATTTTCAGGATTTTTATTTACTTGAATTAACTAACAAGTAAAGCAGGTGACATCATGCTAAACTTTCGTCAGTTAACATTTTAATAGAACAGACACTGCTTCTCAAGAGTTTTTTTTTTTTTTTTTTATTTATTGGTTGCAAGTAAAGCGGGCAGCATCAAGCTAAACTTTCTTGGTTATCATTTTGAAAAATAGAAAATGTTTTCAATAAAGAAATCTCCCATTGCAACCAAAACCTTCACGTGAAAGAAAGAAAAATCTAGCTAAATATGAGAAACAAACTTATACTAATAGCACGTAACTGGCAAGCATATCTACCACACTATGGGAATCATTTAAAACATCTAGAAAAACTTATGCATCTGGTCATAACATAAATAATCAATCCAAAGTATGGAGCGATTGTGAATCATGTGAACCAACTAACCATCCTTAGAATACGTAATAAAGGCAGCACCGAAGGAAGTGCCACACAGAAAACGCGTTTAACAGCTGTATCAGTACTCATCACCAGGCACTACATACCGAGACTGGCCATTATGGCGTGATTGCACATCCATTGCCTCGCAACTAACATTTAACAACAGCTATGGCAGCATTCCCCGAGGTATTTTGGCAGCTACTGCCGCGCGTGAAAATACCTGAGGTATTTTGACAGCTATTACTATATTCCTTCAGCTATTATGCCAGCTACCACGTTATCAACGCCACCGAAAAATACAAGCTTTACAGGGAATCTTCACCGCTAAAAAACTTTACAGATAACAATGAGTTCAAAAACCCAACCATGAATCTATGATCAATGGGTGACCTCCATTATTACAATCCTTCACTCCTTGACAGAATTGCAAGAACATCAAGCTCCCAAAGTATGGAAAAGTTATAAAGATTAATGATTAAACAGATTTCGATTCACTATCGAAATTGAAGGAAATCCTCTTTATATTTAAATGTAAGAGATTCACATTACCAACTAACAACCTTGATCTGTTGCTGCAAAACAATATGTCTTCATACAATAAAAAGTGATTACAATTGTTAAATAGACCTCAGTCACACTCATAATATGATTGTGATTTGCTCAATATTTTTGAGCAATTTGTCATTTACTATCAACTAAAGACATAATCCTCAAATCCTAGATTCAAGAAAATACTCAAATAGTCTCTCTTCCCCAACTGAACCAAAACCAAAACTAGGAAAATTGAAAAAGCCAACCACGAAAACCAGAACCCCAGAAATTAGTTCAAGTGTGATTCTCACTCCATGAAACTCTTCCAAAATAAAGAGAGCATCAAGAAACACAAGAAACCCGACTTCACAATGAAAAAGAATCAATGCATCCACAAACCTACCTACACGCAGCAATAAGAAATAAGAAAGAGAAACAAATAACTACCTGATAGAAAGCAAGAAACGCAATCAGACCATCAACAAAAGCAAGACCCACATTCACTCCGACCACGGCCTCCGGATAGCACCTCCTCCCCTCCCTCAATTCCAACATTTTATTTTCTCTTAATATTCCCTCTTCCTTTCAAACCATACAACACAAACACACACAAACTAATCCTCGGTGTGTGTTCGTAGCGTATAAACACACTGAAGAAACAGGCCAATGTAAGAGGCAAGATTTTGTTAGAGTGATTCTGCGGGCGGGGAACAAGTGCGGACAGAGAGTGCTGTGTGTGTATCCTGGTGAAGAAGTAAGCGAGGAAAGGAAGAATGGTGGTGGGCAAGTATCGGAGAGGATATCTTTTCTGGGTTTAGAATTGTTCCATTAGTATCTTTGTCTACAGATCTGCTTGTTGTGGGATTCCCCCACCCCACTCCTCTCCACCCCTGCCCCCTTTATACTCTCTCTCTCTCTAAAATGGGTTCTTTCTGTATATATATATATTGTGTTTTGGTAGTATAGTAATAGTAGATGGGTGGCAGCAGGTTTAGTAATAAATCCATATATATTTTCTTAAGTATTTAGACTTGACCAAATAGAAAGAGTCGTCGTTTGGGAAGAGGCGCATGGACATCTAGTCCTATGATTTCAGACACGCGCCGGTTGTTTGTTTTCTTTTTTTTTTTTTTTTTGGAAAAAAAGAAAATATATTTTCTGATATTTGATTTTGAGAGTGTTTGTCCCAGTTTTAGAAAAATACTTTTTAATTTTTAATTTTAAAAAAAAGTTATACTTTTAAGATATTCACGACGACCATTTTTACTTTTGAAATTATTAAAAAAAATACTTTTTAAATTAAGAAATAAAAATATTCTTAAATAGTACTGCTACCTATTTTGATTTTTTTATAAATAAATTCAATTTTCTTTTAGCGTTTGAAAATTGAATGTATTACTATCTCTCCATCTATAAATAGAAAATGTTGGACTTTAAACTCAACCCAACACCTATTGGATTGGGGTAGCCCCATGGGCCATATTATAGCCCACATATATAATTTATCATTACCTCCGAAATAATGATTTATTTACATAAATCACCTATGTCTTTAACATAATTACATTAATCGCTCGTAACAGCAAAAATATAGAAATATTTGTATAATAATATTAATGTATCGAGGGGTGCATGTTTAATTGGTTCGAACAGTTGTACATCATTTTTTTATTACGTTCAGTTTCCAAGCCCGTAATATAACATTAATATATATTCCCATCAAAAGAAAATTTACCATTGCTTATTTTAATTACTATGGATTAAAAATCATGATAAATAATTATTAGTAATCATGATTAAATAGAATCAATACAAAAACTCAGCTTATTCGTTACAGCAAATATTTTAACTACACTTAAAAAATCACTACAAATGCAAATATTGTGTGGTCGTGGTCAATGATTATTTTCAACGACTACTTCTTTTTAATTAGAATAATTAATTATAATTAAATATTATATTTGTTCTAGTTTTCGAAACCATACTTGCTTATCAGGTTTCATTGTAACCAAGCTATCTATGTTATAACACTGGGTCGCATCATTCCAAGAAAAATAGCAGAATTAGTTCAAAGAAATGTAGTTAAACATGATTAATTAAATCCCGTGAATAGTAATAAAAATGGGAAAATTAAGATTAAATAAAATTGGAGGTTTGTGGTATGTAGAAAATCGATATAATTAAGTTTATTTCCTGTTATTAATTAGTTAAAACTCGGAAAAGGAAAGCTACTAGTTGGATGTGTATAGTGGGGAAAATTTAGGGAGGTAGTAGGGGTACAATCAATACGATATGGTAATAAAAAATACACTTTCCTTAATTTCTTAAAAACTCCTGCACCCTCCTCCTATTTATAAATATGCAACTATATATGTATATCCACTCCCAGATAAACAAATAGCTAGATTTTCTTCTTTTCTTTTTCCTCTGGATCGGCCATGGATGACGATGCAGCAATCAAGAAAACGTTGGGCCGGAGGAAGATCGAAATCAAGAAAATCGAGAAGAAAACGAGTTTGCAAGTGACATTCACGAAACGTCGAATGGGTTTGTTCAGAAAAGCCAGTGAACTCAGCGTTCTATGTGGTGCGGAGATTGCGATCCTCGTGAAGTCACCGGCGGAAAGGATTTTCGCGTTTGGCCATCCGTCTGTCGAAACTCTGATCGACCGTTTCCAAAGAGGGATAGCTCTTTCACCCGAGACGGGTACGAGTTCAAACGGGCAGACTGTCGGTGGTGAAGACGGTATTAGAAGTAAGTATGAGGAGAGCGTGAGAAGACTGGAGATGGAAAGGAGGGTGTTGAAGGAAAAGGAGAGTAGCGGTGGAGAGGGGAGGGAATTCTGGTTCGACGAACCCCTTGAGGGTATGGAACTGCATGAACTGGAGGAGTACGTGGAAGCATTGGAAGAGCTGAGGGATAACGTTCTTCGTAGAGTGGAGGAGATTGAGAAACGGAGACCCAGTGCTTTGGCTACTACTGCGTCATCATCAAATCAGTTGGCTAATTCCCTAAATCAAGATGATGATCAAGGTTTTGGTTTTGGTTTTGACTTTCCTGCAGCAGGATTGCCGATTGAGTTCAACGATCAAGATTTTCACGTGAGTATTTTAGGGTTTTGGGGTGTAGGGTTAGGGTTTAATTTTCTTGCAAGACCCCAGTTAAATTCGGCTGAAATTTCAGTGTCTGGAAATACTGTTGTTTGAGTTTTTATCGGATTATGTATGCGTGTGTGTGTGTTGTTTTATATGTAGTTTAATTAGGTTGTGGTATTAATTTTGCAGGGAGGAATTAGAAGTTCAGTTGATGAGGGCTTGAAAGTGGAGAGTGCTGATGATGATCATCCATTGATATTGGACAGTACTGCTTCAGGTTACTATATATAGTGCAGGAATTAGTTGAGGTCCTTAGTAGGATAAATGTGTGAACATTATGCACAACCTTAGTTTTTGTGAACTTGAATGTCTGATTATATATAAAAAAACATAAATTAATCTAAATTCTATAGAAAAACGTAGTTTTATTATTTTTTTCCATTATGATTTTAAATAAAAGTATAAATACTCACTTGCAACGTAACAGATTGAATTAATAAACAATAAAATACATAATAAACAAGAATTAGGTACTATTAAAATAGAAAAATATATATTGACATACATAAAACTCATCAAAATCATAACCTTTTATCAAGTGAAAAGTCGCACTTCCGGACGTACGACGACCGGTTGCAACCCCGACCATGATTAACAAACAAGATCAATAATGAATTACACAAATTATATATATTAATTAATATACAAGATGATATGATAGTTGGCTTAAGAATATTTTATAGCAAGTGCGGGATTTATATATATCTATACTATTATAAAGAGAAGGAGACTTACCACTTATGCAAAAAATTATGTTTCACTAAAATACCCTTCAAGTTAATTTAATTTTACCTACTCTCTTTAGCAATAATACACCAAAATATTATTTATACTATATAAAAAGAAAAGGCAGTTTTATCTTATAAACGGTGGTTATGATACCGCAACATCAATTATATTGCTATGCCAATAATACCCCTTAGTTGATTTTCTTTTTTTCTCTTTTTTGTTTTTTGAAATACGATGTGTTAGTTTATATATAATTTTTTTTATTCATAATATATTTTAAAATATAAAATATTATTTATTATATATACGCAAAAACGACAATATTTAAAGAAAAGGTAAAGATTGGATCTTAAGACAAGGAGCTGTAGGTAAGAATAGAATATTGTAATTAAATAAATTCATATATATATATATATATATATATTCCAGCCAAGATTTTCGTTAAAAGCCAAAGATGAAGTTGGCAATGATCGATGGTGTCTGTCACACTCACACACATTATATATAATAGGTAGACCAAACACAGACATTTGAGAGTTTTATTAGGACAGATGGGGAGTTAGGGAAGTTTTATTGAATGGAGAAACTCAGAACTGTACAGGCTGGTCGACCATGCAGCACTTTCAGCAATTTCTTCCAATTGTTACCATAAAGTTTGACACCAAGGCAATATATATACCACTAAAATTATTTGGTTGATCCAAACGAGGATGAGCTTTAATTAATTAGGTTGTCCGGAATTCTGGTAATTGGTCCATGCCTGTAATATAATTTGATATATTCATCAAGAATCTTAAATATTAACTCTTTAATATTATAACTATCTTATTTAATATAAGATTATCTAAATTAAACAGGTCAAAGTAAGCAAGTCTTGTCCCACGAAACAATATATATTGGACACTCGAGTAATATTCTCAATAATTAGCTACATATATAGTAACGTCATCTCTTGTAATATTTGGATACATTATCGAAACATTGTCTTAGCCCCTACCAAATATACCTTTGAAAATATTAACAAGTGGTATCTTTCATCTATTTCATTTTTTATTACTAAAATGAATTTTATGTCGTTGATATTCATATATCGATAGTGCACATAAATTAATCGTATGATCATCTATATTAATATATAAAAAAAATATTCCGCTCTCACAAACGGTGATCAATGACATCTATGCATATATGTCATTTTTGGAGTGAAGCTTGAGAACATAGCTAGGGAAAAACCCAAGAAAGATAGGTTTGGTCATTGGTGGAATAATGTAGTGGGTTCAAAAGCAATGAGAATTCCAACTCTTTCCTATCATACATTTGTTCCTTTTGTGCTCTTTCTCTTTTACCACCAAAAAAGCTTCAATCCCAAATGAATATTTGGAAATGCTTTCTGTAGTAAAGAGATTCTGTCCACCTGCCTTCACACTTCAACTCAACCTCTGCGTCATGATTGAGAGACTGCCTTCCAAAACTCCAAATTAATGACCACATTTAATTATATATGACTATTTTTATTCGTCCACCGCAAAATTAATATTTCAAATATTTACTTCAAGATATTGTGATGTGTAGATTCGTTATTTGCTTTATGTCTGTCTTATTTATTAAACAAAAAAGACAAATATGAAAAAGATACTATTCCATTTAATTTTTAATTGAAAATTTGAATATATCTTTAAATTCAATGAATTTTGTTTGGATTTATCGCGATTGAAATATTATCATTCAATTCCCATCTTGTTAGAATATCATCCCCTGATTTTTTTTTTCAAATTATTTAAATTTTCTAAAAATGCGTCAAGTTTTCGATGTACCTGTTGATCATGAAGCTGCAGCAATTACAGTATACTCTGGAGTGGAAGTAGTGAAAACACCCTGGAAATAGTAGTATAAGTTTTTATTTTTATTTTTCTACTTTTCCTTTTTGCTTCCAACGGGCGCACGACATCCAACCCCCCTTCACCCACGAAAACGCGGAACCGTTACACTCACGCCCCTCTTCTTGGGGGCCCAGAGGAACCAACTTTTCTGTATTTCCCGAATTACCCTCAGAGGTACCTGTTAATTCCGAGCTTCTATTAATTCCAAGGAAACCTTCCGAAAGCACAGAACCCCCAACCAAACTGCTCGAACCAACCAACCAACCCCCCTTCCCCACCAAAACAACACGCACACAATTCCGTCGGATACTTGCACATTTTAGGAGAAAAGAGAATCATGGAGAAGAAGCCTCCGACTTCGAATTCCACTTCGAGTTCGAGTTTCTCCTTCTTCTTCAAGAGGCTAAACAAGATGGGGAGCGGCGGCGGTGCATGGCGGTGGAAGTTGAAGACTTCCGCCGGGTTGCGGTGGAAGAGGCGGTTCAACTTGCACCTTTGGTTTGTTGATGGTTTCCTCTTCAAGATTGTTTCTGTTCTCGAGGGCGTTGTGTTGGTCTCCACGCTCTGTGTCTTCTTTCTCTGTTGCGGATGCCACTTCTGATTTTTCACGCTGCTGATCAATCAATATTCAAATCCCCAATTCTCATTTTTCGAGTCCGGAATCTCGGCACATGGAGATTAGTTTCCATTGTTGCGGTCCCGCTCCTTTCCACTTGGGGTATGGATGCCAGTGCTTGTTAACTGCGGGAATTCGAGTGATATGCTGCTGTTTTTTCATAAATTAGTTTAAATCCCATCTTCACTACTAATGTTGATTATTTCTACTGTAGAGTTTCGTATGTGTTTCTCTTTCTTCTTTTCCTTTTTCCTCCTCCTCTTCTTCTTCAACATGTAATACTGTATTAACTACTAATTTATCTATTAAAAGTTGTGGAAATTTTGCTATTGTAATTTTCCTATTTTTCCGATAAATTCTTCTAATATAACATTTCCAGTGTGAATCTCTTGATTATGAATTGTGGATTCGTGGACGGCACAAATGCAAATTATAAGGCGTTCAATTTGAGGAAACTATCAACACAAAAAATTGAATCTGTGCTTATCAGGTGAGAGGTTTTTCTCTGTTTTAGTATATTAACAACTGAGAACTCTACCGATTGGTTAAGAATTGAATAAAACTTGAGTTTGGAGAAACTAACTAGGTTGGGGGGCGCTCAAATTTTTTCCTATGTATTGTTATGATCATAGAAGTGATACAACACTACACTGTCTTATTCAAGTAGTGAAAATTAAGGTAGTATTAAACTATATAATTATCTTTATGTTTGTTTAACCTTTTCATGTGTGGGTTAATTTGATCTTTACCTGTTTATATTAACATATTAAAATATGATATTCGGACATAGGAGAAATAAAGGCAAAGAGAAAGGAGAGAGGTGAGTAAGAAAGAGAGATTAATATTTTGATGCGAATAGAATCCAATCAAATATTTCATGATTAATTTGTGTGCGTTGCGAGTGAAATTTGGCGTTCAACGGTCGAATGTTACTCGACTAAATTAATCGAGTGACGTAGGGTAGGGGACTGTGAAGAACAGGTTACAGGGTAATACAGTGAGCCTTATTTGTACGCAAAAATTGCAAATGACAGCTAGCTGCAACAACTTGTACCAACCGTTGCTTCTAATTCCTGTATTAGATTTAATGCCCTACTAACCAAGAACAACCAAATAATCTAGAAGACCAATACACACAAGGAATTGACTAAACCTGATGGGGAATTACCCTTATTTCAGGTCAAATTGACAAAAAGGTCCCTCTCTTAAGGGTAAAATGGACAAAATACAGCAGAACCCGCATATCAGCTAGCGGGTCGGGTCGTTGGAGCTTCGACTCGTAGCTCCAAACCGTAAACCGACACGAAACGATAAGATAGATTGCCACCGTACGATAAAAAAGTAAAGAATATCCAGATTGTGCGACACTTGGCCCTATCAACAGTGTATATTTGGGCCCTATAAATACCCAAATATAAATCATTTGAGGTAACATGCATTTATTACTTTCGACCGTACACCTTTTAATTGTATTTTTCTATTTTGACCTGAATTAACTTGAGCATCGGAGGGTCTTAGTCGGAGACGAACTCCACGACCACGACGTAAGTATTTTAATCCTCATGACCCATTAGGGATTTGGGGATATCACGTTGCTGATTTGGATTGCCTGAAAGGGGTTCCATATTTCGAGTCGAATCAAAACCCTTGACGTAAACTACTCCCCCATCTCTTAAAATTTGGTTTAATTATACGTAAATTCTTGTAATTTTAAAAATTACGTTTAGTACATTTGAGGTTTTCTTTCATTTAACAAATAAGTCCATCTGTTAGTAAAAAATTATCAAATTTGCTGACATTAATAAAAAATTGATGAAAACTGATAGTTACCATCGATTAATTTGTTACTAACTTATTGCAGGTCAAATAAATTTTTTTATTAAATCATCCTTATAATGGTGAAGATATAACTCTTCACATACGTTAATGCGTGAAACAGTGAGGGCAATTTGATCATAAAAATCAATAATAAGTCAATCAAAGGTAAATATATATTTTTTTCTAAATTTTTTTAATATCAATAAATTTGGTGAAATTTGATTAACGGATGAACTTATTTTGTTAGACGAAAATAAACTTTTGAGATACTAGATGTAATTTTTCAAACTACAAAAGAATTTCATACCTCTTCACATATGTTAATGCGTGAAACACGTGTGAGTGCAATTTGATCATAAAAATAGTTATTTTGATATGCAGTAATCAGAGATAAATATATATATTTTTTTAATTTTTTTAATATTAACAAATTTGGTGAAGTTTGATTTACGGATGAACTTCTTTTGTTAGACAAAAATAAAAAATTTTGAGATATTAAATGTAATTTTTTTAACTATAAAACAATTTCGTATAATTATAGCAAATTTATAAAAAAAAGTGTAATTATCCCTAAAAATAATTTTCACCGTGCACTGAAAGCATGGATTGGCGGCGATGTGGGGGGATAAAAGCTATATTGCCATTGCGCCATCATTTGCTCGTTGCCGTTGGCACATTCTTGAAAAATGATTTTTGGTTTTTATTTCTCAAAGTTCGGGAAATGGGCTGGACAGAGAGAATTGGGAATCCGAACCGTAAATGGGTTTAATTAGGGCAATCTCCAATCCGTGTTTAAATCTCCCACTCGAACTTCGAATGGCGGGCCTTCAGATCAATAGTTCAAATTTTGTGAGTTTCAATTGGAGGAAAAAGGTTTGAAGATTTTGACGTTTTGTTGTGTTTTATGGTGCCTAGAATCTCTTTTCGACGGGGAGGTACTCATAGCCAATCGTGGCAGATTTTCTCCTGATTTCAATACCCGAAACTTGCAGGCTCTATGAAATCAAGTTGTCGTGCCGGAGACCAAATTTTCCGGTGGTTTTTACTTCTCTTTAACACCATCTTTCGGTGGAACTTCGTTAGAAAAGCATCGCAGGTATTGGATTCTTGTTCTTTTCTTTCTCCCTTTTTTCTTTATATATCTATGTAAGTCTTTCATACGTCGCCAGGCATCGTATGTGGCTTTGTTGAATCTGTTTCAACTTATCTGCTTAATAATCGATGCTTTAAACTAAAGAAACTAACTGGACGCGTTCCTTCCAATTTTAAAGAGGCATGAATGCATTGATCTTGAGGGGACAATGGATCGTGAACTGAAGCTGTTCACTGAAATGCCTCAACGACGAAGAGTACATTTCTATCTAGTGAGTACCATATGGCATTGGTGGTAATCATCTTTCATAAGCCATTTTGGTCTGGTTGCTCGCAAAATTCTTCATGGATCTGTCTCCAACCTCAAAGCTACATTACTACAGTGTTGGTAATTTTAGACTTCAGCTTTATAGTCATTCCTCGGCCCTGCCTTTCTGCTTGTGTTGCTATTGCAGGACATATTTCTTCTGTATCAATGAATTATACTGAAGATGTCGATCTCTTTATCCTTATACAATATCTTCATGCAGATCCCACCCTGGAGAGTCAAGAATCTGGATCATTGAAAATTGCAGGTTCTTTCTTAATCATGTCGCTAATTGGCAGTTTCCTTCAATTGCATGATTAGATGTAGGTCTCTTGAAGGTCAGTCAAACACACAATTTCTTTTTCTTCTTGTCTTCCTTTCCTTTATCCTAATCTTATCATAGGCTAAGCAGTCCACAGGCTAGCAATCATAGTGCCACCATCATAAACCACCAGAACCATGTGCACCATTTACATACGCCAAACTTCATCCCGTTCCTTGTTGGCTTGCTGTGCCACCACCACCACTGCCACTAGTGATTCCATGACACTCCCTTCCCTGAGAACACCTATATGCGCTCAAGGAACAAGAGAGCAGCATGTACCCCGAAATATTGCAGAAATGATTTATCTTTTGTTGCCCAAGCCCCACCACTAGTGAACCCGAAAGATGCCTTCCCTGAGATGGCCTCTAGGCGCACATGGAATGAGAAGCACAACATCTACACTAAATAGAGCAGAAACAATTTATTTGTCGTTGCTGGAGCCCGACCACCTTGATCTTTCAAGCATATCCGCGCTCGGTCCCACCCACAAGTCTTATCTCAATTCCAATTTCCATAACCCCAAAATCCAATTTTCACTTTCAAAGCAAATGAAATCAACTCTTCTAAATCCACCCCACACATCCAATTTCATTCCAAACTCTATATTATTCATTATCCAAATCTCACTTTGACCAACACACACCTGCGGTAGAAATCTTTTGAAGGTGCAGACCACCTAATTAATTAAATCCAATGTGAATATGAGATTTTGATTTTGAGTCTAGATTGATCAACAAGTTATAGGTATGTAGTTTTATGTAATTTATCTCATTAGGTCTTCGTGCATGATATTATCTGGCTGTCACATGATCTGATATATTTAGATGATAATTTGATACCGAGAAAAAGCTCGAAGACCTGACTTATTTCCATGTGTTTGCATATTTGACCACATGAATTTAGAACTCAGACCATTAATGTAAACCCAGTGCATATTTAGTCGAGAGAATGATTTACTAATTGTTAAAGTTGCTTAAATGATTTTTCATCACGTATCATTGTTTGCCAAATGTCCATATGTTGTTGGATGTTCATTGATGGTTATGCCAAGTGGGAACGCCTCTTGGTATGACCACCGACCTGAAATTCTCAGAACGTATTTATGATTACAAAGCCCCTGAATTGATTGTTACCGGATTTTCCAAACATTTCAATGTATTATGGTAATCCAATGAGGATTTGTTGTAGCAATTGTCGCCTTCTATTCAATGCACCAAAAGGCCTTATATAATTGAGTGTTCAGAGTCTTTTTTTTTCATATCACCCAATAACCTCTCAATTGCCCTCGGTATCTCCGGCTATCTTTTCTGGTACTTCTGTCAGTCATATAAACGCCCTTAGTCACATGGCTCCTCCGGGAGCAAGGAAGAAGTCACAGGGGCGGCGAAAGATTGAAATGAAGTTGATAGCAGATGAAAATGCTAGGACCGTCACTTTTTCTAAGCGACGGGCCGGGCTTTTCAAGAAAGCGACTGAGCTTTCTATCCTGTGTGGGGCTCAAGTCGCCCTTATCATTTTTTCTCTTGGTGGCAGAGCCTACTCGTTTGGCCATCCTAATGTGGAATCTGTTGTGGGTCGTTTTTTTAACAGAAATCCGATGCCAAATCTCCAGGACTCTGTGCACATGAGGTTTCATGCGGCTATGCTGCAGCAGCTGAAAGAGCAATGTGATCAAAAGAATGAAGAAGTGGAGGCTAAAAAGAGACGAGGAAAAGAAATTGAAACTGCTTTGGAAAACTCGCCTTGCCAGATTTCAGATGAGCGCTTAAGTGTGCTCGATATCAATCAACTCAAGCAGTTAAAAGAAATGATGGAGAAGCTTAGAGAAAATGTGCGTCGCCAGGCCAATGCACCAACAGTGGACTCTGTTGAGCCACCTCCAAACCCAACTAATGTTGCTGAGCCTCCAATTCAAAAGGACGTTGATCTGGGAAATGTTGAGAGAGATGAACGTGAAGCTTCACCAATCCCACCTGATTGGTTGAAATTGTGATTTGTATTATCTATCTATGTTTCAAGAGTTCAGAGTGCTCTTTGACTATGATTTTATATGAAAGTGAAATAATAAGGGTTGCTTTTATGAGGGTCTTCAGTAGATTGTGTTTCTTCATTGCATTTTGCATCCTCAAATTTACATTTATTCCCAATTCTGCAGGTGACTCTTCGCCATTTGGTCCGTTTGCCTATGGTGGTAACTCTTTAATGCCACGCTCCATTACTACTAGAAGGGGCTTGACTAAGCCCTATAAAAGAAACATATCCTATGTTCTTAGATTTCTTTAGATATTTTTTTATTGTGTACAGTCCTCTTCTATTAGATTGCATTTGAATTCTAAGTATTTGGAATTATAGATTTTAAAATTTTAATAACAAATCTTTTGAATTTATTTTGATAATTTTAAATTTAAAGAATTTTAACAATCATTTGATTTTAATTTTTAAATTATATTTGAAATTATGAATTTTAAATTTTTTATAACAAATCTTCTGAATTTGTCTTGATAATTTTAAATTTAAGGATTTTAACCATCATCCGATTTAATTTTTAAATTATATATGAAATTACAAATTTCAAATTCAGTCATTTGAAATTATTTTTCAAATTCAAATACACCCTTAATTAAATACGAAACTATAGTATTTTAAAAATAGTGTTTTGTTAATATCTCGTATGAATTGCAGTACGAAGTGACGTCCAAAAATATTGTAAAAGATATATAGACTCGTAAATATGGTTTGGATTTATGTTAATTTTATAGGTGTAGCAGTTACTTTCGTGTTAAATTATTGAAAAGGGGAAAAGAGAAGTTGTAGTCAATTTTTTCTTAGTAGTTTGCCAATCTACTTACATTGTTTAATACTTCAAATATTAATATTATTAATTGAAATGTTGACATTTAAAACTGATAAGTCCCTGTTTTAGTGGGCTGGGCCAAGTCCAACAATAGCATTCGAAATGAACAATAAGTCTAATAATGGCCCAATATGAATAAAATGTTGTCATGGGAATTAAAATCCATCAAATCAATGCTGGCGACGGGGAACTTTTTTGATGTCTCTGGCTATCTGCTCGCTGAAATCTTGTCTGGGGCAAAACTGCTACTGTATATGAACTCGATTTGCCCTCCACTTCTCGGATTTTGTAGGTGCAGATTCGAAATGTGTGCTGTTGATGTTTGAATGGGGTACTGTCGAAGGCGATTCGTGCAAATATTCCAACGTATGATTGGTTTATTGGGATATTGGAGGTTGAAGGGAGAATGTTCGGCGTATCGCCTCAACGATAAAATGGAAAAATGTCTTGTACTTGGCTGGTTTTCCGGTGGAGAGTTATACGACGTGGGTTTTAGTCGTCTTATTTGGGGTGCTGCTTTCTTCACAAACTTTTTTTTATGGATATCTCTCTGATTCTGTTGATGCATTTCTAAATTATGGTAATTCCTAGGTCTAATGTTATCCATCAGAAAACAATTTTCACGTATATCATCAATATTCAGTAATCTGCAAACATTAAGAAATTTGGTTCAGAAATATGGGTTTGTGATAGTGTAAAATCAATTTACCCAATCTAATTATAGAAATATTCTTTTAAGAAAACCCTGACAGAAAAAGACCATCAAAGAATTCCCTTGTATTTAGTATAATGAACGGTTCTGATATAATAAAAATGAATAGCTAAATTTGAACTTATATTTGAATTGAAGATCCAGATTTAACAAAAAAATCATCGGTATAGATTTTATTTGATTAAAATGAAGGGTTCAGATTTAGTAACGTATGTTTGACATATACATAAAAATGTTTATACATATTATTATTTATTATATATTAATAAATATATTTAAATGTATGCATAATTTTTTTTTCCTTATTTAATTGTATTCTACCCGTTTGTGATATTAGTATTTGTTTCAGTTATAGTCCGTGTTGTTCCAAGGAGAAATGTCCTGCAGGTACTGCAAATCCGAGGTGTATCATCCCCCCCTTTTTTTCCCTTAACGGTTTTGAATGATTGGCTGTAATATAAACCTGTGATCTTGCAAGAATGCTCAATCCCAGAGCTGATTAAGGCCTATTCCATTGAATCCAACCCGATATATAATGTTATGCTACTAAGTCCATCCACATGCTTTAATGGGACAATATATTAGTGCATTTCAAGGCAAGCTTGAGGATGTTGATTTGGAAAATGCATAACCAATCTACTTTTACTGTTTTGAGGAAGAGCAGTAAGCCTGATGTTCTGGGATGATTATTCTTCAATTGTCATGATCCCACCTCCTGAAACTATGCAGTGACTCAAATCCGTCACTCTCAGACACTGACGGTCTCATTATGACTTCCTCGCCAAAGTCCCCTGAGTTTGCAGACCTTATTGATCCATCCTTATCCGTCTTAATGTATTGCTGCACTATGAGCACTGAAAATGAAGACTCAAATTCTGATGTCACCAAAAGGTCGCCGATCGGCCCTAGCTCCGGGCAGTCACACCAGTCGGCTAGCCCTGATGTCAGTGGTGAAACCATGCCTCTTCCTCTCCCTACCAGGTAAAGATCATGCCTGTTTTCATCCATTAATTTTATGGCTTTAATTGCTTCTTCCTCATCATTCAGCACCAATTCACAGTAGGTTATTGATTTATCCTTCATGGTTGCAGTCTTGAAATTGCCCAGGTAATCATCATCCAGCAGCTTCTCGCTTTCATGGTCAATTGGGAGACTTAAATGGTCCTTATCAATTGATTCCACAAGATCCAGTTTCTCTGCATCTGTGCTTGGGATGAATCTCACCACTGTTAGCCTGACATCTGGATTATCAGCCATCCTCCATGCATAAGCCAACGCCTCCCGATCATCTGGGCCGCCAAAGAACAAGACAGCAACGTTGGATGCATGATCATGTGATTCGGCTAACCCTCTGTCAATTAGTATTCCCACAGAGCAAGGTGCATTTGCAAGTACGCCTTCATTGACGCTCCGGATGGAGGGATTAATATCTTCCATTTCGCCGTCTAGGGTTTGCTGCTTATGGAATGGAATGATTATTAGAGCTGGCCGCCTGTCCTTGGCAAAGGTGCATATGTCCTCGTCCATGGTGGTGTAGGCGCACCGAGCGGTGACTGCCTGTGTCTGGACGCCTTCAGACCTGAGCTCGTAGTTATCGAAAGCGGCGGTGATCTGATCTGCTTGGGCCTCTATGTGGCTGGGGTTCCTGGGGCCTGCAGAATGCGAGTCATGTACCACCATCATGGTGGAGGCACGCCCCACAAGCTCAACTAGCTGGAGGGCAACGACACTTATCGGGGATTTCGTGCTGGCATTGGAAGTCCTTAGGAGGTTGATGATGGTGGGAACATTCCGTATGTTGTAGATGCATGCGAGGATCCGAAGCTCTTCGTCTGATTTGGCTTTCTGTAGTGTCCGGCGCTTGTAGGGTACAGTACTCTGCACGGGCCGGAACCAGATTGCTGCTGGCGTGACAATCATGGTCATCAGCAGAACTGCGACCATCATCATTGAGTAAGTCTCTGTGCTCAGGGCCTGTCAAGAAATTAAGTTAATGCTTTAGTCAAGAAACCTCTAAATGTGCTCTTGTCACCGAAATTCTGAATGAAACTATATATTTGTATAAATGTTTGTGTTCCTATGATCCTATCTTAATTTTTTGTTACCCCTTGTATTTGGCCAGCTTCAAGAATGACCAACACCAGGATGCCCTTGGCATTGCTCAACAATCCGACTGCCATTGCCTCATTGACTGGAAGGTCAGAGAACATGGTAAGGATAAGAGAGCTAAGTGCCTTCACGGTGCAGGTTAAAACTATAACAATCCCCACAACAAACCAAGATGAGGTGTCGGAGATGACATCAATGTTAGTTCTCAGCCCACACACCACAAAGTAGACCGGCACGAGGATTCCCATCACAAAATCGTCCAGCTTTTCCACGATTGTAGCTTCAAGCACTTCATTAGGTATCACGAGTCCAAAAATGAATGCTCCGATCATTGGATGCGTCCCACATGTATCTGTGATGACTCCACAGAGGGCCACCCCTGTGAGAATCGAGCATATATAGAACTCACTGTATCCTTGCCCCTCTGGTGTTTTCTGGATGATCCAACTGAGGACAGGCCGGATATAGAAGACACAGAGCAGAAGAAAGGCAACAGTACTGATAAGTGACCATGGACTGTTTGATGGAGAGCTCGTCACTGCAAATGCAACTGCTAAGAAAACCCAGGAGCACATATCACTAATGAGGGCGGAGGCTAATGCTGTCTTTCCAATCTCAGTGTGGAGGATTTGGTGCGTTTCAAGAACTTTTGATAGGACAGAGAAGCCAGTGACAGTAAGCGCAGCGCCCCAGAAAAGGAAACCGAACTTTTGGGATTTATCATTTGTGAAAATGAAGAACACAGCTGAGCCGAAAAGGAAAGGAATGATTGTTCCGGCAATGGCAACTTTGAGAGACTTTGATCCAGTCCGCGTAATTGCTCTTACATCCATCTTCAATCCCGCTAGGAAGGCGTAATATCCGATGAACAAATGTGCCATTGGCTCCAAAACTCTGAAAGAGTAATTTGGGAACATCATCCTTCTGTATACTTTTATTCTCCCAAATGCAGAAGGTCCCAGCAGTATCCCGCCCTGCGTGCATCCACATGCACCATGCTCAATATACATATTTCTATAACACATTAATATTAATAAATTGGTATACCATTACTTAATTTCTTTAATATTTATTTCTTATAGGATACATTTAGAAAATTTCTTTAATATTTATTTCTTATAGGATACATTTAGAATTCAATAAATTTAGGATTGGAAAAAAGACTAAAGTACTTATATACATCTTATTTTATTTACATCCAATATAAAAGAAAAAGAATAAAGACTAAAAGTGTACAAATAATAATTCACGTGGGATTGATAACTATTATATCTCTGCCTTTTTTTATTATTTTCAGCAAATAAATAATTTTCTAATTAAAAAAAAAATGATCTAATAATTTTACCTAAAAGAGCAGTCGAAAAGATATCTACAATTTCACAATTTATACTTTATTAAGTACAACAATAATTATGTTGAATTTTCATACTAAATTGATAACTTAGATGTTATTCCCACGATAAATTATTATTATATAACAAAATAGCAGTTTTTTAAATTCAAAGTTTTAAATATTTTATATGTAATACCTATTTATAATACTTAACCACATTGATGATGTTTTGCGACCAGAAATGTGAATAAAAACAATATTATTTTATCAGTATTTTTCAAAACTTAGAAACACAATTCTTTTATTTTTTATTTTTTAAATTATATCGATCTTATCAATTTAAATGGTACAGTAAATTGCAACAAATGCTATTCATCTTCAATTAGATATGTTAATCTCATAACTTACATATGAAAAAATTCTTATCCGAATTAAGTTTGGTTGAACCAAACTAATCACATAGAAATAAAAATCGTGCACTTTAGAAGTAATAAAAAAGTAAGATTATAAAATAATGAAGTAAATATATGAATGACAAATTATTCTGCAAACCAACTTGAAATTGAACAAAAATCGTGTATTTTACTAGTAAAAGAAGATCCTCAAACGCTTGCTTGCACAACACAATAATATTTCTATTCAAATTTGAAAGCCATTAAGCATTTCTAATTTAATTCCGACAAAATATTTCTTACGTCCTGATGAAGACCTTGGGAGAGGGGTTGTGGAGAAGAAAAACAAAGACAAAAATCGCAATACAAGAAATACACATCACATGCATCTCATTCCAAGACGTGAAGGACGTTAAATAAGACTCACGAGAATTTCGGCAACAAAGGGTGGCTGGTGGAAGGGTTTTAGTGCATAAACAAGAAGGTGGATGATGACCATGGAAAATGTAAGCTGGATGAGGAAGAGAGAAATGAGGGGAGTCAATGGGTCGGGTCCTTCCCAAAGGCCATTAAACCTGTAAATTGTCTCGGCATAGCAGAGAATGGTTTTGTTCAGCCTGTCTATATCCGTCGGCATTGGTTGTGCTGCCATGGCTGCCACCTCATGTGCTGCCTCGGCCTTCTCTTCTTCCTCAACCGGCCAGGGTTTGAACCACCCTGCCTGGCCTCTTGGAATGAAACTATGTATAGGGAAAATTAAAAAGATGAAGGCTAATGATAGTGAAGGATGAAAGGTGGAAATAGGGAGACAAGAAGCTTTTTCTCTCACCTCCACTTGATGGTCGACCGTGTTATGCGGGAGGTAAATGTTGTGGCTAAACATCATTACAAATGGGATAGTTCAACAACAACATTGTGTACATGCTTATCATAAAATGAAATCAGTAGCTAGTAAACAAGCAAGATTTCAGATAATTACTACAATAAAAAAGGTATAATATAATTGAATAAGCTGTAAACTTATTTCTCTTGCTCTATGAAAAAAAGCGGTATTTTATCAAGTAACGTTTGGTGCATTACTTTCTTGTGTAATAAAAGTTGCTACGAACATGGAACAGTCAGTAAACTGATCTTGCCATAAATAGCAGGTGGTGATGAGCCTATACTATACTGAATGAGCAACCAGTAATTTTTAGGAAGATTCGGAGTGTTGAAAAAAGTACAATTTCACTACAAAATATCGCAAAGTCAGAGAGAAAAGCTCTTACCTATTCACAGAGAGTGAGAGAACTCGCAATATGGCATCAAGAAGAATATCCCATACGTTACTCTGTTTGAAAGACTCAACCAAAAAGTGAACGGATTGAGAGAAGGGCAATGGAAGTTTGTGAAACTCAAGAAACCATATCAAGAAGAGGAGGTCCTATATTTCAAAAAATTCTGAAATTTTCAAAAATATTATCTGACCGGATCTTGCCTTAAAGTTCCATATATGACTGCTGGCGATTCATCATTCCATTGTCCTAAATTTTCATGTCTGGAATTTGCTGGTGCTGTAAGGGGTAAGTGCCTTTCTGTATAGTTTCTGGATGGTAGCAGACAGAGACAAACATTTGTCCAGTCTTTATTGTCCTGCTATTTCAGGTTCAAAATATCCTGGTGATTTATTTACATACCTTTTTTGGAGAATGAAGTATTCTGGTGTTACTCGGATAATATTCTCATATTTCGTCACATACTGCCAGCTTCTTTCACACAGAGAGCTGATAGAATCATGAGGAGAGATGCAGCCTTAGAACTGAGATGTAAGATTCTGAACATTTGTCCTTAAATATCCAGAGTAAAACTACTAAAAAACGAATCACCTAGTTTCTGAGATCTTGCTTGAGCCAATGTACAAGAAATGATACAGTGATACAGATACAGAAAATTACAAAATATATCCACCATTGCAATTCTATCCATCAAACTCTGAGTCATCATCAAAGTCGGAATCAGCCTCATCAAACTCCCCACTTTCCTGCAAATTGTTTCTCTTGTGAGAAAATTCACTTTGTCCCCCTATGAGGAGTTTCTGTATCTGGAGTCACATATAATACATGATAAAGGCATATAATAAACTGCAAAGAAGTTTTACCTTTCTTTTGATGAAGTCGGCCATAGCTACATCAAACTCAGCTCGTTTCTGCGTAGCAACATCATAGTAATGCACCTTTTCCTAAGATCAGCAACCAAAAATAAAAGAAAAGAAAAAGAATGGAAATCAGAATACAAGGACTCAACCCATTGCTGACTTCACCTATCTGAACCTCAGAGAACATGCTATTTCCCCAGAGACCATAAATCACATGATTAGTATTTGCTTCTTTAGATACTTGTATTTCGCGCCCAGGCCAAGAGATGATTGAAACAAGTGGGAGGGAGGGGTGGGGTTCCTTTTTCCATTTTTATGTTTCTATAGAGGAGAGAGATATTAAAACTTTTTCAAGAGATGTCCTCAGAAAATACTAAATACCAATCACAAATTACCATTTGTTAGAATCACAATACTATCATTTATAAAGTATTGGCTGCTACTTTTGCTTCATCAATATTTCAAGATAGCAATGATAGTGAAGGGAGTGCAGATCTCATTAAGCTTTAGCAATATTTTGATGAAACATAAGCAGCTAACTGGAAACATCAGCTTGCAGACCTCATAAGTCATTGTTTTCCACTTCTCACCACATGCCTTGCCAATCTGCACCCAACAGAGTAATGCAAAATCAAAGGATAGTCATCAGTAGTCAATTGTAATAAAAAAGGAATGGAACTGGAGAATATCAGATCTGCCTACTACATACATCACGCATTGACTTGACATCTGGATTCTGCTCTTGGTATTCCTTACGAAAGTCCTCCCTGAAACATTGAATCCACAATCAAGTTAGCAAGTATCACCAAATTTCTTCAAATATGACGGAGAGGTATTAAGTTATGACAGAAATTTTGAGTAGTTAGTTCTACAGGATTTCAGAAATAAAAATTGCAAGACGAACAATAACACGTTGCAAAATGCATTATGACAATAGAAAATTTAGCTCCCTAATGTAGCTTCTTCTCTGTCTCATCCATATTCACAATTAAGCTCGACATGAACACAATACTGAAGATCATAAGGAAAACTAGAAACTTTATGGAACTGGGGACTTTTCTCAGAGAAATTCCCAGGACATGCTCATGATTATCAGGAAACGCGGAGAACCATAATCGTTTTTCAATTGGTAGGTCAATGAGATTATGAAACACGGAGTAGGAAATTTCTAGTTTCCAGCAATTTAACTTTCCAGATACTTTCACATGAACTAACAATGCTGAATCCAACAAAATGTAGGCGCATATGTATAAGTAAAGCCAAGGGCATACAAGAAGTAGAAAAAAGCCGTCGGGGGTTTCTTAGGCTTCATGGCATCAATTTTCGCCACCCTTCTCTTCGACGTCGTCGTTTTGGCCTTCCTTCCAGTCTTCTTCGTTTTCTCAGACTTCACTGTCGGAGCCAATTTCCTGCAAAAGAAAAACAACAGAGTAAACTTGTCTGTTTCAAAATTGAGGCAGTACTGATCAATTCCGAAAAATGCAAAAGTGAAATGAGGGCACAGTTATTTATTGCTTCTCTTCAATTTGTACCCGTCAGTTTTGGAAGAAGCAGAAGCCGAGGACGACGTTCTAGACATCTTAGTTCTTGTCGTAACCATTTTCAGACGTCAGCGGACGGCGCCGCTGTATGGCGGCGGAGGGACTAGCAGCGACGGGTTCTAGTCCGAGCGCCGATCGGCGAAATGGAAAA
This sequence comes from Sesamum indicum, assembly GCF_026168435.1. Taxonomy (NCBI): domain Eukaryota; kingdom Viridiplantae; phylum Streptophyta; class Magnoliopsida; order Lamiales; family Pedaliaceae; genus Sesamum; species Sesamum indicum. The sequence continues at coordinate 17,747,934 of NC_142668.1, forward strand.
GGGCCGTTTCTGAGTATCTTTCTTTTTTGTAATTATTCCCTCAAGGCGAATCCTGAATAATGGAAAAGTGATTCACTCTCATAAGCAGAATCGCGTTCTTAACGGGGAATAATTTGGTAGCCTATTTAAACAAAAATCGTGTTTTCAGTCAATAGTCATCTAATTTGGTGCTTATTTAATTCCAAAATTGTTGTACTCTTGTCTTGTCTTCTTTCTAAAATTGATCTGTGCCTTCTTTTTTGGAACCCCAATCCAAGCATGTCAATTCTGATTTTAGTATGAAGTATCTTTTTCTCTTTTTCTTTTGGGGGGGTGGGGGGGTACCATCAGCTTGGACAAAGTTAATAGATCTAGTGGGCAAGCGCAGGCAAGAAGAAAGCAGAGGTCGTTTCTAGCAAGAAAATCTGCTTCTGCTGGCCTACATATATAATAATGTATTATTTAATATGAAAGACGTCAAAAAGCAAAAATTGGATCAATGATGAAGTCGGAAAATGGAAATCGAGACCCAAAGGCCAGTCTACTGGAGCAAGAATGAAGCAAAAAGACTGATGCTTTTTTCACACCAAAACCAGCCGCAGGAGTGTTACATAAATTCCAAGGAGTGACAATTGTCCTCAAACTAAAAGCTACACTCAACATTATCACACTAAAGAACAAATGCGCCTTGCTCGGAATGCTAAACGAACAAAATAGTACAATGCTGGCCGATAAGCAAGATTTCTCTCGTTCAAGTAACAGATTTGAAATAGGGTCAGGGCTTGAAAGCAGAAAACGCAACAACGGAGTTGTGTCCACCAAATCCAAATGAATTTGAAATAGCTGCATATGATAATCAACACAAGTAAATTATGATCAGTCATGGGAACTGCATATGAAATCTCCCGTAACCTTCTGTTCATGATAATCCACAAAGAAGATATGCATTAAAGTTGGAAAAAAAGCAACTTACCAACATTAACCTCGTGCTGCTGCTTCTTGTTTGCTACGGTGTCAAACTCAACAGAAGGTTCTGGATTCTGCAGTAGTAAGTAGAACGAGTCATTAATAATCGTTATGAACGTTGGACTTATCAGTAAACATTCTAAAACCAGAATGGTCAGCTGTGAATGTGCTAGCTATTCAGGCAAGCATAAAACAGAATTTGTAGAGTACCACATTGGTATTGTCCATACAAATCGAAGCCCATATATTTAATTTGAACTTACAAATTGATTTATTGTAGGGTGAAGCCAGCCTGTTGTAATGGCTTTCACTGTTGCAATAGCTTCCAGACCACCAGCAGCCCCAAGGCAGTGCCCAATCATTGACTGGAACAACATGAAAAGTGAGAGTGTGTAATTTAAAAATTACATGTATTCAGCATACATGCATGCTCTCACACACAGACAAGCATAGAGCTTCAGTTAGGGGCTTTACCTTAGTTGCGTTGATTTTTATCCCTGAAGTGTTCTTGAATACCTTCTTAATAGCATTTACCTCTGCTAAGTCCCCCACTACAGTAGAAGTTGCATGGGCATTAATGTAGTTAACCTGGAAGTAATGTGGAATTAAATCTGGTTAATAATTCTCTTGCAAATCACCCCCAATTAAACTCTTCAAAATAACTCAACAGTCAAATTTACTGGAAATTTTATTTCTTGAGGGGGGGGAGGGGGGGGAGAGAGAAAGTGATGGGCGACAGCAATTTCAACATGGACAAATGCCATGTTGACCGGGATATGCTATGCTGATGATGGTAAACGGCATATCATAAAATGTAAAGACATTTTTTTGTTGAAGCATATTGGATATGTTTTTGTTGGTGAGTGTAAACAAATTACATATGCTGATCTAAGAAGCACACCTCCTCTGGTGAAACACCAGCATCTTCAAGGGCGCTCTGGATGCATGAAGAGACACCAAGTCCATCAGCTCTCGGGTCAGTCATGTGATACGCATCACAATTTACTGCACCTCCCAAATACTCTGCGATTATTGGTGCATCTCGTTTCATTGCATGTTCTAAACTTTCCATAACCTGTCAAGAAAGTCAAATAAGTATGTACAGAACTTCAACTTTTATTTAGATCTAAATCGCTGTTTACTATCAACCAAAAACTTCCGAATGAAGAGGGATATTAGCCATTGATTCACCTATAGGTTGTCATAAACTTAGATATTGCTAGGAATCTATTCTAAATAAACAGTAACAAAACTAGAAAAGAGACAATCAGATCTTTTAGAAGTTCTTACTAAAATTCATAACTGACTCTATCTTGTTTCTCTCTCTTTACTTTTATGTTCTAATTTGGGATAGGGGACGGATGTGCAATTCATCCACTTCAATTTTTCTTATCAAAGGAGGAAACAGGGTAATCCTCTCTGTCCTGTTTCATTCCACTAATCTCTTCAACTAACAGGTCGATTGAATATATTAAGAGAGAATATGCAGTTTGCATGCTTCAGCCACAGATATAATACTCAATATCTCATTCTGAATACTCCAACAAAATGTAATTACTTCATCACGCAATAAGAAAAAAATACTATCAGACAATCCTTTGATTCATAGGCCCAAGCTTTTAAAAGTTATAGAAAAATAACAAGGACAGTGTACTTACCAATACTCCAGCACCTTCACCCATAACAAAGCCATCTCGATCTTTGTCCCAAGGTCTCGAAGCAGTTTTTGGATCATCATTTCTTTGAGACAAAGCTCTGCATGCAACAAATCCTCCCAAGCCAATTGGAATAATGGCAGCTTCAGTTCCACCAGCAATCATTAAATCAGCTTCACCCCGACGAATGTGATTTGCAGCCGCATAGAAGCAATAGTTTGAGGTAGCACAAGCAGTTGAAATTGAATAATTTGGCCCCATCAAGCCAAGATCAATTGCAAGCAAGGCAGATCCCATGTTTGTTATTGCATAAGGTATGAAAAATGGAGTTATTTTCCTGTAACCTTTCTCGATTAGAGCCTGAACACCATCGGAAAATACAGTAAGACCACCCATGCCGGTCCCAACCAGAACACCAGCTCGAATTTTGTCAATCTGCAATTACAAACAATGAAAATAATTCAGAGGGTTGTGCCTGCAAATACAGGAAAGATAAAAGGAAGAAGTGAATAAAAGGGGCTAAGAACTTAGACACAACTCAACTGGATGGAACCAACAGAACATATTGCAGTGAGACGCGAAACTAGTATCATCTAAGTGTAAAAGATATCGGAATGAGATAATATATCAATGCATCAATTTAGTACCAGTGTCGCAGTAAGTTCAACCAGTAAAACATGCGCCTTCAGTGATTATGAAGCATTTAACTGATAGAGAATTAGCTGCAGTTAAGAACTGCTAAAAATTCCAATACTTAACATCAGAACTTAAGCCCAAAACTATATCGAGTTTGAGTTAAGACATAAGTTGGGATAGATAGAAACAGTCGTTTACAAATATAAGAGAACAAGAAGAAACCCGAAGGCAGTGTTAACTAAGAATAGTTGGAGTGTTTTTTATGGGAGAAAAATCTTCAGATTCAGCATTTACCCCAACTTCAATAAAACCAATCAATGTCCAAAAGCAAACTGGAAAAGGTAGTAATTCCTAGTATGTTTGGATAATAAAAAAACATCCCTTTCTAAATCTGTTGCTTTTAGTCAATCAACAAAGGTTACTCATGGAACAGATCAACAATGACCGCCAATTGGGAAGCATAATTTAAGAAGAAAGAAAGCCAAACAAACAGTCTCTAAACTCCAATTCAACTGAATGAGCTCCAAAAACAATCGATACCTTCCCAAGTCTATCGCCCCCGAGATCCGCGTCCTCAAGCGCCTTTTTCCCTGCAACAATGCAGTATCTTAAACAATCATCCAGTCTCCTATCATTCTTTCCATCAATGTACCCCTCGGATTTGAACCCTCGAATCTGCCCCCCGAAGCGCGTGGGGAATTTCGACGCATCGAACCGGTCTATAGGAGTGATGCCGCTCTCACCAGCGAGCAGCTTCTCGTAGTACGCGTCCACATCGTTCCCGAACACAGAGACGAGGCCCATCCCAGTAATTACAACGCGCTTCTTGGGGTCCGTCTCCCGCTTGGGGGACGAAACCGTTGAGGCGGATGCGGAGATTGTGAAGGGGAGCCTTTTAACCGGGGGTTTGGCGTTGTTACTGGGTAAGGAGGTAGGGTATTGCGGCTTGCGGAGGGGATCAAGGGGAGAGGGGCGGAGGGCGGCGGATTGGAGGGCTTGCATGGTGGCGAATTGGTGGAGGTGGGAAGTCGGAGTTCTCGATGAAACAATGTGGCGATGCTGTGGCGAGAAAGTGTGTGGGAGCGATAGCGAAGTTGTTAGAATTTTGGTTCGTGTATTGTATGTATGTATGCTTTGGGCAACCATATTTTTCAACTTTTTTTCTTTTTTTTTTTCCCTCAGAAAATCTACAGCAAAATATTTTTAATTTAATTCTTAAAAAAATACTTTCACGAAATAATTCTTAAATATTGCAGTAAAGGTCCAAACATAATTGTAAACTAGCGTGGGTTGGCACATTTAAACGAGTGTGTATAATTAAATAAGATTTAAAAAAAAATAAATTATATTATTAAAATATATTTTAATTGAAGAAATTAAAAGTATTAAAATAATAAAAAAATTATTAAACTTATTGAAAATTGAAAAGAGTTGCAATTTGGGAGTTTATAAGAATGGTTTCAGATGTAGAAAAATGGGAGTGTAGAAAATTAATAAATAAATTAAATAATTAAAATTTTAAAATATATACAGTATAATAAAAAAAATGAGGCATCAAAGTGGTGTTCTCACTTAATAATAAGTTACAAATTACCAAGTAATAAAATGTGTGGGAAACTATTTAAAATAGCTTATAAAATTTGGGATGATTGTACTGTCGTATCATGAGATTTTGTGTAATTACACTTCGATATAGTTTATAAAAGTACATTTAGTACTCCTGAAATATATTTCTGTCTAAAAAAACATAGACTTCTTCGTTAAATAAAATTTACTGAATTGTTGATATTAACAAAAAGTTGAAGAAAAGGTCTATACTTATCCCCAATTAAATTATTACTAACTTATTAATAATAAATAATTTTTTTATTAAAGTATCTTAATACATCTTCAGGCATTGATAGAAGTACGAATGTTTTAGGGGTTACAAGGGTATTTTAGTTGTGTTACGTATATCCACTAGTGAGTCCTAAGGAATAAAAAACCTAATCAACTATCACGTAGAATTGTGAATTACAAAGAACCTCAATATTACAACAACAAATATAAACAGATATAATAATACAATAAAAGGAAAAACAAGAACAATAAAGAATGATTGGCTCAGAAACCAAATCCTGTAGAGGGTAGCCCACAACCACCAAGCCTGACGACCACTCACGGTTGCTAACACCCAAATGAGTCACCAAAACTAGTCACACAGACTCACTCAGGACCACTCAGAAGTTTACACTCAGAAAACTAAACTCACGAAGAACATTTTAGCAAGATAATAAAAGGGGGAAGACGATTTCTATTCTTCTTTCGGCTAGAAAAATTAGCGGCTTAAATAAGGAGGAAGACATTGATGTTAGAGAGAGAGAGACGGCGGGGCAAGAAAATCGAGAAGAGATCGAGAGAAAGCGAAAGAGACGAGGAGACGGGGAAAAATTAGAATTAGAAATTTCACCTCCCAAATAAGAGAATAAACATATATAGGAGGAGCCTGATTGGAGTAATGGGCTGGGTAGGTTAAGTGAGGCTGAGATAAAGGAATGGACTAAGGCGGTGAATTCGGACTGAGCCATCCAATAAATAATTTAGGGAGTTGTGTGTTAAGCCTACCAAATAAGTCATGAGCGACAATTTTATAACAAGATGTTGCGTTCCCAATTCAATTTTGATGATTCCTCAAAAATCTTAATACTCTGAAAAGGTATTCCTTCATTAATTCTTTCAAATATATATAATTCCTCTTGATTTTACAATGTTGTTGGTGTACTTCTGCGACGTGGACGCTGGACTTCCTTCTGAGTATACTTGTTTGTGGCGGGTATAATTTTCAGAGCCAAATATTATTATTATTGTTATTAAAAACAAAAATAGACCAATGGCAATGGCTGCAGCTACCGCTGCTACTCTCATCCTCAGAACTAGAAATTCTCTCTTCCATTCTTTCTCTTTCACCACAAAACCCCACTCTTTTTACCTCAAAGCTTCAACTGTGAGTCTCCTCATTTTCTTTTTTATTCTTACAGAATTTTCTGGGTTTGGGACCGTTTTCTTGTTCGTGGCAGTCATGACTCTTTGTCTTTGGGGCCTTATTTCGTAGTATTTGATTGAATGCAGATGGAGGGGAGTGAGATTACAGAGGAAGAGAGCAAAGGTGCTGATGAGAAGAAGAAAATCTTTGTTGCCGGAGCCACCGGGAGCACCGGGAAGAGGATTGTGGAGCAGCTTTTGGCTAAGGGATTTGCTGTTAAGGCCGGTGTCAGAGATTTGGATAAGGCCAAATCCATCTTCCCTGGAAGCAACCCTGATCTTGAAATTGTGAGTATTACAGTTTTCTAGTGCTAAAATCATGTAAACTGTTTTTTGTCCAGTTGGGCTTCCGTTGGTTCTACAGTTGTATGGTTCTTGAGTATAACTCTTTTGTTGAAAAGGCTTATGAATGTGTAAATACTGTGATATGTTTTGTCTAAACTTAAATTCCACCAAGCAGTATGCAGTTTGCTGAATGAGAGGTTAGGATTCATTAGAGCTGAGACAGTGGGAAGGATTATTATGTTAGTGCCAAAGCAATTGGGAAAGAGTTATGTTCTTGGAAAACTGCAATAGGGCTAGATTTGATAATCTTATGCAATTCTGAAATTTTTAAATGCCGAACATGTAAAGCTAATTTGACATGAATAACATCCTTCTAGCACAGCACGGTATGCTCTTCCCATCAACGACGTAAAGAATAAAGGCCTTATGTCATGGCTCGATCCTCAGTTGCGTTGATTGCAAGAAACTTCTTGTATGGGAATAAGATGTATTAGAATATTTTTCACAGGTGAAACCATTTAAAGAACTATTGAAGATATCATTTTTCACTGACTAGTTGGCAGTCAGAACTCATATACTTGAACTTAACTTTCTGTCTGCGTGTCACTTTAAGAAATGTTTAATGATTTTAAGTTTAGCAAAGCTTGCAATGTTAGGCTCAAAATTAACTTCTAAATTTTTTATTGAAAGTTCATACCTTGCCATTAGTGAACGTAGTATGACCAAACCTTTAACCAACCTCATGGTTCTAGTTAATTATTTGCACTTCTGTTTTCAGGTGAAAGCAGATGTGACAGAGGGTCCAACAAAATTAGCTGAAGCTATCAGCAATGATTCTGAGGCAGTAATATGTGCTACAGGTTTTAGACCTTCGTGGGATCTATTAGCTCCATGGAAGGTTGGCGAGTTATAGTGAATTATATTTCAGTAATGATTCCAGTCATGCTCGATGATTATGTGCTGTGCTTTTCATCGAATGTGCCGTCTTCCTTGACTTGTTTGATCATCTTATACAGGTTGATAATTTTGGCACCGTGAATCTGGTTGAAGCTTGCCGGAAACAAAATGTTAATAGATTTTTACTTATAAGTTCTATTTTAGTCAATGGGGCTGCCATGGGGCAATTGTTTAATCCTGCCTACATTTTCCTCAACGTCTTTGGACTCACCTTGGTTGCAAAACTCCAAGCGGAACAGTATATTCGAAAATCTGGTATCAACTACACAATTATAAGGCCTGGGGGATTACGGAACGATCCACCCAAGGGAAACATAGTCATGGAGCCAGAGGTAATGATGTTCAGATCACATCATTGGATTTCACTTAACAAGTGCATTGCATGTTTACTCACTCCTCTTGAACTCTATCGACACAGGATACTCTTTATGAAGGTTCTATATCAAGGGATCAGGTCGCAGAAGTCGCAGTTGAGGCCTTGCTCCATTCAGAATCTTGGTACAAAGTAGTGGAGATTGTTGCGAGAACAGAGGCTCCCAAACGTTCATTTGAAGAGCTCTTTGGTTCTATCAAACAACGTTGATCTGGTTGGACTGTTTGTATTTATCTTGTCATATACTAATACCAGGTGTGAACAATTCAGTACGAGAGAGAATGATTCTTCCCAGTGATCTTAGAACAGCTTTAATTTTCAAAACGTCCAGTTTGGGTTGGTAATAACGAGATTTCTAGTATCTGGTTTTGTCTAGAAAATGCCCCTGTTCTACCTTAACATTTTATCTATGTTTGAATCTAGAGCAAACTGCTCGGCTAACCCAACCCAAAAATAAAAAATTCTTCAATGTTTGGGTCATTCAAATTCTTCAGGTCATACCTTGTAATCTACTGACACGAATTTATTGTGGGTTTTTGCTGTAAGATTGATTAAATTGATGTGAACAATTTGTAATCTTTTTGCTGGGCAGACGGGGAAAAAATTGGGTTAGAGATCCACCGAAGTGGGTAGCCTTAACCGGATGTGTTTGGTAACAGGTGAAGCCCGAAGGCTGTTCCCGTCCCTGTCGGGGGAGATGCCAACCATCTCTCCTTTCTACGAACACAATTACATAAGTTTCAAACTGAAAATAAAAAGATGAAACACCTTCTTTATTTCACCGATGTGGGAGCGACAACGTAATTTCTAATTTCTATCACGAAGGCTTTTAGTTTTAACTGAGAAATGGAGACCGGATGCAATTAGAACAGTATTAGCGAAATCTTGGCCAACAGAGAGATTCCACCATTCGTAGCATCACAGAAGAAACCGTACAGAGACGAGAATCTGAGAACGGCAAAACAAAAACAAGAATAAGTTTGGAAAATAACTTGTCCGTCCTCGGACTTGCCGAAGATTTATCCTATAACTAAAACAACCAACAACACCCACAGGTCCTATAAATAACTCCCACAATCACAGTCTTCTAACAATCCAATCTCAACAGGAAAAACCTTAGCTCAGTGCTCTCTCAATCAGCCCGTAAAGAAATCAAAACTCAATCATGGGTGTACTCACTTTCACTGAGGAGCACACATCTGCAGTTTCTCCATCAAGAATCTTCAAAGCTTCAATCCTGGACGCCAACAACTTGATCCCAAAGCTTCTTCCACAGGTCATCAAGAGCATGGAATTCATTCAAGGCACTGGCAGTCCTGGGAGCATCAAACAGATCTGTTTTGCTGAAGGTACTTAATTAAGCTCCAAACCTCTCTATGCCAATATACAAAAGATTGAAATCAACTGATGACTGCATCTGTCGTCATGTTGTGCAGGTAGCACTCTGAGTAGTTTGAAGTATCGGATTGATGAGCTGAATGAAGAGACATATACGTATAATTACACAGTAATTGAAGGCGATGCGTTGACAGACAAACTTGAGAAGATCACTCATGAGGTGAAGTTGGAGGCAGCGCCCGGTGGTGGCACATTCTCTAAGGTGACGAGCACGTATTACACGAAAGGCGATTTTGCTCTGAAAGAGGAAGATGTTAAAGCAGGGAAGGAGAGGGTGCTTGGGGTATACAAGGTTGTTGAGGCTTACCTCCTCAACAACCCCGATGCCTATGCTTAAAGATTGTAGTGCACTTCTTCTCTTTAAGTTATGAATAAGGATCTTTAGCTGTTTGGTCCCCATTGAAATACATTTGCAGACCATCAGGCATTGGATCTAGTATGTGCTTTGTACTGAGTCAGTTCTGTTCTTTACAATGGAAATAAAAGATGTATGTTATATTGTATCCAACCCTGTCATTTTTTATTATTATCAGTACAGTCGTCATGTTTTAACCTTTAGGAAGGAATAATAACAGCATATATTTACTTTGATCTAGAAATTTTAAAACTAGGAATTGTAGGGCTTTACCCTGGATTAGAGGGAGCCCTTCCAGAAATTCTCGAGAGCCAGGGTCGAGCCCAGGCCCAAGAGGGGGTTTGGAAATAGTTTTCAACCAGCAATAGACGCGCCTCGGTTAGAACCTCACTAGCTGCGTCATTGCCCCAAGCGCAAAGATGAATCAAAAGGTCTGGGGAGCTGCTAGTTTTATGCAACTCACTCTTTCACTTGCTTATATATACAACCGATGTGGGATTGGTAGACCAGCCTTATATACCTCTTCAAAAATACGCTTGACTTGAATTCAGAATAAGAATTTTGAATGTGTGAAGAAATATTAGCAAAATAGTGATAAATGAAGGAGTGTATTAGAATTGATAAATTTAAATTTGATGAAAGAATTTAGAGAATAATTTGGTAAAATATAATTTAAAATTAAAATAAAAAACTTTAAAATCTTTTAAATTGTGAATCTAAAAACATTCAAAAAATTTATTATTAAAAATTTAAAATCTATTTTTAAAATCATTGAATCCCAAATCCAGCTAGCTATTTATTATAAAAATACTCTTTCGCTTCAAACCCTCAGGCTGATTACATAGCACTTGTACTTGCAACATAATTATAGCCGGTGATGGGGGAAGCTAATTTCAGGCGAAGAGCGCCGCCGCAGGAAGGGCTGAGAGAGGTAGAAGTGCTAATCTACTCCGCCCAAGATTTGAAGAACGTCAAGCACATCACCAAGATGAGGACGTACGCTGAAATATACGTGGAGAAGAACGTCCACGTGGCGAGAACCCGGGTGGACGAGCACGGCGGGGCCAGCCCCACCTGGAACGAGGTCGTGAAGGTCAAATTCCGCAAGTGCCTGCCGGAAAGAGACGTCATGGCGGCGCTGAACGTGGACATATACGCTCACTCTCACGTGGGATTGGAGAAGCCGGTCGGCAGCGCCAGGGTGTTGCTGGGCGACGTGTTAAAGGGCGGCGACGCGGCGGAGCCGCTGGATAATCCGATTCAGTGCTTGACAGTGCAGGTTTGGAGGGAATCTGGTAGGCCCCAGGGGTGGCTGAACCTGTGGGTTCCACCAACGGGGAGGTTCTTGATCCGGCGGGAGTCGTTGTCATTTAGCGTGAGGGAGAGAGAGAAGGTGGAGGAGGAGGCGGCGGCGGCGGAGGAAATAGTGTAGAGTGAAGAGTGGAAGTGCTACATGCATGGATGCCATCTGTCATTGCTTTTCTGTTTTCATAAATGCAGATAAACTTCAATTTAAAGTGGTTTGCTGTAAATAAAATGAATTTGTAGCTTATCTCCTCCAATCTGTTTCATTTCTTTTCTTGTATTATTATTACTTTCAGTCTAAGTTTATGTGATGTCCATCTGAGGCCGTCCCGGTTCAGGTACAGAGAAAATGCAAAGATATTTCATATTTCCTAATTTGCTTTTGACTAAAACTATGAGGAAGCAAAAAATTACAGTTACTCGATAACTAACGTATACGCTCGCTTTTACTTTCTTCATCTTTGTTCCAATGGCATATTTGTTAATCTATTGCATATAATTTATTCTCACTACTAAAAGAATCGTGAAAATCGATACGCAGATGACTCCATGGCCCAATGGATAAGGCGCTGGTCTACGGAACCAGAGATTCTGGGTTCGATCCCCAGTGGAGTCGACGGTCATATTTTATACAAATTTTTAGTTTTTTAATACACAGTTGACGAGGTAGACCGGTATTAAATTGGCCTCTTTTCTTTTGGTAAAAATATGTTCAAAGTGAAAGGGACTCGGCAAAAATGAAAAGAAAACGCAGCTCTACACTTCATCTTTTGGCTTTGCATCAATTTGTCAAATTTCGAAGACATTCTCCCCAAACTAAAATGTACACATTTCTCGGCAGTCCGAACTCTTTCCTCGGGCTGACTGACCCATTTCTGTCTTCAGGGCATGTTGTACTCAACATCCGAGCCTGACAATTTCTCCCCGCCACCATGCATTGCAAACATCTCAGATTAATAGGTGCGGTAATATATATCTGATTTTGCTTGAGTTGAAATTCACCGAAGCTCCTTCACGTCATCCAGCACCTGGAAAGCCAAAATAACATGCCACAGCCAATCAGTCCAAGGTTGCCAAAAAGAATTCAAAACCATCTAATCATGAATTTCTTTATAGCCAGAGGAAAGGGATGCAAAAAAGTGATTTAACACAAGGACAAATGGTTATCATATAAAGCAGAGATGAATGAATTTTTAACTAAAGTACAGCTATCATCAAGCCATATGTTCATCGGAGATGTCGAGATGCTGAATCAATCAATTTAAAACCCTACTAACTAATATTGGGAGCAAATAGCAGAATAACCACCTCCATACTCAGGTTTGCTCTGCTTTAGATGCTTTCAACTTCTCAAGTTGCTTTCGGAGGTAGGCCTGCTTTAATTTCTCTCTTCTAGCAGCAGCCTGCTCTTGCCTGCGCATTTTCAGCTCAGAAACTTTTTCCCTTGCCTGATTTGCTTCTTCATGAACCTCCCTGGGAAAGGAAGCAAGAATATAATAAGAATTAATTTTACAAGATATCAGAGCAACTGAAATCTCACATGAAAGCAGAAATATACCTACCTTAGAGTTGCACAATACTAAATAGGCAAGAAGACCGCATCGAATGGAAACAGATAAAATGTCCCACATATATCTATTGTATGAAATGTTCATCAGTTTTTATGGTGTATTTTTTCCATATAAAATACTGATGGAGGGACTCAATGAGTAAAAAGCAATGAACACAAAAAATTACATAATGCAACTTATCATTGTCTATTTCCTCAATGAAGGAAATTCCTTCAACAAAACACACAGGACAGAGAAAGCTACTGCACATTTACATGGTCAAGGGCGTAAAGTCAGCTGCCAAAAACAGCCCCAAGAATGTACGGAAAACCACTGTTCAATATGGAATAGCATGCACTCATCATCTTAAGGCCCTAGCTAAGAGAGACTAGTTGGTGAACAAACAAAGAGACACTCCAAAGACAATAGAAAAAACTGCAGTTAAGGGAGAAGGCTTTTCATGCATGTTAATAGTATGAAATCAGATGGTGTGTTTATGGAAGACATGAAATTAATCCTTTATATACTTAGTTCAGATAACACAAAGAAAGGAAGTTGGAAAATTCACGAGACAAACAGCACATAGAATGTGAGAGAGCACCAAAGAACTTACATAACAAAATGCTTATGCTGGCCCCTGTCTACTGTAGCAGACGTTCGCCCAAGTCCTGCTGCTTTTGTATTGTTCAGCAGTAAATCATCATCATCAACATCATCTGTACCTTGGGCTTGTGTTGTAGAAGTATCGGTCCGTTGAGGTATCTGGGACTGATCCTGCTCAAGACCCTTCCTAAAGAAATCAACACAGTACTTCTCTTCATCTTCTTCATCGGAAAGTTCTCCCTTCACCAGTTTATCATATAATTCTGCTTTTCTCTCCAATGCGGCATAGCTTGCTGATCCATCCTTGACAGCTTTTAGCTCAAGTTTGTCCCTGAAAATGGACGAAATAGGTCTTTGTGCAAATGGTGGATATGAGAACATTAAACAGGTTTTTAGTATTTCAAATCCACTTTGTTTCACACCCAAGACCCTAACTGCCTCGAGAAGCAAGTTTATAGCGTCAGCACTACTTTAGGATATCTTAGCAACGATTTAAAAGATTGATTTTTCCCTCAAAGAAAAAGTGAAATGTGAATCTGCTGTGGTAGACATGCGGAATCAAAAGTCTGGAACATATATCACACTCACGCTAATAACAGCGTCAACCAAGAGATATTCATCAGAATCAAAACAACACTCTCAGGAGCATAGAGGTAGTATAATCACGTCATCGCATTATTGTAAGTTCTCGTAGATTAGAAATCCCTAATAAATGAAACCCTAGAACCCTAATCATACACATCTCTGTGTCCTAGAATCACACATAAGGTCATAAAACACATTATAATGAATAGAATACGCATACCAATAGTAAATTCCAAACAATAACAAATAAAATAAACGCAGAATTTCATAATAAAATTGAAGTACTTGGCGGCACGGGCCTCGACACCGGAGTTCTTAGCGGAGAAAGAATCGTGTGCGGAGATGATCTTCTTGGCTCGGTGGACCTCTAGGTGTTGAGCGTAGTGATGGTCGGCGGAGTGTATGTTCTCTTTCGGCTGGCGCTTGGACTCCTCCTGTGACTTGTAGAGTTGGGCCTTGAGTTCCAGAATCGAGGAAGCCCCAACTCCTTCGATGGCGCGATGCTTGCGGGGCATGATTGTTGATTCCGTCAGCCATCCTAAAGAATCCACAACCCTCTTCTTCGACGACTTCGATTCTTCTTCGCCCATCCCGTCCCCCTCTCTCTCTCTCTCTCTCTCTCTGTCTCTCCCTCTCCGTGTCCGTGTAATTGTGGGCTGTGTTTTGGAAATATGAGGTTTTTGAGGGCCGGAATGTAAGTGCATGTTCGAACCTTGTGGAATCTTTAACATTTTCTAACAAAACTTTCATAAAAAACTCAAGGTGACAAAAATTCTATTTAAAGTTAATAAAATTGAATAGAATATTAATTTTTTGGTATAATAATAAGCAAACTAGACAACTTCGAGAAATCGTCTGTTATTGTTATTTCATGAAGTAATAAAAACTGTAGTGAATTTATAAATATCAATCTCTCACACACGCATATTGGTTCACCTTTCTTGTCTTCCCATTACCATTGCCAACACGACATAGAAACGTTGGGTTTATTGGAAGTTGCAACTCCCATTCCTTTTGCTCAAAGTGCCACTTTGTGGACACAGACATGTCAGTATGGAAATATACCAGTTTATTACAACCTTTTCCATTTCTTAAGCTTCGGAATCGGATAAAAAGGCCAGATGAATTTTGGGGAACAATCGTAGAGGATCACTAACATTAAATCAAGAAACAAATTTTGTAAAGGACTGTGAAAAAGGAGATCTCAATAATCGTCTCAAACAAACACACACGTTACAATCCAGCATACCTTAAAATGATCTTCTAAAATTCAAAAGTCTAATTTATCCCTAGGTAAACAAAACCGAACATCGTATGAGTTCAGCAAAACTACGAAAGATATTTTTTGCTTGGAATCTTCTCTAAAAGTACTTGCAAAATTCGAAACCAGCAGCTATCTCCTCTCTCCTCATAAACGACCAAACAGTTTACATAAACAAGTTGGGCCTTGTTGCTTTGTATGTTGTCTTGAGCTTTCTTGTTGGTGGCCTCACCTTTCTGAACACCAAGGGGAACTTGATCTTGGAGTCATGAAATTGCTTGGTACTCTCCCTCTTGCAAAGCTTAGCAGGGATGGTGGCTGTCTTAATAATTTGGATGCAGTGATATCGGACTCTATGACGAGAAGCCATCTCAGTGTACATCTGCTCAACAGAACCATTCAAAGTGGTATCTCGGTACTCTTTGTACATGTTGTGGTAACCTGTTCTGCTTTGGTATCTCAACCAGATACCATAGTTCTTGATGGTGGTTGGGTTCTTTTCAAAAATCTACAAGCAAACACATGAAAGGTTACTATCAGAATACAAACCGCAATCCAAAGCCATATAACCTCCATAAATCAATGGGGTTTTCAACGGAAATAATAGGAATGTGGATCGGAAAAATAGCTTCAGATTTGGTGAGATACATGTATCTTGAATATATGCAGAAAAGTGCGATTGCTTTTGCATATTTTTATCAGTGAAGTAATGACAGAGAGGTAGAAACATGAGGAACAAATTCATGAAAAGCAGTTTTTAAAGTCATCAACCCATCTACAACTATCTGGCGCTACAACTAAGATGACTTTGTGACAACCTGGTGAATGATAACAACCTGTAACACCTACATTATAGATGACGCTAGCAAACCATTGCATTTATATTTGCAGCAACAGCAACAATTATGACAAGTAACAAGAAAGTTTTTATGTCACCATCGTCATATTATGTGAAAGTATATGAACTATTTCAAACTTCAGTTCCTAGGGTATGAAAAATGTCTAGGTAGTGAAAGGATAACAACTGCAGAATGGGCAACAATATAAACAGTCCAAGTACAGAAGAAGAAGTTTACATAATATTGACTTTATTTTGTTCAAATACACACGCATGAAAATTTACAACCAAAGCAGTAAGATCCCCATACGCAGAAATAGAGATGACTATCTCTACACCATATCTTAAATCAATAACAAGAATATTCAAAAAGGAATTTAACACAGCAAATACAATGTACAGAACAAGGAACAGATAATGTACAGAACAAATACAATGTACAGAATAAGGAAAAGATAATAGCTTTAGGGCATTTAAAATCTTATTCTCTGATGTTAGGCATTAACCTGGCAGCACAAATTCATCATACTTGATCTCTATTACAAGACAGGAGTATGGCATGAGATCTTGTACCTCATTGATAGCAAGAATCTGGCCATTGCTCTTTTTCACCTTCTTAAGCTTCCTCAAAAAGTACCTAGGCAAAGAAACATAAAAAAGATTCACATTCAGTGCAATCACCAAGAAATCTCACATTGATTATTTAAATTGTTCTAAAAGTATGCTTCTGATACTTGAACAACCTTGGCTCTATATCTAAAAAGAAAAAAAATAACAGAGATCACCTAACACCTAATCTGACAGCATGTCCGCACCATGCTCTTCGACACCCACCCTCCCCCCCACCCCCTTCAACATTGAGTGCAATTCAGGCATTAGTATTCGTGCACTCAAGTAACCCAAATTATTTCAATGGTAAAGAAAATAAATCTCTGATCATGCTCTTCTCTCAATTCTCTAAACCTTCTCGTTCTGTCTACCACAATACGCTGATTCTAGGACATTATTAATATCAATGATGAGGAAATACTGCTGCCAACATGAAACTTAATGTAAGTATCTCGAAAAATGATTGGTTATGTTTTCTTTAATGTGCTGCCAGTCTCCCAGAAGCCGAAATCATAAAACAGAAAAAGGCTATAACATGATTCAATTGAGGACCACGGCGCGTGAGGATGCACATATACACAGAGAAATGAAGCAAAGGATGGATAATATACCAGAATTTGGACTTTGCGCGGACTTCATTGGTGGCCCAAAGCTTCATCCGGTAGATCTTCGGGTGCTCATCAGTCTCCGTCGGCAGAGCTCTGCCCACCACCTGGTACTGATGGAACTGCACAAAGTACAAACCACAGAACGATCAACACTATCAACGCTTCAACCGAAATTTCTACCAATCTAACACGCAACTAATCCATAGAGAAGTATTAACAGTCGGTAGATAGAGAAAATATGAGCAGTAGCATACCTTGTATGTCACCATTTTCAACGGAATGGAATATCTCTCTCCTCCCTCTCAGTCTCTCTCTCTCTCTGTGGTGGCGAGTGTGCGCAAGTGAGAGGCGTATGGAGGGTCCTGTGATTTAGCAGATGAGGTGCTTAGAAACCCTAATTTATGATGGGCTTCAGCTCAGCAGTCAGGTTACTGTTTGTTATTTGGGCTTTCAGAATTTCGGCTTCTTTTGTTGTAAAGTCTCGGCCCATCACTATCATTTAAGAAGCTATAAGTTGCCTAGATGGGCTTTTGGTTGAGCTACTTAGAAATGTTTAGTTTCGGTATACTAAAATATATGAGAATTTTATTAGGTTGGATCCTTGATTTAGTAAGTAAGACAAGAGACAAAACATCTTCATTTACTTCACACTAGTTGTGGATCATTCTTTTTAGGTGACACTAAAAATATGAATAAACATGAGTTAAGTGTATAGAATAATATAATAAATAAGTAAATATAGTATTACTGTGTGGTATATCTAAATGTGTGTGAAAAATAAATTTAAGTACAACACATACGTAAAAGAGTTTAATAGTATATAGATCAAAGTGTGACGATCTACGTGAGTTTGTATTTATATAAACTATCAGTTGTTAGAATATATGTGAAAACTAATTGACAGGATAGTATATTCCGCTTATAAATTAAGATTGTAAGACCAAACTCGATATTAATACTGACTCTAATAATACTAACCAAACGTGTGATTATACTTGATAAGCAATCTTATTATACATAATCATACGAACCAAATGGGGCCTTTGAGATGAGTAACTCAACCCACCTGACAATAGTAATTAGTAGTAGGCTAACCTTTAAAATCCAAACCCCCATCCTGCAATATAAACAGTTCCACTAAGCCAGAATCTAAATAAATATTTTAAAAATAATTACACTCTCATTTTGGAGATTTGGTTGTCGCCTTGGATGATTTATCGAAACTAAAATTGGAGAAGAATTATATGAATATTAGCAACCTCATACGCAGCACCCCGGCTCTATTTCTTGCAAAGAAAACTGGCGCAATTAGGTTATTTTGGAACCAAATGGGCCGCAGACGAGGAAAAGATGTGGATACAAGAAATGTATTGATAGAATAATATCTTTTCCAAAATTCCGAACAAGACTATCGTATCATGCTGGTTGCTGAACTTCCTGGATGGGCGTTAAATTTACTTGGTCTCAAACGGAAATCGGTCTTAAATATTATTTATAATAACAACAAATATAACCAAGAATAGGGTATAAACACCCATTTATTGCACCGGAGAGCAATCCCTTTAGTGATGGGGGAAAAAAGCTTCTACAGAAAAGAATAGTCACAATCAACAATTCAACAGTCTTTTGCCCCAATCTAGATGAGGATTGAAGGATTTGGTTGGAGAATGTACAAACTGCAAACTTCACCAGGATTGAGTCGCCTTTGTCACACCAAGAGTAATAGCAAGAGCCGCTAGCAGAGCCTGCGAGTTTTCATGAACAAGTGATCACAGATTCTGGAGATACTCAAGTGTTGCAAAATGTTATGCAAGTAAGACTATAAATGGACCATGCCAAGCCACGCCCGCAGTATATTTTGATTCCCAACCCAGACCCCAGAAAGATCATCAGATCCGACCAAAACACACCGTACAAACCAAATCAAAAGTGAAACTCAACGGATCTGTGAAAATTGGCGGTGACATTCTACAATCAATTTGATTAATGATGCATAAGTGAACTCCGCCATCTACTAAGCTCTAAATATATGAGTGAGTGCTGAAGTTATCTATGAGAGTAAAAGAATGGAAACTAGAGAACAAGCAACAGCATGCCAATGCAAAGAAGACGGGATGGCTAGAGGCCTCAGATGAGCTGTGATTTTCAAAAACATTAGGTTAGTGCCTAAAAATCGTCACAGTTTTATAGTATTTGGTTGTCAAATTTGGATAGCTCATGTGAATATATTAATCATAAACTTTAAAGCATACTCATGAGAAACTTTAATTTATTAATTATGAAAGTTTTAGCTATCATCAACCGAAGCTTAAAGATACCATGCTAGAGTATGAATACATGGCCAGCATTATCCCAGGACTTTCCACTAATACTTGGAAAAGGTTGAGTACACTTACAGCTAAAGCACATGCAATGAGTCCAGGCTTCTCTCTGTAATCTAATCGAACACATAACAGCAAAAAAGCTCCAATGTACCAGGGGATTGAACCCATAAAGAAACCAATTATAAACCTTGCAAGAAAAACAGGTAAAAATCAGTATTGATTCACACTTAAAGAAGGGATAAACAAATTATGCCTGTAAAGGTATGATGATAAGGTACCATTTACCCTTACACCAACCTTTCCATACACATGCATCCAAGGTATAAAAAGTTGCGGTCAAAAGATTATGTTCAGTTATCAACAATTAAGAACATTGCATTCCAGCATTTTTTCTTAATAATTCCATGTGATCAGCAAATAATGCAGCTTTCAGGCAAGGAGATTTCTTAAATCAATTGATTTTTTTTTTTTTTTTGATAATTATTTTGTACCTCTTCAGTTAAAAGAATGGTCAATTCTTCCATGAAAAACCCAAACAATGTTGTGAGAACACAAAAAACAGTAGAAGCAAAAACATCCAAGAATCTGGAAAATCTGTTTGACAGATCTAGGCACAACACCATATTTGACCGAACAATGTTTTAAACTCCATAACAGAAGAAATGATAACTTACAAAGACCACCCAATCCCCAGGCCACAACAAGGGAGCCGATGCTGGCTAATAGGTCGTCCTTCAGCAACAATATAACCTAGAACAACAAGAAAGAAAGGAAGGGAAAGAAGAAGAGGTCAGAGTGAATTGCGGCATGGCCGATAATCTCATTTTTTATACCAAAAGATGAGGTTCGTGCAGTTTGCTTCCACCTGCCTTCTAATTGCCTGTGCGTCAAATCTTCTACATACTTTTTCATTAAATGACCACCACAGATTACGATCCTCCGGAAATCAGACAGATTAAAATAAGAGGAAATTTATAATACTGTATCTGCCCTAAGCGATACAAATATGATACGTTCTTGCAAGAGCGAAAAAATTCAACAAATCATAACAACTCTCGTGGCCTTATCTCTTTGATATGCAAAACCAACATACCATCTTCCTCTGGTATGCTTCTCAGAATAGCAGAACCATTACCAGCTTTCTCAAGTATATTAAAAAAATCAAGAAGACGATTCCAATTAACAGTTAATAAACAAACCAAAATATTCAGGTATCTGAGAAAAAGGAATACCGGGAACAGTTTGGTATCCGTGAGGGTAGTACTGCGGTTGAGAGCCGGAAAATCCAGGAGGAGGCACAGGTTGAGGGAAACCCATCACGGAGTGGGACGGCGGCGCAGGCTGAGGTTGATAATTGGCCACCCCTTGAAAAGTACCGTAATAATAATTGGGTGGTGGAAGCGACGAATGCTCGCCGTCCGCCTGCAAGAGGCTTCTGGTCTTCCCTCCGCCTTCCCCGCTCATATTGAGAATCAGAAGATGGGATCAGAGAGGTGTGATTCCGGCACTCTGAAACCTTGCTGTTCTGTTGGTTGATTGAGATGATAGATTCGGAGTCCGGACGGCTGCTGGCACCTTACCCGTGCCGCGCTGTTCTAACGTGGGTCGTTTCTTATGTTAGAGTTAGACCCACCGTTTTATTTTTGTTTTCCCTTCTCCTTTCTTCGGCGGTGGGAAATAATAAGACAATTGTGTTTGAGAGATACAAAATACTTCCACTTTAATTAATGATGTCATGACTTACTAATTAAGATTCTATCAAGAAATTTGAAATTATGTATTTCAATATAATTCATTATTCGTTTCACTTTATATACAATATTTATTTATGTCATGACTTAGTAATTGATTATAATTTATTTATCAATCACATTAATTTTTTAATTGAATTGAGGTATGGTTTGATATATTAAAATGAATGATTACAATTTATTTACAATTGTTAGTAAATAAATACGTACACTTTAGCAAAATAGTAATAATTTATATTATAGTCAATAAATAAATAAATAATACATTAGCAAACTTATAAAGTATGACAGTTTATTTCAATAAATTCTATAAAATTAAACATTTATTAAAAACTATTATGAACAAAGTTTGTAGTTACGTAACTCCCTAAAGTCACTTATAGTAAAATAATTTAATTCAAAATATTAGTATTAGGTAATTAATTAATATTGAAAACACACGCATATATTTTATTTATTTAAATAATGTTTTAATTTAAAAAATAAAAAAGGAACTATTTAGTTGTCTTTCAAGAACAATACCTTAACAATTACCCAAAATAATAATAATAATAATAATAATAATAATAATAATAATACGAAAACATTATCCAAAAATATGATAATTATATAATTCTTATATGGTTTTTAAAAACTGAAAGTAAATTTCATAGTTTTTCATATATATATATATAAATTCTTGTTTAAAAAAAATTATTAGGAGATAAAAATTTAAATTATTACATTTTTACCACTATATAACGTGGAGGTGTTATGATTCTAACTAAACATTTCCACAATTTTAAATTGAAGGACATTTAATTTCACAAAATTCGTTGAATCAGACAACAAATCCATCTTATGCAATAGGAAATCAATGATGTAATTTAGAGTACAGAACCTTAAGTTAGTACAACTGACGAACAATTCTGATACCAAATGAAATTATAAATTAGTTCATAGAAGCCTGAAATGCAGGAGAAGGCAAGAACTTGGTTACCGTTTATACATGAATTCTGAATATCCTTATGCTAGATCGCTGATACGATCTCAAGTAAGGAAGAAACTTAGATACTTCCACCTTTTCTGTGAGATCTGTGACCACGAGCTTCGCCTGTTCAGCCAGTGCTAGAAAATAGTTGAACGTTTCGGCGTTACGAATCACAGAAGCAACGTATGCAACGGGACCTTTGCCTAGAGGATGCCGCAGAAGTTTATCAGCTGGCAGACTATCCAATTCACGACGAGCTCCAACTTCAGCATGTGAATGTTTGTTGTGCTTCAGAAGAAGGGACAGGACACGAACAAGATGAGGAAGGCATGAGGGATCGTAAATAATATCAGCACCCAAACTGTGGAAACAAAAGATATCATCATGCGATAAGTTTTTAAGAGACAAATGGTATACTTGCACTAACTTTCAGCATACATATTTGGAGTACTCACATTATGTCGGGGGCAAAGCATTGGAGATCATCCTCTGAGGCGGATTCCCATGGCAAACAAACACAATGTACCTATTATCAGTAATAGGTTAGCCCTCCATTACTTTCACCTTTTGTTTCCATTCAATAAATATCTCAAGTCGGAGCAAGTCAATTACCAACAAACTGAAACTTTTAAGACATGTACATCA
Organism: Sesamum indicum; assembly: GCF_026168435.1. Taxonomy (NCBI): domain Eukaryota; kingdom Viridiplantae; phylum Streptophyta; class Magnoliopsida; order Lamiales; family Pedaliaceae; genus Sesamum; species Sesamum indicum. The sequence goes on from NC_142668.1 coordinate 17,770,608, forward strand.
AAACTTCTCAAACGGAATTTCACACAGTGATGCAGCTAGATTAAAATCTCATATAGCTATTGAATCTCACTATTGCGGATAGCCCAAACAACAGAACACCAAAGTATAATTCATAATGTTGACAATTCATTCATTCTCGAAATCTTTGAAATGCATATACAAATATCGTGAAGAACAAGAAAAAATGAAATCAGACACACACACACCTTACTCTTGACTAACCTTCTTATGATGTACAGGGTCGTGTGTACTCAGGTGGTTCAGTTCCAAATTAACCTTCATGTTTGCTAAAGTTGACAAATCACCATCACTTAGAATCACCTGCATCAGAAAATCATACAACAGGAAAAGGTTCAGATGTGTCTTGTCTAAAAGTAGCATAAGATATGGTTCTCTAAAGACAACCTTCTCATGGGATCTCAAGAAACCATATAAATCTTGAGATACATGTGCCCAGGATTGAGAAGGCGAATAATAAAGGCAAAAAGTAAATATTTAATCCTATAATTGCAAAAACTCAGGAAGTATTAATTTTCCCCATGAATATTTATTTGTGAATCCAAAACCCAAAAAGTAGATGAATATATAAAATGTTATGGGTATGTGAAACATTAATCTTATATTACTACTGAACATATTTAAGGGTCCGTTTGATATACACAAGCTTATCTTAGATGATTGCGTTCTTTTGATATACACATACTTACCTTAGACGCTTTTACATAGGACAGACAGATGCCAACCAATCCAACCCCTGAACCAACCTGTTGACACAAGGAAATCATAATTCCACCAATACCATAAATCAAGTAGCCTACGTAATTAGCGATTCTGAATAATAACCACTGTGCTTTTTTTTTAAGGAAAAAGAAAAAGATTCATACTGTTTAAAATACTGATATAGGAGAAATTCCAAGCACAGACAAGATAACAGCAGGAAAAAGATCTTCATGTGTGTACTTAAATTTTAATGACATTTAGAAATGGAACCAATGGTCGAGGAAATAACATATCCTTTCCAAAACATGTATCTCACCTCAAAGCAACATTTATTCGCGAATATTTCTGGGAAAGAAAGTATAAATTCTGACAGGAAAAGACTTGATGGCCAAATAGAGCACCTATATAACCATTTACATATAGAACAAAGTTGGCAGCAGAGAACAATGTCAAACAGCAAAAAATTAGTAATTGGGAGTTCAGTTAAGATTAACTTCACTTTGGAGTTTCGTTTTGAGATTTCAGCAGGGATATGAATTAAAAGACCATCATTCAAGTTTGCTGCAATAGGAGGTTAAGTTCTGAGGAGAAAGGGGGGAAGAAAGGAAAAGCAAGTTAGTAATGCATACATTACCCAGTATCTCCTTCAAGCATGTTGACTGAACACTGAAGTCGAACCTCGAACTTCATTGACTTCGGACAACTTACGATTCCAGAAGACTCTATCAAAGTATCAACATTAATAGAAAACTCACTTAACTGAATGTATCAATGCGTTAACAAGAACACATGAACGAAATGTGGAACCCATAAATAGTTACCATTAGGGAAAAGAAAGGAGATTGTTTTCAAGACTCTAAAGTTCTCTTTATTGCCATCATTATTCTAACAGACAAATAAGAAATTAAATTCAGTAAATAAAGATTAGTTCAATAAAGAACCAGTAAGAGTATTACATTATCAATACCTGTAAAGAAATCATGTAAGAAGCGTACTGTTCGTACAATTCATCCAGAACGAGGCCGCCGCTCGACTCGATTTCAAGAATTAATTTCTTGAGAAACCTTTTCAAGTAAGGCCCTTGCCACTTCAAATCCTGGAAAGACCCGCATTTGTTTCTTTCAGAAAATCGTTTCTTTGGTCTTATTTTCTCGCCTACAAGAAAAAGGGGAAGGCTTACAGCTTTGGTAATACAGTGGTGCCAAATGCAACTCTGTACACTCTCGGTGATGGAACCTTCTCCAAACTCCCTAGTTTCCGAGAAGATTGAAATCTCAGTTATGATTCAATCAAAGTGAAGAAATTGGAAACAAAACGAGAGAAAAAAGAAAAAGATAAGCGGGATCCTGAATGGGGTAGGGGGAGGACCTGGCGAAGGAGATTACGACGTTGGGTGGTTCCATGGCGAGAAATGCAGAGACCATGTGAAGGGACGAAGAGACTGTGATGTCAAGTTCTTCCTCGGCCGCCATAGCCAGAATCTCTCAGATATTACTGATTTATTGATGTGTTGGGTTCTAAGAGTTTATGACGAAAACATAGTCCCTGATTTCTTGAATATGAATTACCAAAAAAAAAAAAAAATATTTTTGGAATATGAAGTCTTGCCAAGAAGGCCTAAAGGTACGCTGTTGCGGTGAAACCCAAACCAGAAAAACTAGCCGTTATTGACAACTGGGCTTTCTCTTCACCCTTTCAGCCCAAAAACTTACTGTTATCTACTGATGGGCTTTATTTACTAGCTTCCAGCCCAAACATGCATTGTCATTCATAATTGGGCCTTATTTACTTGTGTAAAGCCCAATTATGACCGCTTCGGCAAGTGCTATTATTACGAAACTATGGGGCTTTACCGGCCCAGTTTGTAGCTTTATTTCCTAAGCCCTAAAGAAAATTAAAGAAATTACAATAAATACATTGAGTAAGTTAAAATTAAAGAAAATCAATATTGGAAAAAATAATTTTGTAATTTTAAAATTTAAACATCTAAATTGAGTATGTCGTTAATTCCAATAATAATTAAAAAAATTAAATAATATCTACATGTAATATTATTTTACAGCTGAATTCATAAAATAAGTAATAAAGTTAATATCTAAGGAAAATAAATATTTTTTTTATCGAAATTTAAATTATTAATAATATTGCAATATATAAATTTACACCACCCACACTGCTCCATGGAAAAAAAGAAAAAAGAAAAAAGAGCAAAACCCCTACTCCAATATTCTATCCCCATCAAACGCTTTGAGTGACCCCCCGTCTCATTTCCAACGACAGTGAGGTGGTCTCGGGGTTTAACATCGGAAACTAGGTTTCTTTCCGTTCAATTTATTGATTGTGAATGTTGTTCATATCAAATGACGAGTATTGCTTGTTTTGGTTATTTTAGTTTTATCGGTTTCTTGTGTAATTATTTTATCTTGTATTGCTGTTTATTTTTCAATTCATTGATGTAAGGATTGTGCAAACCGCTGTTTTACGGTACAGTTTTTTTTTCTTGGGGCGGGGGGGGGGGGTGTGGTTGGGCGGGGGTCGTGTTTCGAATTTCGAAAAGAGGGATGAGGGAGGTGAATTATTGTAAGTAGAAGCTGACTGGGTTGAGAGAGAAGAGAATTAGGAGTATGACGAAGATGGGTTTGTAATCTCTCCCAGTGAAATTCAAATAGATGAAAACGGGAATGGGAGATGAGCTAGACACCAAGAATAGAACATTTACATGGATTATGTTTTAGTGTTGATTATGTTTTAGTGTTCTTACATGTCGACCTTTGCTATTGTTTAGACATTATGGCAGTTCTAACAGTAAATGATGAGCAAGATGGGTTGGCAAAATTGTGAATAGAACATTTTCATGGATTAATGTTTTAGTGTTCTTAAATATCGATACTTTCTATTGTTTAGACATTATGGCAGTGCTAGCAGTAAATGATGAGAAGAGTAGACTGATGTACGCCGAAGAATTTAAATCGAACCTATTTTTGGTTAGAGAAGTACCAAAGTACAGTTTGGTTTTGCTGGATTGGATTCAAGATGTTATAATTGTTTTATGCTTGCTAAACTTATTTGCGTATTATGATGCATGATAGAGTTCCATACTATGTAATGCATCTTAGGACAAACGATCGTATCCTATATAGTAGGACTATGTTGATGCTTCATTGATAAATGATGATTAAATATAATGCATATCGTAATATCAGTTGAAAGTGGTTTTCCTATTTGAATTATGTCATTGCTTTATGTTAAGCACTCTCTGGTCTGGTTTGTTCGTTTTATGGTGCACGTGACCTCAAAAGAAGTTTCTTAATTGTGCAGATCTACTGTTGGAGAATTCCCAGGGGATTATGAAGTAAGCCAGTTGTTGAGATGAGTTGCATTCATTCGGGTGCCTGCCAGCTTGCCTGTACACCTTCTGCATTCCCAGTGCAGGCTTTTCAACTTAATAGGACATCTCTATGCACATCAATTTACCTGGGAACAAAACTTCCTAAGATCTCCTTGAAGTTAAACTCTAGTACAACTAGGCACCAGCGAGCTGGAATTGCTTGTTTGTTTGGGGGTAAAGGGAAGTCAGAGAATGGGAATGAGGTACTGGTTCGGTGTACTTCTTGTAAGAATTAGGTTGTTTCTACATGTAATATAACAACCTACTTGACCTGGGGGGAAAGACATATATTTGCTTTTGAATTGACTTAGGTCTGTCCTCATTTAGTTCAAGATTTTAGTTTTTCTTTTTCACCTTGTGCTAGGAATTGTTTGAGCATGTTAGTCTTATGATTTGATTGTTTTAAAGAATGTTGGTTATCACTTCCAGAAGAAAGATTTTATGAAGTTATCAACCACGTTGCCGTTTAGCATACAAGTGGTCATCAATCACATGATTTTCTATAGAAACAGAAGTCCTGTTTCATATTCCTTAATTCATATTTGAACTATGCAATATGCAGAGACATTCACATTTCCAGCTTATGCGAGTTCTTTGTTCAGACGTGAAAGAATCTGTTGACTTTGCTGAAAATGATATGATTATTTAAACTTTTATCTATGTACAAAGGACCCTGTTTGAGACCCTTTGGTTCCTTTACTGTACATCAGTATTATAATTGCTAATTATTACGTACATAATGATGACCTAAAGTGGGGCTGCTCCAATTGGCATTTAATTGTCATGCGCACAGGATATAATTGAGAACATATATTCAATTCAATAGTATACTTGTGCATAAGTCACACCCATATATTTAAGATTAATTTGATCTAGAGTTCAAGAGGCTCAGCTGTTTGCAATATTCTCTCCTGTGCTTGCACTGTATTGTAAGAACCTGAGAAGATGTGCTCTTCTCAGTTATTGTTGTTTGTGCACTGGCTTCATTTTCCAATCATGACATTGCTCCTATTTTTTTGCATCCATTATCATACTTAGAGCTTCTGGATTTGGATTGATTTTTATAGGAATTGTAAGTTCACTTGTTATTATGTATCAGACATCTCCATGGAAAGCTCTAGAAAAAGCCGTGGGCAATTTTAAAAAGGATCGGTCAATTGAGGATGTATTGAGGCAGCAGATTGAGAAACAAGAGTACTATGATGATGGAGGTAATGATGGGAAACGTCCAGGTGGCGGGGGTGGTGATGGTGATGGTGATTATGAAAGCAAAGATGATGATCTTTCAGGAATGTGGGATGAGTTCCTGCAAGTGTCTTTGGCAACTATGGCCTTCATATTTGTGGTACTCTCTCTCCCCTTCTGAAGAACCTTCTTAGGTGTCGATCAATCATGTTTATCTTATAATTGTTGGTCGGGGGTGGTGTTAAACTTTCATACTGACGGGGAGAGGTTAAATAGACTGGATTTTGTAAAATATGACTAGCACCTGAAATTTGTGTTTTCTGGTGCTTCCTGTCTAAATCCTACCGTCCCCCCCCCCCCCCCCCCCCGGGCGTTTGTTATCTGGTAGATCATCAGAACAGGGAGCTCAGCATCATTGTTCGCTAACATTTTGTATCTCTTGGTTTCTGCTTGTGACATTGATGTTTAGCTGGTGCTTCCTTGATGCCTTTTAATAATGTTTAACTAAGATATGTGACACTTCCTTTCAGTACATTTACATCATTGATGCGGAGGAGGTTACTGTGCTTGCAAAAGACTTGACAAGGTATCTCTTTAGACGTCAACAGAGTATCCGTCTAAGGCGTCTCATGAATCGATGGAAGAGGTTCTTTGAGAGGATGAAAAAAAAAGAAGTGTTCGACGACCCATATTGGTTGGAACGTGAAATACTTAATACCCCTACATGGTATGACAGCCCTGCTAAGTACAGGTTGATCGCGAGAGCTTATCTGAATTCGAGATCTGATATCTGATGATTGACACCAGAATTGTCATCTTTTCCATTTTGGATGGTTTCTTTATGACTTCTTCAGCATCTTAGTGAATGTGCTTGACTATTGTTTGACATTTTCCATGAAAGGGTGAAGAGAGCCCAAGTATTAGGAAAAAACATGTTGATGTATAAGATTGTAAATTAAAATGCTTTTATTTCTAAAGTTCTGCTGCTTCTGAAAATCTCTTTCTACGAGGATGTGTCTTCTGATTTGGTAATTTTATAGTATGCTTCTGGCTGTATGTTTTGAATATAAATTCTGGTTCTTACTACCCTCATTGTTCCTTTAGTTTGGAGAATTATTCAACTTTCTGAATTCTGCACAAAAATATAAAAAGCTACTAAAATAGGATGTTTAGGAAGAATAGTTAGTTAGGGAGAATAAACGAAATTTATATATGTCAAATATTATTTATATAAAAAAAATTGGGTCAATAGGCTTGGTCTAAGCCTAGCTCAGGACTAGGTGGTCCTGAGCCATTGGGCTGAGTTGGTCCCAAGTTTCAATACTTAAAACCGGCTTAATCTAAGCAAGCTTGGAGCAATTCCGCTCATTCTTTTTATTGGTTTAGTTTGATTCTAGATCAGGCTACTCGGCACTACGCATTTTAAATAGGCATCAACAAGGTTATCATGAGATGGGTCATTCATACTATGATATAAAGAAAATCTCATTTTTATTCAAATGGCAGTTATGGACACCAATATATACTATTATAAAGCAATGGAATTTTATAGATAAAAAAGGTGGTTCTCATGCTGTTTACACCAAAAATATTATTTCACCAAAATACCCCTAGAATTGACAATGGTAAATATGAAAAAAATAAAAAAAAGGGTCTAAAAGGTATCATTTTACCGTCCAAATTACCCACGTCTATAGTGACTCTTTAACTGCAAAACTCCTAATTTTGCTTTCCTCTAAAAATCAGTTAGAGGCTACTCCGATAGAAGCTAAGGAGATCGGAGGTACTTGAATGCAAGCGAAGAATTTGGTTTGATAGGTAAAATTATTCATTCGAAATGGTGAGTCAAGGTTTGCAGCAGCTGATGGGAATGTTTGTAAAACTACAATCTTCCCTTACTCATAACTCAAGGTATTGTTCAATAATCTTTTTATATTTATAGAGTTTATTATGAATTGTGTTTTTAATTTTCTGCTATTTATATGGGTTAAAGTTAAATCCAACAAGAATCAAGTATACAACTACAAATTTGATTGATTCATTAAATTCAAATTTAATTTATGACAAATTTCACTTTAATTCAATAAAACTTCATTTTTGGTGGATTTTTTTTTTTGTAAGAACGACTACATTATAAAATTTATTTTGTTTTTGATTGTTAATGATGCGTATTGATTTTTGTGATCAATTTAAAAATTATAAATAATTCTCGCATTATATTCAATAAAATGATGTGCGCGGAAACTACCACACATGCTTAGTTGTATATAATTAGAAGAGTCAACTCAATAAGCTGACCACCAAAAATTGGCTGCCACGCTGCTATACATGAATTTCTCACTTTCACCTACGGCTACTCTAGCCAAAAATATATCATCAGTACAGATATAAATGTCCAGTATCTTCTCATGATCCCCCAACAAAAAAGAAAGAAGGTAAAGTTCATGCTGAAGTAAGACCAACATACGCCGCACATAAGATCAACACACATGAGACAACATATGCAGCCGCAACAATGGTTGGTTCTTTAATTCCAAATAACTCAATGTGGTGACGGAGAGGTGCCACTTGCGACAACCTATAGCCCCTTTGCCGGAAAAATTTGGTTGCCTTGAATAAGGATACCTAAGACATGAGCCTCTTGTCAGGTGCATAGATATTATACTCTCATTTTAGCATGTATTCAACTCAAAGACATTAAAAGATTTCAGAGTGTAACGAATTAATGTAGTAAGACGGTAACTTTTCACTAGATAGTGAACTCATGTGCAACGAAATGAGATTATCTCCTCTTTTGGTTTGCAAGGAGTGGGGAAGGATAAACCAGTATATGTATGGTTAAGAGCATGGAAGCCATAACAACATTGTCGAAATTCTAACAAAAAGAAGAGAAACAAAATCATCAGGAGGTGATGTGACGAAGTATCATAAAATGTGTACCGGACTTATCAGCCTCAGCAAACACTAGAAAGAAAAGAGCATTTTGCAGACTGATTCAAGTGACATATAGTATCATACCTGTATAATAACTGAAAGGGCTTCCAAGACAAATACTCCTGATGAAATGAACAGGGGGAAAAACATTCCCGTACAAGAAGCCATTGCAGCAAGAGCCCCACCTAAAGCCAATGCTCCTGTATCACCCATGAATATAGATGCTCTGTACCGGTTATGGAAAAGAAAGCCAACACATGCTCCAGCCATTGATGCTCCAAATATAGAAAGGTCTGATATTGGTTGCACAAAGTGAAGCCATGAATTATATGACAAATATTGCTGCATGTAATATATTAACATACCGAAAACAGCAAAGATGAACTGATAACTGCCAAAACAATTTTGATCTCAGAAGAAGATTAAGGGACCACACAAAGGCAAAGATAATTATACCAGAACATATTGGAAGAGCCACAATTGACATTCCAATAAATGCTAAAGCAGCAGTCCCGGCAGTCAATCCATCAAGCCCATCAGTTAAATCAATTCCATTTGTCATCGAAACAAAACAGAATGAAGTCAAGACTGGGTAAAATTTTCCGAGGCAAACGAGGCCCAATGGTGCTGGTAAAGGAATCACCATTTTCCTGACATTAGAGACTAAAAAATGAGTAATGTAGCAAACAATTTTAGTCATACAGTAAACAGTTGTTGATTCCAAAACACATGACGGCTTTGCCATTTCAACAATTGAAGACAATGCTTCAACACTTCCAACTACATTTTGATAAGCAAGAAACAAACTTTAGCTCGCTGTAGAAGATATAGGTAAAACAATGTGTGCACACATGTGAATACTTCAAAAACCATTAATGATGGCTGACACCAGACCCTTGATTAGGATAATCAGTTCATGCCACGAAACCAGAAAAGCGAATGCGAATAACCATGGACCTAGAACATGCGAGTGTCGGAATGATTTCCATCTCATACACAGGCTATCTAAAGATATCGCACGATCAAAACTTGCATCCACAGTCATCATCAGCAATGTATCATGGTTGAACACAGTACATCTTACAAAGAGATATTAAGTTGGGAGGTTGATATAAGTTAAGATGGTAGAAACATCTTCTCGAAATTCATCATTATAAGCATAGATATGTGAGTTAACCTTAAAAAAGGTTGATCAAATTAGTTACTAGAAGATATACATGCTGTAGGGTGTTGATATGTCTGTTGTGTATAACCAATAGGAAAACCATGTCCCAGCAGCTACCTGAGTGACATGAAAAGTGAGACCTCATCAACAATCTAAACCATGAGCTCTAAATCAGACAGTAGAGTACACAATTGAAGAATGAAAGTAAGTTTGACCTCCAACAAAATTCTCATCCAACCAGGTAGACCATGATTACAATTGTTGATACTCAATAAATCATCCAATAGCCCAATTGCAGCAAACACAACAGTTGCTGCTGCTGCTCCAGAAACTTCGGTGGAAGAAAAATTTAGTAGAACTTCTGCAACAAGTAGACCGATTGGTACAAAATACAATCCACCCATCGTTGGGGTTCCTTTCTTACAAGAGTGTTGAGTGGGTTCCTCTTTCCTAACTATGGACTGAAGCTTCAACATACGAAATAACGGGACACAAATATAACCAGCACAAGACACTAACACTACAGATATCAGAAATGGCCGCATCAAGTGGAATGGTGCAAGAGGCAATCTCACGATTCGCCATGCACACTGATCCACAAGTAAAAGTAGGAGTGTTGAGAATGATATTAGTCCAACATTATTCATGACTCCATAAACAGTCCTGCAAACAGAGAGTTTCAGAAAGACCTGAGTTACTGTACATAAACTACTTGCTAGGGTTAAATCAAAGTCATCCTATTTGCAAGCCATAAACCAACAAGAAATCACATAGCAGAAGAGAGTGGCATAGATTGATAGGAGAGAAACAGATCAGTGCATAGAAGTAATGGGATCTCCCTGCAGAGTCTGCATGTGAGTATAAACATGGAAGACTGTGGCATAGGACAAAGAAGATTCTAAAAGAATGGAAGTTCCAATCAAAGTCAGTTTTGCTAAATGAGTTTACTTTCTTCTCTTCCGTGTTCTACCAAGCGTTGCAAGCCTATGTGCAGTCACAGTTATGGAGTCATCAGATGGAAGAAATTGTTCTTTTGAGGTAGGCAAATCAACATCAGTTATTGGCTGTAAAATGATTTCCCCATCACTATCTTCACCTTCGCTTGATGAAAACATATATTCAACAGCTCTGTTACTGTCCCCCCAGTCATCGAGTGAGGAAACACCCACTGAGTCCTGGACAAAACACAAAACCTATTAATTTCATTTTAAAAAATAATAAATAAAAATTAGACCTAACAACGACATGTTTTGATTCACCAGATGTTCAAGAATAGCTATCTGCACACAGTAACTAACCAAACATCGCACAAGACAATGTGCACATAATTTACATTAACCCAAGTATCTTACATGGACCTTTAGATGTAATACTTCATGTTATTTGATAAACAAGACAGCAACATTATTTTTTTGCAGATTACCAACCAAAACATGAAATACTTAGGTTGGTCTTAATGATTTCAACATTCTCTCAAGCCTTAATAGGTAAAGATTCATCATCCGAATGACAATCTAGTTCTCCTTTACTTTGTTTTACTCTTTTCTGCAACTGTATCTGCAATCTGATTGGACTAGCCTACTTCTGTAGATAGTAGATTTAGCCCAGAGCCCAAAAACCCCTTATTAATTAACGCATACCCATGATTTATGTGACAGTTATACAGATACATCGCTATACATCAGAACAATTGCCACAGCCATCTGATATATACGTGTCTAAACAATAGAATTCAGGGGGAAAAAAGGCGGAAAAGAGATAAAACAAAGTGGATGCTGAATTAATCAGAGAAATCATTTAACAATACATCATCCATGGCGCAAACACGAAGAACTCCACGGCGCACGCGAAACCCATGTCCTCGAACCCGTGATTTCAATAACTATGCCAACACAAACAGACAAAGACTTAGTTGGCCTACTAAAAACCCCCAGAAATCATATGATTGATGCGATTAAAACAAATCCCAATATACCTTGCGACCAAAATAAGAACAGCGATAGATGTTCCGGCAATCAGATGAAAGGAGCGATGTTGGTTGCCTTGAACGAGAGAAAGTATGAGCAAGAAATCCTATATGATTGAGATCTCTATTATTCGTGGTACATACAGCATGAGAGTGCATGTCTACGTACACATAAAATTCATTTACATCACCAACATCCCATCACCAACAAAGCCTTCCAAGTGCTTGAGACCATATATGCATTTTTGCGAGAATTGGTGGAGAAGCATTTTTTACCTGGACTTGGGAATCTACGAAAGCTTCACTAGTAATAGGTCCGACGCGCCCCCTGAGCGCGTCAAGAAAGAGGAGAGGAGATGATTGGCTCTTCCAACCGTGGACCGCTAAAAAAGATTTACTATAATTTTACTTCATTTCAAAATTATGAAAGACACTCTTTTTTTTTTTTTAATTATAAAGTTTGCAAATAATAGTTATTATTTGAACTAAATATCTTTTGAAATTATTGTTCTTTTCAATAAAATCTATGTGAATCCATTCTCCACCATTAGTTGTAATATTTAGACAAATCTCTGTAATAAAGTTATATGTTGATAGTTATGAAATGAAATTACATTTATAAGCTAACGGGATATATTTGAGTAAAAAATAAAAATTAAAATCATATAAACATCTATATACTCAATAGTTTCTCTAACTTCAAAAACGGCATCCATAGACTTTATCATCAGCTTTGCACGCGGCAACATGCAAATATATATACAGTCCAAGAAAATAAACGACGCTGGTTTGGCCCAGAAATAGCCATCACAAGTTTTCTTCTTATCCAACAACTACTTTTAAGGCCCTGTGGTTTTAAACTGTTGTCTCCAAGACTCCAACTACATTTCTCTCGTTCATTACCACAAAAATCCATCACACTGATTACCTATACAAACGCCATGTTTGCTACAAAACAAGGTCACAATGGGCATCGATTTTGTCTTGGTATAAACCAATGCAAACTGTTCATAAGACAATAGGGGAAACAAAGCAATGGCACACCTACCAAAGTACCCACAGCTGTTTTTACATACTACAGAACCTGTAACCACGGTGCTATTGTTGTACAACATCCGATGACAGGTTCCAAAATGTTATGGTTACAATTTTTCTGGACATGACAAATGTATTTACTTTCAAGGTAAGGATTGTCATCAAGAACCCGCCTAGCTGGTGGCTAGAGGCCTTCCCCGGCCCAGGGCGAATCCTCTGGTTCCATCGGGCATTCTTGGGCCTGGTGGCGGCTTTGTCGGCTCAATACCATGAGATGAATATTGTGTTCCGTGTCCTGAAAGTATTAGTTTTAGAGAGATCAGTTAAGTGTTGGGAAAAATGCTTAATGAGTAACTTGATCAACTACCATGTCCATTTGTGCCGTGGTACTTCTGTCGCCTTCCACGTCCTCGGTTTCCACCTCTCTGCCCATTTTTCTCTTTAGGCAAATGCACCCCGTTTTCTTTTCTTGATAAATGTTCCACATCCTAAAAGACGTATGAGAAGAATGAACATCTTACGCCAGAAACGACAGAATTGATGAATCTACATGCTTGCTCTGAGTAACCAATGCTAGTACGATTTATATATATATATATATTATATATATATACAACACTGAAATGACCTCTATACTTCCCAGTATGAAGTCAAGTTGATTCTCCAAACTGTTTACATTGAGGGACTTCTGGAGATTGAAAAATATGAAATATTGAAATTTGTGTGACAAGCAACAGAATCAAGCATCTCAAATACTAAATAATCAAGTCATTCAGAACTTCCCTACCCAATTGGAGTTCACTCACCGACTCATTTAGGCAACAGAATGCTGAAGCAATATTTATGATCCATTTACTTCAGTTTTGTATGGATGGGCTAGCTCTACAGCCAATAGACAGCCAGCCCCCAGCCCCCACCCCCAAAGGGTGGGTGCGTGTGTGTGTGTGTGCAAGTATAAATTCCGGTTAGATCCATTAAAGTTGCTGCGGAGTAGGTTAAATCCATATGACATTCAACATCGGAAGTAATTTATGCAGCAAGGATGAATAAATAATCTGCAAGATGAAAGGTTTACCTCCTCTTCGTGTGAATCATCATGTTGTTCACTTGTATAGTGGTTCTCCTCATTCCCAGCTGGCTCAGACGTTTGCACAGTACTACACTTCTCAGTCTCCGACTCTCTCCACATTTTTTTCTTCTGCCCTGGCTTATTCTACGAATGAAAAGCAAACAAATATTCATGCTTTACCTTGTAAAGGAGACATACATGTATATACTTCTTTTGCAGAAAGGAACACAGAAACCAATAGGACCCAATACCAATTTTTTGAGAAGCTTAACCCGCAACCCATATCTCCAATCTTGTTCATTGTTTAAAGTGGCCACCTAGAGTAATTACAACTCGTCAGTATTCAGAGTCCAAACTATAAGCCCAAAAAAGAAAAAAAAGAAAAAATAGAGAGATCACTAGAATATTATGGAATAATATGCACTAAAATAAGGAGTGGACTTCACACTCACAGCTTTCTCTGCAGCCTCCACACTGTCGTACTCCACAAGAGCATGCAACTTCAGATTCAAAACCAGGAAAATAGTTAGTTCCAATTAGAAGCAACTACAAACCATAGTTTGCATACAGTTGCAGCTAATCGACACTACTCGTGCGCGCATACTCATGAACTCACATGATGGTGCACGCAATTAAAGGAGAATGAGAGACAGATAACCTCTAAACATATTAATGATACATCCTACATAGAATTGGCAAGCCTTGATTCATCAAATATTCTTCTATAGTTCTTCATAGCTAACAAACTCATAAATTGCTACATATGCAAAGAGAACTGTATTAAAACCAATTTCATGATCACCTTTATGTCAGCAAAACTGAAAATATATAAGATAAAAAAGTATTTACATGCCATAAAAAGTGACATGAATATCATGACTTTATAATGTTCATTAAGAAGTGGAGGTTCAACTTGGAATTGGACATACTTCCAATCATGTTTGGACCCATAATTGAACAAAATATGAAAAATTCAACTGAAAATTATATCTCCGACTATCCACATGCATTGAGTGTTTTGTGTGGAATGTCACAAGCAAAATATGTGTAATTGGCCAGTTCAAGGTGAATTTTATATACTGAAGAACTTCACTGCATTTACATCGTCATATTATGTAAAGCTTATAGTAAATCAAACTGAAGCACACCTTCCCGCTTATCAGCTTCTCCGCTACCGTGCACTTTTTTGGCCCTCTACCATCATGTGGGTCACGGATGGTAATATTCTTTATGCTAGCATTCAGAAGCAAAAAGATTATTAAACAGCTAGAAAACAGAGTAACAGCATAAAACACACACAAACAAGAAAAGAAGGCACAACGCTCACTTTCCAGCTTCACCAAACACTCGACGAAGGTTCTCTAATGAATGATCCTCTGGTAGATTCTCCACCAGCACAGTGCATACCTAGAATATTATCAAGATTTAAAATTCTTCTAGACTAACATGTTGAGTACAGAGATCAAAAATTCATTCAAGAAATATCGTACCATCGGATCCTTGACCTCAGCTAATGGAAGAGGATGAAGGCGCTTCACCCTTTTTCCGTTGGAACTAACAACCTGCAGCCAATACAAACACAGTTGGCTAGTTAAAAATAGGAATTAAGGAGAAAATTGAAGACAAAAATGAAGGATAAAACTTGTTCACATCAACAAACAGAAACCAAGAGCAATGCTATTTCTATATCATTCAAAATAACTCTTATGCGTGTGGTTCTCAGCAAAATTCAGTCACTTACAAGAAGAGCAGATTCCTTCAGTGCAGCCACAATGACTGACGTGTCTCTTGTAAGCTTCTTCATTTTTCTAAAAGAGGCAATAACTCCAATGGGAACTGCACCATATGAGATTCTTTCAGACACAGTGATGAGCCACTGGGGATGGCAGTTTCAAAAAAGTTAAAGTCATAACTTGCATATTTGGTAAATAGAAAATTTTAAAGAAAATATTCATCATCAATTTGATGGGAAAAGGAAAATCAAGACCTTTTACATGATTTTGGAATTACTAAAGTTGTGGAACAAAATGAACATAAATGAAAACTGAATTGTGGCAATCCAGTTGTCGACTGCAAGATCAATTTCCAAGACCTGGTGTAAAGCATCAAAGGAATTTTCTTCTTCTTTTCTCGAAGACCTTGAAATCATTGGACCAAAGACAAAAACCTAAATTGTCCATCACTCAGACTTATCCTAAATATTTGACAAGTCTATTAATTGGTTGTGCCTGTTTGCTATAAGATTCTTCATAAACATATTCATTAGCTGATGCCATTGTTGGGCATAGACACTTCTTTTCCATCTAGAGGAAGGTATCTGAGGAAATTCACCATATATTGTAATTTGAGGTGAAAGAAGATTTTATTTCTGTTGAAGTACTCAAATCTAGTGCAATATATTGAATCAAGAACACTGCAAACAACTGGTTTTTGCTTCCTGACTACGGCTGGAAAGTTTAGAAACAAGTATAAAAGGTGTGGCATTCACCGTATCCTTCTACATTTTTTGTAACATATTTCAACAAAAACTTGTCATTTGGCAGATTTTCATCACTGAAGTAATACTCGACCTGCAAAATGAAAAGCTCAGATAAGTGCAGGTTGATTGATTAAACAAGCACACACTACTCAAAGTTTGATAAAATCATACCCTGACCAATCCAAACCACCACTAACATATTTTAAATTGCAAATAAAGAAATACCAAGTGACAAAGCACATGACGGAGCTACAAAGATGTCACTGAATTTAAGTCATTGGCAAGACAATGAATCAATTTCAAATCTAATAAGAATAAAACATACAGGTCAATCCCTTCAGAAATTATTTACTCATCTTTTTCTGTGAAAAAATAGAAAAACATAAACCACAACAACTTCATAGAAGCATGATCATGTCAAAGATAGCACAAAACATGAGACAAGACTCCCTAGAACACCCTGATATACAAGAAAATCCCCATTTAAATTGAACAAAACCCTCAACCTGGAACAATTACGATCTAAACACCAATTACACAGTTATTAAGAAATTAAAACCCTAGTAACTATTCAAGAAACCAAGAAAATACTCTCATCGCTAAATTTCATATAAGCATCAGTAATAATTTTAAAACAGTGCAGATTCGCACGGTGGAAAGAAAAAAGTTGAATCAAGAAACAGGCAAATACTTAACCAAAGTGAAAGCAAGTTGAAAAGGTAGAGTAAGAGTAAGTAACCTCTTAAATTTAACCCTACTGTCTGCTCAAGAAACACAAGAAAACATTCTTTAATCATCAAGAAAGTAATTCCAAAAACTTAAATTTCACTTAAGGATCAAATTAGAAAAAAAAATCACAGAAACACCATATTGGACCGTTAAAAAGAAAGAGAAAGAAAATCAATCAAGAAATTGGGCAAATAAATATTTAAAGAAAAAAAAATCAAGAAGATGCAAAAAGTAGACTAGTTGCCTGCTTGATAATCTTGAGGCGAAGATCATCGGAGAGTGCAGAAGAGTGGGGCTGATCTGAGGGCGGTGGGTTGTCAGATTCGGTGAGGTCAGGGGAGCCGACAGGCGAGATATCAGGATGATCTTCATCGTGATCGGAGACGGGAGATGAATAGGTAGGGGTTGGGATTGGGATCCCAGCATGCCCTTGGGGTTGTTCCATCGGAGGGGAGAGAGAGAGAGAGAGAGGAGACGTCAATAATGGAGAAAGGTAAACCCTCCCCGTCCCGCTCTTTTTTTTTTGGGGGGGGGGCCTATTCTTCTTTCTCCTGATCTCTCGAAAGAGTGTATTTCCCTGGAGGGGTCAAATATAAACAGTCCCTGACCCTGTTACCCACAATTTTCTCACCTTTTTACTGAGTATGCGGCAACGGTAAAATTTCTTTCTTCTGTTCAGGGTCAATTCAATTCCTTTTCATCTCCCCCAGCTTCTTTTCCTTTCTGACCCTTTCCTCTGTTCTGTTCTGTTCTTTTATCTCTCATCTCAGAGGAAATTAGTACAGTAAGGAAAAGCTGTGATGCATATCATCATCACATATATTTCTTATATAGCTTCACCTTTTTGGAATTTAGTTAATTTTAGAAAGCTATCTATATATTTACTTTCTTTAGGCCCTTCAAATCCGTACACTAGAATTCTTCTATCTTTTTATCCCAAAATTTATTCTTCTCATTTGATATCTTATATATGATCAAACTTCAACGTATTTTTTTTAGACAGGCTACACCAAACAATCAAATTTAATGATATTTGTTATTTAATATTATTATTCAATTATGTTGAAATTTTATCAGAAGATATTAATTAATTTTTAACGATGACATGTTAAATCAATGAATACCCACCGACGGTCTTACAAATCTGAATTGGGAGGAACGCATAGTTTGTAATACTTATTGGTCTCTTTCCAATATTACAAGTTTATAACACCATAAGCTGTTTCATGCCCGCGCCTTCTGTCGATGAATCATTTTTTTCTGCTTTAACAGTATCTAGTATGCAATAAGGCTGATTATGTAGTTGTAACCGACAATTTTTCGTATGATAGTGTAGCTTTTCTTAGCTACAAGGTTATTCTGTTGAGGGAATCGAATGGTAATAATTCAGGTTCGTAGACAGGATATATTATCTCTAAAGCTCATAGAAGGGGAAAGCATAGAGTAGATGAGTAAAGTTACCTCTAAATACCACGACAGGCTCATCAAAAGAAGAAGAGAATCAAAAGGGTCCTATAAAAACAACAGAAGTTTAATAATATAGCCACTTAGTAACTGGAGAGTACAGCCATTACAAGCCAAGTGCGTGAAGCATGATAGCGTTTTGAGCATGCATCCGGTTCTCAGCTTGGGGGAAGACAATAGAGTTTGGGGCTTCTATGACACCATCAGTAACCTCAACACCTCTTTCGGCAGGTAAACAGTGCATAAAATAAGCTTTTGGACCAGCCAGTTCCATTAGCTCCTCGTCCACCTACAGATTGCATGCTCAGCAAAATTTGGAGAATCAAAGACAGACATGATATCTCAAATATGTCCTAGATTAGGACTTCAAATAATGCATTTTGCTAGACCAGCAATACTAATTGCCATTGCACCAAATAGACATCTTTCCACACAATGTGCCCACCCCCGCAGAAATGAAAACACATGCGCGCACACATAGAGAGAGGATGCATTATCTATCTAAGGTATCTATGATCCCCGAAAAGATAACTAACGCAATCCCTTACAAGCAGGCCAGTTTTAATGCAAAGCCAACACCGGAACCAAGATCAGAAATAAGACTTTCCCATGTAGACTTAATCTCACTGAGAGTGCAACCTTCAAACACAGAAAACAGATGGAACAAGACCATTGCAAAGACTAATGTTTGATAAACTCTTCCGACTACAAGCCAGATTTGATAGTTTCCTACTCATTATTCCATCAGTCACAGAGGAAGTATGTTTCCCATTACCAAAATTAATCAAACTGACACCAGGTCTAATGTCCATGACCTATCGATGCCAAATTTGACTTATGTGCAAACCAGGTAGCCATATAGATATTTTAGGAGGCTGCATACCTGGAATCCTTGAAAAACTTTGCGGCGATATTCAGCTTCTTCTTTCTGCCCCATGCTAGCCCAAACATCTGTATAGACAACATCAGCACCCTTTACAGCTTCCTTTGGATCATTAGTTATTTCTATTTTGCTGACTCCAGCCCTTATTGCTTTCTTAGCTGTCCTTGCATCAGGTTCAAAACCTCTAGGGCAGGCACAAACAAAGTGAAAAGGAATGACGGATGCCAACATCAGCCAGGAATGCACAATATTGTTTCCATCACCCACATACACAACCTGAAGATGTGCCAGCATCGAACCACTGAATGAGTAAATGTCATAATTTTAATTCTGGAAACAACATTGACTTGTAGGGAGCAATCATCCTAAACGGATGTGTATAGCCTAACCTTTGTACCCTCCAGTCGACCAATGTGTTCAATCATTGTGAGTGCATCAGCCATAATCTGACAAGGATGGTTGTAGTCTGTTAAGCCATTGATCACAGGGACAGTGGCATACTTAGCAAGATCTAAAATATCCTGCAAAATGAAACAAGGATAGCTGTAATGTTTGTAGTTAAAACTTCAATGCAACTATGTCAGATAGTAAAACTAGATCAGCTAACCAGACGGGTAGCTGATCGGGTTCCTTCATACTATTGTTTAATAAAAATGAAAAGATATCTGCAGAATCGCTGAATTTTTATTGAGAAAGGTATAGCTGGCCATGCCTGATTAGTCAAATGCCTTTACCCAAAAAATGTCTTCTTGTTCAATGCACTATACAGCACCCATATATTTTACCCATAGCAATTCAGCTGCGAAACCATATTACCACCTAGCCAATATATTTGACTTTCAAGTTTCAAGCATCTATATATTTTATGACGGATTATGGCAAATGCTTGACACACATATGCTTTAGTCCATCACTATGGGAGATTATCAATAGTCGCAAACATAAATCTCATATTATTGTATACACTTAGATCATAAAGTACAATAAAGCAAATAGAGAAGGAAATCTGCTTAAAGAATCAGATGTGGATTAATCAGCAAGGACTAGCAGCATAAGAAACATAATAGCTTTTCCACTAAATACAAACTTCTATCCTTAGTCTCCCCTAGCATGCACCTAAGCTTATGCAGGAGAGAGCAAGAGAAAATACAAAAGAGCTGCACTGCAGACTCAGGATACCAAGACCAACATATACTATGCATTCAAAGCCCGATACCCTTAATTGAGAACTCACCAGCATACCTGATGAGCAAAAACTCTAGCCATAATGATATCATTATAGCGAGAGAGAACACGAGCAACATCACGTGTTTCCTCCCGCTTACCCATCTGAATATCATCAGGTCCCAAGTATAGGGCATGCCCTCCGAGCAAATAAAACCCAGTCTCAAATGAAACTCTCGTTCTCATAGACGGCTTGGCAAATATCATTGCCATAGTTTTCCCTTTACACGGCAGATATGTCCTCTCTCCTGATTTAATTAGTTCCTTAACCTCCTTGGCTCTGTCTAAGATCTTCAAAATGGTGTCCTTGTCAAAATCACTAATGTGAAGAAAATCCTTAAGACCTGCTTTGGCTGAAATTTCAAAACAATAGTAAAATTTTACTGTCAAAATTTGTCACACTGGCAATAAACCGACAGGCGAATGTGGACCTCGGTGGATGCTTGCAAGTTGCAGTTTACAATATGCACTCAAATGGCAAAGAAATCATGATACAGGAATTACATTAAAGCAGACATGAGTATAGCAAGATAACGCTACATCAGATGTTGAATAATGCTCTACCATTACAATCAGATTAATTCATATTAATATACTCTATTAAATGCTACACATAATCTACATTCCAGAGTTTGAGTCGGTCAAAAGCATAACATAAGACACATTAATTCTACAAAGGAGAAAGACTTCAAATAGAAGTTTGATGCCAGCCACCACTGCACGTATCCTACAGCTTTCTAACACAAACTTAAAAAGGTTAAAAAACAAGTGTATTTTTCATATCAACATAGGAGCTCGACTCAACTTTACAGCATGAAGAGTTGCGCCAAACGAATATAATAGTTCATCTTGGGTTTTCTTTTCTATGCTATCAACAATTTCCATCAAACGGATATCGTATATTCAGAAAGTGTTGATCTATTTACTCATGCAATTAAAGTTAAGTAAAACAAGGATATGTAACTCCAACATCCACTGAAAATTCTGTTCAGCAAATTAAACACGGCGCGGCTATTCATGCATTCTCCGGCAAAGAAAGGAAGAATGATCAGAAAAACACCTTAATGAAAAATTCAAATTATACGCTAAATAACATGACAATTAAATTTCGGGAATGCTGAAACAGGAAGTGGAAAAGAAAATCCACGAACCCTTTGCATCAACAGAAGACGAAGGCGCGGAAGAAACAGCCTGGCACGAGACTCGTCGACGGATTGCAGGAGCGGCTATTGAGACGCCGCTGAATCTGTGGAGGTTCTGAGCGGCGCGAGAACGCCAAGAGGTT
Organism: Sesamum indicum; assembly: GCF_026168435.1. Taxonomy (NCBI): domain Eukaryota; kingdom Viridiplantae; phylum Streptophyta; class Magnoliopsida; order Lamiales; family Pedaliaceae; genus Sesamum; species Sesamum indicum. The sequence continues at coordinate 17,792,134 of NC_142668.1, forward strand.
GAAGAGAGAGAAGCTGAGTCAGGTGAGGAAACGGAGGAGAGGTGGAAAGAAATGGCGGCCGCCATTGATTTCGAGTGGGTACGCTCTCAGTGAGTGAGTGGGTGGGTAGGTCAATGTGAATTGTGACAGAATGCAGATTGAGATGGTGGAGTGTGGAGAGTTATAGTGACTCTCTCTTCCCTGCAACGACGTCGTCAGAAAACGAATAGTTGGTAAGTTCGTATTATTATTTTAACAAAACTCCACTCTTAGTCACGTAATATTTATTTTTTTAATAAAAAGTCGTGTAACCTTTGAGTTAATGCAAAGTTTTTCTAGGGAAACAATTTTAGGATACTTATGCAGTTGGTGAGCATCCAGCGCCTCCGGTTTTCTAGGTTCTCAAATCTGAATTTATGAGTTGGAAAAACAAACAGTAAATTTGTAAATTCTGTGTCCAAATAAAAACTCTCACTTGGTTAAGATTATTAAACTCACAATAATCGCAATTTGCAACTAATTTGCAGGAATCTCTGAGGTGGGACAGTAGAAAGTTCTTTTTTTTATGTATTTTGAAGAAATTATATATATATATATTATGAGTTTAAATATATAATTTTCTTTTAAAAGAATATCGAACGCTCGGCAATTTATATACTTTTCCCTTGAAAAATCTATCTAGCAGTTTTATGGAACAAAAAGGATACTTTTTGCAATAACCCTAAAGTTACAGGAAAATTCAAACTATATTACCAAACATAAGCTCAATCACTCCAATCCAAGCAACCAGCTTTTGATTTCCATCATAACAAGCCAAAACCTTATACCTAATACAACACCATAAGGGAGCTTGGTTTACCTACACCCCCCTGCCGCACCAAAACCACGTCAGTAAGGCATAGCAAGCATCACCACAACCAGCAATTGGTAGCCCAAAATCAAGATCAATCCCAGTTTCCCAAATCCAACTCTGATTGATCCCGACTGCTCAACTCTAACATCATCCACCACCGGACCACATAACGAGCTCATGTCATCAGTTCTCGTGTTGTAATACACACTGTAGAAGGCAACGCGGGTCCTCTCTGCCTTGGAGGTGAAGTTGAGGATTGCTGTTTGGAATGTAGAGTTTGAATCCGGAGTGTAGTGTATGTTCTGGGCCTGATCACCAGCAAATGCCATCACGGCGAGCGGCTGCTTGCAGGCGTCCCCTGCGTTCCCCAGTGAAAACGTCAGTCTGTAAGGCTTGTTGGGCTTTGTTTCCACCATCTGTGAGATAATCCCTTCCTTTCCCGAAAGCAATTCAATGGCTCTTTTTCCCCCAGGGACGTTGAAATGGTACGAGTCGATGTAGCGGACTGCTCTGTTTGATTCCACTATCCAACCGGGCAGCGAGGACGTCTCTTCATCCAGGTTTGTGGGAAGCAGTACGCCGAGCGACTCGTTTCTGTACATCCATGGCCCTTCTTCAAAGTCTCCATTAACAACAGCATTATCTGTATATGTATGAAGAGAACGCAGGAACTAGTTAGCAATAGTTTAATGTAGATGGATTTTTTAAGATCAACCACAACAACTTATAACCTTTTGGCTTATCAGGAACAAAGAGCTTCTTGATTGCTATGTCATCAATGATTGGCCCACAAGTGGGATCGTCCTCCATCCCGGGGTTCCTGAACACCACCCGCACATCCTCCTCCTCCGCCTGGAAGGCCCACGCGTAGGAATCCCACCCCTGGACACTGTAGAGAGTCTGCAGATCAATGGTCTGCGATGCGGGAGGAACAGACACATTGAGTGACTCTAGCTGTGCGCACGTGCGAGCCGCACTGAACGTGACGGAGTACAGCGAGCCTTTCTCCACCTTGACTTCCTGGCTGATCTCAGCGTCATTGCCGAGGCGCACCGCATGTGCACCCTGTGGCACAATGAGTATCATACCGCCTTGTTTCTGCCCCGATTCAACCAGCTCCACCGTGCCGTTTGTTTTCCAGCTCGGGATTGTGGCGGTGCCATCAGAAATTCCGGCGCCGGAGGAGAAGCCTCCAGAAGGAGGAGTCTCGAAATCACCATTCACGAGCGAGCCTGCCAAAAGTTTGATTACATTTTGTTACATGTTTGATGAATTGTTAATGAGAAGTATTTTATGGATACGCAGTGCAATGATGAATGAAAGACTATATGGCTAGTAAATAAAACTAATTTATACTACTGACATACAGTAAATATAATAATACATAATTGCTTGAAATTGATTTGAACGAAAATTTTGCATATTTAGGAGCGGTGTACAGCCAAAAAATTTAACCAAGACTGTACTGTTACTATTCCTTCCTAAAAGTTAAAGATATGCGCAGTTTGTGTTTGATAAGAATGAGAAAATTCAGTGAGCACTAAAACACAAACAGGAGAGGGCCCATAAGATTTTGTGGAGGCAGCAGGGCTATGTTTTTCACATGGCATGTCAATTGTCCAGGACGTGACACCAAAATAAGACAAGTAGGAGAGCGTGGCGTGGCGTGGGGCACAGGCAAATTCAAGAAGCCGCGTCAAACCAAGATATGCATTTGGACTCTCTCGCACCCCACACACTGTTTACATCTTAGCTGTTGAGCACGTCTGCTTTTCACCGCCGGCCCCGGGGCTCACAAACCAATAAAATCTTGTCCCACCCGTTACCCACACTTCATTTCATGATGTGAAATACATAAAAAAAAAAAATCAAAGGATTCGTGACGGCCCAATCGCAGTGGGCGGGAGACGGACACTAATTCGGGGTCTATTAGTACATTGGCAACAGTAAATATTATTCCTTGTTGATCATGATGTGCGCCAATCACCCTCATCCTTTCTAACAAAATTTCTTGCTTCAACCACATTCTTACTCTAGTTAAAAACTACAAAAATACCCATAAATACTCTGGTCAAATTTTTGGCAAACTCAATCCATCTAAGATCATCAAACACACACACATTTACTTAGCTTTTTCTGATAATTTCATGATGAAGACGTTTGATTACAGGTAACAAGGAAGACTCCAATCTAACACCGAAGCAGTCCCAAAGAAACATAAGCGAAAAATGGGATATGAAAAGGGCATATAAGCAGGGCGGTTGAGGGGGTTAGGGCATACATACCATCTTCAACCAGTGCAGTAGCTGAGGAAGCAGCCAAGAGAAGCAGAAAAACTGAAGCCCATACGCATTTTGCTGACTTCAATAACATCTTAGCTTTGTTATGAGAGAGAGAGAAGGGGAAGAGATAGAATGATAGAGTAGGGATGAGAAGGGAAGGTTGATGAGAGAGTTTTTAGAGAGGGAAAAAGAGTGAGCAAGTGTCTTTTTATATGCAAAGATTCCTGCTTCCTGCTTCCTGCTGCTCAAACACAACACAAATTCTGCCAATATAATTAAACTATTTATATCGTTAGATTTTATTAAAAAATATTCATACTTCCTATTCAATCAGCGCGGATAATTAATAGTGTAATACATTATTCAACTTTAGTACATTTATTTGTAATAATTAATTTTTTAAAAAAAATGACTACATTTATTTGTAAATTATGCTTCTATCTATCCCATGAATGTGCATTAATAAAATCCCGTGTTTTAAGATAAGACGGTCTATTGGCCTATGCCTAAAAATCCTTGGAGCCCACCATTCTATAGGTATGTATTTTGTTTATTCTTATAACATTATTTAAGTTATTTGAACTTCAATCACGCTTATGATGAGAATTAGCCAATGTAAGACGGCAGTACATAAACATTTGTGAAGGCACTAAACAAATAATCAAGTGAGGTGTGACTTATAATAATGGATGAACGTGGGTTTAGGATTAGTTGGGATAATAGTCGTGGAAATGGGTGGATTCTTGCTTCCACCATCAACGAGGCCGAGGCAAAAGTTGTGTCAATTGCAGTCAAAAGTTGAAATTTTGGGAGACAAAATGTGCAACTTTGTCCCAAAAAGAAGGAAAAGAAAAAGGCAACAGCATCGATATTTGCCTATTTCATGGATGCCTTTTTTAGTGTATCCCATTTGGATTTGATCATACACTTCTAATTTGCAACAATAAAGTTTCATTAAATAATTGAGCATAACAGTTGTTATCTTGAAATTGTATCAAGGACAATGATTATAAAAGATTGGCATCTGCAAAATATCACTACTTTTTTTTTTTTTAATTTTTATATGAAGTCATTGTAATTTTATTATTTTATATTTTTAAATTATATTAATTGAACTGTTATATTATTTTATTAATTTTAATATTGATATTTTAATATAATTACCTTTCTATAAATAAGAGTATAGAGTTTTGACACTATTTTGAGTTATAGAAATTATTAAAGAAAAAGATAATTTGGAAATGATTTGAGAAACGATGATCGGAATTGTTTTGGGTTGGGCTGAAATTTCAGTAGTCAACGGAACAAGACCCAATTAGTAAAACGTAAAAAATGGTAGTAATAGGCCTGGCCCAAGAATTAACGGGCCAAGACTTTTGGGCTTATTTCAATTACGAGAGAAATATTTTTCAGCCTAAAAGTCGGGTCGACAGAATAAGGCGATCGTTGATTGTGCTGCGAGACTGATCGGGTAACGGACTTTCGCCGCCGTCCAGGGAAAATTGAAGTGAACGATATTGCCGGAAGTGCGAGGCGGCGGGTGCGATGGCCGCTGTCAAGGAGTTGCAGCGCGACCTAGAGAACAAGGCCAATGATCTCAACAAGCTTCAGAAAGGTTTCTTTAACACTTCTCCACGAAGACACATTTATTATTTTTTGTATCCTTTGTTAAGTCAGTTGTTTGTGTACAAACGTGCAGATATAGCGAAGAATCACCAAGTCAGAAAGAAATACACTATTCAGCTTGGTGAAAACGAGCTTGTTCTCAAGGTAACTTTTCTTTCCTCTTATTTTTTTCTATAGGTTTTATGTTCTTCAATTGAGTTTGTGGTGAGCTATTGACGATCTGCTTTGTCGGGCAATTTTTGTGAAGGAACTGGATCTGTTGAATGAGGAAGCCAATGTGTACAAATTGATTGGGCCAGTACTAGTGAAACAGGACTTGGCTGAGGCAAATGCCAATGTCCGCAAGCGGATTGATTACATCTCTGCCGAATTGTATGCTCTTTCAGTCTATTGATACACGTTTGTAGGAAAAATTTTTGTCGTTCTGAAAGAACATTATATGCATAGTGTATGCTCGATGCCTGCAGTTACGCTATGATAACTAGTTAATTGGATACTACTTCGCTGATAAAACGCTGTGTGTCATTTCTGCCCTTGCCCTCAAATTTGGGATTTCTGCAACCCAAACCAAGTTGGTAGAAAGGAATTGGTGGTGAAACAATATTGAACGGAACAGAAATTGACAATGTGCACGAAGCCCTAAAAAATTAAAGTCAGACTACATCCGTTGTTCTATTTCTCAGGATTGAATTCAGGGTTTCCATGAAGAAAATGTTATTGTGCTCTCAATTCACATGTGTATCTGTTGCTGAATCGACAAAATATAATGACTGGTAAAGGAATCCGCCATACAAATATTTTGGATTTTAAAGAGTGGTGGAGCAAGAGTTATTGTATTGTTATCAGAGTTGCTGATAATTCCATACAGAATTGGGTAATCTAATATGCTTCTTTGCCTCAATAAGTGGTAAAAGTTGAAGGAGCTGACTATACTAGTCCATTTCATTACTTTTCTTATCCGATATGATCATACTTTCTGTGCCATTCCTTCTCCTGATGCCTATGCTTTCTGACTGATGTATTGGCAAAGTTTTTTATTTTTTGTCTGTTTTGCAAGTGAAAGTTGAACCAAATCACTTAAGCTATGTGAGTTTTGAGTCGCAGAATCTCTTGTTGTTAGCGGACTTTTTCTTGTTTTCTGGTTACTGTTGTGTTTTACTTGGGCTTTGATATTTGTTCTTGCTCCAGGAAGCGTTTAGATGCCACTCTTCAAGATTTAGAAGAAAAGCAAAACAGCAAGAAAGAAGCGGTTGGTAACTTAGCCATCTTTTTCTTCATAATTCCAGAATTCTATTTGTTACTGTTGTAAAGTCATTGTTATTTTTGCTCTTCCCGTTTGGTGTGTGATGAGACTTGCTGTCTTGTTAGTACTTTGATGAAGAAATATTTCAATGCTATTTTGAGCTTGCGTGTAGTCTTTTTCCTTGTTATTTTATTGGTCCTTTATTTTACTTATGTCGATAGAACTTGTTATGATTGCCTTTCTGCATACGTAATCTCTTAAATGCTTTTCATATTGTCCTTTATTGCAGATTTTCAAGCTACAACAAAGAATTCAGGCTCTGCAGGCTGGAAAAGGCAAGGCATAATATGTCGGAGTCCAGAAGCATGCGGTGCCAGTCTCTTGATCGGTTTGGCATAGATGTGTGATCTCTATGTTCAAAATGCTTCATGAATTATCATTTTGTAGGTAAACTGACAAGGATTGTGGTGTCCAACTTCATATTCCATCCATGTAATGTGTGAGGATGCAAAATCTCTTGGTGCATGATATTATGCTCATATGGACATTCTTCTATGTTCTCTTATTTAGCTGTGTGGTGGATGATTGCCCTTCTTAATCCCTCGTAAGGTGATCTAGAACATTCCAATATTTCAGTTGAATAGGATCTTTGTAGGTGTATTACCATGTAGACTAATACATGGGTTGCATTTACTGTTCATGATAATGATGCGAAGATGAAGGGTAAAGTTGGGGTGAATAAAGACATATTAAGATGTTTTCAAATTTCTCAACTTGTTTGACTGGGGTATTCTTGTATTTGAAGTTCCAAGAAGCTTCTACTGGGTGCCTTCTTTTTGTTATTAAGCATTTCGAAAACGTCGAAGCCTTTTACACCTTTTTCTTTCTTGCACCGATTTGATACTCTGGAGGGAACTGGATGCTATCCCACTCATTGGGTATGATCTTGTAAAGTGGCTGTTGACAGTGCGAAGAGTTTGTAGCTGATTTGACTTTGTCATAAGAGCACAGATGCTGGCATGTTCTGTTACTGAACCTTTTCCCAATGAGCATAAACAGCTTCTTTACTCCATGAGATGGTTTTAGACAAGGAAGAATCAGCATGGGTTAAAGGTTGGAAGGAATTTAGATAAGTAGCAGATTAAAATATAAGGAAGCTTTAAGATGAAGTTGTTTATTTGATAAGAAGGAATAACATTGCATAAGATGTTCTCCAGATCAAAAGCCCTTCCAATGAGAACGACAAGCAAGGTTTGTTGAATGCGTTCTGTAAGAAGTGAAATTGGATTAGAGCCACATTTTCTTTGGTAAAGTGAAGGAATATGTTTTGGCCATAGAAAATTTTCGAATTGGGTATCAAGTGAAAACTATTGGAGAGAAATGAAAATAGGATTGTAGCACTAATTGCTAGTTACAAGTCTTTATTCTCAGTTGAAAACACTACACTCTTGATTCTTTTCACATTCCTGAGTTTAGAAGTAAAAGCCAGATTTCAAACCTGCTGTTTTAGTTCTCTCTCTCTCTCTCTCTCTCTCTCTCTCTCTCTCTCTCTCTCTCTCTCCCCTCACATAATCTCTCTCTCTCTCTCTTTCGCGTGCACACACACACACACATACACACACAAAGGAGAGAGCAGTATCTTATACATACATTACATGTACATATTATCGGACTCAAAATTTTAACTATAGCGAGAAGAATCTTTAATTAAAGATTTATATATCTGAATTCTGAATGTTCTCCCTTGAACTCACGAAAACGTTATACCATCCTTAGAGCTGATAATAACTAGCAAGCAAGATGGCAGGCAGCACACTGATATGCTGGCTCAACCAGATATTGGTAATGCATAGAATTGTCGCGAAAGTTTCTGCTTTCCTAATGGACCGCATGATGAAGCTGGGGAAAGGAAGTTTCATATTCTCATATATATTGATGACATTTTGAAAAACTAGTACCAAAATCCCCAATAGCATAAGTAATCACTGCCAGAATTTGTAAACTTGGCAACAAAAATCATTTGGATTGTGCTTGCTTTGTGGGTTGCAGCCTTCAATAGGACACTGTCATATCCACAAAACCCTTATCGATTTTACTACAGAAATATTGTGGATGGTTTTTCAGGTTGTTCATCTACAGTGCAATGACCTTAGATTTACCTCTGCATCTCTTGATGCTCCGATACCCAATTAAAAAAATTTAACCATCATGAAATATTCCTTGCACAGAGGTCCGTCTAGACATTGCTCAACTTGATCAGTATAGCCTCGTTAACATACTGAATATATTGGCCTCACTACCACTAGATTAAACAAAGGGACTTAGTAGTAGACAACTGCAGAGGTGGTTGTTATTTAATTCATATAGTTTTATCTGGGGGTTTTATGTTTACCAGGCTCATCTTTCGTAATTTTAGTATGCATTCATGGCTCGTGAACTTCCACATTAATTGCTTCTTGCTGGATGAAACTTATACCGTGCATGCATTGTAACTTAGGCAAAAGGTGAAAAGACAGCAGTCAATCTCAGCACTCTTAGGCACATCCAGGAGAGTACTATATGCTTCCATGCATTTCTTTTAATTTTTTTTTTTTAAGAAAATGAGTAGGCGGGGACACAACTATTTAGAAAGTTATAACAATAGTTACAAGTAGCATTAAAATCTCTTGAAAATCTTGGCAAGTGACCCTTCTCCGGTACGATGATTGCTGATTGGACTTCAAATTTTCTGGTGTTTGGGGGGAGGGTCAGTGGTTCCACAATGCTTGTCTGACAAAGACATTTTGCTTGCCATGTTTTTCAGTTACCTCTTCTTTATGTCCAAATGCCTTGTTTTCTCGCACATGTATATAATGTTATGTCCGACCCCTGGGGGTCCCTCCCTCTCTACAAACTTGTTAATCATTCCCAGTATTATTCTCTAATTTCAATTTTGGCTCCAGATATTTCCAGCTACTCTTTTCTTCTGCATTGGTGGTTACGTGTTATTATTATTATTAATGATAAGAATTAATGGGAAGAACAACTCAGGATTTTGACTCCCTATTTCCCCACCTCTGATGCGCTTATCTTGAAACTAATTATTCTCGTTGAAAGATGTCTACCACTTCCATTCTTCGTCAACAACTGAATAAGTACAATGCGCTTTCTTTTTAGAAGTTTACAGTCGATTAAGCAAAATCCAACTTCTCCCGTGTTTATCTCTTTGCCCCCCCTCCTTCCAATGAATAAATTAATAAAATAATTTAAATGGAATTAATTAATTGTTATGACTAGTTATGAGTTTCTCATGTACCTGTACTTAGAAGAGGAATTCGTGTGAGTGTCCAATGTAGGACCGACGAAGAGGGAGCCTACACAATACAAAGTAATGCCTGGATTGGGTGGGGAAGAGTATTATAAGTTCTCCATCCCGAGTCGGTTTGGAGAGGGGTTTTAAGGGTGTTTATAAACTACAATATCCTTTTTATTGTGTAATTGGTTTTGTGGGAAGGAGGTGGATGCATACACTATGGTGTTTTTGTCATCAAAGACATTAGGACATCACTCAATTTCATGGCTACAATCTCATAAATGCACTAAAAATTAAGTTTAATCTATATGGTTGAACATTCAACGTTGGTGGACTCTATGTTTTTTAGTAAAACTCAAACTCATGTGATTTCTATATTTATCATATAGGGAAAAAAAATATCAAAGACGATGCTTTTCTTCACCCCCTAAAAAAAAAAGGTAACATGTGATAAAAACAAAATTAAGTTGATATTTTTTTCATTAAAAAACACTTTGTGCTTGATATTATAACTGTATGGAAAGAGATTAAACGAACCTATGTGGAACAATGGTTCAGGTACAAGACTTTCCTTAGAAGAGGCCTCGTATCCGAATTTTAGGTATGTTCATGTGCTGGGTGCATGAGTATAAAAAAATAAAAGAAAATGGTTGGCGCTTTGGGTAGTTGTTACCGGAACACCAATGACCTCCTCCCGCAACCTGCAAATTCAATGAATGTGTTGGTGACTGTAAATAATAAGAGTGAGTTCCACAGTTTTCAGCTCTTCAATCTGGCTTATTATTCCCCATTCACCTTCTTTCTTACAACCTCATTAATAATTGAAACAATCAGTTCTTGCATCAATTGGATGACTACTGTGACCTTGCATTCCATAATGAAACTGTATGTGCAACATGCTGCTGCTGCTGCTGCATGGTCCCAAATCGGACCTTGTGAAGCTCTACTATAATAAGTGGGACAGCATAGGACCACAAGGCCATGTTTGGCTCCTTCAGTCATGAGACAGACCACTCAACTTTACTCAGCAGTCCTCATTGCTTGTCCAAAGATTAGATTCGGATTTACATACATATATATGTGAGAGAGATACATTCTTTGTCTTTGTGTTGTGATTTAAAAGTAAACACTTTTAACTCTGGCAAATTAAATCGATCGCTCAACCAAACATGGCCTTGAAATCACTATCACTCACTCTATTTGATTATGAAAAGAAAGAATTCTTGGAAGCTAAAAAGCACTTATTCTTCCCCCTTTTGCCAGGTTCCATTGCGCCTGCCACACATAAAAGAGATGAAAAGGTTGTAAATTGGAATTTGTGACCAATTATCAATGGGGGAAAATCTGAGAACTAAAGTGACTGCTACAAAGAATTATTTATAAGATTGTGACACGTATTCGCGTTATTATTCAAATATTTACGACATCCTCGTGAACTTCTTACTTTTAAAATGAATATTTTATTTTAGACAAGATTCTTTCAAAATATACGCGAAAAATTAATTCCGAAAAAAAAAAAAAAAGAGAGAGAGATATAGAGAATGAAAATATAGGATATATTATACAAGTTAAGTAAGGGGCATGGGCATGGCATTCCCTACCACTAGAAGAGATGTGAAGCATCACATGAGACGACTCCAAAAGCTACACATAAACAGAACAAATTTTGAATTGCAAGAAGTAGAGATTGGACAACCCCACATTAATGTTTCTAACCAATTAATACTCCAATTTGTATTGCTCCCAGCATGTGTTGTTGTATCTACAACTTGACTCAATTCAATCGCCGCCGCCCCATCACATTCACTGCTTTCTCTTTTTGAAACCACTCATCATATTTATCACCAAACGGAAATAGTATCTATCTTTTAATTACAAAATAAGATTATATATTACATGTGAAGATATCATCATATGAACAAAACCCGTTTGAATTTCATCTTCTATTCTATTTAATAGTTTATCCATGTGAGTGATGATGAGTGTAAAAGAAACTTGAAAATGAGTTTTAGTGTTGATTAGTTGTGGGATGGGCGAGGGACTGAACTTGGTTGAATAAGAGCAATCACATATGCTAGCCGACCAAAAAAGGGTACACTTAACTTAGCCCGTTTTCTCTTTTGCAAACAAAACTTAAAATTGTTTGTTGTTACAATAATAAAGAAAGGAAAAGGAGGTATATATAGTTGGTAGATGATCCAAAAACTGAAGGAAAGAATGTTGTTATGGACATGGAGAATCGGGCTTGAGGATTGCAGTGCAGGCAGGGGATCATTATTAATTAATCAAAACTCTAATTATTTTGAAGTCATGCACCCACCAGAATTAAAGTCTGGTATATATAGTTTGATGTGGTACATATATAGTAAATGATGAATGATGGGATATTTAGAGGTGATGTAAATATGTGCATTATTGGTGGGGTGGGGGTACGTAACAATTAATTATCAACACAAGAAGAGGCAAATTCGTATTGATAATATGAGCAAGTGTGTGTGTCTAAGTGTAGTTAAGAAGCATTAAGTAGTGTTTGGTTAAGTTAGGAAATTAAGGTGGATCATTAATTAATTAATCAATGAGATTGAACATAATTAGACCCCACCGAAATATTCAATTCTCTCATCATCACTCACATGTCCTTTTATATATATATATATATATATATATATATATATATTGAATGAATTAAAGGACCACATGAATTAATTCATTTAAACACAAATTTTGATGGAGATAGAGATGCAGAGAAGCATGAATTCAGAAGAAAAGCTACACTCCACTCCTCAACTCATATCTAATAATATTATCGACTCCTAAAATTCAATTAATTATCCATCATCTCAAAATTGACTACACACACACACACACACATATATATATATATATAATAAATAAATAAATACATAAATCTCCCAAAGTGTTGGATGTCTTATGAGTAGGTCCCACTTCACATTTTAATTATCTGATACCACCAGACCACTATTTCTTTCTTTTGATCTAATAATAATAATAATAATAATAATACATAAATATGTATGGAGTAGAATGATTGGGCGTGGAAAGTAGTTGTAGTTGAGAAGAAAAGGGGTGGAGGAGGAAGGTTATCCGTCTCCCGGTTTACCAGAAAATACCACCACCCTCACCCCTAATCATCTCTAACTGTTCCTTTCCTTTTCCATTCAACTTCACTTTCAGTTTCGTTTCCAACCCCCCCACCCCCACCCCCACCCCCACCCCCACCTTTTATTTATCCATTTGATATAATATTATTATTTGTGGGGCAATCCCAAATACTGACAATTTTCATACTGATTCTGATTTTTGGTTAAGGAAATTTTGACAATATTAATATCAATCAACAATACTTTACTGGGACACATCCATCCATCCATCCATCCTAATTAATTAACAAGGGATAGAATTTGAACTCAAATTGATATCATGAGCGCCAGACAGAGACCAACATTTAACAATTGCAGGTGCAGTCGGCAAAAGTTTTTTCCCTCAACCCCCCAATCTTTATTTATTTAGATTTTAGATCCGGATAAATATTAATATGGGTCCACCAAACAAACTATTAAAAACCCTTGAAAATTAATAATATTATATAACAATATAAAAATTAATTTCACTGTCTTTATATTTATATTGAATCATCACAAATGATATCATACTTGATTCTAGACACATGTGACACATCTTACATTGATGAATCTCCATACTATACATTATATTGATGTGATTAATTTAAATGAATAACTAGTATAAATATTCCAACGATATTCTATTTTGTCCGGTATAATTTTGCACTCAACCTACCATACCTGTTGGAAACAATAATGTTGATGATTTGAATATTGGAAGATCATTACAAAGATATTTGGCATATATATCTCCTATGTCCAAGAAAGAAGGTCATTTTTGAATTCGGATCAAATATAGTATTGGGTAAAGATGTGGATATGGGTCCTCCCACCACATATACGGGTCTAACTTTCTTTCTTACATTATGTACAACTTTGTTCCACTGTTCAACATTGATTACCAGACGTTGTCTGCAGGAAAATTATATATACTTTTTGCACATCTGTCACAAGTGTAGTTTCTGATAAAAAAAAAGTTAGAATTAGCCCAAAAAACTAATTAAGTTGAATTGATGGAAATCATTACAAAGGAGAGGAACAAACACATACAAGGGCCATGGACATCACCACACCAACCACAGTAATGGATCACTAACAGAAAGAGAGACAGAGAGATTCGATACATTGCTAGAATCCACTTTTCAAACACACACACACACACACACACATATATATATGGTTCTCATTGCATGCCCAGCAATAAATAACTTGTACCAACAACCTCAACACCACCCTTTTAGCCCTCTTCCCTACTCTACTAGATTAAAGAATGAGTCCGATGATGATGCAACATAAAAACACTGGTTACCGCTCGAATAATTGACTGATCTTCAACTCACGGTCTCATTAGAACAGAATCCAAGTGAATGGCATCTCATGAGCAGAGTCGAAGGAGCGCAGGGCCCGAAGCCAAGAACAATACCATGATCAAAGGCAACTAATATAGGTCCACGTGGCATCGAAAACGCGGACCGTCCAGCGAATCCTCTTACCATGGCTGCGGGTCCATTTATATGAAAAACTAAAACACACCATTATAATCATCAGTTTGTCAATCAAATCTTGTCCTTTAAAAGCCCCCAATACACTATAATCAGTATCCCACACATTTATTGGTGATGGAGCATCCACCATTGCCACCAACATCAACACCTGGACCATCCCACAACTTTCCTTACCCTCTCTATCTATCTATCTATCCCTCCCACCCTTCTTTCTCTCGAATTCATACTTCAGCCTTCAGAACTTCTGTTGTCTGCCACTTGCAACTTTTTCTCATACGTTTTACCTGCCTGCCTTCATCCGTCAAAAACTTGTATATATTTTCCCTTTTTTCACCTCTTCATCTCTTTTCGCCTTAATGACATATTAGCTGCATAATCTTTCCAAATATGTTCACGGTTTTTTTTGAAAAGGCAACTTCCTTTTAAGGGAAAAGAGAGCATTTACCCCGTGTCATCTCTCAATGCCCATGCACTCATCTCTTCTATATATATATGAACTTGTGGTTTTCTACGCTTACTACACACAGAAGAACTAAGCTAGAATAGACTCTACCTTTGCCAAGAGGGCTTCCATCTCAAGAACCCAAATGCCGTTTTCGTGTTCCAACAACTTCCTACGACGCTTCTGCGTAGAGGAGTTTCGCATGAGCACGGCAACAGAAAGTGGCTTCTTCTCCAGCGATCTTATTCCGTCCCTTGGAGCTCGAATCAATCGAGCAACAAAGCTCCGGAAATACATAATTTCCCCATTCGACCCTCGCTATAGGTGATCACCCCCTTTCACCCAGCTCTCTGTATCTGATGTTACACATGTAGAAGAAGCCACTGATTCTCATTTTCTATCCATATTATTTGGTTTCAGGGCTTGGGAGATGTTTCTGATTCTCCTGGTCATCTATTCAGCCTGGATCTCTCCTTTTGAGTTTGCATTTCTGCCTTACAAGCAAGATGCTTTGTTCATCATTGACAACATTGTCAACTGCTTCTTTGCTGTTGATATTGTTCTGACCTTCTTTGTAGCATACCTTGACAGCCAGTCATATCTTCTGATCGACGACCCCAGAAAAATTGCTATAAGGTAACATGCATTTTTCACATCCCTAGATGGACCTGATCATACTATAACACAACCTTGAAGTAAGTTTTTTTGTTTACTAACAGGTATCTATCAACCTGGTTCCTTTTTGATGTGTGCTCAACAGTACCATTTCAAGCTCTCTGCATCCTCTTCACAGATCACAACGGTGAACTGGGTTTTAAATTGCTAAGCATGCTACGACTATGGCGGCTCAGACGAGTCAGCGCCCTGTTTGCGAGGTAATTAAAACCAATCTGAGTTAGCCTTTTCATTTCAGTTCTGAATGCTTCTTCAGAGATGAAACGTAACCTGTTCTCACCGATTCTGGCTTCTTTCCTCCTCAGGCTTGAAAAGGATATCCGGTTTAACTATTTCTGGACTCGCTGCACAAAACTCGTATCCGTAAGTTCAATTATTGAATTCTCAAATTATTCTTCTATAGTGAGTTGGCACAATTAATTAGGTCGCACATTGCTGCTATATTTGGTTGTGGGATTCAGGTGACTCTGTTCGCTGTGCATTGTGCCGGGTGCTTCAACTATATGATTGCCGACAGATATCCTGATCCAGAAAGAACCTGGATTGGTGCTGTCTATCCTAATTTCAAACAGCTGAGCCTGTGGGACAGATATGTGACTGCAATTTATTGGTCTATTGTAACTCTAACTACCACTGGTTATGGGGACTTGCACGCCGAAAACCCAAGAGAGATGCTCTTTGGTATTTTTTACATGCTATTCAACCTGGGATTGACATCTTATCTCATAGGAAACATGACCAACCTTGTAGTCCATTGGACCAGCCGCACCAGAAACTTTGTATGCTCTCTCTCTCTCTCTCTCTCATTCACAACACACGCATAATCATACGCACTCCAAATGCGTCTGGTTTTCAATATTGAGAATTTTGGTTTTGGGTGGTGTAGAGAGATACTGTTCGTTCTGCATCAGAGTTCGTGAAAAGGAACCAGTTGCCCCCAAGAATCCAAGACCAACTTCTGTCTCATATATGTCTCAAATTCAAGACAGAAGGATTAAAACAGCAAGAAACCCTCAACGGCCTGCCCAAAGCCATTCGTTGCACCATTGCACATTATCTCTTCTACCCTGTTGTTCAGAATGTCAATCTCTTCCATGGGGTTTCTCAGGACTTCCTTTTCCAACTGGTAAACATTTCCTACTCTCTAGCACCCGCATGCTTATCAAATTTCATTTTTCTTTAAAAGGATGAGGTAAGATTTCCATTTGTTCCTGTATTTGACTCAAAGGTACCAGAACTGGAAGCTGAGTACTACCCTCCCAGAGAAGACGTGATTCTACAGAATGAGGCTCCAACTGACGCATATATACTAGTCTCAGGAGCAGTGGTAAGACTACGCTGGCTCTCAATCTCATACGAGATGTCAAGAAATCCCTTATCGATCTTTGCTTCTCACGTTCACATTCTGAATGTTTTTGCTGGCAGGATTTTGTTGCGAAGATCAGTGGGCGTGATCAAGTAAGATTTTCTGCATCAGCCTGCATTCATACATTTCCAATGAATAGAAAAACCAAGGACTGTAAGCATATGAACATCATTTTTGTTCATGCGTACAGATAGTGGGAAAGGCTTCTGCAGGAGAGATTTTTGGGGAAATTGGGGTTTTATGTGGTGGGCCTCAACCATTTGGTGTTCGTACCACTGAAATTTCTCAAATACTACGGCTGAACAAGACCACGTTTCTCAACATTCTTCACGGAAACCCAGAAGATGAGCGCTGTGTTATGAACAACCTTTTCCTGGTAAATTTAGGAACCAGCATTCTTTATTGCTCAGTTTTTTTGCTGCACTAAAGCTTAAACTGAATAACCATTCTATGGTTTCAAGAAACTGAAAGCATACAGAGGTTTCGACATTGAGGGCCAACAGGATCCAAGTCTTATCCTGAAAAATTGGTTCGATGGAGAACCTAAAGGAGACTGCAGTACAGTTACTGGAGATCAAGGGGCAAATCCACAGAAACAGGAAGCAAGTGCACATACGACCAATTCACGATTTACGACGACAAAGCAATCAAGAAGTCGTGATACCAAAGAAAGTGAAATTGATGAGAATTCATCTGCTGAGGATGGCCAAACAGCTCTTCACGTTGCTGTTCAACAGGGGCATCTTGAAATGGTCAAACTTTTGCTGGAAAGAGGAGCAAATGTGAACAAACCAGACGAGAGAGGTTGGACGCCAAAAGCATTAGCAGAAAAACATCCAAACAAAGGCATATATGATCTCATACTTAACTATGATAACGAAAAGAAACTAGATGGGCCCACCAATTACGCGACAAATCATCACAGGGAACATAATTATGTCAGCGCATGCAGTTCTGCTTATCCAACTGGCGTAGAACATATAAAGTCAGCGAAGAAGAGAGTCACCATTCACATGAAGTCTCACCAGAATAAACATTCAGGAAAGCAGCTCGCCAGGCTAATAATTTTACCTGATTCCTTAGAAGAGCTGCTCAAAATAGCAGGTAAGAACATTTGAACTCTAAACAGAGTTTTAAGTTGCCTTGACTTGAAGTGCATGAAGTGATTAATATTAACCATAACTGGATGAAGGAAGATCCAAAGAAATAAAGAAAGAAAATGGTCTAACCTCAAAACAGGATTTAAACTTTACAGTCCCCGCTGGTATCTGATCATCACCTTATTGTGAAACTGCAGGTCAAAAATTTGGGGATGACAGTCTTACAAGTGTAGTAAATGCAGACAATGCAGAAATAGACGACTTAAGTGTAATACGAGATGGTGATCATCTCTTTCTGTTGTCAAGCCAATGCGAAGGTGGAGTATGAAGTAACCTAACAAATGTCAAAGACTGTAACAACATGTGCAGGACCAAGCAATTCCCTACAATAGCATACTGATATTCTAACAGCCACACCAGGCATGAAATTTCATGTGTTCTTTCAAGGTAACAAAAAATAATAGGAAATTTGTTTCATACATGGCTGTCATGTGTAAATTTTGCACCTAATTGTATTGTTCGGCAGTCAACTCTAGTAAAAAAAAAGAAAAAAGGAAAAAAAAAAAAAAAGATTTAGCAGGATTTTGAGCGTTCTGTTGTCTCTAACTCTCACTATGTAAAGTTCCTGCTATTAATTTCCAGTACATCAAAAAGTATACATAGCAACTCTATTTGAAGAATAGCTCTATAGTGCAGAAGATCAGCCAGCTTTGAACTTCTCAATCATTACACACATAACCAGCTTCCAGGATGATTTCTTCCAATGCTGCATGAGCCAGCCGCAATTGAATTTGGAATCCTGCCTTCTTTAGCTCAAACACGTTTATCTTAGTGGAAGTATCATTTTGTTCCAGCATTTCCTTGAATAGGAAGAGGATGGGCTTCTGTGTTAAATACATACTTATCCAATGGAATGGCATTTCTGTCCCCAAACAGTAAATATAGGTACTTCAATGTTTCACCCAAAAAGAAGGTCTCCATCTTGTCTCTTCTGTGTGGAGGAAGCACAGTAACATCATCCAGTGAAGTGTAGCCTCCAGAGTCAACCTTGGTATACTTCTCAAATGCTTCAAAGATCTCCCAACCCCACTCGCGATATCTGCACATGTAATCGCAATACTCAAAGTGATGGGCCAAAGGCAAAAGAAGGCAAATACATAGATTTAATGCACTGCCTTAAAAGAGAGAGAGTGTCCCAAGCTTTCAGGCACAAAACCTAACTCAATAATTAACTAGAACCTACTTGGGATCTTCTGTGATGCGGAACAAAACAAACAGTGATTCAACAGTTTCGGGTCGCAAGAGATTGTGACGGTCAGCAGGTTTTATAATTATGTCATCCACATATTTCGATTTCTTGTTTCCACCACCAGGGCCACGTTCACTTTGTCCCTGCTTAAGGTAAAATTGATCATTAATTGCATGAGAATATCGTAATGGATGAATAAATAAAAACAAGACTTAAAAGCGTTAGATAGTATAATGGCAGGAAGCTGGAGAAAGGTTGTGTTGCTTTACATCAGCAAGTTGGGAACCACAATCTCCATCCTCAAGGTATAAGGATAAACAATGTATAAGAAAGAAAATGGAAACAAAGCAGTGATAATATTGACAACTAGCGGACCTCCACGTTGAAGTATGCTATTTCTGGAGCAAGACCAGTAGAAGTTACTGAATAGATCTCAAAACATGTCTTAGCTAGATCTTCAGCAAGCTTCAAATTTTGTAGATCTTCAAAATTTAGCAAGTTTTCTCTCATAGCCTTTTCCTTCACAATGCCCTTTGTAGCACCAAGAGCAAGAGTGCCAGGGAGGAAGCACACCTATGTATGAAGTTGCACAGATGACAATCATAAGAAACAAAATAGTAAACCAGGAGATCCATGGAAAGATAATGGGAGGGCGCAAGGGATAATCATGTTATTTCTACATAAACACCAGCAAACCAGGGGATCCATGGAAAGATATGCTTTGGCCCCAGTATTGAACAGGATAAACATAAGTTCTATGAATGGAATTAGCACCATTTCAAACAATAACATCTCGAAATAGTATCAAACCCAATCTATCTGTCAAATAACTATTTCACAAATTTATCTAAGACTTTAGATTTAACATAAGAACTCGGCAAGCAGAGAATAAATTACTCAGAAGAATGTAAGCTCATTAACAGGAAAAGAATAAGGTGATGCATACAAACATAATAATCGTCATGCCACGGTAACATAACCCAAAACAAAGATGGGAACATACCAGATGATCCATTTTAGGGGTGAAGGCGCCTTCAGGCCCATAAGGCAATTCTCCCACAAAAACCAATCCATTGGGCACAGATTTCCGAACGAGAAGTTCTTTGACACCTTTCATTGATTCTTCAAACATATCGTGCAAATAAGTCAAATTACTTCCTCTGTTCTGAAGCCAGACTTTTATGAGATACTCATAGTAACTGTCACCACGAGATCCAAGTCGAATATTGTCTCCACTAAACTCACCGGTATGCGGGCTGCCACCATGACAAGTAGAAACCAGTGAAAATAGATAGACAAACTAACTTGTAGAAAGACCTTCTGCTTGCTAATTATTTTTATTCTGTAAAATGTATTTCGCATACTTCTTTCAATTGATGAAAAATAGAAAAGGGACAAGGCTTTACTCAAGCCGTTTTCTGTTTTTGTACTTTTTTTCCCACTTTTCTAGCAGAAATGAACACATGCCAGATTATTCTACTCAAGTTGGAGAAAATATGTCCTTATCCAAAGTTGAAGCTTCAGTGTTTCTGAATGCACCAAGCATAATAAAAAAATCAATACACCCACCTTCGGTGATGTTCTCACTGGAAGTTTCTACCATAATGTTATTTGTTCCCCTTAAAGTTCCCTAAATTTGTTTCTTGTAACATCCGATAACTTTGTGAAACCAAGATAAAACTGTCACTGACAACCAGGTGATGGCCATTGTACAGGGATTACAAAGAGGGCAAACATTAAACCAAATCACAAGACTGTCAAGGTGTTCAGAAAGAAGCAGGAAGCAAGATATTTAAAATTGGTTCATGGGAAGAGATATTACGATGCAAATGGAAAACATCTCAGCCTTACTTTATGTATATAGGAACTAGTCCCTTGACCTTTGGCAGAGTCTTCAAGTGTTCTAAAACCTTCATAGACTCCAAACCATACTTTGGATCACCAGTCAAAGAACTGAGATAATTGAACTCAAGTTGGAGGGTAGAAACTTCAGCCGTACTACTCAATCCATCAGGAGCAGGATGTGCAGAACGATCACGCAGAACAACATCACTAAAGGGAATAGCAGACGGGCTTGATGTAAAAGCAATTAGCAGACGATCAGCCAAATTTCTAGCATTGTTAAGATAAACAGCTGGCTTAGGTCCTCCTGTCGAAGCATTACCACCCTGTTCTCCCCCACTTAAATGATAAGCACTCAAAAGACCACCCAAAACACGTATGGTAGTTTCAAATAAATTTACTTGCCCTTTCCCATCAATCCTCTCAGGAAGATGTTTCTCAATCCAAGAGCCTGCTTCATGGACAACTTCATCAACCCCCATTATCATGGCCGTGTCAAGAGCATCCACAATGGTGGCTCCTAGACCTCCTAAGCCGTCAACTCCTCTATGGCTCAATGGCATAAGTTCATCATATCCCATTGCATAGTTCCGATAGCCAGACCATGCATGAATAAATGCCTCTTTGACCCTTTGTTGCCGAACCTTCCAATCAGGGCCAGATTCTATCTTGTCAGAGTTATGAATCGATTTATTTCTAGTAACTATTTCATCAGGCGATAACCGTGGAGGTAGCCTTGGAGGCTTTCTCCAAAATCTTCTAAATCTACCTCTTCCATCTGTGAATAAATTCTTTCCTTCCTCGGTGCCAACATTTTTGGCATTGCCATCTGATGATGGAACATGGCTTGTATGTGTCAGCATGAGATACGCTACACCAAAAATCATTAATAACACAAGAAACCTTCCTGTACTGCATTTTATACATTCGCGTTTTATGTTACTGTTTAGAATATTTTGAGTGATCACCTGTGGAAGAAACCATGATGAATTAAGTTTAGCTGAACACAAGCTAGCACCAAGAAAAGCTTGGAAATAAAAGGAAATACACCCCCACCCCGCCCCCTGCAGGCACAAACAACAGAGAGGAGCATAAAGAGAATATCATGATACTCCAGGGAACCTTTCTTAGAAGCTCCTTGAAATGCAATCTTATCTCTGCGTAATCATTTGTTCAAGAACACGTTGTGATTAATACTTTATATTAGATATATCTCTATCATAAGTATTCTGCAGAAGCATTTTAAGTTTTAAGAGGAAAATTTGACAGCATTTATCATTACAGAACAGCAAAATCACTTTAAATCTTTTTTACAATCTCGAACATCTGAATGAACGAATTGCACCCAGGCTAATCCATACATCTTCATTTGGTTTCACATACAAAAATCAAGAACTTATCACTCTCCAAATCTTGAAAGAAGATACTGAACGCAACTGATTAAATAATGACGAAAACACATTAAACAAAGAAGAGCAAGCTGTGAGATCTGACAAATACAACACGAACCTTGATTACAGATCGCTGGCGAAACTTTGCATTGTCGTAATGTACATCTTTCATTGAATAGGGCAGTGATTTCGACATACTCCGAATAGGTTAGAATACCCAAATTACATATATAAATATATATAATATTTACAGTATATATCAATCAGCGAAGGCCTAGGCCTCAACCGTGTAAATCTGCGGCGGTGTAAGTGGATTCAGATAGAGGGAATCTAGGTCGGGATCGCGAGAAATCGGTGACGCAAATTCTTCAAGTCTGATTGTTGGTGAGAAGGAGAAATCTGGTTGGGTTTGGGGGAAATTTTACAACTCAACTATATGTTGTACAACAGATAATACATACAACAACACAGTAAAAAAGAGTATTTGGATTTGGTTTTAAGCCCCTGCAGGAGGAGTCAACGGTCGGGATGGCGGCCACTGCTCCTTTATAATTCGATTTTATTTAAAATTAAGATATATAAAATAATACACTACGTTACAAAAAAAAAAACGGTTAATCGTACTCTCATCCCTTGAGTTTTAGTGTAATTATAGATAGTCCTCTAGTGGTTTAAAAAATTATACATAGCATCTATGAGTTTGGTTCTATCTAACAAATTAATTAATTCATTAGTCAAAATTCACTAAATTTGTCGGTATTAAAAAAAAAATTGAATGAAAATATATATGTACCCGATTGGCTTATTACTATAAATATAGATTTTTTTTTCAATTTTTTTGTTAATATTAGTAAATTCAGTGAATTTTGTCTAATGAAATGAATTATTTGTTAGATAAAAGCAAACCTCAGAGATATTAGATATAATTTTTCAAACCACAGGGGGCTACGTGTTATTATACCAAACCTCAAATTAAGCATGAACAAAAATTTAATGCTAATGTAACTTAATTATTTCGAACCACTCTATGCTACGATGATAATTATAATATACAGAACAAAATTGAATGAAAAAATTTAATTGTAAACATCACATATTTTGGTTGAGTTTTACAATTTGAGTGTAAATTTATTTCTTTCTTTGCTTTAAATTTAAAAAATATATATTAAAAAAGAAAAGATTATATTTTAATATTAAATATGGTTGAACTCCAGACTTGTGGGATGGGGTGGGGGAAAGCAATTCAATTCATACTACATTTAATTTAAGCTAATTATCGTATATAATCTGCATCTCATCTGGTATAAGTCACTATTAGGTAGGGTGGGGAAGTTGGGTACTCACTCATTAGGGTCAGGGCCAGGGTCCGGGTATATTTAATTTATCATTCTTTAAAAGATAAATAAGAAAAAAGGCCCATGATAGTGATTTAAATTATTTTTAATTATTTTATAATTATATATTTTTTTCTCACCCAACTACTCTATTTTCTCTCACATGTTCTCCATATTTATTTTTTCTGACAAGCTTTTATATTTTTAATAAATTCACAATTATAATTTTTTCTTACTTTGCCTCCACATTTCTTTTTTCCCATATACTTTTTCTCTTTTTCTCACTTCACTATGTTGTGAGTTTTTTTTATAATTTTTTTTCTCTTCATCCCACACAATAATTTTTTATATGCTCGCGAGAATAGCGTGCAACAACAACTGTTTTTTTATAATTAGAGCTAGTGTGTGGCACCCTTAAAAAAGTGTGTATAATTAAATAAAAATATAAAAAATAATTTTATTTTTGAAACTTTAATATAATTAAAGAAAATAAAAATATTAAGAGTAAAAGAATAAAGAAGTTAAAGTTAGTGGAGTTGAGAAGGAGTTGTGGCAGTTGATTAAGTAGTTGGATCCAAATGTTAAGATGATGGTGGAATTAATGAACTTAGGTAGGAGGGGGTGCATTTTTGTGGACAAATTAAGATGCATGTTAGAGGGTTAAACGGAGGGCTTAATTATTTGTTAAAAGCATGCAGCCCAGCTGGATTAAAAGGGGCGGATCCACTTAAGCCAAAAATCTTCGGGATGTTCCACGGAATGACGCTCACACTAGCACCACGGAAATTTAATTTGACATATTACTATTATAAAATTATTCTACAATGCATATATTAATTGTATCATATCATATGTATATATATATATATAATAAATGAAGAAAATTCAAGAACTCCTGTAATATTAGAAATATTGAAAAAACTCTATGAGAAAAATAAAATATCAATTACTCCCTGTAATATGAAAAAAAAATTCAAAAAACATCCTGAGGCCAGAGAGTGTAGTACACACGCGTTGATTGCAAGTGTGAGTCTGAAATTATTATTATTTTTCTTTATAATTTTGCCCTTACCTTTCCAGAATATATATAATATTATGTAATATATAATTTAATAAATCTTAAAATAATATATAAATACTTTATTAATAATAAAATTTACTTGTATGCAAATATAAAATTATATTAATATTTTTAATTAAATAATTAAATTAATTTTAAAAATCTGGCACTGGCAGTGCGAAGGAAGGCGGCCCCGGCCCTCCTCATACCTGGGCGATCGCCTATATTATTTTTATGAATTATTATAATAATGTATATAATATAATTGTACTCAACGTGTCATTTAACTCATTTTTTAAAGTCACACAAGATTAAAAATCTCCAAAAATATTTAATTGACATGTCGTGTTATTTTTTAGTAAAAATCAAATTTCGAGCCATCAAATGACTAGATTTCATTGATTTTGAAACTTAATGTATAAAAATTAGGTATAATTATCAAATTAAAATTAATATTAGACATATTTATGGACAAATAAATAATTTTTTAAATATAAAAATTTAATTTTATATATTAAAGGTATGACCTTTAAAGATTTTATATTTATATAAAAGTTTTATATTATACTATATAAATATAAAATTTTCCTCATATATATGGAGGGGCGTTTTAATCATTGTCCTTAAAAAAAATGTTCAGGTTGTCTAGAGGTTATCACGTAGAAATGATTTTATATATTTAAATTTTTACACGAAACTTTTTGATTTCTTCTATATCACAGAGGTAAAAATGAATTTCGCTCCATAATAAATATATGAGTAGGTACGTATGTGCATTGCGTTAATTCCTCCTCTCATCAAGTATGCTTCAAACTTGTTGAATCCTAATCAATTTTCATCTTGGACTACACAACCAAACGAAAGAACCCACCTCCCTTCGCCGCCCAAGAAATCAAGAAAAATTAAACCCTATTCTTCAAATATATATAATAAACACAGCAGCATACAGCCATATATATATATAAATATACACTACACACACACACACTACACACAGCTATTATATATCAACTCTCTCAAAACATGGCAGCGGGGTGCTACACTAGCAAGATTGTTTCCATCTCTCTAGTCTTTGTACTCTCATTGATAATCTCTTTCGCCTCCCCCACTACTCCATTACTCACCCACACCAACAATTTCCAGCCCTGTAGTGCTCCGCTAGTTTCAGTACTACAGACAGACGATTCCGGCCGCCGAATCAAGAATTCCGCACCACATCCACAGCTTTTCTTGAATAGTCGGCGCAAGAACAAGAATGAGAAGCGCAATTACAATCATGATTTGTCCAGCACCAGCAAGAACAATAAACTCATCGTGCAGAGAAAGAGAATCAACAACTTGGACGCGAGGCGTTTCTCAGCCATGCTGCCCAAGGGTTACGTCCCGCCGTCGGGTTCATCGCCCTGTCACAATGTCTACCCTAATTCAGTCACCTTCTTTTGTGATCTTTCTGATCATCAAATACGTCAACCCTGAAGAAAGCTTTTCAATGAAAAAGCTAGCTACATATTATATATGAAGATGAATGATTTTGAAAGTCGGGTTTGATCTGCAGGTCATCTGCGTGATTGTTGAGAAAATTAACCAGGTAAAAGAATTACGGGCTAGACTTAGAAACGTGCATGAATAAAGAGCGCGTCTTGTCCAGCTAGCCTGAATGATTTTTGATTACTACTGTATATCATCATATATATAAACTATGATCAAATCTCGATATATTGCTTTTCTTACAGTTTTGTTCCATATTAAAGTTCACTTACAGGGAAATTATTAATATGGTAATACTAATATAGTTCATGATCATCAGTTAATAAAATTACTTTCTGCAGATATATATATATATATATATGTACTTGTTTTATTATTTTTCCTGACCGTCATCATTAAATTTCCTTTTTATTTTTTTCTGTTGTTAATATATTAAATCATGTACGTAATTAAATTAATCCTGGTTCAAGAGTCGACGAAATCATTAAATAAGGGTAGTGTTAGAATGTTTGATTTAATAACATTATTTAACTTGTTGTGCAATCGAGGGCTCAACATTTCTTACAGGCGGGAATTGAGCAAGAAGCATATGGAGTTCCATCAATTGAGGGGCTTCATGCATATGACTTTCTTACCGTTTACTCCATGCATTTAATTATGAGCATTCGGCACTCCTTGCGATGCTTTCCACCCTTCTACCAATATATTTTATTCTATTAATTTTAAATATTTAAATTTACTCTTTAACTTATTTATCTACTTCAAAACAAAAAAAAAAAGTCAGAATAATAATTTTATAATTATATTTTTTTCTCTCTCAACCCATTGCCCTACTTATCTCTTTCACCTTGTTTCTCCAATTTTTTTTTTCTCAAAAATTTTTATAATTTATTTTTCTTTCTTAATTCACTCCACGTCTTTTACTTCTCAAATACTTCTTTCATCTTCAACCCCTTCCATCAAGATTATTTTTGTCCTTTGTCTCACGTTACAATTTTTTTTTATACGATCGTGGAAACCATATGCGACAACTATTAGTATCTATAAGAAGGGAGCTTTTTCTTAGTGACTTTCTCATCACAACCTCCCTTCCCCTCTTTTTAATAGTAATTATATAATTACATCAATATTTCAATTAAATGGTTTGATCACTACATCAATTTACCAAAAAATAATTTTAAATAAATTATAATATATTATATAAAGTGATACAAAATATGAAAATATATACCTACACCTTTCATTCAAATCTATGACCTCGAAATGTATTACAAACACTTGATCTTTAATCACCAGACTAAAACATTAGCGTGACTTCCTCATTCTTAGATCTAGTTACAGTGACTTAATTAATCGGAAATTAAAATTTAATTTAATTCTAATTAAACCCAAAGTCATAACATGAAAAGTGTTACATTTATTATTTGATTTGTTATTGTTTATTTAAAGGAATAATTACATAACAAGTGCAGTTACATTTGATATGTATTTAGTTTGATTTAATCATATTTCATTTGAATAAAAGTTTCTTTGATTAACAATAATTTCACAATCACATTCCAATCATAATTTGTTCCAAAATAATAATAAATACAAGGTGGAAGGTGCAGTTAGTAAATTATTTATGTATTAATATTATTTGACAAGCTTTTTTGAAAATCATTGAGTAGATTTAAATTATTGGGCTGAGAGAAGTAACAATATATTAGTAAACTAAATCTAATAAAGGAGTGGGAAGGTAGAACTCAAATATTAAAGTAAAAGGCTTTAGATATCACTACCTAATTAAGTGGTTGGAATTATGAAATATTGCTTGTCTACTCTTGCTCGGTTTTATGATTTATTGTTTTCATGGTAGCACTTTAGGCTGCCGTATGGAAATCGCACTATTGGTATTGACGTCTTTAAGGGTGACTGTCTCATTCCGATAATCGCGAATTCGATTCAACTCCGAAATTTCGACGGACAGATTTCAACTGGAGAGGAGCCACTATCTCAGAGATCACAAGAATGTCGCTGAGAGCAAAATTCAAACACCTTACCGGCGCTTATTCCTCCGCCATCCGCAACCTCTCCTACCAACTTAACCACCGTGCGTATCCGCCACCGAGACAGGACCCATTCTCTCTACTCAAAGAAGACCCTATCCAAGTCCTATCAGACCTCTGGGTGAAGTCATTCTCCGACACACACAAACCCTTTCAAAACCTTACCGGCTTTCTCTCAAAACTCGACCTCTGGGTACTCGCGTACCAGCGGGCCTGCGCTCATTCCACCGGTTCTTTCCCACCGAAAAATGCCATCCCCTCTCACGCCCTCTCCAACCTCCTCTCCCTCAGGAACGCTGTCGTTCGCAATCAGTTCCAGTGGAACTCCAAGGTTCATCAATTCATTCGCAGCCCAAATGATAAACCCATTGCCCAATTACTCTCAAAACGGAAGCTCCAGTCCATGCTGACTTCCAGTACTCCGCCGTTTCAAGACCGGGTTCTTCAGGAAGTTCTATTGATGATTCTCGAACCGATTTTTGAGGCACGGTTTTCTGCAAAGTCCCATGGTTTTCGGCCCGGTAGGAATCCTCACACTGTAATTAGAACGATCAGGAGTAACTTTGCCGGCTACTTATGGTTTATAAGAGGTGATTTGAGTGGGATTTTGGATAATATGGATTTCAATACAGTATTCAGTTGTGTTGAAAAATCTGTAAAAGACAAGAAAGTGTTGAACTTGGTTAAATTAGGTTTGAAAGGCGCAGAAAAAAGTCACCTGCGGCTGGAAGATAAGGATGAGAATGTGACTAAAAGGAAAAGAAAGAGGGGGCAGACGAAGAAGAGGATCCTCAGCGACAATGAGCCTAAGCCCGATCCATATTGGTTGAGGGCATTCTTTGATTTTGCTCCTGAGGAGGCCGCAAAGGTGCCTGATTATGGTTACTGTGGAATTCTGAGTCCTCTGCTGATGAATGTCTGTCTTAGTGAATTAGATTATATGATGGAAAGTAAGATACTGGAGTTTTTCAGGCCTTGTGACTCTGATTCAATATGGAAGTATTCGATAAATGATGGTTGTCATAACCCTTCTTGGCCAGAGTTTGTGCCCTCAAGTGGCAAGGAGAAGACACGTAAAATGGAATATATTAGGTTTGCAGGGCATTTTCTAGTTGGTATCAGGGGTCCCAGAGAGGATGCAGTGGCAATTAGGAAGGAAATAATTCAGTTTTGTGAGGAAAAATATGGCATTAGGTTGGACAATTCGAAGGTTGAGATTGAGCACATCACCAGGGGAATTCAGTTTTTGGATCATATTATATGCCGTAGAGTCATACGCCCGACTCTTCGTTACACTTCAAGTGGTGGTAAGATTGTGAGTGAGAAAGGTGTGGGGACTTTGCTTTCAGTTACAGCTAGCTTGCAACAGTGTATTCGCCAGTTCAGGCGGCTTGCACTTCTGAAGGGTGATAAAGATCCAGAGCCACTGCCTTGCACGCCTATGCTCTATTCGGGTCAAGCACATACCAATGCACAGATGAACAAGTTACTAGAAACCATGGCAGATTGGTACAGATATGCAGATAACAGGAAGAAGATCATTGGGTTCTGTGCATATGTGATCCGAAGCTCTCTGGCTAAATTATATGCTGCAAGATATAGGTTGAAATCTCGTGCTAAGGTGTATAAGATTGCATCACGTGATCTTAGCCGTCCACTGAGGGAAAGTAGTAACAATGCTGCACCTGAGTATTCTGACCTTTTGAGAATGGGACTTGTGGATGTCATTGAAGGCGTTCATTTTTCTCACATGTCCTTAATCCCGTCATGTGATTATACCCCTTTTCCAAGGAACTGGGTTCCTGATCATGAGAAATTTTTGAGGGAGTATATCAGATTACAAGATACCAAATTTTTTTGTGAGCTCATTAAGTCAGTTAAACAACAAGGTTTGTCTCTGCCGCAAGATGAGATATCAAAGATTGTGTGGGACTACAAAATCCTTGGATATTGGGGGGGCCGATTTAATAATGATAAGGAAACAGAAAATACCTCGTGATAGGTATCTTCAAACAGCCAAGTATTTTGTTTATTTTCAGAATACTGGTTAGCTTGGGGTCAGAACCTGGCAAGCAGA
This sequence comes from Sesamum indicum, assembly GCF_026168435.1. Taxonomy (NCBI): domain Eukaryota; kingdom Viridiplantae; phylum Streptophyta; class Magnoliopsida; order Lamiales; family Pedaliaceae; genus Sesamum; species Sesamum indicum. Next base: position 17,822,129 of record NC_142668.1, read on the forward strand.
AGCACCCTGTAACTCTAATTCAGTTGAAGTGAGGTTCTTTAGTTTCTACTGGAACTTGTATAAATGTGGGTTGCTGTGGAAGATGCACGCCTTCTGCTTTGTCAATCTAGTGTACAGTGATCAAGACAAAGTTTGATAAAGCAAATGAGCATAGTTGAATCTATAATTCCAAGGCTACTTGGTGAATATAGATCATTCAAAATAAATTTTGTAGCTTAGTACAGACGTTTTTTTCCCTCCCCACATGGATACAAGTAGATAAAGGGGAATTAATTCTAACTCCCACATGAGGAGAAAAAGTAAAAGGTCCCGAAAGAAGCTTGGGATCAGGGCAGTTGTGTCACCAGTACCCTCAGGCTAACTAAGAACACAAAGAGCTAATGCTTGGTTTATCTTCAATTATTGTAGCCTTGTGTGTGATTGCTAGGAATAGTTGCGAAGAGTGATGCAATGCATGATCCATCTGGCATTGGATTGCTTTGTGGAAGAGGTAAATTATTTGGCTTTCTATTACAGTTTCCAGAGATGTGCACATGACAATCTGATTCAATTTTCCTTGACTATGCCTATGCTGTCTGATTCTTGTTCTTCGTTTCACTTAGCTACCATGTGGATTGACCGTGAATCGGTTGAAACCAAACTCCTGAATTTCACCCAGATGCTAAGACCTTTTGGCACTGAGAATTCCTCTGGGTACTTTTCTGTTTGCGGATTACTCTGCCAAGGTATATCTCAGCTCCGTCGCCGTGAGTTTCAATTATTTTGGCTGTTCCGATTTCATTATTTTTTGCCTTCTTTTCCTCCTCCATGTTGATCTTACAACGTTTTATGGAACAGTGTTCTCCAACGGGGCAACATCAAGGGGGACAGAGAGTAACTTTTCATTAGACAATCTGGGACATGTAGCCTACAGTTGCAGTGCTTGGTGAACAGATATTGTTAGTATTTGTTAGTAAGTAAAATCGCCTCTTCTTTTATTCAATTTCCTTGTACCTCCGTTAAGATAGGCTTGCTGAACCTCTTGCAACTTATGCTTAGTTTGAAAGTTAGAGGCTCTTCTTATCTCGTTGCTGAGTGTTCAATTTCACAATGCAGGGTAGCTGGATGCACCATTTTACTCTTTGGGAAAGATTGAAAATTGCTCCTGTTCGATATGCCGGTAAAGCATGTCTTTTCTTCCCATGCGGTATATATTTATGGCATTGATGTGAAAACTGGATCGTATTTACTTATTCATACTGCAAAATGTTGTGTTCATGGATGCCATACTTTTGACTGTAGAGAATAGAAAAACTGATCTTGAGATTATGACCTCAAGCAAATGGTTGGGAGCAAGGATCTTAGTACAATCAAGAAGAATACAGATGACGAACTCGGTACTTCATCTCAAGTTCTATAGCAATCTCATTTTCATAGCTCATACATGATTCAAAAGATTTTGATTATTTGGGTTGTGATGATATGAATTGGGTTTTTATGTTTTTTACAGTACAAAGATATATTGTGAAAGATGTTAAATTTTACTTGAACGAACTTTTGCCAAAATGTCCACACGCATGCATTATATTTGCGTTGTAAATTGTAATGAATATAAGGCCTTTGAAGAATTGGTTAGTCACATCACATGTTAATAAAATGATGGATTAGTTTTAAGTTAATCCTAATGAAGTCCGAATTTCACAATAAGATGGGAGAATTGGTTTCGGATGCAGAGACAAGTGTTATAGTGAAGTAGTTGCTGAACCTGAGCGGTGGGTAAATGTGCCGGAGATAGAAGTGGGTGTTTAATGTTATTGTGGTCCAAAATCAAAATCAAAATCAAATGTAGGTGAGGCGATCCACCTTCCAGCGGTGGTTAGGTCGTGAATGCACACACTATGCACTTTGACAAACGTAGACGACGAAGTCATTTTCTAAAATTGGGTGTCTGTCATTATCCAAATTTATGAGATGCATTTATATTATAAATGTTTGAACAGAGCAGAGCAGGAATGAGATATAAATCAGCCAAACCTATAATACATAGTATACATTAAGCTGTATTCCACTTGGCTTAGACCTTACGCAGACATATTAAGAAAGTGAAGGAATAAGATTACTAGTGAACCTAAACCAAAGTAATTCAAGAATCCAGTAAACACCAGAGAACCGGATTTATTCCCCTTTCGCTGAAATTCCACGTCTACGGTCCCGGTCCCAGTCCCAGTTGATCACTTCTTTTCCTTCTCCCCCTCTTCCTCCTCAAACGCCGACACCGGAAAAGATCGGGAAATTCCAGTAGGGGTACCGAACGTAATTTTTCCAGAACTAGGGTCCTGAATGGAAATATCAGAAATGGTGACCCAGATCAGAAGTTCCTTGCTCTTGACACCCTTCAGGCGTTTCATCCGACGGTCCTCGACGAACGCCGTGACCTCGGTGTCGTACCAGACGCTGCGGCCGATGGCACGGAACACATGGGTCTTGCTCTTCTTCTGCCTCAGCCAAACGAATCCGGTGGATTCGTTGTGGCCTACTTCAATAATGTCGTCCAGGGGGAGCAGGCCTTTGGGTAGGTTGATTTTCTGCAGCAGCTCCAGAGATTTCTGCTTGCATATGGCGTCGCCGGTGTATATTTCAGCATTTTCCCGGTGGGACTCGATTATTTGGGACGACATCACTAAGGTTGGATAGAGTTGAGAATGGAGAGGAAAGATGAGTTGAGTTGGGGTTGCGTTTCGGTGGTTTGTGAGAGTTGGGAGAGACGGTGGAAGTTTGGGAGTTTGATTTATAGAAGGAGGGGTAAGTGCGTGGAAAATACGAAGATATCCTTGGTGGGGATACGTGGTGGAATTTGGGAAGCGAAAATGCCAGATAGATTGTAGGATTGGGGATAGGATGAAATTTATTACGGGTAGAAAGATTTGTTGGTGGTTGACTTAACCAGGACGGATGGGACAACTATTGTAATAACCAACATTCAAATACATTTCCAAACAATACAAGATTTGAAGTTGGAATGTTGTTCAACTAGTAATCAAATCAAGTTTGCAGTACTAAGTTGTAAGTAATCTACTTGGATGTTGTGCTACTTTATTTTTACGTGTATATAATAAATAAAATAAAATTAACTTATTAATTAATATAGAAAATTTGAATTAGTTAATTATTTTATCCGTTGAAGTTTATTTTTTAATGAAAAAAATAAGTGCCACAATGTCAAAAAGTCGTCATTTTGTGTATGTAATACCTTGTTTTTCTTTACAACTGTATAAAGGATAAGAAAAAACTCTGCTGCCAAAAGATTTGAAACCATGAACTAACATGACAGAATGGATTGCCTCACCACTCCACCAAGTACAACTCTTAGTTATTTTACTAAATGAAATATTTTTCAAAATAATTGTAAAATAAAAAAAAATATGTTAAAAAACATCTCAAAATCGTGTTGAAAAATATTAAAATCAACCATCATCAATCATTGTCATTCTACATATCTTAATAACAAAAAATTAAAATATAATCAACCAAAATAACACAAACACCAAACAATATCATAAACTACGACACGTAAAAAAATTATGATATTGTTGGGTTTTTGTGATATTTTAGTTGGTTATATTTTAATTTTTGTTATTAGGATATATAGAATGACAATGGTTTAAGATTTTTTAGCATGATTATTAAATATTTTTTATTTTACATTATTATAAGAAATATTTCATAGTAAAATACTTGAGTAGTGTACTTGGTGAAGTGGTGACGCTAGCCATTCTTTCATGTTAATTCCCGATTTCTAGTAATTTTGGCAGCACATACATATATATATATATTTCATAAATTCATTAAAACTAATTGATAGATAACGAAAAGACTTCAAAATTGATGAAATCTATAAATTTGAAGGACTAAATCTGATAAGAAAGAAATATGAAAGGCCAAATATGAATAATTGAGGGGTTAAAAGTGATATTTATCCTTGTATAACTTAAGCGCAAGTAATTGAGGTTAGGAGTAGGGTAATTCCGGGCACGAAAGCTATAAATGAGATGAGGTTGGGATTAGGAGGTTGTTTGGCTAAGCTTTTTAAAACACCCTCAAAATATTGGATATGGTAGTTTCGTGTATAACACTCTAAATATCAAAGAGAGTCTCATTATGTTTGCCAGCTTCAGGAAGCATCCACTTTTAATGTCCGAGTAATCTCTATTTGGTGCCACTGCCACCCAAATCCCTTTTCACGGGCACCATAATGGGCCAACCCAACCAATACCGTGTCTGGGTTTCACTCAACAACCGTATTAGAGGTCTTCAAGTTTGTAGACATCAGCCCGCGCCTTGCGTCAACCCCATGTTTCTTGCTGATCCAAATTCCAAGCTCTAAGACCCCAGACATCCTTTATATTTCTGTTCGACAATTCTAACCTAAATCAATTTCGGTCAAATCAAAATAAATTATATTCCGAATATAATATACATGTAGTATGGTTGATTTACATTTTAAAAATATTATTCAATTACATAATTTGTAATTGATTTGATTCGACCAAACTAGATTCATATAAAAATTTTGCTTATCTCTCCCTATTTTGTTTAGATTCTACCATCTTAATTTCTTATATGAACACTTAGTGGACTAATCTCAAAGTATATTCACACACAGATAGATAGATATAATTAGGTGTGTTACAAAAATTACAAGTACAATTTCATTTAATTGAATCATATAAATACATCTGACAGGCATCACTTCCAACCAAACACCGCCTAAAAGCGCTTGATTGCAATCAAACACCTCTGCCAACCTGTTCAGCTTTTGTCAGCTTTTCCTCTGACGAGCTGTTTGGTTAGTTGCCTTTAATTTTGCGATACAAGTAAAATATATGGATGGATACCTGACAGTGATACCACCAAAAACAAACAAAAACAAACTATATTATCAATCATGGGATTCACCCCACATCTTTAAAAGATACCCCTCACATCCGCCGCCGGTCCCATTGGCAAGCAAATAAGAGCTGGCCATCTTGGCTTTCGGCCCCAAACTGGACCCACCTTGTTTAAGGTTGTGCCTGTATTCAATGGCAATCCGTTCAAAGACTTCAACCTCAAACATGTTGAGGTTCAGTTTTGGGCTCATTTTGTCCCTCACATATGCAAACGGCAGTTGATCTCTTGGGTTGAATGCTTCCAATTCATTGAACAAGAGGCATGAGAAGAGATTGGTTGTTAAACTGTGCTTCCTCAAGATTAGAGCACTGTCTGGCACATCTAAACAAATAGAAGAAAATTTTGATAACAATATTATTTAAAGAATATAAAATTTGAACTATTTCTTGGAGGAAAAATCGAGATTAGTCTTGGTGATTGGGACCGCGGGATCGATGTGTCTAAAGTTAAGTAATAGCAGAGTTGCTAAAAAAGAAGACCCTAGACGAAAGAAAGCAACTTGCATTAGGTTTAATGCACACTCCACCACAGTAAAAAGCTTTTCTTGGAAAATACTCTACTGCACTCTGGAGAAGTGATCATTATGGTTTCAAAAGATACACTCATGAAGAAGAAGAAGTAATTATGTGGAGTTGTAAATCACTTAATTTGATTATATAAATTAGTTGATTAATTATACCTGTGGGATAAGGCTTGTTTGAGTTCCATGGTTGCAGGCCATTCTCACAATATGTCTCCATTTGAATCCTTAGTGCATTGACATCCCACCATTTCTTCCACCTCGCAGTTGCCACTGCCTCTTCCATTGTATGAACGAAATACGGATGCCGCGATATAGCCATATCTACCTTCTCCTTCACCACTAGTGAATGAATCAGCAGAAGTGGATCCACCACCAACTGCAACTTTGCATCTACCCATATGCTGTACTTTGAGTTTGGAAATAGCCGATGAATTAAGTATTTAGGTATTACCCCGTTCATTGCAGCGTTCTTGTATAAGTACTCAGCCGACACGTTGACAATCCTCCATGCACCAATCTTGAGTACTTCCTCGGATGGTGTTGAAATCATGTTGTGGAAGTGTAGTGTCTTGAGAGTGGCATCATCTACAAACATGAAGAAACATACATAGTCAAGGGTTTTGGATCCTAGTCCGCTTGGCTGCCGGACTTTGTCGTGATCGTTGAATATAGCTGAGACCACCACCAAGCCATCACACTTTTCCATGGAAATTCGATCTGACAGTTCCACAAGAAAGCCATGAGCATTGAGAAATAACGTGAGGTGGAATTGTAAATCAAAAAATGACGCGAAAAGAAATAGACTTACTCACCAGAATCACTAATCGGAAAGCGTCTCAAGAATCCACATGGAATTTCCGTTCCATCCTCACGATGATCGAAATAAGATTCTCTCTTCTGAAAACTCAAGTTTCCACCAAAACTCTCAGCACTCCCCTGCATATAGCTCAGAGCGGACTGCGCCCCAGACGCCGTGGAATTCTCGCATAATTGTTTGATTTCCTCCAAAACCGCCCCATAATCTAACAAAACAAGAACAACCCATTACACAAAAAATCTAAATTGTAATATGAAATTGATCAAGAATGTGTCTTTATTTCTTGGCTGGAATGCATTGTTTTTTCTGTTACCTGAGAAGTAAACAGGGGAAATGCATGAGGAACGAGTGGTAGGAAGGGCATGCTTGTGTTCTCCGTAAGACGGGGGATAAGAGTAGAGAGGGCCCTGAACTGGGTGGAGTGGAGATGATCGGAAACTGAAAATGCATTTGGTGGCGGGTAAAGTGGAGTAAAGGGCCAAGAAGAGAGAGGAGAAAAGATAGATTAGAGAGAAAAAGAGGAGATTTGATTGGAAGAGGAGTGGCGTGGAGAAAGTTGCAACCTTGGCCATTTGGATTAACCATCCCAAATTCTGTAGCCAAAATACCCACTCGCTCTCGCACTCGCACGCCTCTCCGTCATCGTTTGCAATTTCAGAAGCTTGAGTTGTACCCTTTTCTTTTTGTAGTGTACGTATTATTTAAAGTTGAAGATCATGATAACTTTGTTGTACGTACGTACTCGGAATATCCTGTGCGAGGCCGGCATTGTTTCTTGGTTGGATCAGCATGTGTTTCGGGCATTGGCCGAATGAAATGATGCACTCAAATATAACACTAAATATCGTTAAAATAGTTTCTTAACAGAAAGTTGTATGAAAATTCTTGTTTCAATAATATGCCGTACGGGCTTGGGCCTTGTTTTATATGGGCCCAAGAACGTCAAGGAAAATGACAGCACAATTTTGGATGAGCCTGAGAGGGGAAATACATGACTGGGTTGGCATCGGCCTTTGGTTCCAAAAAGATTGGTAAATCTATTATCTGGACCTACTGATCCTTTTGGACTCAACACTCATCCCCATCAATTTTAATTGGACCCAGAACTTGTCACCGGACCTATAGTAGGTTCCAAAATTAGTAAATCACCTAGACCTGCCTCAAACTCACCGTAGACCTATCCCGATCCTGACTCTAGACGCAGCGGCCCCTAACCAGTTTGACTTGGCTAGGCTTAGGGGTGGCAAATGGATAGGTTGAGTTCAACTTAATGGGCCAAGAGTAGGTTGAGTTGTAAATGAGTTGAATTAGGTTAGTATAAATTATTTTATTAATTTGAATTTAAAATTTTTAAGTTTTACACATTGAGGAAAAAAGGACAATATTTTAATTATTAAAAAAAATAACTATTACTTGTATCACATGTTATTTTCGACTAATAACCATTCACATTAAAATTCATTTGCTAAATTATAAAATAAAAAATCTAGACAAGTATTACAAAATACTACATTTTAGCAAAATAATTAATAAAATTTTGAATATCCATTTTAAATGAACATTAAACCGTACAACCAAATTCTCTATATTTATTGAGAAAATTTTTTTATTTTCAGCATCTTATAAGTTTAAAAATCACATAAATATAAAATAAATTACTAAATAGCTTGAAATAATAAACATAACATTATAAGTTTTTGACTGAAAATTGAGAGTTGTGTGTGTATACACATGTGCATGTGGAGGAAAAAAGAGTTAATGTGTCTAGTTTTGTGTGTGTGGAGAAAGAGAGGAGTAAATATGTCCGATATTGTGTAAGCGTGTGTGTGGAGACAAAGAGGAGTAAATGCGTGTGATGTTGTGTGTGTGTGTGTGTGGAGAAAGAAAGGAGTGTGTGTGTGTGGTGAAAGAGGAGTGGGTGAAAACAGTGTGTGTGAAAGAAAAAAGTGACAATAATAAAGCAGGATGTAAGTTCTTGTCAATTCTTTTTTTATTATTTTATGAGTTGAACCATTAATAATTCATGTAAGACCGATCAACGACCAATATTAAACTCATCTCCAACACATATTTAATTCATATAAAATATAATTTTATTTAACTTAAGTCATATCAATCAATTTTAATTTATAACTAATTCAATTCAACTTAAAATTAATTGGATTGGGTTTAACACATTGGTGTACACCCTTTTTTTTTTTTGGCTCTAAATCCATCTTGATACCCCTAGACTGGGGTATTCTTTTTTCAATTAATTAATATTTTCTTTAAAAAAATAATTATAAGCACTTAATAAGATATTACATATATATGTTGTAACAAAAAGTATTTGTAAATGTTATTTGAGGCCGGTTTGGGGTGGGATTTGGACCAGATCTTAGAAGCCCATCAAACATTGTCCTTGTCTCTTAACCGGATAGATTAAACCTAAACCTGTTCTATCCACCTAATTTGCTATCCCTAAATTAGAATTTCAGGGGTTAAAGTTGAATTTAAAATTGCCTTGTAGATTTGCTGTCTTTTTTTTTTTATGAGTAAACCTTAGTGAGCACAAATTGTAGCAGAAATTTTAACTCGTATCGAATGTAGTTAAATTTGAATTAAATATATGATAAATTTGATATATTTGTCGTGTAATTTGCATAGAGTTTGAAAAATAATTAATCACATAATAAGTATATTATATCACGTGATAAATGTCTCAAATTGTAAAAGGAGAAGATGAAGAAATAGTGAGAAAACAGCGTGAGGCAGCAAATCCATCAAGAGGGTACGGCACTCTGCCAAAACCGCTCATTTAGCAACAAAAAATGGATTTTGCTGTCTGATTATGAGTAATTTTTTTTTTTAAAAAAAAAAAAAAGAAAAAGAATCGCAAGCAGTAGGCAAGAGACAAAATATCGCATTTCACACAGTCCAAAATTTTTATGAATTTGAAGCGAAAAATTTCTTGTAATTTTCTCAAAACACGAGCAGATTTGATAAAGCAGTGGTGTTGTTTATTAAAAAATCTTAGGATTTTGATCTCTACCTGTTTGTGAAATGTCCCAAGAGAATGGCATTTACCAAATACGTGCCGAAAGCGGAAGGGAGGGAAAGAAACCATATTCTGCGTGCATGACATGTATCCACCCGACGTCTCGAAGTCCCGTATATTTGGTTCTGCTTCTGTAGCACGATTATTGTTGCATAAGTGCGTGCACATCTGAGCCACGTGGGTACCATGCAATCGCATGCCTCCCACATGCCCATTCATCCAATAGAGCGACCTTCCTCACGTGTGATCCATCAGTTAATCAATTTATATATACACGCTTTAGCCACATAAGACAGCTGGGACCTGCAGGGCCGCCTATCCTCCTAAATCTCTGCGCACCAAGTGAAAGAGAAGAGGAGCATGCATCAGCACTGATCAGTAGTCCTACCGAGCGCGCCACGCGCAGCAGCACACAAACTGATAAGCCATGTGAGTTAGATGATTGGACTGGACTCCCACTTTTTCATTCAACAATCTCCTTCTTCAATTACTACCCAACTCTTGATGTACTAATTTGTCGCGGTCGTCAAATTTTGAAGGGAACCCAAAATCTCTCCTTCATTTAAAAGAGATAACGTCAATTCACTCAAATTTGATGAGCAGATGATCTAGGTATTTGAAATGTTGATATGGAGTAACTACTTATTTATCAATGGGGTCAAAATATCAAATTATTAATCATATTTCACGTCCACTTTTAAAAGAAAAAAATGTAATATATTCGTAACTCGTGTAATAACACAGTTATCATTTGTAAATCAAGATATCCAAATAATGGGTCAGGTCAATTTGATTGGATAACCGGATCCAACTTACATGAATAAAATAAAAATCAATTCGATGTCTTATTTTTATCACCAAAAACAAAACAAAAAAATCGTAGAATTAAGTTGATTTAGAGTTCAAACTTTTACCAACAGTTATACAATTGAGAAAATAAATAATGTTTGAGGCCATCATACCAATTTGGATGTGATGCACTTAGACTCATCATAATTACATTTTGGCTTGGACATATAAATTCATTCAGTTGCAGACATGTCAGGTTGGTCACCTGCATCAATTTTGTGCACGATATCCTTTGGTTTGGGTGCTCCCAACCACAAATTTCCCACTTGTAAATATTATATACATATACTCTCAAACCAATTTGCCACTTTAAATTATTAGGGGGGAGAAGGGTTTCTGCAACTTGAAAATAAATTTCATATACTGTCTTATTCAATAAAGTGGCTCAAATAAGACTCAGATTTTAGATTGTTGCATCTGTTTCTTTTGGTATGCATTCAATAGTACTCATATTCCTTTTACCTCATAAATAAAGACGTGATTTTTGAGTCGAAATATGTTTGTCTTAGAATGTGTTTGGTTGGGGTGAAAAGTGATTGTATAATAAAAGTGGAAGTAAAAATGAGTGTATAAGAGATAATTTGATGTTTGGTTAGGAGGAAGAGATGGAGGGAAAGTAAAACTCAATGTATATGAAACCCCTCCATAATCCAATTTTGTTTTCATCCCAAATTGGGCGAAAAAATAGAAGTATAAGGCCAAAAATACAAAAAATTAGAGTTTTTATTTTTATTTACTCTATTACCCATATATATCTTATATATATAATTTTCCTCCAATTCTTCTTCCCGTTGATAATACTTCACATATTTATAAAGAAAAAAATAACAAAATTACTGGAAATGCGTGCCTTCTTCGATGCGTCTAGATATGATATACAAAGTTGTTTTTTGTAACAACAAAAGCATTGATATTTGAATTCAAATTCGTTAGTAAAAAATATTGTTAGTAATTTTATTTTATTTAAATTAAACAATAATCATTTTGATAAATATTTTTGTTCTTATTTGATAAACATTTCCATTAGTAAGGTTTTTAATTTGTGATATACTAAAATTATATTAGTATTATTAATTTATTTAATTTTTAATACAAAATAAAGAAAATGATTATTCAATAAAATTATAAAAAATAGTCTTTCTTCTTAATCTGTTTTTCTTGTACCAAACAAAGGAAAAGTATTTAAGATTTACTCACCTTCCAATCATACCAAAAAAAATAAAAAAAATTGTTATTTTTTCTCTACCCCTACCTTTCCTCCTTTCATTTTTCTTTTCCTTTCACTCGTATCAAATGAATTCTAAATATGAAAATTTGAAATTTCGGAGTATTAGGTAAAGATATTATCCATTTGAATGTGTGTTAGATGAGTTGGGGAGGTGGGCCCGAAGGGGGAGAAGGGCAGTGGAGGATCTGTTTGGACTTTGATTTGAAGCCCAACTCAACTGAGAATGAATATTATGCATGACCGACAGTGAAATTAGTGAATGGGGATTGACTACGTAATTGTCTGACTATCTTGTTTCCAAGTTTCAGGTCTAGCTATAAATCTCCAAGCCCACCACGTACATAAATCATAATAGTTAAGTTAAGACGGGAACGGAAGAGCAACGACAGAGCAATTCCTCACGCGCGTCTATCTTTTCATTTTTATAGTGCTTATCCATAGAGGCAACACTTATAATAACTAGTAATTCAACACATTCACATTGTGTACAAATATTTATATTTTTTAATATAATTATATATTTGATATAAGTAAAATTATTCGTCCAAGTAGTAAATGACTCAAATTTTTCAAGTTGTATTATTCACAAATCTTGAAAAATGTGCCAAATATATAAGCACTCGAATGCTAAATCTTAGAGAAAAAATAACATAAAAAGAGAACATGATGTAACATAAATAGAGCAACAGTTGATAGTAAAAAACTGAGCAAATTTATAGGGTGAAATTGTTACCCTTTAAAATCTCTTTGCATAACAGAAGTCCATACAATTTGAAAAAGCATAGCCCCTTAAAATTTGGGTTGGCGGATAAGCGTTTAGCAAATCCAAGAGGAGATCTTGGAGATTTGCTGCCGATTCTTAGTTGGATGAACTTTCTCACTTGGTGCGCCAAATTCCTAAGGAGTAGTTGGGATTTGTGGATCCAGGGCCCTGTTCGTGATCAGGCAACTGCCTTACCTCTAGGTGGGTGAATTGCCTTGTGCTACTTGTACATACAGACACCTAGGCTTCCTGGTGGATGCTGAGTCTTCTTCCTTCTTACTTCCAAAAGCTAGGCTTAGGGACTCGGTCAAAAGCTCCTTTCCCCCTTGGGGCGCATGCATGTCTGCTGCCTCTTCCCAATTTACTTTGACTGGAGCCTCCTCACTACAAGAAAATATAATATTGGTATCAAAATATTGCGTCATAATTTTAAAGTTATCTCTAAAATTATATATTAGGTAACAATAATTTTTATCTTGTCAATATATAATTATTAGTGACAAAAATTGTGTATAAAGTTGCACTATATACAATTAGTGATACATCTATAACCCAAAATAGTATAGTTTTAACTATTATTCATTGTTACTAAATCGTGACTATAAGTATGCCACTAATTGTATTTAGTACAGCTTTATACATATTTTTTCCGCTAACTCTTGTGGACAATAATGTTTAAAAAATTATAGTAATTAATTATTAAAATTATAAAATTCATTATTTTAACAAAATAGATATTTTTTTTGCTAAATATATAATTAATAACAATACTAAAATTATCAATTGATTTTTTTAAACTAATCTTCTATTATTTGTAGTGCCTCTTGGATCAAGTGTATTTTTATGGCATCAAATTTATGAAGAAAAGACATATTAATTAAACATTCTATATGATTAAAGCCTACGTATGGAATTTTTTTTAATTAATATTGACGTAAAATTATGTTATACAATTACAGGATATTAATTTATTTATAAAAAGAAAAAAAAAGAAAGAAAAAGGGGGGCGATAGCCACCGTAATAGCTGGGAGTGTGGAAAAATTAATGAGACAATTTGTCACGTGTGTGCATGGTTTTCATTTTCAATAGTGATTTGGCCTCCACCGCCCAAATCATACAGGAAAGCGAAAGCAAATATTGATGAAAAATGATAGGCCGCCAAATGCTGGGAATCCATGCGGCATCAACAAATACCCTGATATATATATAAGGAAAAATATTTTTTTAATCCGTTAAATATGTCTAATTTTAGTTTTAATTTTATAAATATGCTCATTTTTTATTAACTTTAGTAACTTGTAAAATTGATTAGATTTAGTCTGTTTGAGGGTTTTCTACTTTTTTTTTTTTTTGGCCAAAATTTAAATTTAACTGAAACTTGCCAACGTGTAAATTAGTTGGTCCAATTTTCAGCCAATCAACCACGTGTCATGCCACATGGGAGAGTAAATGGCTTGCATACGTGGCTTGTATGCTGATTGGGCTGACCCTTCTCCCTACAAAACTAAATTCAATTGAAAAATTAAAAAAAATTGATTAGGGAAAAAAGTAAGCTTATTATCTTGTAATCTTGACAGGAATGAAACCTCCTTCTTGGATTTTGATTAGTCCAAGAAGTCTGAACCATTGCTTTCTTTCCGCAGTAGCAAAAAAAGTGATCATTCCATGGAAGAAGACATTGAAACCGAGAGATAAAGATAGAGTTTATTGCAGATAAAGAAAATTCAAGTCAGATGTAATACTTTCACACCTGTTATTTTTATGTTTCTTGCATCGCCTACATGCATATGTGTAACGTGTTTTGGATGCCACTATTGCATATTTTCAATTAAATATATGTATATACATTGCTTAAAATTAAGTACATGTTTTTAAAACAGATTAAGAATTAAGGCTTCTTATTTGTGAAATTTAAGGAATTGAAAGCAAATTTTTTTTCTCTAATCATTCTTATTTTACTGGTGATATACAACGAAATTGCACAGACATAGGCATTAATTTATGATATCTACTGTACGAGGAAATGGAAATGTTCCATGTTCTTATTAATATCATTAATGATGCATTGTGCCATAATCTGATTTTGTGTCTCGTCATAACCATAGTATATACGTACTGAACAAGCCCGTCCATCACTCCTAAATGCATTTATAATTAAAATAATAAAGTTTTCCATCATTAATGAAAAATATTTATGCAGAGCCCCTCTATTGGTTTATTTTATTTTTAGTTAAAGGTGCATATGTCTAAACGGGATTGAAGTAGACCACTACATGTTTGTTAGATATAAAATTAATCATCTCTATACAATTGGTTTAATACATGATTACATCATCGCACCGGTTGCGTCATCATAATGAGAATTTTTGTCCTAATTGATAAATATGAAAAATAAAGAAAAAGTTAAATATATTTGCAAAAAGCTGAGTCAAAAATGAAAAAATTAATATTTAGTATAGAAATGAAAGATAATAATAAAATAGGGGGAGGGGGGGGGTGTTATATGTGTAGGTATAGGATGGGAGATTACTTTAGTAGCAGTGGACCTATCAGTATATTGTGTGTTTTTTGAGGCAAGGTCCCTCATCTTTAAGACAAATTAAGTGATACTAATAGCGGCAGTAGCCAGCTACATCCCCTTCGGGTGTATTAGCTACAACCTTATTGGAATTAGCTACAAGACTAAAAGGCATTGGCTAGCTATTAAAGCACTAAAAGAACAATTAGCTAATCGTAGCTCCTTACCCGAGGATCACTCGCTCCCCATAGCTCTTTGGTTGGGAGAGAAGCACCTTCCCCTCAGCTATGCCAGTTCCCCCTAACGCTTTTGGGCTACTGGGAAACTGGCTAGGAGTCAGGAAAGGCACTTCCCTCCCTTTGTTACTTTATTGCTAGCTTAAGCGTTCCCGCCTCTCTACATTACAATTATCATATCTCTCCTTTTTAGTAATAGTAATTGGCCTCAATCTCAATTTATGCACAGCCGTGAAAATCCTGATCCCAATGTTGCGGGACCAGACCAATGACTACTCCACTCTGCAGGCTCCAGCACCATAAAATTCTCTCCTTTCTTCTCATCATATTCACTTTTGAGTTAATTTTGACCTCCATCGTATTTCAAATTTTATCATTTGATTCATAAGAAACTACAAATGCATAGTGGAACTAAGGAATATGAATGCATGCTTCCAAATATGATATATGTAGAGACTAAGGGGGATCCACAAAGTTTAATTTAAGCTCATCATTTTTTATGATCACTCCATAGAAAATTTGTGTCGTCACCTTAATTACCTAATTTTGAATGCGAGGGATTAATTATATATGTCCTGATTGAAGCTTAACGTGTCATGAATAAATATAAGACATGGGATGAGACATGATTAATTAATGTTCTGATTCAAACTTGTTACATATGTAGTACTCATCACATTCATACAACTACCCAAGTTTTGATGAGGAGTGGAGAATCTGAATCACATTCCTCTTTTCGTTGCGGTTGTCGGATGTTATGTCGGTCGGATACATATAATTAAATTCCTTTGCACTACTGTCCTACTTAATACTATTAATATCATTAGTTTTATAATTAATTAAAATTAACATCTCTTTTTTGGCCGTTATCAGAATCAAACGCGCGCACATACATACATACATACATAAATATATATATATTCATACGTCGCACATAACACAAAAGCACAAACCTTTGTGTTTGGTATCAATGAATTTATTCCAAAGTATCTCTATATTAATATATATAACATAAATAATTATAACAACTATCTATTTAATTATATATCGATCACAAACTCTTTTGGTGATATCTTGCAATTTAATTACCCACTCATAGTAATCATAAGCGCATTAAAATAGAGGTGCCGTCCCATATGTAGCAGGTAGGTTTATGCTAATTTTTCAGGTTAAACGAAGCTTATACTAATGCCATTTGCCCATATATAGGCACCCCAATTCAGGTTTGCATTAACTACTATATATTCACTGTAATGAAAACTATTAATAAACTTTATATAATATTAGCAATCACGGCAAGCTTATTGGTAGAATGGTACGAGAATATATAGGTAGAGCGAATTTCAAATTAAATCCGACCGACCATGCATACAAATTAATTGAATTGATTTAATTAAACATATATACATATAGTTAATATTTCCACTAAATTAATTAAGGTTTGAGGATTCCAAGAGTTATATATTGATGTGCTTAATTTGGTACTGGTTTAATTAGATCAACTAATGAGTATTTAACAATTAATGAGGAACACAAGTAGCTAATTATTATTCACCACGTCCTCAGTTGTATGAAAAAGTAACTATTGAATTCATATATATTCATTAATTACCCAAAAGGAATCTAAACATATATTAGTTAATAAATACTATAGTTGTTACATTTCAACTTTACTATTGTACTTTTTCTCTGTTTTCAAGAAATTGGTTTTACGAGGGACAAAAAAGAGGGTTTATGTGCAGTAATTAGGTGAGAAAGCTGCGGTGTATCCCACAACGTGTACTTTCAAGGAGGTCCGTGGGGGAGTACGGGTAGGGGAAGGGGTAGGGCGACGCTGGGGACATGAGACATATATAAAGAGGTTCATAATTGACTTACTGACCCTCTCAAAAAAAGAAAAAAAATATTGACTTACTGACAACATTTTATTTTATTTTATAGGAATAATTATATTTCTTTTTTTAAAAAAATTTATATAATTATACATAAATTCTTTGTAATTTAACAAATTCTTAAGATTTGCTCCGTCTAATAAATAAATTCCACAATTAATCAAAATTAACTGAATTTCGATTGATAGAAAGACTTATTTATTAGACAAAAATAAACCTCTGATAAGTGTAAATTTTCAAATTATATAATATTTTATGTATAATTATACAAAATTTCAGGAAGAGTAAATATATCTATTTTATAAGATGCAAGTGGAGTTATAATTAAATGAGTTGTAGCATGATTTTGGAGTGAATAATAGTGGTATAACAATGGATAGTATTATTTATTGTGTTGCTTGATATTATCCTATATTTTTTATTTGACGACAGTTAACTAACTTATTATTTTATTGTTGAATTTAGAGGAATTATTAAATTTGGTGATGGACATATATATATATATATATACAACAAAAGGTACATCAATTATAGAAGGAATCATAATGTAGTTTCCCAAAGAAAAATAAGAAGCTGTACAAAGGATTCTTAATTGGTCTTTCTAATTCAGTCCATATGTCTGAATAAAGTACCTTATCTATGAATATGTACATATATATATATATATATATATGATCGCGTTAAAAACGAAACATATACAAAAAACAAATAATACATTATTACGGATGAAATTCATTTTAGTTTTTTATATTTAATTTTAATTTTTAAAATGATTCATATCTTTTCAACTCACCTTAAATTAGTTCCTCCAATGGATGATTTCTCTAATATTATCCCTATAAAAAAAATTTCTTTCTTTATAAAAGAATATTTTAGCCTTTCACTTTTATTTTTAAGTGTAATTTAGTCTCTCGTACATAAACTTAGAAAAATTATAATTTATTTTTGGACAATTGTTCACATGTATGTGCATGCATAATTAGTTTGATCCCTAGCACTCAAATGAGTGCGCAATTACTTTTTTTTTTTTTGTTAAAACAATTAATTCTTATTTTAAAAAATATATTGTTAATTGAATAAATCAAATATATTAAAAATAAAAGAAATTTATGAAAAATTATTCCAAAAAAGAAATTTAGAAGAAATATAAGTTATTTTCTTTTCTAATTATTGCAATTGGGATCTGGACTTAAACTCAAGCCTCTTGTTTATTGAGAAGATGTAATGTCAATTTAACCAAATGTTAATGACCAAAAAAAAAAAAAAAAAGAGAGAGAGAGAGATAAAAATTGATAAAAAGATAGAATTAAAGATGAGCAAGTGAAGATTATGTTGTATGTCATTAATCAAAATGCTATATGAATATTTGCCCAAGAATAAATTCTTTCTATTAAAACAAATATAATTTTTTAGAAAAGAAAGTTTTACAAAAATAATATGAAAAAGATACATACTATTCATGAAATTGATATCAAATGAAAATGGATTTGAACCGAAAAACTAGTGATTATTAGTAAAGCATGTTGCTGTAAAGCGCACTTTCCATTTTCATATGATGTAATGTGAAATCGTGATATGACCCACTTCATTTTAATTTTAATTTTCTCCTGTCTTTGAACGTTTCTTAGACAAGGAAGGCATTCCGGCTCGCCCTCGGTAGTGTAAAAACTTGGTGCAAGTACAAAGCCAGATGTCTCTCTATAGTTTACAACGCCTTCTGCCCTCTCATCCCTCTCTTCCATGCATCAACACTTTGCATCTCCTCTCTCCTCTATATAAAGCCCATCACCCCCTCTCACCACCTACACATCCATCCAAATTCTCACTCTCTCTCTCTCTCGTAAAGTCATTAGTTGATTACATCACAGTCGACAGAGATGGTGGTTCTATCTCAGCCAATTAATCTTGATAACATCGCCCAGATCAAGACATGCATGCCGGCGTCTAACATTTTCACCGTCATCCCAGTTGTAGACCTTGCAGACCCTAATGCTAAACATCTCATAGTTGAGGCCTGCAAAGAGTTGGGGTTCTTCAAAGTGATCAACCACGGCGTTTCCATGGAGTTGTTGACCAAATTAGAGGCGGAGGCCGTTAAGTTCTTCAAATCACCCCAGCAGGAGAAGGAGAAATCCGGGCCTCCTAACCCTTTTGGCTACGGTAACAAGAAGATCGGCATCAACGGTGATGTGGGTTGGGTTGAGTATCTTCTCTTCTGCACCAACCCTGAAGTCATATCACAGAATGCAAACGCCGTCGTTCCAGGAATTTCAGAAACTTTAAGGTAAAAAAAAAAAAAAAAAAACTTAATATAAATCAAACTTTCTTGCATGTTAATTATATTAACAGCGATGATCGATGGTCAACAAATACTTACAACTTTTATGTATATATATATGATGGCAGGTGTCTTGTAAAGGAGTATGTTTGTGCAGTGAGAAATATGGCGTGTGAAGTTCTTGAAATGATAGCTGATGAATTGGGAATGGGGGATAGGGAGGTGTTGAGCAGGCTGATAAGAGATGAGAAAAGTGACTCTTGTTTCAGGCTAAACCGCTATCCACCTTGCCCAGATCAGCTTCAAGCATTGAGTGGTCGAAATTTGATTGGGTTCGGAGAACACACAGACCCACAAATAATATCTGTTGTAAGATCAAACAACACATCAGGCCTGCAAATCTGCCTCAGAGATGGAACGTGGGTCTCAGTCCCACCTGATCACACCTCCTTTTTCTTCAATGTTGGTGATTCCTTGCAGGTAATAATAATATGTATATATATATATATATTAAATGTACATATACGAGGTTAATTGTCTGTATAATTTATTTAATTAATGAATGAATGACTGTACGTAGGTAATGACTAATGGGAGGTTCAGAAGCGTAAAGCACAGAGTGTTGGCTAATAGTTTAAAATCAAGAGTGTCAATGATCTACTTTGGAGGACCACCTTTGAGTGAAAAGATAACACCTTTATCTTCAGTAATGGAAGAAGGTGAAGAAAGTGGGTACAAGGAATTCACATGGTCTGAATACAAGAAGTCAGCTTACAAGACAAGGTTGGGTGATTATAGGTTGGGGCTTTTTGAGAAATCTGCTGCCCAATAGTCTGTCTTAATATTTTCTTCTTCCCTTTTTTATATTTTGTTCTTTTAATCAAATAGTCAAATCCTCGGAAACCCAACTCCCAGAACAGCTTAATTTCTCAAGGGTTGACCCAATAGACTTTGGCTTAGGTGGGAAATATTTAGTCTTTTTGTGGTTTAATTTTGTTCCCCAGGTTTATTTCATCACCTAACTTCTCATTTTGTGTTTAATTGTAACAACTGCACCTTCAATTAGTATTAATGCAAATGTTGTCATCTCTGTTGACTCTTCTGTATTAGCTTAACTCAGACCAATTTCTCAACCTTACGCCTTAAATGTGGCGGTTATTGTGGTTGGCAGTGGCTGTGCTCTGCTCTGCTCCCTTTGTCACATCAACAATACTACTCATCACGGCATACATACTCCCTCACTTTTCCTATCTTCTTCCCAAATACATTCAATCCCACATGCACTGGATATCATTGCTTGCCTTATCATCTACACAATTTGCTATTTTCGGTTGTCTAATAACAATTTTTTTATTCAAATTATTTTTTTTTCCAAATAAAAATCAACTAAATAATAAGTGTAGTTAATTATTTTTTAAAATTATATATTAATTATACTACAACTGTACTGGATTTATTATATAATTTATCCAAATTCAATAAAATCTCATCTAATTAAATTAGAATTGTTCCGTCTAATATTATCCCACTCATTTATTGCGGGAAAATCATTTTCCATCAGCAGTCACGAGTTCTCAGGTATAAAAAAAAAACAAAAGTCCTTCATATTAATAAAGAAGTATAGGTTTGAGTATTGATCTTACATGGGAGTGGTAGTCTATTTTTATAATAAATTTTAAATATAAATATATTTAATAATGAGTATTGAGTGACAGAAGGCATATTCCTTGGAGGAAAATGAAACTTGCGCTCTCAAACATTTGGGGCTACCTTTTAGACAACAAACAGGAGAATGTGTCTTAAACTGTACACTTTGTCACTTCTGTTGCTAGTTTTTGTACTTGTGGTTTGACTTGGTTAGATTCAGTAGTTAATCAGTATGGATTTAAATACTTGAAATTCAAAGGAAGAATTTTGAATGGTACAACAATGGAGTTATATCTCAACTGGAGTTTTCCTTTTCCACGTTATTTCAACTCAAAATTGTCTATTACAACCCACAAAGCCTTCACACTTCAAATTTTCTTACCTCACTATATCAAAACCCCTATACATCATTTTATCAGCAACCTTAAATTGTTCATCAACCCATGATTTAATTTATCGGAGAATATAATGAATAGAACCATATATAGGCGTCCATTTAAAACCAATTTTCGTTGACTAAGAGGGTATTTGATTAAAATTTTTATAAGATGTTGGATGTTATTTTCTAAAAATATATTTTTTTCCCCGAAAAATTTAGATTAAAATAGAATGTATAGCTTAATGATATAAAATGTTACTTATAGCAATTTAATAATTAATGTGACCATTAAAAAAATGAAAGAGTTTATTAATATTTTAAAAAGTGAGATGGATCGATCTTTTTTTTTTTAATTTAAAAAAGCTTATAACGCTCCTAATATTATATTTTTAATTTTTTTTAAAAAAATAACAAACACTTCTCAAAATAACATACTTTGAAGAATTTATAAGTTCACCTAAACACCCTTTAAAATAGGTTAGGTTACAATAAATGGGCCTTAATAAATGAGCAGTGGTACCTACCAATTGTTTGAAATTGATGGGGACAGTGTCCAAATCAAGATATATAATAATTATTGTCTTTGATTATATATTCTTCCTTTACCTTTTTTTTTTTTTTCTTCTTACAACATTAACAGGTTTACTTTGAAGGAAAAGGACGTCCAACATGAAGAAGATGTCCAGGCAGTCTCTCTCCCAAGATTCTTCAACATGCTCTCTTTGGACCTGACTTTTGAAATATCAGCCATTGATTATCTACTTCCAACTCATCTAAGTAAAAAAAATACCCAATCCCCAGCCTTTTCTCTTTTTTGATGAATTAATTTCTTTTATAAAGTAAATTAAATAATTTATCCAAAAAAAAATTAAATAAGAGAATACTAAATGCAAGTATGATATTATAAATGGGCAAGTTACCCTTTACCCTTATGTATTTAGCAATTTACCTCGTTAAACATGGGATAAATTACTATTTTTTTTCTTCATAGGGGGATAATCTGTCTATTTGCAGTTTCACAGGAAATAAATTACATTAAATATTAAAATATATATATTAAAATGGGTATACACTTTTCGAGAGAGTGCTAGTGTAATGTTTCCATTCCCTACCCTTTATAAAATTACAGGTACATCCCTAGAGGGGTGTTTGTGCAATGTAATCAATGGGTTTTTAAAGATACAATATTCAGTAGAGAGTGTACTTATAATTTATAAAGAATAAGAAGTATTCGTGCAATTACATTAAATTCAGGAAGTGCCAAAACCACTTTTTTTATTTTCAAAAAAAAAAATTGCCCAAATCTAATCACTTTAATTCCTGGAATTATGAAATATTTTTAATTATATTAAATCCTAATAATTTGAATGATTATTCTTCTGGTGAAGTCAGTCATGTATTATTTTTCTCTTGCTTTTAAGATACTTCAATTTCTATAAATCCATCAAATCCCTTCCTTCAAATAAATACATATATCCGCCTTACTAATTATTTGAAAACAAATTAATTCGCCTTAGATTGAGACCTGCACCTACCCGTGGCATGAAAAAAGTATGCGATAATTGACTTTGAGCCCCTCAAAAACTACAAATTGCAATTCTTTATTCTCCAATTAATTCTGTATACGTGTAATTCGATTTAATCCGTTTGGTCAAATTATTATTAATAATAATCAGAATCATATGTTACCTAATTGCTGGTTTCAACCACCAAATTATTGACGTTTAATTAGTTGCCCAGTTTGAGAAGCAACATTTGGTCAAGTCATAGACCTACACGATTATTTCACATCCTACAACGGAATATTCTCATATAAATTAAATTTGATCGAATCAAATCAATCACGCAACAAGTGTGTGTAATTGACAATTTTTCTTAAACTGTACACCAATCGCACAATAAGTATATTAAATCTGTCATATAATTGATTTAAACTGATGAGAGTAAATATTTTCCTCAACAAAAGAACAAAAAGAAAGAAAGGAATGAAAAGCAATCATATAGTATAAAATTTTACCTTCTTTTGGAGACATTAAAGGGAAGTTTCCTTTTAACTTCATTACATTAAAGTATTTGGTTTTGTAACTAACAAAAGAATCTTACATTATTAACTTGTGTAAGCACTTTTTGAGCAGTGCCCTATAATATATAGGTATGCATCAAATTCTTCAACAAGATCTGCTCAATCTTATTCTGGTTAGACTTGGGATTTTGACTTCATCATCATACATACTACTATGGGATTTCTCCTTAGCTCCTGTCGTTCACGTCGAGTATCTATATATTTATGTTGTCACTATTAATAATTAAAGCTTTAAAATTATTATTGTGGTAAAAATAAATATATATTGCTAAATACATCCTCTTTTTTTTTTTTTTTTGCCCCACTTTTCCCTTTGCTTTTGCATAAAATATGGTGGACATTATCTTTTCTGTCATGCTTTTCCGTAACATTATAAAACATCATGCGAAAAATCATGGACATCTGTTGACAAGGCTGCTCTAATCAATCTTCACAACAATTCAATTATTACCATTAATCCGCAATCAAGATATTAAGTATGGTCATTTTGGAATTTGATTCTTTGCTTGCTACCCAAATGATTATAAGAATCGATTGGAAAATGCAGATTGGAGTTCATTGAATTTGTTGAGAAACATGAAAGAACAACAGCAGTTGATGTTGTTCTGATAATGATGTAATTAGTTGGGAGGATGCTGCCCTTTTATGTTACAAAGTCATAATAATTTCAGGGAGAGAGTCGGTTTGTTTCGGGAATATTAGTTGACATGTGTTCATAATGATGTAATGAAATGGACTTAATTGTCCACACCTTCCTGCTTTATTTTGCCAACCCATATTGGGGGACACTGTTCATACATTCTCCGGAAAATGTCTCCAAATTTGGGATTTCGATTCTAACATTCCTTTTTTGTCTTTTTTACACACACATCTAAATTCGAGTACAAAAACTCTCGTTAAAAAAAAATCTGAATCCAAACTGTTGCATTTACTTTGCAGTTTCTAGTGACTTGCCTTGCCACTGTACTTGATATTTAATTATAATGTAATTAATCTACGGTATACAAAATAGGGCTGACAGTTTGATAAATCAATTGAATTCGGAATTCTTCATGTTTACGAAGATTTGGTGTTCATTGAATTTTAATTTTTAGTTCCGAATTTGCGATGTTGTATAAAATGACAAATATTCTGGTTCACTGATATATATTATATTTAATCTTTTCTTACATATTTTTAAATCAATTAATTTTTTTTATTGTTTTACTTACCGAAAGCCAAAAAGTGTATATTGTAGCATCTAATTTTTTCATATATATATTTTTATTTTTCAATTAAAAAAATTGATTTACCAAAGAACCAAAACCCAAATACCAATATGGGCGATATTATAAAAATGAACCGATTAATTAAATACAAGATTCAGTGAGGCGTTTGGGCATGCTAAGTTTTTAGTTTCCGGAAATATTAATTCGGTTTTAGCGAATTTACAGTTATTTTATGTAATTCCAAGGTAAATATGTAGTGTAATTTGATTTTTTATGTAATTTAAACCCGTATATTTGCCTTGAACATTGTTTATCAGACCGCACTCTATTTTTTCCCTAATTCATTACGTATTCCTTGAGGCAAAATCTGACGATTCTTTCCCTTCTGCAATCACCATAATCTTGCTCTGAGCTGCTTGGTTTCAGGTCATTTTGACTTTTTCATATTTGCAATATATTTATGCCAAAAAACTTTGGGAATTATCGGATACTTGGTCAGTGGCTGAATGATGCATTTTGTCTCTTTAACTTTGGTTTCTGCATGTGGGTGATTTCTCTACATACTTTGTTGCAAAACGTAGGACTTGTTGGATGCTAAATCTTGCATGCATTATGTGCTGTATTTGATGAACAAATGTTGAGATTAGAGGTAGAAAAGCCTTCAGCCCTTTGTCGTGCAGCAATTGGAGCTCTATAGAGGTTTTTGACTTAATATCTCACAAAGAGCTCTAGAGTAATTTCTCACTCACACAATATGTATAAATCAAAGTAAACACACTACTAAATATTATCCTAATGAAACAATACATGTAAATAAACGATTTATAATTAATCTCAATCTTTTTTATAATTTATTTTTTTAAGATTAATCCTATGGCTCATTTAATTTAGTACTGAAAGTAAACGAGCCTGCTTCGACACCAGTCGAGAAGGCGCACAGGGCTCCCCATTTTGGCAACAAACTGTACCAAACATTCATGATCATCGGAATCCACAAAAGACATCCGCGTCAAAGACTATGCAATTTAACATATACTGGATTGCAAAATGTTATTTCAAGATAAAGATTCTAAAGGGACATACGCCAGGAAAAAATAATCCAACAAAATCTCTGGAAGCTAGCTACAATCCATGTTATAACTTGGATTTCCAATATTTGCTTTCAGGGATAGCCCTTCAAAGGGTCAGCCGTTTTGCCCGATCTGGCATCACTCCATGCTTTAGCAATAGTTCTTTTCATATCCTCGTCACCTTCCTCATACATATTCTGTAAACGAATGATCGATATTTGAATTAGTGTAGGAAGACCAATAAAACAACTTAGAAGAGAGAATTAGTGACTGTATCGGCTTAAGCCATACCTTCATCAGGTCCATTATACCAGCCATTGGATCCTTCTCCTTGTCTAAACTTGGCTTCAACTGTAATATCATAAAACACACGTTAACACACCATACCGCCATAGTTAAACATCTGAAGGTCAAGGCATTACTGAGGAATTACCTTATCTTCTTTGAAGTGCAAATCCAACCAATTCCCCTTAGAAGCTTTGACTAAGGTGACAACCACCCTCTTAGGCTTCACAAGTACCTTACATTTCTCAGGTACAATCTCTTTGTTCAACTTAGGTACAGCACAACGGTAGTTCTTACCTTGAACATCATGGAATTTGATATCAAAAGACATTGGCTTAAAATCAGCTTCAATCTTCTCCTGATCAACCCCCTCCAATGATACATAAATCTAAGAAATAGAAATAAAAAACAAAAAGTATATCAAAGACAAGAATCGGTGCGCGATAAACATAGTAAGCTAATGCAATCAGCACGTGCTGAAAAATGATTCAAATGCAATAACACAATATAATCTTTGCTAACAGTAGAAGAACTTCACATCGGTAAAACAAAAACTTATACAGGGAATCTTCAAGAGCAATAAAGTTGTGGATGTTCAAATTGAATGGTGGATGCTCAAATTTGAATGGCGGAGACATAAAGGATTTAAATTTTCTCAAAGATATAGAATAAATTTCGATCAAAGTTCTATGCCCAACTAATCACACGAAATTAGATAACGAACAGGATAAGAAAGACTTCTATTAAAAGCATAAGAGGTGTTAATTAATATGCATCCTACCTTCAATTTATCATTATCCTGATCCCAGCTGAAGGAGCCAAGTGTAGCATAAGTTAACAATGGGTTCGATGCTGCCTTTGGGGCACTTGATATTGGAGTTGCCGTGGAGACAGCTGAAACTGGAGCTGGTGTATGAGGAGCTGGTGCAGATTCAGCTTCTTTTGTTAACTGAAAAAGAAAATCACAAAATTAAAGTATTATAAAGAGGGAAGAAGAGCAAATTTCCAATGAAATTTTCAAAATGAACGATAGCACTTTAATGCAAATACTTCATTGTACCAAGAAACGTTCATCTAGTACAAACACCTGAGCACGACCGAGGGAGGGAGCCCTTAGGTGCGCAATCTAAAGATTAAACCAATATCCTCAAACTAATTAAACATGATCCCTCATCTTTCACTGTCCACATGCGCACCTCGTTCATGATGATTCGAAAAGGAGACACACGACGTAACAATGGCTCTATGCACTATCCTATGTATTATACAAAAATATAAAATTCCATATAGAAGTTTCCCTCATCAGGCAAGGCATCATCTATATTTCAAACGTCACCTACTACAAGCTTAGAATTCTTACTGTTTACACACACATATAGATAGAGAAGGCATAATAATTAAAAATAATTAAGAAAGACAGACAGAAAAAAGTCGCCATTATCACCAGTAATTTCTCAGTCATTCTCGAAATCCAGAAAATCCATATACAGAGAAAGGCAGTCCTTTCCAAGCATATCATAGACACAAATTTTATCGTCAAACGGAAACGATCATATATATATATATACATATACAAGAATCTTTCCAGCCAATCATGTTTTTATGAGAAGAGCATAACAACAATGGGATTTCAAATACAATCATGATCCCCTCCAGTTCCGCATAGGCATATCAGAATATCCACAGAAATAGATGCTGGCTTATCAAATCGAAAACAGACAGGAATTCATGAAGTGATGAAAGTAAGAAAAACCTTTTCCAAGTTGCGAATCTCGGAGGAAATAAGAGAAACAACGCGAGGCCTCTTGGCGATGGCGTGGAGCTGCTTCAATTCCTCCAAGTCCAGCGCAAAATCTTCACTGCTCGCCATCCGACTCTTCCTGAATCTTTCCGCCGGAAAGAAATGGGTATAGCAGCAACGATGACTGGCTTATATCCTGCTCCCGAGAGGAATAGAAAATGCTAGAAAGAACCGTACCCGCCTCTTCCTACCACCATTTTATTCACTCATTTAGGTCTTTATTAATTATTAATGGGTTTTGCGAGAGATTAGGGATCATTTCTTGGGGCGAGAAGTTTCTAGACTTGTCGAGTGGGTTATAAAAAGAGCTTGTCTAGATCCTCATAATTTGGGCTTTAGACCTAGAAAGTCTTTGTTTTAATCAGACCATAGGCCCACTTTAAGCCCGAACATATATAATTTAATTGCCTTTGGATGATTCCTAAAACATTGGGCTTCAGTTCAGTCAAGTTTCTAGGACAACAAACTCTGCATAACATCTGGGGGTTGGAATTGGATGACTAAAAACACGAATCTTGAGAGTGTAAGGTTATTTTTACATTTCCTTGCTCACAAAAAATAATATAATGTTTTTTTTTTTTTTACCTTAAAAGACGTTACTAGTCAAACGACAAGATCATATGCAACCTTAATCACGCTCATGAATCCTACTAGTTTAAAAAAAAAAAAAAAGAAAAGGTAATAATCAGTGAAGAATATAAAAAATAGGGTGAATAGCAATTTACCTCCTATAAAAAAAATATAGTAATTTACTCCATATACTGTTAAAATGAAGCCATTTACCCCATGTACTTTTAAAATGAAGTCATTTACCTCCTTATATAGGGAGTTAAATTGTTTCATTTTAAAAATCATAAAAGGGTAAATTGATCTATTTTAAATAATATAAGGAGTTAAATTACTATTTATTTTTTATAAGAAAATAACTTGTTTATTTACAATATCACAAGTGAGTTGCTTGCATTTTTCTCATAAAAAATATCATGGAATTGAGCAGAGGAATTAAGGCATGAGGTACTCCCTTATCTTCTTTTCCTTCATATATTCACAGAGACGCTGATGAGTCACAAGACCCGCTAGCTGCATTTATTTCAGCACCCAACCAATTTTTTGTTTGCACGTAAGTACAATTATTGTTTCTGAATTATTAGTATGTCATTTACTAATTTCTGTTATTGTATTTTTCGAGTCAACATTGACAGTCTAAGAATTACATCAGACTCTTTCTTTCTTTGGTGGAGA
Organism: Sesamum indicum; assembly: GCF_026168435.1. Classification (NCBI taxonomy): domain Eukaryota; kingdom Viridiplantae; phylum Streptophyta; class Magnoliopsida; order Lamiales; family Pedaliaceae; genus Sesamum; species Sesamum indicum. The sequence goes on from NC_142668.1 coordinate 17,850,915, forward strand.
ATTTGAATAAAAAACAGCATTCGACACAACTCTATTATACGTAATAATTGGAGAACAGCATGTGGCAGTGTTGACCGCACCCAATTGATGCGGATGTTTTAATAAAGAGACAACAAAATCAGCCAGTGAATTTATTGTTACTCTTTTTTTTTTTTTTTTTTTTTTTGTGGATGTAATTTATTTGTACAGTATTATGAACCATAAAATCCGCGCACATGAATGGTGTGTACACACGGCTTACCTCATGCTTTTGACATTACCAAATTATTCACCAATCATTTGTGCCTAGAGGGATCTTTTCATTAAATAATTTTTCTAAGTGAAATATTTTTTTTTAATTTACGAATAATCATAAATAAATTATAATATTGTTTCTCAATTCAAATAATATATTAATGTAATCAGAAATAATTAACAAATTATAATAACTTACATAAAAAGAGACGAATATCCACACGTTTGATGAGTAATTAGATCATTATTATATATATAATTTCAGAAAATAAATAATTATATGATAATCATATATATCTAAATTATACATAAAGTAATTAAAATCCTCTTCAAACGGGACAAACTAACGGTTCAAGCACAAAATTTCTTCACGAAAGATTTTATATTTAACCTTTAAGTGTATACGTATGTGTTGGGTGCACAAATATAAAAAGAAGGGTTAAAAGCATTTTACCCCCGTTGTATTATCTTATATGGAAAAAATAATCCTTATAAAAAATAAAGCAAAAAACTCCCTTGGATCTGGATTTGTTATACACACGCCTTTATGTGCGGATTTTTCATTTTTAACATATAAAATGATAAAAAATACCCTTATTTTTCAGCTGTTGGATATACTTGATATAAATTTGTGGCTTTTATATTTAAGGAATATAAATCAAATGTTCAAATTTATCAAATTAATCCAACAGTTCAGATTTAACTTAACAAATCTATGGTCTATATTTTGTTTGATAAAAAGTGTGTGGTCCAAACTTAACCTTTATTTATACAAATAAATGTTTTATTATACTTAAAATCAAGTATTTATATATAGACATATATTTATATATACGTATATATATCACAATGGTCTAGGGGCAGGTGGTGGCGGGAGTTGAGGGAGGGGGACAGGGCGGGAAGGGAGGGATGTGGGAAGATGAGGGAGAAAGATGGGAGTGTTTGCCAGAGAAGATGGATTTTATTTGGGTGAAGGAGAGGCTAGAACCGGAGACAATGGCGATGGGCTGAGAAAAATGGCGGCGCGGTGGGAATTGGGGGATGAGTTTGGGGCTAAGGAAGAAGAAGGGAGGGAGGGGGGTCGGCTGACGGGGCGCAGGGGGTCGATTTCATATTTTTATTTTATATTATATTTAAGATTTAACTGTAAAACAAATTTAATTTATTTTCTGATATTTATTTATTTTATATACAAAATATTTAGTTTTGTTATTATTTTAATACATTTATTTTAAAGAAATAGGTTAAAATTCATTAATTTATATAAATAAAATCCTGATAGTTGATTTTATTATGTTAACACGTACGGTTCATAATAAGAGGTATAAATGTAATTATCTAATTAAAAATTGACGCGTTTTGTACACAAATAGCATGATAGGGTGCTTCGTCCCCATAACCACAGACATGGGTGAGAGTAGGGCTGTCAATGAGTCGAGCTCGAGTCGAGCTCGACCATTTTTGTCGAGCTCGAGCTCGAGCTCGACTCTGGAACTTCGAGCTCGAGCTCGAGCTCGCCAATGAATTCTTGAGCTCGAGCTCGAACTCGGTTTCTCGAGCTCGAGCTCGAGCAGATTTCAGCTCGACGACTTTTTGTATCATTATTATTATTATTATTATTATTATTCTAATTATTATTATTATTATTATTATTATTATTATTATTATTATTATTACTACTACTACTACTACTAGTAACTACTTTTATTATTATTATTATTATTATTATTACTACTACTACTACTGGTAACTACTTTTATTATTATTATTATTATTATTATTATTACTACTACTACTACTATTATTATTATTATTATTTTAAATCATAAGATCGTATCATAAAATTTTTACATAGATATAATTGAAATTAATATATGTTCACAATCTGCAAAATTTATATATTTATAAATGTTAATATGACATTGATGTAACTATCATGTTACATTATTGAACAAAATAGGTTAATCGAACCATCAAAATTTAGATCAGACCGTTAAATATGATAAAACTTACAAAAAAATACGTTTGGTAAAGTTTTAGACTTATTGGATATACGGATGTCGAGATATCGTACTCAAAACATAAGAATAATCATTCAATACGGTGTATCGTTCAATCAGGCCATGTGATTTTAAATCATACCGTCTGATATGATCTAATGTGCACAATCTTGTATATGTTTAAATTTCGTATGAATCAGGTGCCCAGATTTTAAGATATCGTAATTATTGATTAAACTTTTTAATCTCATTATTTATATAATAAAATAATAATTAAAATTTTTCAACCATCATCATCATCATCATCATCATCATAATCATTATTATTATTATTATTATTATAATTTTTAGATAAGATTAATTCATAGGAATTACTAAATTTTGACATAAATTTATAAAAAATAAAAAATTATAAGTGAATTACTTGTCAATTTAAAAGATATTAACGTAATACAAATATATATTAAAATAAAACATAAAGACTAAAGTTCTATATATCATATTAAATAATAATTTTAATTATAAAAGATATTATAATTTACTAAGTTGTTGATTAAATTTATTTTTGTATAAAGATTAAATGTATAAATAAAAGTACCATAATTTATTATTATCCAAAATAAAATGTATGATCTTAATTAATAATTATAATATATGGTCAATTTATATTATAAAATTGATTAAATATATAAAAAATTCAAAAAAAATAAAAAATATATATATATATATTCACCAGCTAGCGAGCTGGCAACAGAAACCCAGCTCGAGCTCGAGCTGGCTCGACTCGAGCTCGAATTTTTCGAGCTCGAGTCGAGCTCAAAGTCGAGCCGGCTCGACTCGCCTGCCACCCCTAGGTGAGAGTACTGAACAAGAGTGGTGCATTAATCTGAGGTGCAGCACTCATGAGCAGGGCTTGGTTGAAATTTGTGAACAACAACAATTTTCGTGTCCGTGCCCAATCAAACTTGGCGGCCCTCCACCACCGACGTTTTATGTCTGCCACATGCAGTTATTTATTTTTAGCAACTTTGACGGCACTTGAGTTATTATATAATTTTATGTTCATCCTAAGATTAATAATTATACAATTATGTGGACCATATAATAGTATTTTAGCGCTTATATAATTAATAAAACCTAATTCGAATATAATGTGGTGTAATCCATATTCTCTATATTTGGTGTGTCAGGTATGGAACTTTAAAAATATATACCGCACTACTTTTTATTGTATTTATTTATTATTTTCCAACAGTAATTTGAATTTGTTATATTTTGCACATCGCGAGTGACTAGTTATAAAAGTTTGGAAGGTGGAGTTAGTCAAACAAGGCATACTATGGTAAAAAATGATTTAGTGTAGTAGGTGCTTCTGCTTTCTACCAACCACTAGCTGGACTTTATGAAATTGTCCCAGCCACCAAACGTTGACTCCAGACTCTCTATTTATATCCATTCTGCATCGACGTGCTAACTACTTTTGTTCCTCAAAACATTAAAACGGAACACGTGATTTTTATTTTTGTATTTTTCATAAATTTGTATTTTTAATAATTCATAATAATCAAAATATATACAAAGAGATATACCAATAGAAATAAAATTGAAAAGTGTTACTCTTTTTTATAAACTAAAAGACAACCACTTTTGTTATTGGAAGAAAGTTATTAAGAATAAGTTTAAGCAAGAATTTAATAATATATTAATATACTATTCAAGATTTTGTTAATAATATTAATTTAGTATAACTCTATAGATTAACTAAAAGTTTGATTAGGTGCACTTACAAAAAAACAACAATAGTTTATTTAGTAACAAATATAAAGAATTATACTTTCAAATTTTAATGTAGAAATAAATACAATGTAAGTATTTGTATAAATTCAAATTTGGGCTGAAACCTGCATAATGTAAAATTTTTTATAAGATATTATTTTGTTCATAATTGTATTAACTCAGTGCATAGTATGGAACACATACGAGTTATATATATTTAAAGGGGTCCTTTATTAAAAATTAGTAAAGAATCTCGCAATTTCAAACTCTAACCTTTCTTATTTTTCCAAGTTGCATATTAGTTAGTTTCCAAGATCTTTGCATTGTTAAAATATTTATGGTAAATAACAATGCTCAATAAATTAGAATGATTTATTTTTTAAAAAACCTAAGATATCTTACTCTTTTCTTATCTTTTGAATTTTAAATTTGATAAGTTTGCAAACTCAGACCTTTCTTATTTTTCAACCTTGGATTATTTAATTTTCAAAAACTTGTGTATTTTTTAGAAAACATAAGATATCTTACTCTTTTCTTTTTAAGAAAAATTCTAAAGTTGTTTTGTTTTTTCTGATGCAAATCAAATAAGTTTTATTTGCTCTAAAAAAAACTTGTTGAAATATCAAAATGCAGAATATAAGAATTTTTAAATAAAAAGTAAATCTAGTTAGTTGATTAATTCATCAAAAGTTTACAAATTTAATTATTTTAAATTAATGGATAAATAATCTCCCTTTTTTTTTAATAAATTAAAAATTACTGTACAAATACCCCAATACCCAATGGTGTTCAGGGTATAGCTAAGCCCTATATATGTCCATATTTGAAATATCTATTGTAATAGATATGGGTCCAAATATGAGCTTAATACCTCTATAAAAAAATATAATAGTAATGACAAAATAAAAAATAATAATATTATAATTTATCACTAAAAATATATATTGAGTGATAACAACTTTTATTTTGTTATACTATATATAATTATTTGTAAAAAAAATTACACAAATTTGTTACAATAGATAATTAGTGAAACATCTTTAGTGTAACAAATAATTACTATCACTAGATTATAACTATATATATGTGTCACTAGCTATTTTTATGATAATTTTAATTTATTTATAATATTTTATCACTGTATTCATTTATTTATTTATTTTAATTATAATAAGTTTCACAAATTAATTATAAGTAGTTAAACTATAAAATTCATTATTTTGGCAAAATAAACTATCCTATCAGCAAATATATATATACAATGACAATACTAAAATTGTCACTTGAATTATTTTGTCGCTATATTTCTCTTATGGCGTATAATTAAAACTATCATGTTTAGGTATAGATATTTCTCTTATACGGTTCTATTTTCCCGTAATTCCACCAAAAGAAAAGGAGAGAAAATTGTTGTAGTGGTGAAGTTGAATTATAAAAAATGGATATACGTACGAATACTCAAGAAATCATGTACGCTTGCACGCATTGACCTCAGTATTCATAATATGGCTTTTACTTCAAAATATCAAAATGTTAACGTCGCATTGAATAAGGACAAAGATAAAAAATGAAAAGCAATGAATGAGGACCGAGTCGCAACGTTGCTCATCGTACACTACCACTTCCACTAGTTTCCAACTAATTTCGAATATATATTACTTCCTTCCCTATTGCCATTGAAAATGTGTGTTGCAGTCAAGAAAATTTAGAGTCATATCTAAATAAAAAATGGCCTCCAAAGATGAAGTTGCGCACCAAGTCCTGCAGTCCAGCTCGGACTTTTCTGCCCATTACAGCCCCCCGCGCGACTAATTCATTTAAGTAATGGAAAAAGCTTGCCACCTGTGATATTTTCATCCATTATAAGTAGTTCTGGGGAGCCCCAAACATATCGTATATCATCATCATTTGGTTGCCCATCCATTCTCCGACCGACCCAACAGGCTTAGTTACGTCTCCCTGCACCATCAGGTATCTCTTCTTAATTTGCACTCTCTGCTCATATGTATATGCACTACTCTTCCTTGAGATCTCTTGCAACTTATAAGTTAGGTGGGGAGTGAGGTCAATTATGCAAGAATCCTCATTTTCATTAGTTACATAGTCAATTTAGCTTGAATTGGTTTCTGATTATATGTATGTTAAATATTGATGATCTTCATATGGTAAATAATTAATTAGGTGCATAGGTACGTAGTAGAACTACATCGATCATCTTATTTGATGTGTTATTATTCCAATTCATACACCGCAAAACAAAAGAAGAAATTAGTCTTGGTAGTATATTGTAAGCGGCTGCCCCGCCCACCTTCCTTTACTTCCGCCACTCTCGTCAAGTTCAACCCCCAAAGAAAGAAGCAAATAACAAGTTGTTATGTTTTTCTAATGATCAGATCCGCATCCGCGCAGATGCATGTGAAGTTTCGTGTGTAGGTTGTTAATACAAATACTATTGACACTTGGAAAACGTGAGGGCTGTAAATACAATTACAATTTTTGTGTTTAAAGAGAGAGAGGGGTAGCTAGCTGGGGTTTAGTTATTAGTATTATTCTACTAGCTATTTTTTAATTACCTACTACCTAATTGAATTTGGTGCTTGATCAAATAACTGCAGGAGAGAAATTAATTCAGGATGTGGAAGCTGAAGATTGCTGAAGGCCATGGCCCATATTTGTACAGCACCAACAACTTCGTCGGCCGACAAATTTGGGAGTATGATCCCAATGGCGGAACCCCTGAAGAACGCCAAGCATTTCAGAAGGCTCGCGAAGAATTCAATGAGAACAGGAAGAAGGGTTTTCATTCTTGTGCTGATTTGTTCATGAGAATGCAGGTGAATTAATATTGCATTTCTTTTATACTCCACTCTACATATAAGAATTTGCTACAAAAAGATTAATGAGATGGACAGATGTGTAATAATTTTAAGAATGTCAATTTGTCAACAAATGATCATTTGGTCTGATAATCTAATATGATTTTAATTGTATATGAGCAGCTTAAAAGAGAAAGTGGAATTGATCTGCTAAGCATCCCACCGGTTAGAGTTGGAGAAAAGGAAGAAGTGACCTACGAGGCAGCGACTATTGCTGTGAAGAAAGCCCTGCGCCTTAATCGGGCAGTCCAAGCAAGTGACGGGCACTGGCCAGCTGAAAATGCAGGCCCTATGTTTTTTACTCCTCCCCTCGTAAGGATTTATCTTCAGACCGTCACAATGTTTGACCGCTCATTACTATCTTACATGTGTTTGTAACCAAAAATTCTTATTTAAATTAAGTTTGACAAAATCAAATTAATCACAATTACTTGCTATATAATTTATTCAAATTCGACCAAATTTTATTTGAGTTAAAATTTTCTGCTCGCAACTAGTTCTAAGCAAAAGTACTTGAAAAGGTTTATTTGGTCGTGGAGAGTGGGTTGCTTGTGCTTTGTCTGGCATATAAAATCTGACCTCAAGTTAGAAAATAAATTAGCTGACAAGAACACGGATTGTCAATTTACGCTCTAATACAAGCACTCCAATATTGAAGTCAAAAGAATCGGTAAAAAGATGAAAAGATGGGTGCGAAATGAGTAAAATGCAATTTTAGGTGCAGAATGATAATTAAGTTAATAGTAAATTAAAATAATTATTCTCTTTGATGACAATAATCATCTAAGTTTTTATTTTTACTGTTTGCATTATATGGCTTGTGCTGTTGCTTTTACATTCTGTATTTTGCAATTTACGAATATATTTCCCGCACAGCTTATCGCCTTGTACATAAGCGGAGCAATCAACACAATTTTGACATCCGAACACAAGAAGGAAATGGTTCGATACATCTACAACCATCAGGTGCTGACGACACACAATATATATATATATATATATTTAAATTTGTAAATATGAAATAAAATCCAATTATCAATTATTGTATGGACTATGAAGTGTATTAATGGTGAATTGTACACGTAGAATGAGGACGGCGGATGGGGATTTTACATAGAAGGGCACAGCACAATGATAGGTTCAGCACTTAGCTATGTGGCACTACGTATTTTGGGAGAGGGACCCGACGACGGCAACGGTGCAGTAGCAAGGGCTCGCAAGTGGATTCTGGATCATGGTGGTGCAACTGGAATTCCCTCTTGGGGAAAGACCTATCTTTCGGTATTTCATCTCCCACGTTTTTCTCACATAATTGATGTTATTCTATTTTGGACAACTGGACTTAATACAACCGTACATAATTGATGGACCAACTTTGATACTCGGAAGAATTCAGATATTTGTCCCTATGTTGGACTTAATTGATAACAGAAAATGCTTTAATTGGATTAGGTCCTGGGAGTGTACGAATGGGATGGCTGCAACCCGCTTCCCCCGGAGTTCTGGCTCTTCCCTTCAGTTTTGCCTTATCATCCAGGTAATTTCTGAAATAGTAATATTGTTAATATTGTTCAATTCTTGTCTTGGTTGTGTTAATTCATCCTGCGGTTTAAAATTGAATGCAGCTAAAATGTGGTGCTACTGTCGTACAACTTACATGCCCATGTCCTACCTCTACGGTAGAAAATACCACGGACCACTTACCGACTTGGTTCTATCAATCAGACAAGAAATCCACGTCAAGCCCTATGATCAAATAGATTGGAATAAGGCACGCCATGACTGTTGTAAGGTGGGTGAAGACTTAGTACCAACATTTCATGTTAAACATAGTTGAATCGGATACTAGATTGAATTGAAAAAACTTGGACCTCAAAATGATTGAATTTGACAATGCAGGATGATCTTTACTACCCTCACACCTTCATACAAGATTTGCTTTGGGATACTCTCAACTACTGCACAGAACCATTTATGCGGCGTTGGCCATTAAACAAGATCAGACAAAAGGCTATGGACAAGGCAATTAAATACATGCGCTATGGAGCTGAGGAGAGCAGATATATTACCATCGGATGTGTAGAAAAAGTATGTGATAGTAAGCAAGCAACTTACATAGGATTTCCTCTTTAAGTTGATCTTGTGCTAATAGCGTTGTACTATGTTTCTTGATACAGAGTCTTCAAATGATGTGTTGGTGGGCCCATGATCCTAACTGCGACGAGTTCAAGCATCATCTAGCCAGGGTCCCTGATTATCTGTGGCTCGCCGAAGATGGCATGAAGATGCAGGTATTATTTTCTTACCATATAAGTAAACAAGTGTGAAATATAAGTAAAGAAGTGTTAAATATAATGCTAATACTAAGTTTTAATTAATTTGCAGAGTTTTGGAAGTCAAATATGGGACAGTACTCTTGCCACACAAGCAGTTATTGCTAGTGGCATGGTTGACGAATACGGCGATTGTCTTAAGAAGGCACACTTCTACGTGAAAGAATCTCAGGTACATATCTAGAAACTGAATAATTAATTTACAGATACAGTAGGAAGGTTGTCTATAGTATGTAATTTAATTACGTCCATTTGAATTGTGCTTGTGATAATTCCTTGTGCAGATAAAGGAAAACCCGAAGGGCGACCACACAGCAATGTATCGTCACTTTACTAAAGGTGCGTGGACTTTCTCTGATCAGGATCAGGGATGGGTTGTATCAGACTGCACAGCTGAGGCCCTCAAGGTACATACTTGTCTCAATTCTTCTTTCAGAAAACATACGCATTGTGTTTGCTTTTCATGAAACGAAGAAATTTGACCTAAATATGCTAATTATGACAACAGTGTTTGCTCCTGCTTTCACAAATGCCAACTGAAATTGCGGGAGAGAAAGCCGATGTTGAGCGCTTGTACGAGGCTGTGAACGTGCTCCTTTATTTGCAAGTATGTATTATTAGTTTCTGATGATATCTGAATCAAGGCAATCAAATCTTATCGAGTTAACATTTTCAATTTGCTTTACGGATGTAAACTAATAATGCACAATATTGTGTGTACAGAGTCCTCTGAGCGGTGGATTTGCTATCTGGGAACCACCAATTCCGCAACCATACTTGCAGGTAAACTTTGTGTTAAAGTCATATGTTTTTTACCACAAGAACGGGTGTTAAAGTTGAAATGATTTTTGCTACTATCAGGTATTGAACCCCTCAGAACTGTTTGCGGACATTGTCGTTGAGCAAGAGTAAGATCTTAGCTCTCATTTTCTCCCATGTTCTTTGTTTCCATTTAAAAACCTCTTTTATACTTGAAAAGATCAATTGAATTCAACTCTAAAGTCACTTGTTTCTGTGGTTTAGGCATGTTGAATGCACTGCTTCCATAGTCCAAGCTCTTCTAGCATTCAAGAGGCTGCATCCAGGCCACCGGGAGAAAGAAATTGAGATCTCCGTGGCTAAGGCATTACAGTTCCTCGAGGAGAAACAATGGCCTGATGGTTCATGGTGAGTTTTATTCATTTCTGATTTTAAAGAGATGAACGATTTCAATGGTCTGATCTGGACTATGCGTGCAGGTATGGATACTGGGGAATTTGCTTCCTCTACGGCACATTCTTCGTGCTGGGAGGATTAGCTGCTGCAGGGAAGACATACGAGAACAGCGAAGCAGTTAGAAAAGGTGTCAACTTTTTCCTCTCAACACAAAATGAAGAAGGTGGATGGGGAGAAAGCTTGGAGTCCTGCCCAAGCATGGTAAGAAAAACAAACACACACCAATGAAAGCCAGCTCCTTATGAGACAAATACAGGCTTGTACTTGTATATGATGATGATGATGATGTTGCTACAGAAATACACACCCTTGGAAGGAAACCGCACAAATTTGGTACAGACATCATGGGCAATGCTCGGTCTTTTGCAAAGTGGACAGGCAGAGAGGGATCCTACACCTCTGCATAGAGCAGCAAAGTTGTTGATCAATGCACAGATGGACGACGGCGACTTCCCTCAACAGGTAACCATTTTAGCAATGCCTGATCTGTTGTGGGATCCAAATGAACTAGTCTTCTGACCAAGAGTATAAACTCATAATTGCAGGAAATCACTGGAGTGTACATGAAGAACTGTATGCTGCATTACGCACAATACAGGAATATCTTCCCACTGTGGGCACTGGGAGAGTATCGCAAACGAGTCTGGCCATCTCAATGCCTCTAAACAACAACACATATACATATATATGCTCACTGCAGCAACTGCGCAAGCTTCTGTACTGTTGATTGTTGAAGAGTGTGTGTGTAAAGCTTTCCACAGCCAGCAATGTCCAGAATAATATTCAAAAAATAATGAGGCACAAAGAATGAATAGCCATCTTCTCTAAGACGATATAGAATAGTACAATAATGAAGCTCCATGTTTATTTATTTTTTCTTTTTAGACTTTGAAATCCTACTGTACATTATGTATCCTCAGCACCAAAACTTCTCATGTATTGTAACTTTTGATGAAATTGTCTAAGCAATTCATCAATTTTTAGTTATATACTTAGCAGTTGTATCAAATTCGATGTGTTTGTTTAAATTTTAAATAAAATCTAATAAAACATTGTTTTAATTATATATAAAAAAGAATTTGGTTGAAAAAGTTTAGATGATAAAGTTAGGAGGAGCAGAGTGAGCATTAATAAAGGTTTTTATACACATATCATTTATATGTTGGAAACAAAAAATGAAATAAAAAATTTAATTCGAATTAATTTAATTTAGCCAATAAATTTGGTGGGACCAAACGGAAGGAGTGACATTAATAAACTTTGACTTCTTCGCTAAAGTATAAACAAATTTATAGCCGGCAAATTCAACTGTCTTATTATTTTGGGAGTGCTCAAGGAAAACAAAATAAAGAGTGGGTAGCCGCCATTGCACGTAGTTTTTTTATGTATATAATAAATAATATTTTTATATTTTAAAATATATATAAATCAAAATGTCATATTTCTAGAACAAAAAGAAAAGAAAACAAAGGGAAAGTCAACTTAGGAATATTATTAATATAATTATAAAATTAATATTGCGGTGTCATAACCGATGTTTATGAGAAAAAATAATTTTTTATTTTATATAAATAGATAGTAAAATAATAGATTGGGCTTAATTTAGGGTGTGGGAAAATCATAATTGGGCCGGTTAAAGCCTGATAGTTGGAAAAAATTGGGATTCTTGGGCCGGAAACGCGTAGATAAACCCAAATGGATAGTTTTTGGGCTGCAAGATGATTTGGTTTTGTCTGTAAATTAATAGGGCGAGTACATCCAATACAAATGGCTATTTGGGGTTGGGTTTGAGTAGGGGTCTCTTTGGGCCTCCAGTTACTATCTCTATAAAATCGCAGGATTTGATATTGAAGAAGGTGAAGAAGTCTTTGTGTTGAGTCCCAGTATGGGTATGGCGAGTTGCATTTGGCATTTGCTGTAGTGGTAACTGTAAGTCTTCCCTTTTCTTGTAGTCAAGTAAGAGCAAACTCAGTCATACCAACTATAAGCTGTCAGAATTTATTCTCGATGTGGAGTATGTTTAGGTCTGAAAGTCCATTAATGAGCTGCAATGCTGTCCGTGTGTGTAAGTTTTTGAAATCAAAGTCACGTCTACATTTCTGTAGTTGAGCTTCAGCAACAGAAATGATCATATCTTTTCATCCAAATTCAAACAGCTACAAATATAGAAATCTTGGAAATATCGTAGCTGATGATAATGTAATGACACCAACTTGTGCAGTTAAGCTTAATTGTAACTACATGAATTCATTATTGAGGGGATAATTGAGTTTATGATATATTTCTAAAATCTACTTATTAATCAACTTTTCTATATGCCAATCAACATTTAATTATGACTAATTGCTATGGTTAATAAAAAATAACTGTAGTAAATAGTTATTGACCACGGTCATACAACGGTTGTTGCTGTGGTATCTACGAGAGTAGCTAAAACTTTGCCATGACTAAAAGTCATGTCAAATATTTTTACAATGGTTCGTAACCATGACAAATAATTTTTTCTTGGTGTAAAACCTATATTTTTGCATCTGTTTTATTTAACCGTAGTCAACCAAAAAGTATTTACTATGATTTTTAGTCTGTAGCTATCAAAATTGTGGTCAATAGTCATTTTGTTTATAGTGGTATGAGTTATTTGTATATTTTGTAAAATGGTTTTCTGGACTCAAAAATATTTTTATGGATTTTTTTAATATTAAAGTTTATATTTAAAAAAAAAATCTAGTAATTTTTACAATTCAATATAAATGACTGAAAATTCTATAAGAAAATGACGTCATTATGAAAAGCAGTTCTCCTTATCTCATAGCGTTAGCCAACAATTTTCTTTTATGACCTATGCAGATTGTCGTAGCGACTTTCTTTCTTGTCTATTTATGCTATTTTTATTTTTAGAATATAAAAAATATAAAAAAATTTATGTAAAAATACAAAGGGCAAATTTTATCACAGACCTTTTTTAGAATGAGAATTGATGAAATGGATTTTTATATTAAAAAAATTGATGATCCTTTTAAAAAATATATTTTAAATAAATTTTCTTATAAGCAAAAAAGAAATATTTATAACAAAAAAAAACCGTGATACAGTGAAACTGTGAGCTACGAATTGAAGTTTTTATTCCCAATTCTATTGTATTTTGTATATGGAATTAAATTGCTTATTTAGGTGTAGTTTGCAAAATAAATTTTGAAATAGAGCGTTATTGGGGATTAGTTTGAAACGACAGCTCCAACTGTATAATAAAAGCTAATTGAGGATGAATAAGAAAAGATAAAATAATAAGAATGAGTTTTCATGAAAAAATTTAAGGTTATGATTTCAAATTCTATCGAATGTGTAGGTATTTGTCTCATTATGTGAGTTATTATAATTTGTTTGTTTTTATTTATTAGTTGAATCAATATAATTTGTTTACTACTTTTAGTCATATCGTAGTTGAATTAATTTATTATTTAAAAAAAAAGAGAGAAAAATTAATTGGGGGGGGGGGGGGTTAGAAAAGAATCTTCCGGACATTATGCGAATGAAAGGCATAAAGCAAAGTTAAGATATCCTAATTATGATTAGCCATTGACAAAGTGTGACACTGCCATCCATACAATTGATGAGAACCGGAAAAACAGAAAAGATTGGGGGGGGGGGGGGATGGGGACCCACCAGTCGGCAAGGAACCCTACTCCCACTCCCTTTTTCCTCTACTGGAACCAACCCCCACTTCCTTCCACTGCTTATCGCCGTTCATTCCAATGTTTGATAGAGGGTAGAGACTAGGCCCATTCATATACTAATTCATGATGCCTTTTCATTTTTGACCAATTCATTTTATTAGTATAAGCTATCGTATATGGGTTGTACTGATCTGAAAGAGACCTTCAATTTCTCAGATCTTTAATACATGTTAGGTTAATATGCAGTTTCACAAGCTTTCATAGCATACATAATTGAATTATACATTATTTGGATGAAGTAATATATATCAAGATGTTGTGAATAGAAGATTGTCAAAAAAACCCAAATGAAGTTGGAAAATGATAAAGGGAAGAGGAGACAAAACTAGAGTTGAGCATGTTAGTGTGTGATCATGCCATCGAAATTGATGATTAATAGCATGAATTAATATTTGATATACGTTTCCAAGAAAAGCATAGAAGCTTATAAGATGAGTGGTGGTCAGAATTCCAGAAAAGGGGAAGGTGATGGTGCCAACTGCTAACTCTCCAAGTTTGGTTTGCATGTGAATATGTATATGCATATGGGATTGGTGTTGGTGTTGGTGTTGGGGTTAGTACATGTGCACATGCATATACATATATATATATATATACGTGTAATCGAAATGGGGTCCCCCTTATATATAGATACAGCATCTTTACTTTGTGGCAGTACAAATTAAAGCTGCCTAAACGCCCACCTACAACACCAATAACCATTAATTCAATTCAGACCATTCCTCTCTATTTTTTTTTTTTTTAATTAAAGCCGTCGGTGCTGTGGCTGGGTTTTGGCAGGATCCCAACCCAACCTGTTTATTGAAACCCATCTCTCTCTATTAATATATATATATATATATATATATATATGTATATATGCATGTAGTGATCTATGTAAACCCGATCAGAGGTATCTGTGTGTGTCTGAAATTGGAAAGCAAATGCTGAGGGTTATGGTGAGGGAATAAAGCCGAGCCGCCGACTGGGTGGGGGTGAACAAAAGAAAAAAGAATGAAAGAACAAAACAAAGCTTAACCTTTAGCATTATCTTCAATTTTTATTATCCCTAACTTTATATTTATTGATTATTAATCAATCGGTGTAGTAGGAATATATTTGCATGAAGGCCTGAGAGAGCGCAAAGAAAGATACATAGCAACTTGCTAAGAATTATTTTTTTTACATGTAATATATATATATATATATATATATATGTATATGCAACATTAACAGTTATGGAATCCACGTCCAAAAGTAGACACGGTACGTACCTTTATTTACAACCGAGTATCATTAATTTCTCTCAATTTATATATTATTATTTCTACGTTGATGTACGCGGGAATATATTTAATAATTTGTTGGAGTCTAATTAAAGAGTAGAAAGGGAAAAGCAAATTAAAGTTGGAGATGATTCTTTTAATTACTTATAATAAATCTTCTGTACAAAATATATATATATATGGGAGAAGAATAAAATAGACTGCTAGCTATAATTAATTAATATTTCTAGTAAAGGAATGGCGATCAGCTATAATTAATCAAACTAACGGATGATTTCCCCTGTGTGATTAATGGTGGAAGAATCTAGCTAGCTTGCTTTCATCAACTTCCAAATACCCGCTATTTTGATTTCTTGATTGCTACATTGATCATCACCCCTTCATTCTCGGAATTAGAAGGCACTCACTCGCACGAGGTTGATTGATCCCGGGACAAATCACTGCTATGTACGTAGATGAAGGAATGTACATGTGTTGTTCCACCATATGGATTGCCAATAAATTGAATGGTTCGGACAAAAGAATCCTTCAATTCGATTTTCTGTGTTGATGAGGTTGTCGAGTTCCTCACTTCAACAATTATTAGGATCTTGATGTTGAGAACGTAGGTACGAGGTGCATGACTGTGTTCTGGGGTAATTGATGATGAATAAAAATCTCATCCAAGAATTGATCTCTAGCTATGAAATTTTGCCATCATGATCAGATCAGGTTAAGTGCCAAAGGGAGTATTATGATCCTCCTGCAGCAAAATCAGATATTTACACGCACAGTCCTTATTGTTTACCAATGTCTTCTCATAAAAACTTGCAAGGCCAGCAAATATAGGAATATTGAATACAGGAAGCTTTCATATCCTCTTTGTTTAACCTGTTTAGTAATGAATCCCAAGGGAAAAAAAAAAGAAAAAAAGAGAGAAAACGACAGCACGTAAGTGTCAAATTAAATATCCCATATACATCATTCAATTTGATTTTTCTATTTTAAATTTGTGTTTTATTTGTATTATCTATCCAGTTCATATATACATATATCACATATTCCTAAAAATATACATATGGTGCGAATATTTTATATATGTAGCATGTATATATAATATATATAGACTTAACAATAAATACCATCAATTTAAAATTAAAAAAAAAAAAACTTGAACTGTATTTTGAGCAGTGCAGTAACACTATACAAAATTATAAATATGTTAATATGCACATTGGATGACTACGTTAATATATATGATTTGTGGGTGCCTAAATTTTGGTACATGAATGATGTACTATTCTATACCAGAATAAATTAATTAAGGAAATATAAAAGGAAAAGAGAAAAAAAAGGCCTAAGCTTTAATTACCCGGGTAGCGTCGGAAGTTAGGGAGATAGACGGCAAGGAAGTTGATGAAGTAGTAGTAGTTGTTGACAATGCTGAGAGCCCGACATTGTAGGCCATCGTCCCATCGGGCTGGAACAAACCGTAATTCCTCTCAGAAGTCGGGCCGGGCTTCATATCCTCATTGAACAGAGCAAAAACGTAAATTTCCAATCTCGTCTTAGGCCTCAATGGAGTCCCTTCATTTGCCAGTTGCCTTCTCAGTATATTCCGATTGTAGATCGCAGCATTCTCCAGGGTGGCCCCGATTTCATTCGGATCGCCTCTCGACGGCCAACCCGTTTCCGAAACTCTCACTTCTAACCCGCCATACCCCATTTTTGCCATGGCGAATGTAACTGCATCCACTTGAGCGTACAACATGTTGTCATAATGCAGCTTGGTATTGAGGTCCACCATCCCCGAATTCGGGTTGAAAAGCACGTAGTCTAAGGGAATTTTTTCCGGGTTGTCTTTGTATGCGAAATACGGGTAAGCGTTGATCCAAAACGGGGCTTTTGTTGTCGCCAAGAACTGCAAGAACTGCGGCATTATTCCGTTGAGCTCGGCCCGGAAACACCCTGCTGACGGCGGGAATGACTCTTGGAGAACCGCTAAATTATTGGGTGTCGAGACTTGAATGAATTGATCCAGTCCTAATCGCACCAAAGCCGCATGGATGCTCACCATGGCAGGTACGAGGTAAGTTATGAGTGTGGTGTCATCGCCGGTGAAAACCTCATTTCCGACAGCGATTCCGGTGATCCGGGTGGCTGGAAAATAGGGTCGAATGCGGGTGTACACCCATTGAAGGGCCTGGTTGGGATCCATCAATGTGGCGAGCATTTCATTTTCAACAGTGACGATGAGTTCGATGCTGGAGTTGGCAAATGCTGTCAAAACTTGAGGGTTTGTGTCGTAGATTCTAGCTTTCGTCAGCTTAAGTGCTCGCAAGAGATCAAGAACTTTCTCCGGGGGTGGTAAATTGTTGCCAACTTGGCCGTAGTTAATGCCCAATGATTCTACTCTTTGAAGAAAATCGAAACCTGCTTAGATCACGTTAATAATAATTAGTAGTCCACACATTAATATCACGAAAATTAATTAGTTCAGTAAATGGAAACACACCACGATTGCTAACACCTATAATACATGAAATTAAAGTATGTATGATACATCATGCATCTGTAGAAATGAAAAGGACAGAGCTAGATATTAATTACGTACCTGATAAAGTTAGAACGAATCCGAGAAGAATATGTAACATGAAAATCTTGGGAAGAAGATTTGCCATTTTAGAGAGAGAAAAAGGAGCAACTGCTTTTTGGTTCTTGAAAGAGAGAGAGTTAAAGAGCAAACTGTTGTTGATGTGTATGTTTTAATCAAGAAAAGAAAGGGGGGGGAAGGGGAAATGAAATGGTGGTAGCGAAGAGGGATATATAGGGCGGGCGTACGCTGCGTTGCGTATTCCTTTCTTTGCTTGTTTGTTTTTTAGTTTATTGGGTGAGAGGTTTTGGGTAGGGGTTGGCGTGCCTTTGGGACATAGGTCTTATTAAGACTACTTGGTCTCCTCGTCATCTTCTTCCCTCATAGGTTTTTTCTGATATATACGTCCCCAGTTGTCTTTTTAAGGAGGCCATCTGCTCTCATCTCATGTACTCTTAACCCAACCCCACCCGAGGGCGGGCCCCAAATCCCAATACTTTCTTCACACGAAAGGAAAGTGGGAACCCAAATCCCACTACTAATTAATGGAAGTCACTTATGCATATATATTTAGTCTTAATATTATTATAATCAAGATAATTATTATGGGTTTTCGTAGCTAAATTAAAGCAAGAACTACAAGATCAATGGTGTCATAATCTTTTTATGAAAGTTAATTTGTTACATGGATCAAGTAATTTGGTTGCGGAATTAATTAGTTGCTTTGATTTTAGGAATCATCTTCTGCCTTAATTGCGGATATCATGTATAAATATATTTAAATAAACAAATTTGAAGCATGCACGCACATGAATGAAAGTCTGTCAGAATTCCACTAGAATGGGTGGATGGATTTTAAATTACTATTCTGGCGAAAGTTCACTTGTATTTCTGAAAAAGACCAAACTTATACGGTTACATTTTTGTTACTTTGATATTTCTTTTTGAAAAATGTTCATCTATCTACTCCTAACATAACATGCTACTATATATCCATCTCCATTAATTAATTTAGACTGTCCCTTTAGGCGTCCAATAACATGGCGTAAAGTACCCATCCATTAATTAATAAAACAAAATATATTTCTGCCTCAAAAAGAAATTAATAAATATATAATTATTTGTCTTCCAAAAATAAATTGATAGACATATATATATATATATTTATACACAGTTGTTTTTAATTTACATTAATACAATTTATAGCCCCGATTTCAACATCAATAAGAGAACTAGAAACGTACTATCTATTTGTTGTTGATTAGTGCAACGACTTACATTACATGCATACTTGATTAATTTCTTCTGAAATTTGAATATTTAACATTCTTATAAGTCAATTCATTAAACTTTCCCGTATAGATTTTTAATTAATCTTTTGGCTCACCTACAAAAGACATATATATATATAAAAGATAACTCTAAAGAAAAGGAAAGCATGCATCATATCACCAAAGTCATATTATAGTACAACATACATACATATATATATATATATATATAAAGAGAGAGAGAGAGAGAGAGAGAGAGGGAGAGAGTAGGGGTGATGTGAAAAGTCATGATCATAACCATAATCACAATCATTATGGTAATGCGGGGATCTGGATTTGTTAGCCCTCTCAAATTTCATAAACCATCCCCCAATCATAATATAAATTAAATGGGGATGAGAGTATTTCCAACCGAAAGGGAGAAAATTGAATTATAATTAAATTAAGAAAAAAGGGTTGGTGGGATTAATTAAATTGGTGGTGTAGTAGTAAAGTTTATGAGAAAGAAGGCGTGTGCAAAAAATAGAAATGGTAATTTGACATTGGATGTTGGTGGGGAATTCAAAAGATAAATAACACGTCAGTTGGGCCAAAGCTGCAGAAAAGTGGAAGTGTTTGGTAGATGGATAAGGAAAATTTTATTAGGATTACGTGGGAATAACTAGACTATACTATACTATACTAGTCCTTATCTTCTTCTCTATATATTTTCCTATTTACTTCTTCTTTCTTTTTTCTTTTATATATATATATGTTTTTATTTATTTGTCATGTTTTATTTAACTCAATTTTAACAAGACATTCATCCAATTGTTGGATCTGCTGGTTGTCTTAATATTTCTTGACTGTGGATTCTACATTAAGGTACTTAACCAATTCCATGGATCCTGAATATTCTGAGCACATGCACGGAAAGAAGAAGAGCCATATGAGACAGTACGTTATAAGTGGGTGGCGGGTGCATGCAAATTAAAATAAAGCACCCTCATCCATCATCATTCAAATTTCTTAGTTGTCTCTAACCTCGCAGGATCTTTTGCTTAACTCCTAAGAACCAATTGTGGTACACTCTATACATGATCATTACAGCAATCATTTTTCACAATTTCATACTCCTCCTCATTACTGCATCATCAGTCCTACACTACTGGTTAATTCATACTGATTCCATTACTCTAATTCACTGCTGATTAATTAATAAGATGGATGATCAATTTCGTGTCGGACACAACAACATTTAACAAATCCCATTCATTGTCTCATTCAACGTGCGCAGAGAATCTTTGCCGTCCAATTACTTTTCTTTTTCCATCGCCTCCCGTTTTTGACAAGACTTTAGTTATTAAATAAAAAAAGAAAAGAATATTAATAATATTCACAAACACACACACAGATATATATATATTTATATTTATATTAATGTCCCTCTATATGTATAATAATAATATATATTTTTCATTGTAAATCGGATTATATATAAAAAAAAAAAGAAATTAATTGCGAAAGCCTCCAACCATGCATGTGGGAGAGTAGCAAAATGAAGAGATAAAAAGGAAGGCCTTCGTCATAAAAGGGCCTTTCACAGAAAAGCACTCGTACGTGAATATTGTCATCAAGATGCACCTGCCTCTCTCCTTTTAGGGTTTGAATATACATTTTCTTTTTTCCCATTCTAACAACCAATCAAGCTTTTTAGTTAATGCCCAACCTTTTCATCAAATTCTTGTAATATATATCCAACGCCACCTACGTCAAAATTAAACCAAATAACTTTATTATATACATATATAGATTTTCATTAAATTTCCCGGAAAATCGCACCTAAGATGATGGAGAAACAGTGCATAGGGGGAATGCACTTGTACGTAGCTTTTGATTTTCCTTTTTTTTCATATATATATATATATGTGTGTGTGTGTGTGTGTGTGTATTAATTTAAAATAAAAAAGAAGAAGAAAGAATGATGATATATATAGATATAGATACAGATTGATGATGGTGATAAAGAAGGGGATTTGATGATAAGATGAAAGCTTTTGGTAAAGCCATTTGTGTTGTAAAGGGGGATTTAAAGCGTAAGACAAGAGAAAAAGAGGATTTCCAATGGTGGATGCATGTAATATTTGAGGTGCAAAGGCACAGGCGGTTTTTTTGTGTTTGCTCAAAGACATGCTTCTTTAATTACAAGATTCTTAGATATACATTACATACATGTGTGTCGTAATTAGTTAGATGCATTTTCAGTGACAAAAAGGTGACCCCCATTCCATGATGCTGGAATTGGAAAATGGAAAGCCCATTCCGTCGCTACAACAGTCAAAAAGGGCCTCCCTTTGCTGCATGCAAGTTTCTTGACACAAATTACCATGATAAGATAAGCAAGTTGAGGTAATGAAAACCAGGGATGGTTATACATATAAATGTTACAATTGTTTATATGACGATATAATTAAGCCTCCTCACCCATCAAGGCCTCATTAGATTGGATTTTTTATTTCAAATTCAGTTAATATTTTTATTTTATTTAATATATATATATATATACTGTGTGTATAAGGATAATATCATTTATTTTAGAGTAAATTAAACTTTCCTCAAGAAAATTTTAAAATTATACTTACACTTTCTATAAATTCATAGTTTACAGCTAACTCCCTTTCGTTAAGGTTTGAACAAAAAAATGCTGACATCAGTAAAAAAAGATTAGGTAAATTTTCTATTTCTACTCTTCATTTAATATTTTCATGTGTATTTTTGTGTTTATAAGAGGATAAATGTAATATATATGTATATGGAGTGATGTTAATATTATTAAAATATTTTCTTATAAGTACAAAATTATTACATATAAATATTACTTAGGGATAAAATTGATAACTTATAGTTTTTTTTTCAGCTAACATTAGCTTTTTCCATTAAAGTCCTAACAAAAGAAATTAGATGTAAACAGTGAATTATCAAAGAGGGTGCGAGTCTGACTTTAGAACTTCTTTAGCCAAAAGTATAACTTTACATTTTTAAAGAAAATTTAAGTATATTTAATCTTTTATTTTATTTAAAATAAGATTTATAAAGTTAAATGAAACAAGAAATACAACACCATTTGAATTAGAAAATTGAAAATTTGGTTATGATTTGAAAAATAACATTTAGCATTCTTGAGGTTTGTTTATAATAAATAAGTCCCTGCATTTGACAAAAATCATCAAATTTATTGATATTAATAAAAGATGAGTGAAAATTGATGTTACCATCGATTAATTTATTACTGATTTATTATAGGTCAAATAATATTTTTTCTACTAAATTACCCGAAAATATACCTCCTCACATATCTTAATAAGAAAAAACGTATGGGGGTAATTTGATCATAAAAAAATTATTTAACATGCAATAAATCATTAATAAGTCAACCAGAGGTAAATATATATTTCTTTATAATTTTTTGTTAATATTAGCAAACTCGATAAATTTTTTACTAATAGGGGACTTGTTTGTGAGACTGAAGCAAACCTTTGGGTTCTTGGATATAATGTCTTAAACTACAGGAGATTTATATATAATTGTATCAAGTTTTAGGAAAGAGGAATGTAATTATTTTTGTATATATATATATATTTATATTACCCTTTTTTCTTAAACAAATAAAACTAGTTCATCTCATTCAAAAACGCTTCTTTGATTAATCTACAGTGATGGGGCGGAGAGAAATTTGGGTTAGAACCCAAGACTTATGAGAAGAAGAAATGCCAATCAAAGCCCAAGTAAACAAATATAAACGGATTTCTACTTCAGCGCAGGCCCATGTTTTTGTTATCCCGCCGGCGGACTGGAGAATTTGAAAAGAAGAGGGAAGAAAGGGGGAGCGACTAGCTAGTCTGATCGGAACATAACCCTTGTGTATGATTGCTCTTGTACGCACTTGGGGCTGATTTATTTTTGATTCTCAATATGTTCGTCTCCGGATTGATATTTGGCGTAATATAACAGTAGTTCTGTTTATATCTGTTGTTTCCAAATTGAAAATGTCAAAAGCATTCTTTTTCCTGTACACTGTAGAGCGCTTGATTTGGTTTGGGTTCGTTTATGGTTTAATTCGATCATTTATATTCTGGATTATAGCTTGGTAGTTTACCACATGAAATCCGAGGCATATATATTGACATTGTTTAGAGCTTATTTCGAGGGCGACAATTTTATGGTAAACTCTGTATCTCCAATGATCGATATTCTGAAAACTATTGAGTCTTTTACGGAAGCTGCTGATGGTTTTTTTTTTGTTGGCTCCCGAATATCTCCGCCAGTTGATGCTGCTGATAAATTTTCTGTGGTTTGCTGCCACATAAAGTGCTGTGAATTGGTGCTCTTGTTCAGGTTTTCTTTTGTTTCAATCTTGATTGTAATGCTTAGGTGCTGGTATGTTCCTTAACCTCTTGGGTTGCTTCCAATTGATTGTTTTATTGATATATTTGAAGTGTTGAATGAAGATGTTCCTTGCTCGAAGCTTTTATAGCTTTTGTTCCTTTAAAGATGTGTACGCTGATCTTGATCCTAGGTCATGTCCTTTGAGGTTGCTGACATTTTGTGATATTTTGCTTATCCGTAAGTGGGAAGAACTATGTCTAAGCCATAATATGATCATAGATTAGGGTCTTCTCGAGAACCATGGAAGCAAACTGGGGAGGGAGCACCGGGGTTGATTGTAACTACATTCTAAGTTTATACTGATCACTTATCTTCATCCACCAGTCTGAAGTAAATCCATGGAAGCTAGTGGAAACCCTTGAATAGAACATTACACTCCCTGGTATTTGGCTAACTCATTCTTGTCATTGAAGCATATGGCATCTAATGGACATGAAGGACAGAAACCTATTGTGGTATTCCTAAAAGAATGAATCAGTTTCCGGTGGAAAGAGAAGTGCATTGGGGACGAAGGGGATGGGTGAGGATATATAAGGGGTTCCAGGGGCATCAAATATTGACGTTTGCAACTTTCACCTTTGCTTTTAGGACTTGGAGTTTCCTGGTTCCTTATCCCGTGAAAGAGCCTATTATCATTAGTAGGTAATGGACAGAGCAGCTAGACATTATGATATGAGGCTGCTTTATGAAGATGTCAAACATATTTAATTTTTAATCCGAGACTAATATTAGCCTAACAGTTCAGGGAAATGTCATGCCCAATCTTAACTTGTACCTGATTGGTAACTTGGATAGTCTGAGATAATAATCAGCATCATATACCAGATTGTTGTAGGATTAGACCATCTCAAATTAGTCAGGACTAGAAAGAGGTGCAACACCTCTTCTGCAAGTTTTCCCTCAACAAGAAAAGAAACCTGGGGTACTACTACGTGTGTCACCTGGAAGATCGTCTTGTACTATGTCCAACCTCAACCCGAGGCTGATTGGTGACTTGGGATGGTCTCAGATGACAATCAATGTCTTAGACGAAATTGTTGTAGTCTGAGACCCTCCCAAGTTAACGATCAGAATGGTTAATATGCTGTAAAACCTCCTCTTCTACCTGAGCTTATTAGAAATGTAATGCTGCTATTGAAGTGAAGAGCATGCATATGCCCAAGAATGATGTGTTCTCTTCATATTTATAGTTGTGCATTTGTACGTCCAACTTTCAAGTTGCAGACCTCCTCCCACTTGAACTGATAAAGCAAATCAAGTGGACTAGTGGTTACGTGTTAAAATAGAATGATAGTTGTTTCACAATGAGCCTTCACATGTCAACAAATGATCGACATTTAAGCTCGTCTTTTTGAGTTATTACTGGTTGACATTGACTTTCTTGTTTAATGTTGATATTTGGTGCCCATCTATTAACTTTGATGAGTTGAGTCCAAGTTAAACTAGAGAATCTTGCTCAATGTCAACATGTTTTATTCTTTTTATGGGACAAACCAAGAGGATCCGATGTCCGAAAATTTTGGAATAGTTGTGGACCTCGAGTAAAGAGATTCTGGAATTAGCATCAGTATTAAATAATCTGAAATATCTGAATGGAAAAATATCATTTTTGGTTCTATAGATTAAACTTGTTTCATTTTTGGTCCTATTAATTACGAGATTAATACTTTTAGTTCTGTAATCCTCATTCACTTTTCTGTCTATAATTTAACTTTGTAGGTTGGTTGTTAAGTATTTTTTGGCTGGAAGAAATGTTGATCTTTTTTTCCAACAGTAGCATATGAATGCTCTATTTAGCCTACTTAGTTCATTTGTGGAAAATATGATTCTTTGTGTTCCTTCACTTACCTCCAACTTATAGAAATATAAGAAGGGTGAGATTCAAGTTTTATAAGAGAAGAGAGAAATCTCTCTTTATTTGCTCTAATTTTTTCAAAATTTATTTTTTTCCTCAAATATAGTTATATTTTTCGTCAAAAGTGGTCAAAAGCTGAAAGACGCTCCAATTTTTTCTTCAATAAAAAGTACTTAATGGCCACGTGCTAGGCATGTTGTTTACATCGTTAAATGTAGAAGAAAAAGCGGGTTAGAATTGAAAGTGCTAATTTTTATAAATTACGGGATTAAAAGTATTAATCCTGTAACGAATGGGACGAAGAGTGAAATGAGCTTAACTTGTAGGACCAAAAATGCTATTTCACCAAATAAAAAATATACAGTAATGATAATGAATAACCTTTTAATTGAACTTATTTTTGTATAGAGATTAAATATATAAATAAAAATATCATATTTTATTATTAGCTAAATTTAAAATATGTTATATTACTTAATGATTATAATATATGGTTAATTTTACATATAAAGTGTTGAAATATGGAGTTAAATATATAAAAAAATTTAAAAGCTCTCGAGCTGAACAGAATGTTTTGAGCTCGAAAACTTTGAACTCGAGTCAAGCTTAAAATCGAGCTGACTAGCAAGCCGGCTCGATTGGTTTGTCACCACTATTCTGAGCCTCGCAAGATCGATTCGTTTGCCACCTCCTTCTATAGAATTTATAAATTTTCAAACATTTTATAATCTCAACCAAACATCTTCCAACTTTTATGTTGCAGCCTATCCCACTTTGGGATCATAAACTGCACTATTGATTTATAATAAAATAAGAAAATAATTTACCGACCTCATTCCATGTTCCTCATTTGCATTCATGGTTTTACTAAAGTGAAAATCTATAGACATCATTAAGATATTTAGAGTGGTGATATAGATCTTGAAAAGGTGCTTGTCATTTTACTCACCAAATTTGTGTCTTTCTTGTTATTTTTTGTCCATGTCGTCACCTATTAGAGCGATTTGTTAGGCTTTCCGTCTTGGAAATTTTGTTCATGAGCACGTGTCTCGTCTTTTGGGGAATTAATCCTGATAACGTAGCTATCCACTTTGTTCGACAAAGTTGGGGATGTGTGTCAAAGTCAACTTAGAATTGAATATCCAACTTTCAGAACATTGTTGTATATATATATATATATATATATATATGCTTCGGAAAGGACAAAGGAGGCTGCATCGCCACTCAACAAGAATCTCAAATATCTTAATTATTCGATTTTGTCGGACACATGCATGGCTATTCTTTATTATGACTTTGATCTTTTGGGGAATTAGAATATGAGCATACTGCTAGGCTAGCTAGGGAGTAGGGTTGGGTTTAACTTTAATCCATGCTGGAGGTAAAAGGAGTTGAGCAAGCAATTCCACCTCATTAAATAATGTCATGAAAGCACTAGTCCCCGCGGGAGCATCTGGACTCTGCAGGAATCTCGCCTTCAGACCGAGTTGTGGATGAGATGAGCATACACTTTTGAACAGGCGCACTCTTGTTTTGTGGCTCTTGTTTCACCTACTTGGCTGGTAGTTTTTTTATTTTGTAAATAATTAGAGATATTCGTAGTTATATCAAATTTTCAAGGGAATTGGTTGTAATCTATATTTCATTTAATTAATGAGTGATATGTCAAGAATGTAAATCAATTGCACACATGGTTAAGGTAATCTTGCAATATTACATCAACCATGAAAGTTTTATTTATAGATATAGGTAGTGGATAGAAGTGCATCATAATTAATTTGGTAGCTTCCAGCAGCTGCTTTCCCTTACAAGGCTCTTCGGCCTCCTGTGCCGCCTTCTCTTTGGCAGTTATAATAGACAGCCGCAACGGGGGAACCAAGGTTGTAGACTCGTGAAAATTCTCTGGTGTTAAAATTCTGGCGCCGCCCTGGAGCATCCACTGTTTGCCGGCGTGGTTGACGGAACAATCCCAAAACAAGGCGGTGGATCCCTATTGATGGTTGAGGGCTCTCGTAACTCACTATTTCTTTCCCTGCATCCATCATTGCTCTATTCATCAATAAACACTATATTTACTTTTTCTGTAAAATACATAATCCTATCTAATTAATGAAGATCCCAATACTAAAATATTGGCTCACCAAAACCTGCTCCGGTGCTTCCTGGGATGTCCGTCACCAACCTGCATTTTGCATTTCCAATTTATACCACAATAAAATTTCATATATACATCATTAATCATTCCCATGTTTAGATGAAAAGTAACTCTTTTTCTCTCCCCCGCCCCAAAAACTGATGTTACTCCTTCTCATTAGTTACGTGCTAGCTAATACACAACAGATTGTATAAATTATATACTAATTAAAATTAAAATTTTAAAGAGGGATGTAACTAATTATGAAAAAAGAACAAAAATATCTTAAGAGCTTGATCAAAGCTACTTATTTATATATATATATATATATATGAATAATATCCACCAGTGCAAGTACTCCCTCAAGCATGGGTTGCTAGGGCTTGGAGCATCAGCATCCACCATTACCTGCCAAAATCAGCACATTCATTTGTGTATTAGTTGGAAATTCTAGTTCGGACCAAATTCGATCAAACTTGAATCAATCATATAGCAAGTGCAATATATTTATTGTGTGATTAGCGTAAAATCTTGCATTTATTTTGTAATTGACTTGGTTCGACCACACCTAATTGGGACAAGAATTTTTTGAAATGCATGAAACTACACCTAATAATTGCGAGAAGATTAATGGAAAATAGTATTACTAGCGTGCTACGTACTTACAAGAGTATAAAAGGAGCGAAAATCGTCGCCTCCAATATCAACTCTAGGCTGTGCGACTACTTGGGATGGTCTGAAGTTGCAGCCATTACAAACCATCCTACCATCACTGTAAACTCGTAGCTCAACCGTGCTGGTAAAGGCGTCTAAAACATCTCCAACAACACGGCTAACAACCAGAGGGTTCCTTTCTCTTGTCATGTTATAATGTTTTGTGATGGAGGATTTCATACATAACAAAGAAATATGTCCGCTGCCGGCTCACTTGTTTCTGTTATAAACTGATCATATAAAGCCGTCTTTGCAATATCACAATTCACACATATATATAGTGGTCCGACTCTGACGCATATGTATTATTATTCATATTCCCGTACATAAGGTAGATGGAAATTTGGGCAAGAATCATTCCCACTCCCTGCAGCCTTGATTCTCCTTTGCTCCCCACTTGCATTGCATGTGGATGTGGTGCAACACCAACACAAACACGAACACGACACCAGCCAATTAATTCAACTAATGAATACTAATTGCAATACAACCTGTGGCATAACTAACAAATCTTTTGCATGTTATCCATATTCATATATATAATAATCATTTATGTTTATCACTTTTTATAATAATTTCTAACAAAAACAAATTAATTATGAAGGAGATGATGGCACATGCGATGATAATGAAGGCCACGTCAAATAGATGCCTATGTTGAGATGTAAAGGTCAACTAGCCCTGATTCGCATCCAATCACACGTGTTCTTCCACGTATACTTCAAGTCATAGTCTTGCCTGTCTTCGGCCCAATGTGGTCTCGCTCGCGCTGCGAGGGCCCATTTATTACTACAGACGAGGGCCCATTTATTTGGGCCAATATTAGGCCCAAATAACCAATTGAGAAAGACCCCAACCCAACTTCCTCTAAACAGAGCTTCTTCCCGTCATCTTCAAGCGTTAATCTCTCTCTTATTTCCTTCTCCTTCAATGAGGAGCTCTTCTTAAGATTTCGCTTCAGTGTTCTATGTCTCAACCCAACACTTCCACCACCCCCGCCACATCCGCCTCCGCCGTCCCGGGCAAACGTTCATCATCCCCTCGTTCCTCCACTACCCCCACCGCCACCGGAGTCGGTGCTGCCTCTGTTGTCCCGGCGATGAAAAAAGCCAAGTCGCAGGCTGTCGCGTGCTCGCTCGATGGAAACAAGAACGGCCAGCAGCAGATTACTCCTCATGTCCACTTCGCCGAGCCCCCCGTTCACTCCCCTATGATGGAAGACGATCCAAGCGACGTTGCAATGGAGGCCTCCCCATCATCCACCGCTTTTGGCCGCAGAGTTTCTGCTTCCGGAGGTGGTGTCACTGCTAATTTGTCTCGGAAGAAGGCCACGCCTCCTCAACCTACAAAAAAGCTTGTAATTAAGCTCGTTAAAGGTAGGGATTTTTCCCTTTGCTTGTGCAAATTCATAATGGATTTAAGTGATTTCGACTTCCGGAGGAAGATTTCGGGTTTTCTTGATGAGATACTTAAGTGTTTTGTGTTGGTGGAATTGAGGCGAGAATGTTAGGGTTTTGAGCGTTGGATTGGTTATCTTGAGACACATATTTAACGAGTAAGTTAAGCTAACTTTAGATGTCTTTTGGGGTTTTATTTCGGGTCGTAATTTATAAAAATCTGCGATTTTCTCATTTATTTAAGAACTGTGTTTGTTACTTCCAGTTGCATGACTTGGGAAGTTATTGAAGCTGGAATTTAGTGTAATTGAGTTGTTTGTAGTCCAATTTCGCTGCATTATTCGACTATATGTTAGTATGTTCAGATCCTTCTCCAAAATTTCTGTTATTTTTGTACCTTAGCTAGACGATTTTTGGGCATTTACTTCATGAATGGGATTTCTAAACCTAGTGTTTTTGAGGCTAGCTGCATCGAGATTCTTTAGGACAAATCTCTAGGTTTACAAATTTGGCTTGGGGTGTAAATTTTTTAGCTGTAATGCCCCCATCTTACATGACTGTAAACACAGATAGTATTGCAGTTTTCCTTATCATTTCTTGGTAGTTGCAGTTGCACTACAACAGTACGACTTAAACCTCACATTTAAAGCGGTTTTAAGTTGTTTGGTGGAAGTTCTGGTGGATTTAGTTACTGGATTTGTTGTTGATGGGTGACAGTAGAATACATGTTTATGTATATTGTATATACATGTGTGGGCGTGTATAGCAATAAGTCCAATATTAGATATGTATTATTGATAATTCATAATGAGGACTTGCCAACACCTTTGTTGTGGATAGTTTATTTTGTATGGCCTCTTTCTATTCCACGTAGGAGAATGCCTTTCAACCTAATAATGCTCACAGTTCCTGGAGAATGCCTGTTAGGTCTTATATGGATGTTTGCTTGTGAAATTCCAATGGGTGTGCAAGTATAGAGAAAGAGCTGGGGGTCATCCTGCTGTGTTTTTCTTCTTCTCCATGTTTGTCTTCTTGTGCTTATTGTTCTCTCTTTTTTGGGATGCTTAAGTTTGGATACAATCGCATCACTTTGCGACAATCAGCATTCTTGTGCAGCTAAATGCTAGCTTGTAAGTGATTGAAAATTTTGCTTCATAGTTAACTATCATAAGATTTGACAAGAAATTGTGATTCCAGTTTCTCAATGAATCTAAATACGTTTACAACTTTTTTGGGAAATGCAAGGATTTCCCCATGTGATTTACCTTATGAGATCAGTCTTTGCAGTTTGAGGATATAGAACTGATAATTAGTCATGCTGTAAGATTAATTAAATCGAATATTTAAGTTTCGATAAAGAAAGGACAGCATTCATGAAATGCTTTAAATTGCATGTCATTACTCTGAAGAAAAAAGACAGTGAGGTGGTTTCTTATTGTTCAACTCTCAGCAGTAATACGCCATGAAAGTGGGAGTATCCTGTTTTCTTAGTTTAAATTTCTCCTAGGACTTATATAGGATGAACCTGTGTGGGTGGAGTGTGGCCTTATGTTAGTGTTCCTCACTGATGTGATCCCTTGTGTCTCTGCAGCAAAACCGACACTGCCA
This sequence comes from Sesamum indicum, assembly GCF_026168435.1. Lineage (NCBI taxonomy): Eukaryota > Viridiplantae > Streptophyta > Magnoliopsida > Lamiales > Pedaliaceae > Sesamum > Sesamum indicum. Next base: position 17,882,324 of record NC_142668.1, read on the forward strand.
AGTAATTTTGAGGAAAATACGTGGGCAACACTGAAGTCTGCAATCAATGCCATATTTTTGAAACAACCTGATCCATGTGACCTGGAGAAGCTATATCAGGTTGGTGCCAACAGTAGTATTTTTCTTTCCTGTGACAGAATCTGATGCGCAGCCTTATAATCTTTAGGCTGTGAATGACCTTTGCCTGCACAAGATGGGCGGCAGTCTGTATCAGCGCATTGAGAGGGAGTGCGAAGAGTTCATTTCTGCAGCTCTTCAAACTTTGGTTGGCCAAAGTGAAGATCTTGCGGTTTTTCTCTCTCTTGTGGAGAAGTGCTGGCAGGATTTTTGTGACCAGATGCTAATGATCCGTGGTATAGCATTATATCTGGATAGGACATATGTGAAGCAAACCCCAAATGTGCGTTCATTGTGGGACATGGGCTTGCAGCTTTTCCGCAAACATCTTTCTCTGGCTTCAGAAGTAGAGCACAAAACCGTATTTGGACTGTTGAAAATGATTGAGAGTGAAAGGTAATTTTTTCTCGAAGCCTGAAACTTGTTATGCAGAATTTTTTAATTAATGGCTGGATTATGCAGTACCATCCATCACTATACGAATAAGGTTTTTAAGTCAACATTGTTTGTGATGTTAGGTCCAGTGGAATATCATTGACAGTAGATTCTACTGACTTTCCGAAATATTTACTCCACGCTTTCCTTTTGTACTACAATATATCCAATGGTTTTTAGATTAGCACATGTTATTATCATTAGTGTTAACATTTAACCATGCAATTTAAACATGGAAATAGTGAAGCAATGGCATAGATATATCCAATGGAATAGAATTGGTTTAAGCTTGGTTGATGAGATACAGAACTTATCATTTCACAATATTATTATTTTTGTTGTTCTTATAGATTAGGCGAAGCAGTTGATAGAACTCTCCTTAATCATCTTTTGAAGATGTTCACTGCATTGGGAATTTACGCTGAAAGCTTTGAGAAGCCATTCCTTGAAACCACATCTGAATTTTACGCAGCTGAAGGCATCAAATACATGCAGCAGTCCGATGTTCCAGATTATTTAAAACATGTTGAGGTGCGAGTTGTTCTGTGTTTTTTTTCTTGAACATATTTATTAGAGTCTTGATCTTCTATGCACGTTAACATTCAGGTGCCAACTATGGATTCTTCCGTATATCTTTTATCATGAAATGGATCCATTTTTAGTTTTGTCATATATTCCTCCAGATAAGATTGCAAGAAGAGCATGAAAGATGTCTACTCTACCTGGATGCAAGTACAAGAAAGCCATTAGTAGCCACTGCAGAAGGGCAACTTCTTGAACGCCATATATCTGCAATTTTGGATAAGGTAGCTATTATTGGATAATTTCCGAGTACATCTGCACTTAAGCGTCTTTATCTCATAATACTTCTGATCTCTTGTGCAGGGCTTTATGATTCTAATGGATGCGAAACGCATTGAGGATCTCCGGAGGTTGTACCTGCTCTTCTCCAGGGTTAATGCTCTTGAGTCGTTGAGGCAATCCCTTAGTCAGTACATCCGAAGGACTGGTCAGGGCATTGTCATGGATGAAGAGAAGGACAAAGATATGGTATCCAGCTTATTGGAATTTAAGGCTAATCTTGATAGGATATGGAAAGAAAGTTTCTCTAAGAATGAAGCTTTTGGCAATACCATCAAGGATGCATTTGAGCATCTCATTAATATCCGGCAGGTAATCATTTTGCTACTTTATTTGGTTTGATTGATTGCCATCTTTTTTGAATCTCGTAACCAATCAAATGATTGAAGGTAAATTACATGAACACCACCTTAGGTTTGACATAATTACAAATACATCCCTTCTAGATCAAAAATTACATTTACCCTCCTTGAGGTTTATCCCGTCTTCTATTTAACTCCACCAGTAGGGTTCCGGTGAATTTGTCACATGTTATTCCCAAAATACTCCTAATAAAAAGTTTGACTATAATTTGACCAAACTTTCAGACGAAAATGCTCTTTGGACCAGATTGTAATGTTTTAAAATATTGAGGGGGTTAAATGCTATGATCTCACATATTTTGTACTTAAATGTAATATTTTTTTTTTGGCTAAACAGTTTTTGTATATTAAGTATTGCAGGGTTTGTCTTATATATTAGGTCGAATTACATCAACACCTTCGAGGTTTAGTATAATTACAAATACATCCTTGTTAGATAGGAAATTACATTTACCCTCCTGGAGGTTTGTAAAACATTACACTGCTTGCAAAAAGAAGTGTGCAAATACAAAGACACCCTTCATTTATCTGGAAAAATAAATAAATAAATTTTGAAAAGGACTAAAAACTCTTTAAACAAAACTTCATTAGGAGGAAAAATGTAATTTCCTATCTATCAAGGATGTTTTATAATTATACCTAATCTCAATGGGTGTGAATGTAATTTTCACCCTAATATATAAGATAATGTTCGCAATATTTAATGGACAAGAATGGCTAGTTTAGCAAAAAAATAACATATTACATTTAATTACAAAGTATGTGAGATCATTACATTTGAACCCCCTCAATATTTTAAAAACATTACAACTTGGTCCATATGGCATTTTCGTCTGAAAAATTGGTCAAATGATAATAAATTTTTTTATTAGGGGTATTTTGGGTATAACATGTGATAAATTCAACGGAATCCTATTGGTGGAGTTAAATGTAAGACGGAACAAACCTCAAGGAGGGAAAATGTAATTTTTGATTTCATAGGGATGTATTTGTAACTATGTCAAACCTTAGGGAATATTGATGTAATTTACCCATGAATAAATTTGGTTGAGAGCAACATATCGTGAAACATATAATGGTGGTAATATTTATGGTAAACATGAATATATATAGCAACAATTGTAATATGAACTGATGTGTATTGAATTCCTATGCCTTAATATATTGTTTTCCGTGGATGTGACAACTAATATCCTTTGGAGTTGGTTTCGCTTGAATAATATGATCAAATTACACAGTCCAACAAGGTGACTTGCCAGTCTAGTTTAGAGCAGCATAAGTGTTTAGACGAATATGCTGTCTCTATTAGTGGTAATAAATGCAGTTGAATACATCTTATGGTGAAAAACGTGACTTGTTGGTCTAGTTTAGAAATCGATATAATTAGAATGGAGAAGGTGTAAGCCTTTACATGAATGTGTTGTTTCTGTTAGTGGTATCTTAGGATGAACAACTTTTTAGCCGTTGCGCTCAGTTCAATTTTTGCACTTTGGTTCATGTGGAGGTTCTGGCGAGATTGGCTTTGTGGGTTTAGGCTGGATGACTTTGAAATTTTAATAATGGAATCATAAGCAAGGATGAAAATGATTTTGATGCTTATAAATTTGATTTGTACCTTGATTACATCCTCATTGAGATTCTACTCTATCATATAATTTAGCATTATTCTAATTTTGTTGAATTGTAGTCAGTGTTGCAGTGATCACGACACATCATTTTTATTTTCTGTTCTGTTCCAGAACCGACCTGCTGAGCTAATTGCCAAGTTTGTGGATGACAAGCTCCGTTCTGGTAATAAGGGTGCATCAGAGGAGGAATTGGAGGGGACACTGGATAGAGTCTTGGTGTTATTCAGATTCATACAGGTAATATATACGCATTCACGTGTAATCAAACCTGGAAACTAAAGTTTGTATCATTGTTAAAATGCATAAAAGATTGAAGCTTAATTTCACATCTCATCTAGGGTAAAGATGTATTTGAAGCATTCTATAAGAAAGATCTCGCTAAAAGGCTCTTATTGGGTAAGAGTGCCTCTATTGATGCGGAGAAGTCAATGATTACCAAGGTAGAGCCTCTTTTTGTATATTTTCAAATACAGAGTAAATTACCAAGGTGATGCAAGCATTGTAGCTTTGCTATTCCAGTTGAAAACAGAGTGTGGCAGTCAGTTCACTAACAAACTTGAAGGGATGTTCAAGGTATGTATCAATATTCCAGGTTGAACATTGATGTTCTTACAGTTTTTGTTTATTTATAGTCATATACTTTCAAAACTGGTTTCATTTATTGCAAAATCATGTAGATCTTTTGATGTATCTTCTGTCCCCAAGGATAGATCTTTCCAAGCTGTTACTAAATTGAATAACGTGTCACACAGTGCTATATTTGTTAGTTACAAGTTACAGGGGTGGCTGTTGTGGAGATGCATTTATTCTGTGCACCTAGATTCTTTTGCTATCGATTTCCCATCATCACCTCTGAGGTGGTAGATTGTGTCCATCTTTAAGAGAAATTCTATGAACTTTAATGGGATTTTATTTTACTCCTTCCACCAGCCTTTCAGAGTTGGCTTGTAAAACATGTTTCCTCAGAAAGCAGTATAACCGGTGCCGAGGGAGAAAAAAGGGACCACAATTAAAAAATCAAACAACATTTGCATTACTGTTTGGGAATAAGATCTGGTTATTTGCATAATGACATTGGATACCTGTACTCCAGGACATTGAATTGTCAAAAGAGATCAATGAATCATTCAAGCAATCGTCCCAAGCTCGGACAAAGCTTCCATCAGGAATCGAGATGAGCGTCCACGTCTTAACAACAGGGTAGGTGGCAGTCCTTCTATTGATTTTTGGATTTCTCTGGCGTCCTAAATTTTACATCCAATTCAATTATATTCAGGTTAATTAGCTCATAATGGTTGGTTGGCTGCAGGTACTGGCCAACGTATCCACCCATGGATGTTCGCCTTCCCCATGAACTTAATGTGTATCAGGTTTGTCAGTTGTCACAATAACTGGACTTTTTTTTCAGTGACGTGTGGAGATCACAGTTGTATGAAATAACCATGTCTTGTACTTAAATTACCCTCCAGGATATTTTTAAGGAGTTTTACTTAAGCAAGTATAGTGGGAGACGATTGATGTGGCAAAATTCATTAGGTCACTGTGTGCTAAAAGCAGAATTTCCAAAAGGTAAAAAGGAGCTGGCAGTTTCTCTGTTTCAGGTTGGTCTCATTCAAATATATGTAGACTGTTGGCTGCTTCATAAGCTTCTCCTCTTATGCGGTTCATATTGATTCTGCTCCCAGACTGTTGTGTTGATGCTGTTCAATGATGCACAAAAGCTTAGCTTTCAAGATATCAAGGAGTCCACTGGTATTGAGGATAAAGAACTGAGGAGGACCTTGCAGTCACTTGCATGTGGAAAATTTCGTGTTCTTCAGAAAGTGAGTGACCATTGTTGGAAAGACGCTTCTTGAATTTCCTAGGTTGTGTTTAACCAATTATTGAGTAATATGCCTCCCCTTGCAGATTCCCAAAGGGAGAGACGTGGAAGATGAAGACTCCTTCGTGTTTAATGATCAATTTGCCGCTCCTCTATATCGTCTAAAGGTGCATATACATGTATATATTCGATAACATAATGTGATGCTTTCCTCTAAGAAATATTGGAAGTGCAATATTCATGTAGTATACTCAGTAACATAATGTGATGCTTTCCTCAAATGAATGTGAGAAGTACCTAACTTTCAGTGGGTTGGAATTCTTGGCTTGCTAGATGTCAGTAATGCCTAGCAAATTTACTTGTGTGAACAGGTAAATGCGATTCAGATGAAGGAAACTGTTGAGGAGAATACCAGCACTACAGAAAGGGTTTTCCAAGACCGTCAATATCAGGTTTATTTCCAGTCGCAGTTAGCATGCAAAGTTGTTGGAGATTTCCAACTTCTGCAGTCTGAGTTGATGTAACTTTGGCTGGTTGCTCATGCAGGTTGATGCTGCTATTGTTCGGATAATGAAGACGAGGAAAGTGCTGAGCCACACACTCTTGATAACAGAACTCTTTCAGCAGGTAATGGGAACCCTTCCATCTCGGTATTACATGCTGAATGTGACTGTCTGTGTGTGTGTGTGTGCTGAAGTGCTTCCCTTACTGCTGAGAGAGAGGGGAAAAGAGATGGTAGTAAAAGGAAGCGATTTTTCATGTCAATAGTAAGCAGGAAACATATTTACATAAAAGTAAATCTGAATGTGATCTTATGTTCATGACACAGCTCAAGTTTCCAATAAAACCGGCTGATTTGAAGAAAAGAATTGAGAGCCTGATTGATAGAGAGTACCTGGAGCGAGACAAAAATAATCCGCAAATATACAACTACCTCGCGTAAATGGTTACATCATACTGGATTTTCCTTGTAAATGACATGGAGTTGCTTTAATCAGAAAGGTGCAAGTTCAGAATCCCAGGTCAATGTGTACAGCAAGCTTATAGTAATTTTTTTTTTTTTTTTTGTGGCGTTGGGTATAACTGTAAAGCAATTGTGTTCTCAGAGTCTGTTTCTGAATCTCTGTTGCATGAAGCAAGCTGAGTTTTGTTTTGATTAATGTTCTCTTTAACTGAACTGAGATTCAGTTGTCAATTATATCTTGTAAAGTGCGTTACTTGACATTTGCACATGATGAAGTTCCGAGTCTACCCGATTGAAAGACCTCAAGTTTCACGACTTTAATAATGCATTGATAAGAAATCGCAAGAACTGAACCCACATGCACCAGATTTAACGCACGTACATAAACTGGGGGAATTCTAAATTTAACGAAAATACTTGTAATTGTGAAGAAATTTCGTAAGTTTTTAGAATAAATATTTTTTCTCAAAAAAAAAAAGGAAAGTAAAAGGAAATGTGTTTTGGTTTAGGGGGACAATGAGAATTTATGTCGATTCTAATCAACATAACAATCAAGTTATGTTATGAGATTATGAATTGCATTTAAGATACTTAAAAGTTAATTCTTTACAATCCTTAACATCGTCATGAAAATCAAGCCTTATGTTTGTTTTCGGTTTTGGGCCATCTCAGAGATGGCCCAAAACAGAAGCAATGTTTGTCATTGCTTGTTTTGCCATGTTTTTATCTTGTTTTTAAGTATTTTATCTTGTTTCTAAGTATTTGATTTTTAAACACAAATATATTTTATTTTAACCACTTAATATTTTATACGTAATATTTTCTACATCATTGAAATAATTAAAAATTTTAAAAAATATAAAATAATATAATTATTCTACACGGTTAATTCATATATTACATTATTTGAATAATGTATTTAAATTTATCACCTCGAATAGAACAACTAACAAAAAATATTGTTAATCCATTATTAGAGTGCATTTAATTATTTTTAAAAGTGTATTTACATAAATTATTTTTTTCATTTCCATACATATATAATTAGGAAATAATATTTATTTTAATCCACTCACAACTAAATAAATTATATATATTTTTATACATATATATATATAAATATATATAAAAGAGACATGATTTGACAATGAACAGTATTTTTTGTCTCCCCACTACCCAACATCAAACATAACATACTTATTTTATATTATCTTCAAAAACAAATCCAAACATACACACTATCTCTAACTTATTTTTATTTATCTTTGTTTTTCTCTCTCTATCTCCATAAAATACCCAAAAACAAGTTAAAAACAAAACCAAACATAATGAAGATGTATCTCAGAAATGAAAAACTATTGAATGTAAAATATGTAATTCGTCAATGTGGACTATTGGTTGAATGTCGTACTGAGGTAAATTACAATGACTTTTTCAAAGGTTTGACATAATTATAAATATTATTTAATATTTGATAAAATTATATAATTTTTGAATGGAGGTATGAAATTATTAATTTTGTCCTTATTATATTTTTTTAATATTTTTTAAATTAAAAATTTATAAAAAAGTCAAAAGCGATGAATGCAAAAATTTAAAAATTATAAAAAATTATTTATTTAGTCCATAATTTTTTTTAAAAAAAATAAAATTATAATTACTTTTTGATCAGTTCACCATAAAAATGGATGAAAATCTAACGGATCAGGCTAATTGTTAGACGAATGTTAAAATCATGGGGATATTGGTAATTTTTTAAACGAGGGAGTATATGTGATTATGCTAAACTTCAAGGGAGGTTGTAATTTACTCAAGATGAAAACGTATTCATAGTGTTTCGATTTGTGTTTTAAGTGTTTCGTTGTGATGTTTTGGAGATAGAGAGAAAAAAACAGAAATAAATATGTATTGGAAATAGATGGTATATTTCAATTTGTATTTTGAGATACTTTAAAATATTTTAAAATAAGTGGTATAAATTTGATGTTGGGATTTGGATGACAAAAACACGATTAATTGTCAAATCATATATCTTTTATAAATTTTTTTATATATAAATATTGTATGTTTAATGTTGTATTTTTTAGAGATAAAAAGCATTGTTCATTGTCAAATAATATCTCTTTTATATTATATACATATAAGTGTATATATATTATATATAGAAAGTTGAAAAATAAAAAAACACACAAATAAGGCATAAAAAAATATAAAAAATTGAGTGTGTTTTATTTTTGACTCAGAAAATGCCAAAACATGAAACCAAACATAGTGATTGAATCTAAAATATCAAAGAGACATACAAGTTACTAATTTGATTGCAAAACAAGCCAGAGAATCTCTCGACTCTCTTCATACTTAATGCATAATCATTCTCAGTAGACGCTAAACAAACAATACTTTTCAGAAATATCTCCATTTTTTGCAGCAGAAGTTTATAGTCTGTCGTGTACCTGTATCCACACCCTTCTACTTAGCAAGCACAACTGTTCACACAGTTCCACATAACATCCATATGGTAATGACACGGTTAAGACTCTGAAAAAGTTGCAGACAAACCCTTCCAGGTAAAGAGTGCAGATTAGTCGAGTTGCAACTCACTTCCAGGTAAAGAGTGCAGAAAAGTCGAGTTGCAACTCAATATCTGTTGATCAGATATCACATTATATTCAGCATATGACTTGTTGATCAGATATCACGTTAAGTAAACGCCATATGCTTACGACTATGTTCTAATGCAAACCTCATGTTAGCTTTACACAACCACGAAATAGGCTATTATACCTTGATTGGCCTATAAAGCGCTGGCTTGCAAGAACCATTAATCATCATATTATCAGTCATCAGTGTCCTGCTTCATCATAATCACCCTTAGGGTAAATAAAATTTTATTGACCCCAAAAGGGCTACAAAGAACGATGTAATGTGAAGAATCTAGATGGCAACATGCACAGCATCTCAATCACTTATGATCAGAATGGATTCTGTTTCTTACAGAACCCAACATTGTGGTACTCAAACAAATTATTCCTTAAGATGCCATCACGTGTGGCCAATAATAACTCCAGATAACAATTTAAAAATTGACAAATTGGTTACCGTATCATACTACACCACTAGCAAAATAATTTCCCCCGTCCCCAATACTAATAGTTCCATTTAAAAGCTTTCCTTACGAATAAAGATAAATTTCACCCGACAAGAATATTTATATTCTCAAGGAAAAACGAGAAGAGACCTAACGGAGAAGATTCATCTAGTTTAACAGTATATATTATCAAAATGTATAGAAAAACACAGTTTTGAAGAGAGTAGAGGTACTTAGTTAAGTAAGAAGGCGGAAGGAGATGTAGATTCTCATGTCGTCCAATTGCTGGCAACTAAACAATTAGGTGGTATCTCAAAGCGTAAAATCTAGCTCCCTGCAATCAGGTACACATATAGCATCCAAGAGAGGATTGTCAAGTTTGATTTCGTAATACATTTATAATTGTCTTGTTGGTTCAGAAAATTAGCCAATCACATGAAATCTCTATGTAACTATGCCACATCCTAGGTCCCTTCTCCTGTAGATAACGTCTATGTAATTCCACAAACTAGTTATGATTTTAACAGCTCAGCAGGTGATGAAATGGAGGGTGCAAAGTGGCCATGAAGATGTAGAAAAGCAAAAGAAATTCCATAGTGGGGAAATAGTTGAGTCTCCAGAGCTATCAAAATCATAAGAGAGAATCCACAGCCTTTGAAGTGTATGATCTAACTAGTTAACCTTCAACTGCTAAACAATGTCTTAACACAAAATTTCACCGCAGGAGTCATAAATACAAACCAAATTGAGCACGATACTCGGAAGATCCTCCTCCAGAAATGAAATGGCGAAAGTCCGGTAAACCCTGAAATTTCATGAAGAACCAATGAGGCAGCATGAACACAAGATAACAGTTAACACAAGCTATTATAATCATAATAGTAACAGAAAAGCTTTAGGGAAGAATAGTTACTAATTGAAAAGGAAAGAACACAAATGAGGCAGAATTCTGAAAGTTCATGACGAACCAACAAAGAGAACCACGAATGTAACCTTTCAACTTATTACATTGCAATCCTTGGAACAAGGGAAAACCTTAATTAAGAATAGTTGATAACTGAAAAGGATGGGACACAGATACAGGGGGAGACAAGTTTAACCGGCACGTCCCCTTCTCTTCTTCTGATTCTTAAAGAAACCCAAAAAGAAAAACAGCAAACTAGTGCCAATACAATCATTCACCCAAATTAAGAAGATCATACAATAGCAAGAGAACATAAAATTTATTATTGATCGTCATTCCGGTTTGACATACATCCACTAAACAGCAAACTCAAAAGATCATTAGAGGAGAAAGGATAAGACGTTACAATTACATATAGACAAATACAAGTATATAAGATCCGTCAACTCGCCAATTCTCTCGACTCCGATCCGGGTCGCATATATTGAACAACACGCCCGCCAGAGGAGGCCTCGAGAAAAAAAAAGAAAACAGAATATACGGCAATAACGGAAAAGAAATTGGAAAGTCGATAGCAAGAACCAAAGACTGACAGGGGATGAAAAGATCAGACGGTCTTGGCGACAGTGGAAGAGGCTGGAGTGGCACTATCCGCATTGGTACTGGGATTAAGAGGAGCGTGAAGGGTGGTGGTGCTGACTTGGTCGTCGGGGTCGTAATCTGGGTTGAGGTTCCGATCTATCGCTTCGCGGCCTTTTTCAAGACAGGGTTTGCACGCAATCTCGATCGTACACCATCCCAGCGCCACTGCCGCTATAGCTATCAACGCCGTCGTCACCGCCCCCATCTCTCTCTGTCGCGTTTTGTTGGACGAGATTACTGTTATTACGGTGGGGATGTAGTCACTTGTGTGTGTGTATGTGGGTGGGGGCTGTGTTGATCGCTTGGTGCGATGGCCGTTATTACGGTTTCCCGCGTTGTGTCCTGAAATCGCCCTAAGGTTTAGCGACTCTCTCTTATGTAAGTGGTGATTTGGTTCTTAAGATAGCACCGAACGCTCACGTTTGAAGGGAAAAGAAAAAGGACAGAAACATAAAAAAGAGTAATTTTTCCAAGGGTACAGTTAGGTCAAACGCAAAGAAATGTAGTGAAATAGTTCTGCAAAGCTCAATTCCATTCTCCATCGAGTTGCAATAGTCTGGTCAAGATTGAATTGATTCAATAAAAATAAATTTAATGGGTTGGATTAGTCCAGACCCATTTGGGATTGAACCGATCTTGTGTCGGTTCAAGGTATTAAAATTTGGGACCAATCCAGTCTAATGGTTCAAGACCATCTAGTTCTGAGGCAAGCCTAGGCCGAGCTTGTTGGGTCATTTATTTTTTTTTAATAAATAGCATTTTGGTTTCATTTTATTCTCCTAAGCTAATTGTTCTAGTAGTTGTTTTATACTTTTGAAACCATAAAAATTATTATCTTTATTGGTCTAAGGAGCAGATAAATGAAACTTTTGCATCCCTCCCACCAACTTTTAGATGCTTCTACATACTTAATTTGGTGTCTTCCAACACATAACAATTAGCTATTGCGAGTTTCTGACCCCCAGGAAAACTACAGCAACCCATACCTTGTTTCAAGTCGAGTCTCATCCTTGGAAATGGAAGAAGCCTAATGAAATAGCACAATCTCACTCTTACACTTCATTAAACCAAGTCGTCCAGATTCTGAGTAGACGAACTTTCTCTGTGCTAGCAAACAGCATAGACTATTTGCTAGGTTCCAGTAAAAAGAGTTGCATCTCCCTATGTTCATAATCAAATATCTAACGTCAAATTATCCTGTACAAAAGGAGCAAAGTAATCTATTGACAACCCAATCCAACACACTCAACTCTCAACCCTCCACCAGTAGAGGTTATAAATCTATTTGATTTTTTACAAATACAGGAGAAGAAAGTGGGAATACTTGGGACAGAGCAGCAAGACCCTACCCTCACTACTGTTACTACAATGCATTTACCTCACCTCTTTTTAGCAGCATCACTTTTTGTGAGACAAATTACAGGCTACATAAATGACATGTGATCTTTGTGGTTGCTTGATTCAAGAAGCATTTTGCTGAATGAGCCAAACATGAAGGAAATATATGACTTCTAAACACAGAGTTTTATATAAGATAGGCCTTCCACACTATATATTTCTCTAATTTATAGTCCCCATATAATTACATTTGCAGCAGCAACATTGAGCAACCCAAATGCACAAAAAACAGGTTCTAAGCAAACAGAACCTGTGCACTTGATGGTGTCAAGTCAAAGAGAGTTTGAGGTGCGTCCACCATTTGCCATTGCACAGAAAATCTGCATTTCTTCCCAGAAGGGTTACTTGGATACATCCTCAGTATATGGCCCACAGCGACATGAAGGTTCCGACCAACAACGTAGACCTTGCTTTCCCAACAGTTGACACTGAAAGGTTTGCATATCTGCTCAGGTAAAACGGGTCCTTCTACGACATCCCAAGAATCAGTCTCCATATCATAAACCTTCAGCTTTGTTCTCTCATGTTCCGTAACCACAAACAAGTGACCATATATAACAACACTTGAACCAGTCCAGCCTTCTCGCAATCCAGCAGCCATGTTCTCCCAATTATCAGTTATTGGGTCATAAATCTGGCCCCTGGGTGCAACATAGAAGGGCCAAAACCAGCCTTCTGTCACAAGAAGCTTCCCGTTGAGAACTGCTGTGTCATATGAAGCCATGTTCATTCCCATGTTAGCAACAGGCTTCCACATCCCTTTCTTAGGATCCAAGACTTCAGCTGAATTAAGTTCAAACAGGTCTGTGCTGCTCCCTCCAGCAACATATACCATACCATCAATCACTCCACTTCCAAAAAACGACCTTGGAGTGATCATCTTTGTCATCGTAGTCCAACGATTCTTACGCACATCATATTTCAATACTAAATTAAGTGGGCAATCCACATCAGAGACCACACCACCACATACAAAAAGAACCCCTTCATGCGGGATGGAAACACACCTGAAGCCCTGGGGGCAGACCTTGTCCTTACAAGGCATAGCAGGGATTGTGTGCCAAGAAAAGTGGGTGAGATCCAAAACCTTCCACTCAATCTTCCCAGTACATTTGTGGTATGCAAAGACAAAAAGCCAAGGATCGCGAAAACCAAGCTCTTTTCTCCGGGTAAAGAATTGTTCCTTGCTGCCAAACAAGGAGTACCAACGCTTGCAGACGGCCTTGCAGGCAGCATGTTTATCAACTGGAACACGGAGGAGACACTGTAGAGCAACATCATCTGGAAGCCCCGGAATCAATTGCTCTCCCCGGGTAGATAGTTCAAATTCTAGTGCAGGATCTAGCAGAGTTGACTGCGCAGCAGCTAATCTAAATTTTGGGGATAAGGTCATTTGGGAATTCCCTAGCTTTTGCACGGGCGCTTGTTGTGATGAAACTCTCACTCTTTGCATAATTTCTACTCTAAACGCAATATCAAAAACCAAATGAACTTAGGCAACCCTTCTTCCAATAAGGAAACTACAAGTTCATCAACCAGATGTAAACCGGGGATGGCACCGTCAGAATCACCAAAAACTTCAATCAAATCATCGTTCCACACAAACTCTCAGCAATCCATACAAACCCACAATTCGAACACAAAGAATCTTGAAATTTTAAGATCATTTTCCTCAAATTCCTCCAAGTCCTCATAAAAGCTGATCGTAAACCCAGAAACGTCCAACTTCAACCTTCGTGTGCATGCGTGGAACTACAGCCACCACGTTTAATCCCCATTTCGAATCTTTCATGCCCCTGAAAAAGAAAATGAATAAAGAAACACCACAAAAATACAATATAGAAACAGCTCAATTCTTCATCAATCCACCATAACAAACTCAAATACTCAAGAATCTAAAAAACCCGGTCAATAGTACCACAAAACTGAAACAATACTTACGGTCTACACAAATGTTCAATACAAATACTTACGGTGTACACTAGCTCAAAATTCAAGAAAGCCCATTTCAAGAATTCAGATGCCAAAACCCTTTACCAGAAAGTGACGAGACGTGTACCCAAAAACAAAAGGAAAGTGAAGAGACGGACAAAGCAGAAAGAAGCAAAACAAAGAGCAAGGAAAAACCTTTCTTTCATTATTTTTTATAAGTAATTTAGAAACACAAAGAAGGGAGAAAATCAACTTACAGATTATAATAAAAACGATCAAAAGAGCTTGATTTAAGCAGGAGCTGTCGCAGATTTTACGCAAAAGAACGATGACCAGGAGAAGGCCTTTTTTCCTCTTTTTATTGTATTTGTTTGGCTGGAATATTTCTATGGCTCTGAATTGGCTCCACTGTGTATGTATTAGTATTAGAATCAAAATGTGCTACAGCCTCAAAATGCTACTATGCGCCAAACATTACTTCATATTCACAATGGAATCAAGTGCAACGCGCCCTTAGAGCGCGTGCTGTATCTCGCTTTCACAATTTTCTTACATTAAATAACTCGTATTTCTCTATATTAGATTTATTATGGCATTTATGTGTGAATTTGTTAAAGCTAACCCATACTATTATTTCGCCAAATTATTCCTCTACTTTTTAGTTTTACTTTATTAGTCATATGGAACAAGAAAAATTTACTTGAGTAAAATGAATAAAGATACTCCTCGTGAAAAATAAATAAATAAATTATTGCAAATTGCTCTACGATTAGTATATACATATCAAATACGTATGAATGTTTAATAATTATTATCATAATATATCAAAAAATATTATTAAAATATGTCTCATTAAAATTCATGATACTTTGATCGTTGGATCTCAATATGATCAGCTAAATTAGACATTATGGATATGTTACAGTAACTTTTCCTAGTATTATTGTTATTATTTTTCTTTAAATACCAATAGTCTCCAACAAAAGGAATATATATATTATATGAAGAGGGTTGTAAGAAGCCAAGAATTGAATGCTGTGTTATCCTTAGTATTACGTTCCTATATTATTCTATTGTGAAATTAAAGATTTTGTGGGCATAGAATCCTATTATTTTAAAGCTTCGAATTAAATATCATTGGCAGCGCTTCGCCCTATGTCATAAAATCTACTAAGCTAATATTTTCAATTAAATAATTGGGAGTCCAATTTATTTTATTAATATAAAAAAATTTATTGATTTATGCATGATTTCAAAAACATGCTTTAATTCGTAATTAGTTATCAGAATTGAAATCATTTAAAGATATTACATATTGAAAAGCCACAAAAAGCGTATTAAGAGTGAAAATGGGCCTATATATGGAGGGCCCACATACATTTGGTCTAGTGTTTATGAAGGGTTATTGAGCCCAACTAATTAAAGAGAGAATCCATTACATAAAAGCACGTAGGTTTTGAATATGGAACATATCATCGTAGCTAGAAAAGCCCAAAATTCAAATTATTACCTCTCAATACATAAATAGATCAGTGAGGAGAGAAACATAAGATGAATATTTAGGTGGTTTCGGTCATGTGATCTATTTTTATTTTATCTTATTTGATGATATAATTTCTACTTATTTATATAGATGAATTACATATGTATATAACATAAAAATAAGAAAATATTTTCAAAATGAAACCATATAGATATCACAAGAATCACTAAAATTTTGTTGTGATTTTGCAATTATTTAGAGAATCAATTCATGGTTCGTTATACTGGAACAAATTTCACTCATTGTCTATTTCAAGACACACATGATATTCTTAAAAGTTACATTTGATGAACAATAAAAGCATAAAATTAAATGAAAGGAACGTAAGTGTAGATAATATATATAAAAATCTATGGACATTTCATCAGACTGATAATCCTGTTGACCCCATCATTAAATATAAAACAAAATACATATATATGTCTGGAACTTATTCGATTTTGAAATTTCCACTAGCATACATCATGGATGGCCAATTAACAAAAGGTAACAATAATATTTCAATAATTATTAATTCTAAAAGTGAGCTGATATATATATATATATTGGATATTTTGAGTAGTGGTAGTGAGATAGGATATCTGTGGCACAGGCAGGCATTATTATAAAATTAATAACGACTGTCCATATATGCATACTAGTGACATTGATCACATGATGAGATTGGGGGCAGCTAAGATATTTCCGACATATGTGTATGCCTCACCTAAATGTTAATTTGTCTACTGTTTACTGATGTGAAGCTGTTGGTAATAATGATTTCAATTAACGTTAACTTCACACAAATATTGTACTGATAAAAAGAAAGAATAGCAAGTAGTTGTTTTAATTACTTAATGAAGGTTTGCTTGGTTTTAGGTAGGTAGTGTGAGTGTGGGGAAAGCGAAAAGCCTTTGGGAAGTGATGAGTACCAAGTTGCTCTGCCGAATGCCTTTTTATTTCCGCCCCGCCCGAAAGGGACATATGATGAAAAGAAAGGGCATGAAAACTTTAACTTTGTACCACAAGTTTCCTCCAACGACTGAGTTTTCATGTCTCTCCACAACTCTGGGGGCCCTAATTGTCTTGCATTGTCGTCCAACTTGCAAGGGTAGTAGACCTGCACCCAATTATATATGCATGTGAACAACTTGACCACACTCCTACGCCTCTGTCAATTCTTCTACTTAATTGTTGCAGTCCAACGATCAGTATATGCATGGATGGATGAGATCCATCTCATTCAGAGGTAGCTTTCCCTCCTAACTTGTTAATTAATTCTAATGGAAACCTCATATATTCAGCACATTGACTTTTCAGAAATTAAGACGACACAACCATCAATTCAATGGACATGTATTCTTATCAACTTCAACTCACTCATCACTATATATAAGACTAGCTGTATTCTGGACGTAGTAAAGTTAATCATTAGAGTACGTAGTAAAGTAATACGAAATTCGATTCATTATCAACCTATGATTATCGAGGACCACTATATATATATATATATATGTGAAGTAAATGTTATTAATGGTTTTACCCGAAAACGATGGATTCTGATGCATATATCTTTCAACACACATCAATTTCGACAAAATATTTCATCATAGTACTCCAGTTATGTGTCATCCTTTTCAGGAGTGCAATGTTCTTTCGTCAACGTACGTAAATTAATGTATTCTACATTAATTAAGGGATCTGGTGAAGTTGGGGTGATAAATTTTACATTGTTCATACGATTGATTAGTAACTGAAATTGTTGGGAGTAAATCCCAATAGTGATGAGCCCAAGAAAGAGAAAAACCTAATCAAATTATTACAAAAAAATTAATGAGTTACAAAAAATCCTTAATACATGCCAATATTATAATAACAGAAAAATTACAATAATAATATTATATTTATAAAAAGGATAGCAGATGTAATAAACAATAAATAAGAATAGAATAAAAAGGCACAAATCCGGTGAGAAGCGCACAGCCACTTAGGCCAGCAACCACACACGGTTGCTATACCCAACACTAGCCACCAAAGGCTTCAATTCCCCCAAAACAGCTTTGGTCACAAAAGACCCAAACCATAAAAGTTTTCACTTAAAAGTTCAGGAACAACACTGTTAGGAGAACGGGGGAGAATGATTTTGTTCTCTGTTAGTTCGTATACCAGAGGCATGAAGGAAAAAGTATATATAGAGAGAGAGGCCATTAATGGCGGTGAGTGATTAGGGCGGTGAAGGAAGACTTCGAGGAGAAAGATAACATAGAGAAGGAGGAGATGGAGAACGAGGTGGCGAGAGAGAGAGGAGGGAAAATTTTAAATGGAATGCGCGGAGAGAGTTGACTGAGTGGAGAGTGGGTCAAAAAAGGTTGGGCAGCTATTCGAAATGGTGTGTGGGCTTGGGCCTACCAAAAAATTAGGTTCTGGATATAAAAAAAAATAATATCAACACAAATAAATAATATAATTAAGACAAATAGGTACATTAAGTCCAATATTTGTTTCCGTTTGGTTGGGGGGAATTAAGTAGCTAGCTAGCTAGGGGATTGAGTAACATGTGATATTTGATATTCCTGAGATACAGAGTGGTGGCCTGTCATCCATACATACCAGTGCATCTGTGTTAGGCGATTTGAATTCATTGTTGTTGTGGCTTCGACAGTGTTGGTGCTTGTGAACATGTAAATACCTACTTGTATCCGGCAATATGATATGATGATATCTCTTAGGTTTGAATTGACGAAATTAATATTGGTGGAATATTCGTTGGATACAAAAGGCAAAATTTCTATATATGCTGTCGTCTCTGGTTCATGTACAATGTACGAGGACGCAAGATCCTGCATTAGTGCCACCTTCTTGTCCTGAAAACAACAAAAAGGGAACCAAAAAGCATGATGTTGGAAGACAAAATATATAGTAATTAAGGCTGTGAAATTGGATTCTGAGAGACGTTAATTAATTCTTTAATGAAAAATATAAGAATCAGAGGACCAAAGATCTCACTTTGGAAATGAATTAGTGAGTGGAAAATGTCTACATGTACATGGCGTGCACAACTTTCTTCGGACAATTGCGTGACAAGATCAAAATGGAATACGAAAAGCTGCCAATTAAGAATCTTCTATGTAAGCAATGGTGGACATTAAGTCGTCCAACATATTCTCTATGCTAAGAAAATCAAAAGCGGAAGATGACAATCTAAAATTATTCAAATCCACGCAGAAAAATTAATGCTATATCTATGATATTTTAGATTAATTTGTAAACGAAATCTAATTTTGTTGACAAAATTGAAACCCTATAACTATAAGTTCATGGATTCAAATTGCATCAATGTGTGGATTGTTACTCTACTTGAATAGTTGTTGTTGATTAGTTATAAATATTTGAAATTGATAATTAGTATTGATGCATCCAAAAAACGCATGGGTCCAACGGATCTGGACAATCGTTCAAGGCTCGGGCCGGAATAAATGCAAATCCTAAAGAAGGGACTTGCAAAAAAGTTGTTAGCACTCCGACGCTCAAATTAGTATTGGATTTGAGATGAAATAAAGCCAAAAAGTAAATAAATTTAATTGACATCGAAATATGGTGAATAAAATCGATGAAAAATGTAAGAACACTTGATAATGTACTTATGGAGTGCTTAGAGAATGTTTAGAAAGTGTTGAGAGAGATGATTTGAGAGTAAGAGAGGTGTGAGAGACGTTAAAGGGTCTCATCCAGAGTGTGAGAAAAATGTCGGGAAGGTCTTCGGAAGGTGTGAGAGACGTAAGAGAGTGTGGGCCTTTTTGGTCAACTTATTTTTATGCACATCAAGTATATTAGTTGTTGTAGTTGATATCATGATGTGATTGTAATCGATTTCTTCATTGAAGAAAAATGTAATTAATTTGCACGTAGAAGCTTTAATTAGAGATTTAAATTAAACAATTATATTTAATTTTGGAGAATTTTGGCACGGCTCATAGCATACAATTTGATAGCATTGATGGAGAAATACACTTTATATACAAGTCTTATTCCATAAATAATGCGAAGAAGAAACCTTGAAATGAGATATAGAGTTTGCATTTGCGTGAGAAGCCTAACTCAGCTTTGTCTCATGCTTTTTGACTGAGTTCTTAAGCTTCCTACCTTAGAACTCTCTTTTTACCTAATTCGTTGCTTTTTCCCTCACCCTTAAATTAATTACCATTATCTAGAAATTATTGAGTTGAATTCACAGATATTGGAGTTTGAAATGAGACCAAATTACCTGCATAACAGTAAAGACTTGAGTCCTACAAAGTATAAATTTCTTCTTATCGTTTTCCTAAAGGAATGATGAATGAAGTGGACGAGGAAGCCCAAGTATAAACTCATCTTCACATCATTACATCATGTCTTACTCGCCTAATAATTCTATATTCTATCTTATATTAAATAAAATACAAACTGTATCTTAATTCATTTGTGAAATGGCATCACATTTTATATTTTTTAAAAATATATGCATGGCTTTAAAACTATTATATATATATATATATAATGAAATTTCATGATCATTTTACGATAAAAGATTTGAATGACTTGACGAGGAATATCAATTTTTGGTATTAATGACCTTAGCCGAAGGTTCATTCAACCTCATACATTGCGAACCAATTATTCACAACCATGACTAATGTTTCAAATTTTTTTAAATATTATATCGAAATAAATATAAATGAATTATAAGAACTCAAATAGATATGAAACAAATATTCACACATTGGACGGGACTCGAATTGTTACATTTTTTCTAAGGTGAAAAAAAGAATAACAAAAGCCTAACAGCACCAAAACAACAACATTTGTATATATAAGTATAATTTTTTGCTAGGATTATATGGAAAAAGGCAGCGGAGCGGACCACATGATATGCATCCAAATTTGCAAGCAAGGCTGCCTAATTATTCAAAGTTACTTTTTTGAGAATAAAATTGTCCACTATATACCTAATCGAAGATTCTCATAATCTTACCAACTGATCAGCCAATCACACAATCTTCTTCCATTGATGAAATTCAGGAGTCTTATGTTTTCTTTTTTCTTGACTATACATATAAATATGTGCTAATTACGACATACGGCGTACGTATGCACCTAACCTCTTCTCCTTTTCGTTTCTTCGTTTTCGATTCTCTTAATAATATATATGTGGTTATGAATTAGGGTGTTGGAGTAGGTAGAATAGATAGATGGCAAGAGAGGTGATTAAAATTAGAGATGCAGTATCTAATAAAATCTGTGGGGAAAATAAATACATGTGGTTGTGCACATGTAAAAACATGTGCTAACGTGGACGAATGAATTCTAGTGGTTGATTATATATGTTTCAAAGAAAAATTGCTTTTCAACACCACACATGCCTCCCATTATATATATATATATATATATATATATATTGCATAAATTTTCATCATTCATATCTTACTATAGTATTAATTTCATAATTGACTTTAACCAACCAGATGGGTTGCTTGCGTTTTTCTAATTTAATTTTACTATTTTCATCATGCCCATAAATAATCAAACATACCAATCATCAATACATTATGAATTTTTGTAGTTGATTAAGGTTTTACATTTGCAGTGCTTACTTGACAAATTTGTAAGCAAAGTAGTGTTTGGATGATTTTCAATTTGCTGAAATCTACGTTAGTTAGTGTTGCAGATCTCATCTTCAAGGAAAGCAATGAATGAATAAGTTGTGGGATGCAAATCATTGGTGAGGTCGTGCAATCACCCAACTGCCAAACTACCAAACAGTCCCGATTCGCGTACAATCAAAATTAATTATTGCAACCATGCATGCATATAGTAACTTACTAAGTTAATGATCAGCCCTCACATGCATGTTGTGAGAGAATGAAACAGAGATTATCGATAATTGCCAGAAATTCTTATTAGTACTATGATTAAGTAGTTATTTAATTAATACTAATTAAGCCTCGGATATTTTGACATACTCGTTCATTCCATGTGCCCACTGTGCGCCAGATGCCAATAATTAACCAAACCACCTAATTAATTATAATGACAGATTAATTAAAAATATAAAAATACATTATTCCCATATTGTATTGGTGGCAAGCATGTTATGTTACGACAATACACATGATGTGATTATTTTAACGGAAATCCTAATAAATTGATCGTATACCATATAAGTTAACTAGATTATTTTTGAAAAAACAAATTAGTAATTAAGATATATATATATATACACATATATATAATTATGAAGAGGGAGCTAGGGCGCTGGTAGGCGATTCCAATTGGACAATAATGCGTGAGAGAGTTGTTCCACAAGTGGATGAAGCTGAAAGTATGCATTAATTGTCTTGCTTTTCACCATCAAAGATCAAACGCAATTAATGATGAGAGCCCCATGCCCATGCCTTACTTCTTTATCCACCCAATATATTCACTAAACTCTACACGTACGTCTAAAATATCTCTTCATGCATCCATATATATATATATATATATTATAGATATTATTAGGGATTATTTTTTTAATTTTTAATTTTTTAATTTTTCTTCATATATATATATATATATATATATATATGGTGTGTATTTTGCAGAAAATTCTTACTCAAATTAAGTTTGCATGAACCAAATGATCACTTTTCTTAATTTGAATATCAATCACACAATAAATATATTGTATTTTTTATATAATTATTTTAAACTTAATCCAGTCGAATTGAGACAAAAAAATTTCATGTCCTTCATGTTGGTACTATGTTACGCAAGTTGGGGGAATAAATCATTGTGTCATTTCACATCAGTACTAGTTGGCAGTTTTGCCCTGAAAGTTCTGCCATTTATTTCAGACACTGACTCATATATATATATATATATATATGTATGTGTGTTTAATTCAAAATTAATTAGATGCATGGTGATATCAATAATATGAGGTTCTCTAAAATCTTTGACATATTTATAGGTTCTCTATCTATCTGATCACCCATATATCCTTGACTCTTTGGAAATTATGAAAAACCAACAAATGTATCGTGCATGCTGAGATATATATATATATATATATATATTGCAGGTGGAACGAGTTTTTCAAATTCAAGAAGCTTCTTTTCCTCACCTGCTTGCTAATTCTATGGATAAAGGAAAGAGGACTAGAAAACCAAACGCGTCCACCATTACGTCGTTAGTGGATCATTAGGATGGCAATAGCCTTAATTAATTAGGCACTATATATTAAAAATTAGGGGCCAAATTAATTAGTTCAGATCATATATATCATCCATGGAAACAACATGTGGTCCGCTTAGCTAGCCAGACTGACTGCAGGGCGTCAACAAAACCAAGGACACAGACCACAGTTTTATTTAGGCAAGAACTGAACTGGGGCCTGCATTCCACAGAGCCTAAACACCACAAACCATACAATACATATATATATATATATGTGTGTGTGTGTGTGTGTGTGTGCCTACCCAAGTTATTTACATAGGGACAAAGACACAAATAAAATGGTGGTTGATTAAGCTATATAATTAGACAGTGGTGTTGATTGAATAAGTTGTGGGATATGATGGTCCAGAGAGTAAGTTCATTTGTCGATGTTCACGTGGTCGGAACCCCAACTCACTCACGTTTAAATTTGATACATACCGAGTTGGATGACTTTGACTGATGTTGGAAACACTGTTGAGCCCCGAAAAATTAGCTTTATTACATCAACAAAATGTGGGTTCCTGTACATACAGTAATTCCTTTTTCTTTTTATTGAAGAACGGGATGACTCTACATTACAAATATTGGTAGCATGCAGTGGCAGTGGTGGGGGAGGGATTTTGAATTTTATTTCTTGTGTGTTTTGGTTTGTGGTGAGGAGTGAGATGATGAGGAGGATACATACATTGTATTAGGAAGAAGTAGAAGCCAAATTGGAGCAGCTGAATGCCGATGGATTGCTGCTGATTACTAGGATACTAATAATAATCACAAACATAAAAAGGGCATGTGTGAGTGGGGGTGTACCGCGTGAACCCAACAGGTTTTTAAGCTGAAAATTGGAGAAATCGGCCACGTGGAGGTGGGGGGATGATGCCCCCGGCCCCCTCCATCCCCCCTCCTCATGCTCACACTAACGCCCCCGCCTCATACATCTCAGTGCCCCTCACTCGTTTTCGCTTACTACTCATTTTCACTACATTAATTAATTAATTAAAAATATATTTCAATTGCATCACATACTTGAAAAAAAAAAAGGGAAAGAGAGAGGAATTATAAGGCTTAAAAGTTAAAATATATGAAATTAAGAGGAGTGATGAAGTTGGAAGTTTTTAGTAAAAATTTTATAAAAACAACAAAATGACGAATAAAAAATATGAGACGGTAAAAGAGTGTTCTGTCTGAATAATAAAATATAAATTAATAAAATAATGAGCTCGATAATTAATCTTGGCTATGATAAAGTGTATTCATTATTTTTATCAACTAAAATTGAGGGTGTGAGTTGACTGTTGAGAGTTTTGAACCTAAAATATGAAAAAGTAAGCAAAGAGTAAAGTGGGAAGTGATTTCATTATCTTTTACCTATTCTTGGGTTATTGAAATATGCATAAGCGTGTGTTGGGGGGGTTGACAACTCTAATTCGGATCCCTATTGGTTGTTAATCTAAAGTATCCCTCCAATTATATACGTCCCTGAGGACTCCAACCCCACTATTAATGTATGTGGTGTGGTCTGAATGAATATTGATATGTTGATGGATGGGTGGGTTATGTGATATGTGTGTGTGATACCAATATATGATGCATACATACATAGAGATACGGTAGTCCAATGTGAATTCCCAAGTGCCCTTCCCACAAATCCACCACGTGGTCTTCTCTTACATGTCTGAGGTGGACCAAAACGTCTCTCTCATCCTCTATTTAAACCCCATTCTCTGTTCCTCTTTCCCCCCCCAAACCTCACTCTCCCTCTCTCCCACAGCTACAACTGCTCTCCTCTTCAACCCCCTTCTCTCCCATTTCTAACATTTACACAAACCAAAATGACTTTCACACCCGCGAAAACAAACTCTAGTTCATGTGCTGCTCCCCAATTCCTTCACCCACTCTCTTCCAAGTCTTCTCTTGTTGAACTCAGCTCTCCCTCCAAATCTTTTTCCGTCAGGAAGCCTACCAGAGGAGCTAAAATCCACTGCGCCCTGCACTCCCCCTCAGTTCTCACTTTGCCCAAACGCCCCTTCCAAACACCCACACTTCCCAAAACTGATTCCCCTGCTCACCCGCCGGCGCCACCGCTCCCGCCGCACTGGAACTTACTACAAAAAGCGGCTGCCCAAGCGCTCGACGCGATGGAGAGCGCGTTGGTCTCACGCGAGCGCCAACACCCTCTTCCCAAAACCGCCGACCCTCGCGTCCAAATTGCCGGAAATTTTGCTCCGGTGCCGGAGCAGCCCGTACGCCATAACCTCCCCGTCACCGGCACTATTCCAGAATGCATTAACGGCGTTTATGTGAGAAACGGCGCCAACCCTTTACACGAGCCACTCGGCGGCCACCACCTCTTTGACGGCGACGGCATGATCCACGCCGTCGCCCTCAACGGCGGAAATTCCGCTAGCTATGCTTGTCGGTTCACCGAGACACAAAGGCTGGTCCAAGAACGTGACTTGGGCCGGCCCGTTTTCCCGAAAGCCATCGGGGAACTCCACGGGCATTTGGGCATAGCCCGACTAATGCTATTTTACGCCCGAGGGTTATTCGGGTTAGTGGATCACAGCCATGGAACCGGTGTGGCAAACGCCGGACTAGTATATTTCAATCAAAGACTTTTAGCCATGTCGGAAGATGATCTTCCTTATCAAGTGCGGATAACTCCCTCAGGCGATCTTGAAACGATTGGGAGATATGATTTCGGGGACCAATTGAGGAGCACGATGATTGCTCACCCGAAAATTGATCCTGTTTCCAAGGAGCTTTTTGCTTTGAGCTATGATGTAGTTCAGAAGCCATATCTCAAGTACTTCAAATTTTCCACGGATGGGAAGAAATCGCCTGACGTTGAGATACCGCTAGATGTACCCACCATGATGCACGATTTCGCCATCACTGAGAACTTGGTGGTGATTCCTGATCAACAAGTGGTGTTCAAGCTTCAAGAAATGGTTAAGGGTGGCTCACCCGTGATATATGACAAGAACAAGAAATCAAGGTTTGGGATCTTGTCAAAGAATGCTCAAAATTCTGAAGATATTAAATGGATTGAGTGCGCCGATACTTTCTGCTTCCACTTGTGGAACGCTTGGGAGGAGCCAGAGACTGATGAAGTTGTTGTGATCGGCTCATGCATGACTCCAGCCGACTCCATTTTCAACGAATGCGATGAAAAGTTGAAGAGCGTCTTGTCAGAAATCCGCCTCAATTTAAAAACCGGCGAGTCAAAGAGGCGGCCCATAATTCAATCCTCGGAACAGATCAATTTGGAAGCCGGCATGGTGAACCGGAACCGCCTCGGCCGGAAAACAAGGTATGCTTATCTTGCAATCGCAGAGCCATGGCCTAAAGTTTCAGGGTTTGCAAAAGTGGACCTCTCCACCGGAAAAGTAGAGAAATTCATCTACGGCGACCGGAGATACGGCGGGGAGCCGTTTTTTGTGCCGAGAGACCCAAATTCGGAGAGAGAAGATGATGGGTACATTCTGTCATTTGTACACGACGAAAAGGCCTGGAAATCAGAGTTGCAGATCGTAAATTCGATGACATTGAAGTTGGAAGCTTCAGTAAGACTTCCATCGCGAGTCCCATATGGATTTCATGGCACATTCATAAGCTCAAGGGACCTGGAAAATCAAGCCTGATGGATGGAAATCAGTGTTTGAACAAATTAAGGGCTGTACATTTATGTGTAAAAAAATATATAGGTGTAAGATGAGTAGTGCATATCTATCTCTATAATGGAGGAGGCATAAGCCTGAGGGATGGGTAGATTTAGAGGCATCGTCCCCGGAGTCTCCTCTGCTTTTGAATTTTAGCAGTGATGAGTCAGTTTTTATTGTTTTTGGTTACAGTAGTGTTGTTCAGGAAGCCCAGCTTGTAGCTTTTGGTGTACAGCGCTACTAATGGAGCTCAGCTGGTTTCTGTTCCTTTTTGTCCACTCTCTTTGTTAATTACCCAATTTTTTTTTACTCTTCTTGATTCTCACGCTTATTAATTTTTACCAACCCCCACAACTTACAGCGCAGTCAATTTTTACTCTCTCTCTCTCTCTCTCTAGTCATCATGTGTTTCTGTTTCTTACCATATGTTTTTATTTCCTTTGGAGCATTATAAACTCTCCCAAGACTATAAAATTATAACCGCATTATCAAGCCTTGTAAAGAAAAGAAAGTATTCACCTATATAAATCCAATAAGACGGGTAGAATGAGGGGGGAATGTCCGAATTATTTGCCATCCTTTTCGCATGCTTTCTTCAAGTGAATTGGAATTTTTCATAAAGTGGTAGTAACGATGGGCAGGGGAAACTTTATAACGTGGTGTGGTCGCGTCATTTTGTTGTTGAGTTTCTTCAAATGGTTATGGATTCGGAATCATCAATAGAGGGTGCAGATTTAACACTCTAGTGATGGTATTTTATTAGACTCTTTTTTTTAGTCAATGACATGTATAATCTATGTTTCATGCAAAAGCTCCAAATAAAAAGATTGTGGATTTCAATTTTCCTAGAGAATCAAATAATGTGTATCGGATGACTTAGACCACGTGATGAAGATGAAGTTTTTGGCGATTGCAGGCACAGAATTATGAACTTGGGTTTGGGAATATTGTGTATTTACTTGTAGTAATTGAATGATTAAACGTTTGACACGACACAAATTACTTTTGCTCACATGTCAAAATATTAATTAGGTATGAGAGGCAGCACGAGTTGTTGAATTCTCTCCTCTCCATTGGCTGCTTTTCTTGTCCAACAACAGAAGAAAGGAAAAGACATTTCACCGAAATGCATTAATTTTCAAAGGTGTGAATAGATTGATTTTGTACGTATTTTTGCAATTGAAAGATGGGTTTATGTGGATCAAATCCAGCGACCCCATAGAAATTTCTATTTTGTTGTTTTCTTTTCATCAATAAGAACAAAACATAAAATTGGACATAGAAGAAAAAAAGTTACATGACAGATTAGAATATATATATATATATATATAATAATGTAGCATTATTAATTAGGGGTTGAAGGAATAGGAATGTTTTGGTGCAAAGTATTCTTATTCTTATTAAGAATAGAGATATAAGTGTGAAGGGCAGCAGGGGTTTGGTAATTGGGTAGAGATATAGATCGTCTGGGGTTTTTGGTTTTTGTTTAATTTGCCGGAGATTGAATGTAAGCCATAACTTTAATAAAAAGATGTTTTGTTTTGTCTTGGCCGCGACAGTCAACACATGAAAAACAACTTACTTTTTCTCTGTTCCAACTCCAACTCGCTGTCAAAAACTGAAATTTGTGTAAAGAGCACTTGTGACATGGACCTCAATCCTCCCATGGAATCTTAATTTCCTTAATAATATTAATTATTATTGAGTAAGAGAGAGAGAGGGGGGTAGAAGAAGGAGGAGGGGGGGTAGAAGAAGGAGGAGGGTAAGAAGCAGCCAAAACAAAGTAGAGGCCAAATTCCAGAAATTGAGGGAGAGTTTGTACTGAATTGAGGCAACAAAAAAAGAAACCTCATACCTGACATGAAATTCACGTGAAGTGCACGCGGATGCATGGCCCCCACACTCATCAACAAAATTGGAAGCTTTTCCAATTTCATCATAAATAATATAAAATAAAGATTTGTGCAGTATGAGTAGGAGAAGTGGGCGTCGTATGTTTGAGGCAGCTGTGCTTATTACCTTACTCTCTGCCGAGATCCAAGGAATGAATTTCATAGCGGCGCCCAGGTCCCCGCATCTCTCTCTCTCTCTCTCCCTCTCTCTCTCTCTCTATATATATATATAGATATATCATATGCCTCCATACATACAAACACATCCATCATATGAAGTCGATAACCACATTTAGAATAGTAGTGTATATATAATTATATTTAATTGTGTATTATTTAATTAAACGCTCTCTTTTATTCTTATACAAATTATGTGGGCTTAATAATCTCCATCTAATTGCGGATAACTCATACTAATAATACAATCACATATATATATAATAAAAAGTGTTGGAAGGAGGTAGTAGAAGCGTGCATCATGCTGTTCGTCACACTCCATGAATTCATTTCATACATAGTGCTCTTCGACACTCATCACTTGCTGCATTTCCTATGTATATAGTGGAACTCACGCTGAGAAGTTTTTTCATTTTAGCCAGGTTTTGTTGTTTAAATTCTTTTTTATCTGATAGTTTGGGTATTAATTTTATATTATATTAAGAGATGCTTAAATTATACTATGAAGAAAGGACTTAATAAGTCCATATTTATAAAAATTGTTCATCTGGAAATATTTATTTATATTTTCATTTTAGAAAGACATGTTACAGATGATGAGTAATTAATTAAATATGGCATAATTTATAATTAGAAAGATGATGAGGAAAGAGTAGGTAGTGGCGCATGCATAGCACTTTTTTGAGCTGAATTGGATAGATGTTGGTTGGGCGTTGGGGATAAGCAAAACTAACTGAAAAAACACATACTCCCTTTTAATTTATTCCATATGTATAGTTTTAGAGGGTACGTAGTTATGTAGTGCCCATTCAAAAATCCCAAACCCAATTTAAATACTTGAAAAGGTTAGTGTAAAGTGTGGCCACCCCGTTGTCGGTCAAATACTAA
Source organism: Sesamum indicum (assembly GCF_026168435.1). Classification (NCBI taxonomy): domain Eukaryota; kingdom Viridiplantae; phylum Streptophyta; class Magnoliopsida; order Lamiales; family Pedaliaceae; genus Sesamum; species Sesamum indicum. Next base: position 17,911,851 of record NC_142668.1, read on the forward strand.
TCTATCTACATATCATAATCACACTATTCAAACGTAGATTACCATAAACAATAGTCTCATGCACTACCATCATTAACATTTTCTGTTTCTTTTTTATATACTTACATTATAATAATGGACTATACGTATGTTTCAATTTTAATATTTCTTCATACATCAAATTAACTTTGTTATTGTGTTCACTATTATAATTATTAGCTAGTAATACTACTATACTATATATATATACATAGACAGAGAGAGAGAGAATAATTAAATTCTGCTAATTGTATAGAATTAATGATAAGGCTTGCAATGAGATATTACAAAATTTTTAACTCAAATTGAATTTGATTGGATCTGAATTAATTATATAATAAATGCAATATAATTGATTAACTAAAGACGATGACTGCAACCTCCACTAGTTGATTAATCTGATTTTGCAATTGTATGAAAAAGGAAAGTAATGGGTTTTACAAGGTCAAAGCATAATTATGTATAGTTACGTGCCACCAAATACGTTTAATTGTTGTTTTATTTCATGGTGGGGAAAGCACGAATTGATGCCCCTATATTAATATTGATATATATATATATATATATATATATATATATGGTGAGTGAGAATTAGGGAGTCATTGGGATATAATTTTGGAGATATATATGTTGTGCTAGTGTGGGTGGAGTACGTAGCTACCCAATTTCTAATAATAATAATGGTGGATATATATATATATATATATATACATACATACTTAGATATTCAAACATAATGAAATGATACTCGAGTTATTATCCAATATATATATATAGATAATATGGAACTAAACGATTAATTGCATACCCTTGTTCTTGAACAACAAAGCAATCTTAGCTAGTCGTACGTGGCTGTATTGAGCAAGTTTGAATTTATTCAATGTTTGAACTGATGTTGCGCGCGCACATATATATATATATATATTCTATGTATCATCTGAAAACATTAAAAGTTATAGAATTATTTATTTTCTTAATTATAGAAAGTTGTAGATAATAAAAAAGTATTCGTTGAAAAAAATATATTTTTTTTCTAAAACATTTTGAAACCATTTCCAGAAGTACTTGATTAGAAAGATATTTTTTTTTGAAAGGTTGCAATTTTTAGATTAAAAAGATCTAATTGAAGACATGCATAATATTTTAAAAGACGTGTAATCTATTGAGACTGAAACTTTTCCCAATATGCTATTTTCTCAGATCGAACAAGAATATAAATATGAATATTAATGAATTTTAAGAGTGGAGGCTGCACCTTAATTAGTTGGTCTAGTTTTGGGTCGAGCTTAATCAGATATTTTGACGCTGCCAATGCCATGCTGACGACCACGACCCCTTATCATCACTTAAATTCTTTCGATATGGAAAATTAAGAGCAATCAGCTAGCTAGCTAACTAGCATTATAAAATAAATACATGTGATTGATATTATATATAGTAAAATATTGTGTTTGAGTCATAATTATTAATTACCAAAAAAGGGTCTCATTTTGATTAAAAAGAAGTCATCATTAATTATGTACTCATGATCACAATTATATATCAATTATCAGTCATCAAATTCGATCTCCTTAATTAAGCATGCATGATCCACCATTAATAATTAAAGTAATTTGTGTAGTGTGCTGCCTTTATTAATGCACCTTATCCATTAAGTAATATCAGAAATCCAGCCAAAGTACGTACCTAGTTATATAAAAACTGATCAAATTCCAGAAATTATGTCTGAAAAGTTAATTAATAAAGAAGTGGAATTACTGACGTGTAAAGGATGCACCCAGAAGAGTCGAGTGGAGTGGTCGTCACCTTTTACAGCATGCATCCTCACCATTAACCACCACCTTGTCTTCTGGGAGAGTCGGAGCTGCATTGCAATGCATGGCTGGCCAGCTAGCTAGCTGCTGATTTGCTTATATTACATTATATTCGCCACACACAATAACTACCTCCCACCTTACAACCTAAGTATATGTATGTATGTGTGTATGAAATCCATGTTGTTAAGGTTTTTACGTACGTACATCTGATTCACAACGCCCCTTCCATCTGGTTCTGGTGCCACGTACCGTACAGGTGATCAGAAGACGACATGGTTTCGTGCAGCAGAGATCGAGGTTGCCCTTTCGTGATGTTCAGGATTTTGTGGTCTTGGCCCCGCAGCTTCTCGGAGGTCAATTTAGATTCTCTACCGTCACCCTACATGTTACTTTGTCGTTCTGCCCTTCCTCACCACCTCATAACCATATACCCAACATCTCTCTATTTATGGGTAGATCGTATGTATTAAGGAAAGTGCAGTCAACCCTTGATCAACAAACCTTTCATACATCCATGCATGATTTGGACATGAAGTCACTATCTAACGTGCATGTGGGTATATATATTTATATTCACCACACACACACACACACACATATATATATATGTATGTTAATATGCAATAAATTGTTGAGTACTGATGCATGAAACTGTCATTAATTATATATGCATTTAGCTTCACATTTAATGTAATTCTAGCATGAATTTTTATTGTATTAAACTGATTTTTAAGTTACATGGATCATTTCTGATACCAATACAAAATTTTATACACCTAATTTAGAATTATGGAATGATTGAACTTACAAATTATATAGGGCGTTCGATTTTTGAGATTGTATTCATCTCAACATGGACGCTTTTGTAGTCATTTACGGATAGGCGTCTTGCCACTTAGCCCGCGGTTTTACTTTAAAAAAAAAAAAAAAGAATTCAGAAATTATATATATAACTTCACGAAAGATGATCCTCACCAACATATATTAGCTGTGACAACCGAATAGTAATAAGTTTGTAATTAACGAGTGGATATATATTGAACAGCACGAAAGGTAAAGGGTATAGACCTAATGAATTATTAATGTGTGGATATGAGAATGCGTGGACTAAATATTTCTATCTCTTTTTTTTTTTTTAAAATGATAAAAAATAAATAAAAAGAAGCGTGTGTCACTCACATGCATGCGTATATAAATTAAAGAAACAAAAATAAGATGCATGTATAGTAGACAAGAAATGGAAGTGTGTTGTATTTGAGTACAGTTACAATGGATGGTTGTAAGTTAGGAATTGGGGATTAAAGAAATGAAAGGAAGGTTTGAAGTTAGAAGGTGGGAATGCTTCCAACTCACCCCAATGCAAAATCCCTAACAAGGACACACATTCTAGTTATGCATGACGACCCCTACCTCCTTGTTTCATATATTATATATATGTGCCAATTCCCAAACCCTAACCCAAACAACAACTACTCTACCTCTTATTCATACATATATCCATGTGGATCGCGTGGATATTCACCACCTTTCTGCACGTGTGGACCACCCACTCCCAACTCCAATTAATTACCTAATAATCATTCAAGATTAATTAATTACATATGATTATCATATACGGTCATTATTAGGCAATTACTAATTTAAGAATGTGGAAGAAATTAAGTGTCAAACAGTTTTTGTATGTTGCCCGTGACGTGGGAAGACTCCAAACTTTACTTGCCAAAGATACACACTTTCTTTTACTGGCCAAAGACCGGTATTCTGTCAAACTTCATTAATATATAGATATAATATTCTTGGGAAAATAAAATCCAGAAAACAAGAGATTGAGAGTGAGTTGTAGGCTGCAGGTGGGCACATGATCTCTTGCAAGGAAAAAATAAATAGTAGAAAGATTAGTGAGGAGGGGGTGGGGATGATGAGATATATGTATATAAAACTTGTTCTATGTGCTATAAGTCTGTTGGCCTGAGGAGGAAACAAGCTATAATTAAGGTGGCCGACTGCCTGCTGTCTACTGTCGACTACTGTCTAGTCTATATATGCATGAAAAAGTAGTCAAGAAGAGCACGCACCCTACTACGTACTTACGTACAACACAAACAAAAGACAACCCTTTTGTTTCACATATACAGTACAACAAACAAATTCTTGCGCAACTAAATTTTTCTTTTTCTTCTTTTCCCTACCTACCCCTCCAAATTCAAACAATTTTTTTAAAATTAATGAATCATCACTATCACTAGCTATGTATGTATGTATTATAATGTACAATATCTCATTATTTGCAAATTACGCTGCTTAATTAGCTAGCTGGGTAATATTTATATTATTTACAGTTAATTAATGAAGTGGTATGTAGTCCACAAAATTAATTGTGGCTCATGTAATTAATCCTTTTCGGTTGAAATTTCAAAACCCATACATTATATGATAGATTTACCTCAAGCCAAAAAAAAAAAAGAAAGAAAATAATGTGCAATGTCACGCACCACATGTAGTATGCTGATCTTCCACATGCAGGATATAAATGCACCACCAACAAACCCGCCCCAAACTAATTATTATTATTATTAAGATTGAATTTTCACAATATTAATTTGAGGGACGGAAGCGTTAATTAGACATTCTTTGCTGTTCAATATATATATATATATATATTTGGTGGTGCAAAGGAGTCCACACACCAAAAATAAAAAGCTGATGCATGATGATATGGTGAGCGAGAGTCATGAGTATATAGATAGATAGATAGATAGATAGTTGAGGAGAGGAGGTAGAGACGACATGATCAACATGCCCATGTTCACATGCATCCAACTATATAAAGAATAATGCCACGATACATGCTGAGATATAATGCAATTAGCTCAACATATATATATACACATGTACACAATTAATGGTGCATGGAAATTGAATATAAGCTCAAACCCCCCTGTCGTGTGATATTGTTTCATGTGCCTGTTATTTATGAACACATATTAACTTTGCTTTACATGGACCAGAAACAAGAAGCATCCATGGACCAATGCATACCTATTGTTTGCCTAATTTTATTTTTTGAAATATCTTATAACATATCATCAGATGTTTTATAAGCCCTCCAACCACCTTTTTAATTTCTCAATAATGAAATTAAATTACAAATTTCCATGTGTAAATAATGAGCTGTCAACAATACCCAATCCCTCTGACTATTTTATCAACAGCAAGGTAAGTAAGCGAATGTTAATCATGTACATACAGAAATCACACGCAAGTCCAATTGCCATGTCAAAATGGGCTTAAAGCGCTAACAACTGGTTTCATCTAATTTTCTGTAAGCATCACCAAAACTTCCATCTTTTCTAACAACTTCTTCATAGTGTCCTGTGTCGGCAAGGACCGGCCCCGCTTATTCTTTTGTTAGGTATATTTGACCTCTCTTTCATGGTAAAAACAACCAACAATTCAACTAGTTCATCAGTCTCAAACGAAAACACCAGTTATGACAAGAGAAAAAGAAATTACAGAGCAACCACAACTTCAACAAACCTAAAATTTCTTACAAAATTTGGCAATACCACCATCCAAATGAAGCTGCAAACCACATTATTTGATTTGCAATTTTAATACATACCTAAATAGAATCTTATGTTTGCTATTTTACCCAAACATAACTCAACTCGCTGGGACTACTGGCAAAGCTGCTCCACTGCAGCCACAATCTGTGCAGGTTGAACCACTGTCCATTCTTCCAGAACTCCCGCATATGGAGTTGGTACGTCCTGTGACGACAAGCACACAATCGGGGCATCCAAATAATCATGGAAATTTTCATTAATGGATGCCGTCAAGCTGGCGCCAATACCTCCAGTTCTCATGCATTCCTCCACAATGAGCACACGATGAGTCTTTTTCACTGAATTCCCAATTGTGTAAAGATCAAATGGCTTCAGCGATCTGATATCGATGACTTCTGGGTCGTATCCTTTGTTGACCAGAGTCTTTGCAGCCTGCATGACGTGATACCTCATTCTGGAGTACGTCAGAATGGTAACATGCTCACCCGGTCTGACCATCTCAGCTTCCTCAAGATTCAATACATACTCTTCATCTGGAATCCTCTCTTTTAGATTGTAGAGTAAAACATGCTCAAAGAGAATCACGGGATTCTCACTCCTTATAGCAGCCTTCATCAACCCCTTGGCATTGTAAGGGGTCGAGCAAGCTACCATTTGAATCCCAGGAATCGACTGGAAGTACGACTCAAGGCGTTGTGAGTGCTCCGCTCCAAGTTGTCGACCAACTCCACCAGGTCCACGGATGACTACTGGTATCTTAAACTGCCCACCAGATGTGTAGTGAAGCATGCCACAGTTGTTCGAGATCTGATTAAAAGCCAGAAGGAGAAAACCCATGTTCATTCCCTCAACTATGGGACGCAGGCCGGTCATGGCAGCTCCTATGGCCATGCCAGTGAAGGAGTTTTCAGCAATGGGTGTGTCAAGAACCCTGAGATCACCGAACTTGGTGGCCAAGCCCTTGGTCACTTTGTATGAACCTCCATAATGGCCCACATCTTCGCCCATTACACAGACACGTGGATCTCTGTCCATCTCTTCCTCCAAACCTTCACGGAGAGCTTCAAATAGCAAAAGCTCATGCCTGAGGATGGAAATAGGGTTTTAAATTGGTTCACGTAATCTCAAGTGAAACAAAAGAGACATGATAAAGCAATACCTTCAGTTTATTGAAACACCGAATCAATTATCCAAAAATTATAAAGCCATTAGACAAATTGTAATTGGAGATATCTATGCAGATAGGCATGTACATAAATCATTCAATGGTTTTTAATGAGAACTATTTTTATTCTGCATGCATATTGGGACGCCCCTTGCTCAATCATGGACAGGCATGGCAATAATTCAAATCCAGAGAGGACATTCTAATTGAACTACAACAGCTTAAATCAGTTAAAAACCAAAAAGATTAAGCCAAAAAGAATCATAAGTACACCAAATGTGCATAGATTACAGAAGAACACCAACAATAAATGATCTGTTCCATGAAGCCCTGTACAGGGGAGTGGTTGGGCCAACAAGCTTCTATAAGACATGATCTTGTCATGCTTAACTCAATTCAACAAAGTTCGTTAACATGTATAAGGCATGCAAGTATTGAAATTGCTGGGATTTTAATAAATCAGACCATTAAAATAGTACACGATTCGACAGCAAATTCATCTAAAAAACAAAAGAAACATTATTATATAGAAATGCAGAGAGGAGAAGCAAGGTCATGAAGTCGCAATTATTTAGGGAAAGAACAGGACAGGATACTCTAATATATTATACATGAGTTTGTTGCAAGACGTAATCAAGGTGCTTTGGAGCATTTTTTTCTTTTAAAAAAAAAAACAACAACAACAACAACAAGTTATGCACACACCCCACACACTCACGCACTCACCCAAGTTCGAACTCCCGTAGGAAATCTTGAGCCCAAGCCCCAGGGCCCCTAGGGGACAGGTGTTTTAGTGTGTTTTAGCTTATTCAAATATACATGTATTATGGAGAATTAGAAAGAGATCAAGGTTTGTGCAACACATCACCTGCATTGCCTAAGTGGACAGATCTATGAGAGAAGTTGATTCTAGACATGTAACAAGTATCATGAAATGAATGTGCTTTCATCTAATAAGACTGAATAGACTGCGTAAAGTCTGAACTAAGATAGAATTAGCAGAATTAGGTAGTAAAAGATGGAGGCATAAAACATGTGCTGATAACCATTTCCGTTGCCTCTGCACCCAGCAATTTATGAGGAAGAAATCAGAGAATTACTTTTAAGAATATTCCCAATTGGGTAAGATGGAGAGTTCTCATCCACATTGGTTACCATAATAGCATGTCAAACAATAACTAATGCAGTATGCTATATTTGTGGGGCAAGCTCATACAATATCATCCAACTCGTGTTATGCTTTTCTTTTTCTTCTTAAGATAAAAATAATAATCAAAGACACAAAACTCGTCCCAATTTAGAATAATCAATTCCTAAGTGCCACTAGAATGTCAACTAGAAGGTGAATGACAATAGTGGCATCCAGAAAAAGTTCTAAATAGAGAAGACAATGAGAAATACCCGGGCTTGGATGCAGTAGAAGCTGTTACATTGTCTTGCTTCGTCTACAACGACAGAGGAATAGCACAAATTAAATGAGAAAAACTATAAATAGAGATGAACATAAATTGGAATGAGAATGCACACTACACGAGAACATATTTGCATCGAACTCACACATAAAAAAGACAGGATAAACTTACTGCAACTGCATTAGTAGACAATGTTCCTCTCCTACTATTGCGAGGGTTCAAGCCAGAGCTCAAACTTCCATCAGAACGAATAACAAAGAAGCTTCCTTTCCTCTCTGAAGTAAAATGGCAAATCCAAAAATAGAAAAGCATGCTTAGCATCACAAGCATACAAAGTTCTTGACAAGAGAAAATCCGCAGGGCAATGTTAAATTTCAACCATAATCAGTTCAAGCACAAAAACTTGGATATTTTATACATGATGCTAAGACACAGAGTAAAATTTGGGAAGCAAAGAGGCAATGTAACATATGGCATGCGTGTAATCTGACACATTATATCTAATTCTTCTGAGCCCATTTCCAACCTCTATGAGTGTGAGTGTGTGGTGCCACATTACCACGAAATCTTCTCGTCACTTCCAACTAAAGGCAAAGTATTTGAATCAACAAGTAACAGGAACAGATAAAGCAATATCAGAAAGATGGTTCAACAAAAACTCGACAAAAGAACAAGGGAAAGGCAATAATTAGACAAGCAATTCAACAAACAACATCAAATGAAGAATCTATAGAAAAACATCAAGATTTAAAGAACCGATTAAACTCGATTTTAAAGAAAACCGAATCAAGAATAGCAAGAACCTGGGAGCGATCTGGGAGAAGCGAAGCAAGAATTCTTGTAATTAGCCGACGAGAGAGCCGTCGTGGCTCCAACTCCTTGCATAAACGCAGACGCCATTCAGAAACAGTCTCAAGATTCCACGAAAGAAAAGAAGATTCAGAACTCCTTACTTTTACGACCAAAAGAAAACACCAGTCAAGATTACAAAACAGAGCAAGTTTATACACAAACTTGCGAGAGAGATTAAGAAGAATAATTGAGAGAGAGAAGATGGTGGGAATGGAGATGCCGGTCGTTTACGGCGATTTGGTTAAGCCGGAAAGAGAAAAGCAGACGAGAAGTGACAAGAGTATGAGAGCAGAACCACAAGTTTCTCACTGTTGTATGGTTTTACACTTCGATCATGTCGCCAAACAGCCTACTTACGGTGTAATGGACCTGTATTTCTTGACAGCCCATTATAGTTGGACGCGTAGCCGAAATGGCAAGATGGTCATAAAGTTACCGTTGCCAATAAATTTTTGCCCAGGTGATGCCTTCTTAGTGATGAGAGTTAATAATGGACTTCAATTGTGGGCCAACAAGCCTAGTTCCTCTCTTATATATTTGGGCCAGCTAAAACGCATATTATTTCATCTTTTATTCAAAGAAAACCCTACAAAGGCACTATGATACCCCTAAACCAAAAAATACCAGTACGATGTCGTAAGAAAGTAGGAAATTTACCAAAATCAAGTTTTATGGAACTAAATTAGTGAATAAGTATAATATATTTATTATATAATTAATTATTTTTTAAAAAAAAGATTTTGTTGTGTATAAGTAAGCTTGAAATTTAAGATAAGTATATTGTATTTATTATATTAATACAAATTCAATCAAATTTAATTTAAATTAAAAAATTAAAAAAAAAAGTACAAGATATCCAAAGGAATGCAAGCGAGGTAGCTAGTCTTTCTGGGATGAAAGTACAAAATATCCAAAGGAATCCAAAGGAGGTACAATAACTTTGCTCCATGCAATATCTATTCGTAATATATACATGCTTTTCTTACTTAACATTCCCTTGCAGAAAAATAGAGCTATAATTCGAAATAGGCACAAAAGGCACCCGTTAACCCATCTTCCGAAGAGTTATGAGACACCCTCCTTCCTTACAAACGCCAGGCTAGTGAAGATGGGTTCCCTCTTCCAGGTGATACAAGAGCTCCTACTTTAAGGAGCTAGGAGACATCCTTCCTCCTTAGAGTGGAGGGACTGAATGATGAGCATGACTCAAAAGCAATTGGCCCAAGAAGAAATGCTAAGCCCGAGTCAAGCCCCCCCAACCCAGGAGAAAGTCACCCCGCCCAAGGTCGCTGGGCTTAGCCCAAAAAGGAAGCACCTTGCGACATGGTTTGACCCAAGAGGGAGGCCCACTAGGCTCAGCCCAATAGAGATCCCCCACACCAGAGTCTTTCCAAGGATGAAGCTTGCCTAATCAAGATTGGCCCAAGGAGGCCCAGTACGAAGGCTTGCTGCTCTCTTCCAAGCCCAGCTCAAGGGAAGGAAGGTGCCCTTAAGAAACTAGACTCCTTGCGAGGCAGGAGTCTTCACAAAGGAGGAGTCCTTCCTCATTCAAAGACTTACTGCTCAAGGAGCGAATAAGGTGCAATCTTATCCACCAAAATCCCGCTTTCCTTGCTAGGCACGCAACTCCCTAGAGTCCCTGCGAAGAGCAACTCCTCCTTTATAAATATGGAGAACACCCCTCAACAACTTCCTTTTTCCACCTTCGGAAAACTCTCTCATTGCAACTCTGTCATTCTAAAATTCGTGTTCTTGCTTATGAAATTCTTATTTTTCTCACAATTTTTTCGTTACAATTTATCTTCATGTTTATTTATTCTTAAATATGAGACTAATTTAAGCATCAAAGTGCTAACGTGATGCTTTGCAGGTCCACTTTCTCAAGAGCTTTCACTCAATTAGCCCAAATCCGATATCAAGATGCGAAGACTCTAGACCCATGCTAAAATCGCACGCATCAAAATTAATAAATAAATAATATAAAATTAATTTAGGGATATTATCATACAAAAAAAATTAACGTGAGTGAATTTTTCATATTAATATAGATGGATATTATAAATCATATATATGAGAAGAGGAGTTTTAATAGGGACGGTTGAAAATACATAAGAATATTATTGATAATATTAAAAAATTAATATTATGATATAAATAATCGCAATTTATAAGTAAAAATAAAAAAATATATATATAGCATAGATACATCATCATGATCAAATACAATAGATATATTTTTTTAATTTTATAAATATGTCGAGTGTGCTGACTGTTGGTAGTAATTCTTAATAAAGAGGGCGCCATCTAATTCGATAGGGAGTACACACGCATAAAATCGTGTCTTTGACAGAACCACATGTCTAACTTAATAAAGGATTAATAACTTTACCACAAAAAGCGTTTCACCTCAAGAGCGAGTCATTCAAGCCAAGTCAACATGGAGCTGCTCTATCTTCTCTGTTCTATCCTCTCCACTGCCATCACCTCTCTCCTCCTATCTCTCCTCCTCCCTTTCCGGTGCCTTCTCCGAAGCATCGCCACCCCACGCGCAGCTGGGAACCCCGGAAACTCTGTTTCTCTCTACCAGGGCACCGTATGGCACGAGCGCCGCCGCCCTGTCCACCACTCCTTCCGCTACCCCGTCCGCTATGCCTTCATTGACCTCGACACTGCACCCGACGCGCCGCCCAACCACCTCTCTGCCAATGATGCCCGTCGTGTTGCCAAGACCCATGGACCTGTGTAATTTTCGTCTTTCCCTCGGTTCCATTCCAATTCAGCATCTTCGGTGCTTTAAGTACTGCCTCTGTTTGAAATTAGATTGCAAATTTAGTTTCTGCTATCGTACACTTATGAAGATGTGATGTTGTTGCCAATTTTGTTGTTTGACTGGATAAAACTTACGTTTTGGAATGTTTCAGTCTAGTGGCATGTCTAATTCACATACTGTATGAAGACTAACTTACCGTGTTAAGCAGCCATGTACTGTAGTAGAACTATTATTGAATGTCAACTCTCCAAATTGTTTAGTGTACTATGAAGTGGTGCTTTGACTGTGGTTGTAGCACTTACGAACTATATCTTTTTGCAAATTAAAGGAGACAACTTTATAGGCTGATTATTTTGTGTGGAATAACCAGTTTTCTGTTGACAATACCTCCTAGCGTGGGATATGAACAAAATCCATTGAGCTTGTATTACTGTTATGATGTTGAAGGCTCTAAGAGAACTTTGAGAAAATGCATTGCTGAGGTGAGTTAGTTACTTGTCAATTCAATGTATATTTCCAACCACTTGAAAGTTGGAACTGGATGATGAATGCTGTAAGTACACCTGTTGTTGCATTTTCTCTGCATATATTTTCACTTTATACAGAAATGAAAGAGTTGATTGTCCTTTATCTCGCCGTAGCTACTTGCTAAGATAAGTTTAATCTTTCTTCAGGTTACTAATACACCATGGGGTGAAAGAGTAACATTTCTATTCAATCCAAACTCAGATTTAGTTGCTAAACCTCTCCATGTCAGCCCTTTCATGGTTAGTTACTGTCAATTTCTTTTGTATTTTTGTAAATAATTGTCTCAATACTGCTACTATGCATTTTTCTTGTCTTATGGGTTTCACCTTTAGTTATATTTCCTCTCTAACACATGTCACCCAATAACAACCACAGGATATGCTTGGCTATTGGAGCGTCAAAACAAATGACCCTGCTGATAATCTGCATGTAGTAATATCAGTACAACACCCTCAACTTGGTAACTACTTCACTGCATCATTGACTGCCAAAAGACTTGCCTCTTTAACGTCAGAAGATCATTCAATGTTCTTCTGGTTGATGCCCCATAAAGTTGCATTCTGGATATATTGGCATGTAAGTAATCTTTATCTGGGCTTTTCTTTCCATTAATTAAGCCAGCTAATATAGGTGCTGCCACACTTTTTGGGTAGCAAATATGATGGTTGGGAGCTTCTACAATTTCTCTGAGAGCAGGATTGGACATGTTTGTTGCTTAAAAGGAATGAAATTTAGAAGGCTGCTTCTGTTTCCTATACTGCTTTTCTCTGAGTTCTGTGGTGTGAATGATGTATATTTTTCCTTGGCATCATTCCTTCATTGTTAACCTATAGGATCAAGCTATTGTTAATTGGCTATGTGATTATTTTCTCATGATCACTTGTCCTAGGCTCTCAAACTTTGGTGGAAAAATGTTTCCTTTATTCAACATCCAAGATATCAAAATCCAAAGTATAGAGAAGACGCTTTACTGCGGGATGAAAATATTCAATGTTGTCCATTGTTTGGAAGTAATGAAGCAGACAACCTTCAAATACAAGGAAGAGCATGTGATTCAGCAGTCAAAATGTCGAGCGAGCGCTGCTTCACTTGGAGGGATGCCACATGGCCATGGTGCTGAGTTAACTAGTTGTAAGTTGTCTTGCTGTAAAACTCCAGGGTCAGAGCCTCAACTGAATCCATATGTTAAACCTCTGACCCATTCTCAAGCTGTCTTGCCACGTAATATACATTATCACGGTTTTGATTGCTTTGATTGTTAGCCACATACAGGATACCATTTCTTCCCTGGCCTGGTATTCTTTTATAAGGTGATATTGCAATGACAAGATTGCCTAATCATCTTCATATTGTAGACAACAACCACATCGTGTCTTGTGGTGGTTCATTTGAAGGTTGGGGCAGGTCAGAGATGGTTCATCTTCGAAGCAGCACAGATCTGAAGAAGCCCTCAAGTTTCTGCCTGCAAATCAGGAGTGACTCAATATGCTTTATTCTTGTTTGGTTTGTGCCGTTGATTTGTGAAATTCTTGTTTGGTTTGTGCCATTGATTTGTGAAATAAATCGAAGATTTCAGCAGATCTTATATTTAATTATCATTCAATACTACCGCAATAATTTCACCATACTGTATTAGTTTTCAGTATACTTGATTGGATACAGATAATACTGAGTTTATACTTGAATGATGACCATCTATGTCGTTGGATTTGCTCAACTCAATTATATAGTCTTGATTCCTGTGTTCTTGCACTGGTTGGAGATATATATGCCAACTTGCTCAACCAGTTTTCACCAGCTCCGCTCTGCTTTATTTATTGGTACGCCTGGAACTTTGGATCCACATTCAAGTTTTGCCTGCTATGGTACCACAGTGAATATGAACTCCACCAGATAGGATACCGAATATAAACTCTACCAGACAGTTGCCGAAAGTGATCTCTACCAGACAGACAAACCTTGACAGAACATAAACTCTTCTGGTGGTGGGCTGTTTAATCTCCTCATTTGTCTTTAAAAAAGAAAAACAAAATGAAGAACAACAACATTTGCTGGATAGCAAAGTAAATTTTCTTATATTATTTACTCTTTTGAAAATTTAGGTTTACTAAACTAACGAAGAAACGAAATTGGTCATCTAATAACCAAACAAATCAATTTATTGGCCGACATACCGAGTTCTTGATTTATTAAAACTCAAATGTATCACCACGCTTTCATACATATATTAAAAAGAAAATTAAATGAAATACTCATGTGACAAAAATGCAGGTGCTTTACGTGGCTCACAAGCATGTGGGCTCGATTCTCACCTAAAATTGTCAAATTTTCAACAAAAGTATCGTACGAAAATCAATTTATTTCTACTTTTTAGGTCAAATATAATATTATTCAAACCAAACAAGTGCTGCACATGCATGATCGATGCCATTGCTTATTGTTGTTGATGGAGATGGGAGAAAATTAGACGTCAGGACATTATTATTCAGCCCCGCACTTCCTTTCAATATCCTAATTCCGGTCTGGTCCATACTTAGTCTGGCCTCGTCTACGCCTCTATGCTTGAGGAATTTCAGTCCATAAGTCCTTGTTTGAATGTGACGTGGTTTCATCAACATTTGCGAATACATACATGTTTTTAAGGCGAATGTTACTGTTTGTTTCTCATATATCCAATTAAAATTTTATAACATAGTATGTTATTCACGGCCGCCGCAACGACGACGACGTGATATATAATATATTTATCAAATTAATGTTGTAAGATAATAATAAATATGATTAATGGCCCTAAATTAATACCTTCAATTTAAGAATGATTAGTTCACTAGTTAACGTTGGTAAATACCCACATATAAATCAGAATATAAGACCTATTTACGGTAGCAATTTGACATATACCCAATTTATATACAATTAATTACCCAAGATGAGGTTTATGTAGTAAATGTTAATATTGACGAGATTAATTATAGGCTGATGATTAATACAAAATTATGGTCTGAATTCCACTAAATGTCTTGATACTTTTACATATTCGATCATATCAGAAAAAGGAAGAACAAAAAAAGATAAAAGTATTTTATAAATACCTATATATTTGAACAGTTGAAAAATTAATTCATAGTCTTTTTTCAAAATTCGAAATTGCCTCCCAAGCCAACAAAAATAAGCTGCAATTCATTGAAAACGAAAGTTCAATTTGAGGTTGTTACATCACATGAACTAATATCAATAATTAGAGCTAATTATGAGTGTTTTTGTATATAAAAATATCTTATTTGTGATGTTAACAGCGATTTGGAGATCATTGTTATTTAAAATAAAATAAAATAGAAGACACATATTTAAGATGACCAAAACAAGTGATGCTCATATTTAGTATTAAGGAATGAGGTTGGGTGCAGAAAGAAAACAACTATCGTACTATTTTGTTACATGTCAATTTATATTTATAGTATAAAGATTCTAATTTTTTATTATTATAATTGTACATAATTAATCATATGTATATATTTGGTAAAATTTGAATTCAGAAAATTATAAATATTAATTTACTTAGAAAATAAAAAGAAATAGGCGAAGGAGCAAGAAATTGGGGCATCCATCCCTGGTGGTGGGCGTGGGCGAGATATCATGTTATAGAATGCGCGCGTGTAGTTATTATATGTAAAGGTGAAGAAGAAATGCTAAAAAAGACAAGCTGGTTATGCTTATGATTGATTGTAGAAGTAGTGGCTGTAAAGTCCACAGAACTCATGTTCCACGTGATCAAATAGTTTCCTTCACATTATTTTCCTGCTTTTTTCTTCTCCCTGTCCTCCTTCCCCAAATTCCTTTGTTTTCCTTTTATGTTTTTGGTAAGAGAGAGAGGGAGCGTGGGTTTCGTGTTTATATCACATTTTTATTACATCAAACTATAAAGACGGGTGTTTTCCCATTCAAACTTCCCCACCCCCAAAAATCATCACTTATATATACTTCAAATTAACTTCCTCACCTTTCATTTCAAATCAACTCTCTACTTTCTCTCTCTACACACCCACAGATCCATCCATCAGACACTGCATATCCATAAAACAAAAAGAATGAAAAGAAACTGCAATCTGGAGCTTCGCCTTGTAACCCCTTCCGTCTTTTATCATTCTTCCGATTACATGAATGCCCGATATAACTCCATGTATGTATGCAGCGCTCTCTCTCTCTAATGATGCGATTTTGATATTTGGTTTTGATCTGATCAAGTGTTTCCTTGAATTGAACAGGTTGGATATGAGTCCGGACGAGAAGCAGCAACTTACTATCTTCTACAATGGAAGAGTTGCTACTTGTGACGTCACAGAACTTCAGGTATTAATATTACCTTCCTCCTAACTCTATGCTTTTCCATCTTAACAAATTAATGGCCAGCTCTTTCTTGCCAAATCTAGTGGATTCATGAAATTGCTTTTACCTAAGTTATGCAACATGCTGCCTTCTACACATCAATTAGTTACATATTGTGTGATGTGTCGTGCATGCAGGCCCGCAGCATCATATCCCTAGCAAGACGAGAAATGGAAGATGAAAAAAGCAAGACTAGTGTGGGTGGATCCGGATCCCAACCCTCTTCACCAGTGCTAATTAGTTCGCCAATTCATAATAATAGACAAACAAGTGGTAGTGGTCTTTCAATGAAGAGATCGCTGCAGAGTTTCCTCCAGAAGAGAAAAAGCAGGGTACAAGCAATATCCCCTTACCCGACAAACAGCCGCAGCCGCACCTCCTAATCCAAAATCATTCTCATCATTGTTGAAGAGAGACAGATAGATAGATGGACAGATGCTCCCCCCGGCCGCCCGCGCTACCTACCAATTATTAGTTTACTAGTTCGGGATGTAAATTACAGTCAGGCTCGGTGAATATATCAACACATTTTGATCTACTTCATATCTACGTTTTACAAGAATATTACTGTTGTCATCCCTATTTTTGGCTTTTCTCATTCCCTTTTTGTCTTATTCTTTTTGAGTGGGAGGTGATGTGCGTGTAGATTAATTGTGAAATCTAGAGAAAAGAAGATTATGTTGTGTTTTAGTAAGCCTGGAATTTAAGACCAAATCATATATATATATATATAAGAACCACTTCAATTATAGCTTCCCCTATTTAAGGTAGCAAGATCGTAAAAGAAGGATGATAAAGGTTGTATCAAAGTATTAGTTACTTAAACTTGTATATGAGACATGAAAGATTAATATTTATAAATTTTTTGAGTTGTACAATTTTATATGAACCACATATCCAAAAAATAATCAAATGATCTTATGAGTGCATACATACGCAGATTCAAGTGACTCAAGACCGAGTTGGTACAACCTCAATAGGAAATGCATCGATCTAATCTTATTTTGTGATCTTGGAAAGAGTTGGGGTCATTTAGAACAATTTCCCAGATTAGAACAAACTCTCCTAAAGTTTGGAATAATTATGAGTCCTTGATTTAATGATTATCTAACAATCAATCAAATTCGTTACTTTTTCATCCATTTTTCAATACAATCTAACTAAAATGCCTTTGTAGATTTTGAATTATAATTTTACTTATTCTTAAAAAATTCGTGAAATTTTTTCATGGATTAAATGAACAAATTTTTAATCACTTTATAATTATATTAAACCTAAAAAAAAAGTTGATGTTAGTTAAATAGAATT
Organism: Sesamum indicum; assembly: GCF_026168435.1. Lineage (NCBI taxonomy): Eukaryota > Viridiplantae > Streptophyta > Magnoliopsida > Lamiales > Pedaliaceae > Sesamum > Sesamum indicum. The sequence goes on from NC_142668.1 coordinate 17,929,673, forward strand.
ATCGTTTGCGGTTGTCATTTTCTTTTTCCCAAAAGCGTCGTGGAGAATCTAGAGATGCACGTTATTACATGTGCCTGTGAAAATCTTAATTATAGGAAACATGCAAGAGCACGTTAATAATATACTAAAGAAAAGAAAAGGCAAAAACTTTATTATTCTCTTGATCTTGTTTGGTCATGGAATACTGCCTATTCTTTTCGTTTAAGCTTCGTCCTTCCAACTACTGCAATACTTTCCGCAATGAAGTTGGAAAAGGTTGCCCCAAAAGATACCATTCAGAGTTCTGATATACATCAAATATTAAGTTCTGCGTACAAATTGATGTAGAACATCATACGCGGTTTCTTCACTTATTCTGCCACCAAAAATCTAAGAAATTTGACTTCTCACAGCCTTAATTTGGTGGTCACGTCGGTATAATCCATCTACAATCGAGGTGAAACATGCGGAGCATCCCAAGGCGCTGTAATGTGGGCACGCGTGATCTCCTTGATGGAACGACACCCACTCAGTGCCATAGTCAGCTCCAACTCGTCGTGAAGCATCTTAAGCATTTTTCTTACACCTGCCTCCCCGTAAGCTGCTAATGCGAAAACCACCGGCCGTCCGATCTTTAAATGGAAAATGTCAATATAAAAGTAGCATTAGACCCTTTCGATAAACTTCAGAAGAAACCCATGTTTTTCATACTTACAAATACACCAGATGCTCCAAGTGCTAATGCTTTAAAGACGTCTGTTCCACGCCTAATTCCACCATCCAGGAAAACAGGAACCCTACCCTGTGCAGCTCTCACAACCTGCAAGTTAAAAAAGATGTTATATATGTATCCACAATGGGTTTTGGGAGAGGAACTGTGTTCAATCAACGAGACGTTCACTTTCTGAAGACACAACCTCTTCCAAGGCCATTATGGTTGCAGGAACATAGTCTAGTTGTCGAGCTCCGTGATTGGACACAATAATCCCTGCTGCTCCAGCTTGAACGGCCAGACTTGCTAAATAATGCCAGAGACGATGCATATGAGAGAAAATCAGGAACTAAACCAGAGAATGGACAGGAAGAGAAGATACTTGAATCTGAGACATGGTCCCTACCATCCTCAGCAGTTAATACACCCTTCACCAGAATCGGCAATGTTGTGATTGACTGAAGCCACTTCACATCCTGTGCGGGGTAACGGAAGAAATTTTGAAGTTATATGTATTCCAGCAATTCTGCTAAGAATCATGGGAGAGGAACAGCATTCATTTTGACCTTCCAGTTAAGAGACCGGTCAACTTGGTCAGCAACATATGTAGCCAGTCCAGAGTCATTGGTCTGCGTTCATCCCAAACTGTTACTGAAACTAAAACAGAAGATAAACATAACTAAAAATACTCTTTTGACGTAATTTTGGTTGCAGTCACCCTATCTACTGTGCCGAGATCCAAGCCATCAAAATTCCTCAATGTCAAGTGGGTTGGCAAGGTAAATCTGTTACACGTGAATAAAGCTTTATAATTAGCCAAAAGTACAAATAGCTGAAGCAGGAATAAATTGGTTTTGACCAGCAAATTCATAGTAGAGTAATGAAACCACTCAACCAATTGAGTCAGTGTTGGAGCCTCTCCAGGAGAGGGAACAGACTCTAAAATCACCTGTTCTTGATGTCAGCTTCCCTCCGCCCTAGTCTTGGAGTATCAACTGTCAGAGCAATTGCCTTGAAACCAGCTTTTTCAGCCCTTCTCACAAGCTGTCGAACAACATTTCTATCTCTGTAAACCTAAGTGAGAGCAAAAAGATCTCCAATCAGGAGCAGTTTACAAGTTACTTTGCATTAAAGTAACATCCATCAACTATACAATACCACAATTTCAAACTTAGGAGAAACACAGAACAAAGAGAAATAGAGTAAAATAGTTGTAGCAGCAAAATGAGGACATGCATGGACTTAAACCCGTCAGGTGGCAAAAGTGTTTTGCATAACAGATTCTTTCCAACTTCAGCACATGGTACAGATAGTAACTGTAAATTCGTATGCCATAATTATGTGAAGTAGGATCAGATATATTTCATGAGTTTTGAAAATGTTATATGTTGATGAAATTGATAGGCAACATACTGAGCAATAAACAGACACAAAAGATGAAACTCTAACTTACATAGAGCTGAAAAAAACGAGTGCCAGGTCCAGTTGAGGCAACCTCTTCGACGCTGGATGTGGCCCAGGAGGATAATGTCTGGATGACATATCAATCATCAATTTAGGAGCATGGTTATAAAGGCAGATATCATGTTACAGTTTCTTGTAGCTGTTGTCCACATGCAATCAACCTAAATAAACATTTAACAAGCAGTAAAAAACAACATTAAAGGGCATAAAAATACAAACCATGATGGTACCAGCTGCTGATGCTGCCCTTGCTGTGGCAAGCTCTCCTGCACCAAAGTAGCATCTAACTTCAGAAAAGAAGTCACACAAAGCCCAAAATGAAAAGAAACATTGTCTGAACAAGCAACTGTGCCTATGCATCAGACAAAGAAAATAGAAGGTATCAAAGAGGCATATTTCATAAGTAATCTTCTTTATGTATATAGTGGCTCAAGGTTATGTGTTGGAAATGTACGTTCAGACATAAAAGGTCCAAGTGGAGTTGTATCTTGAAAGCAAGATCATTTGTTATGCCTAAAAGAGGCTTTTGTAGGAATCACATATATGCAGAATGAATTCCTACACAATAACTATTCCTTGGATTTGTCAACTCAAGATAAGACTTCCAGACGAGTTATGCATACCTGCAGGATGTGCCATCTTCTGCATGGCTGTTGGTGCAACCATGATGGGCATTGAGACCTTGAAGCCCAAAATCGTTGTGGTCATATCAATGTTGCTGACATCAACCAGAATACGAGGCCGAAACCTGTGCAAAGAACAAAATTTGAGTATTTGGCAACTGAACAGGACAACCAACAAACATCAGGGAAAAGATTGCTCTGTCCCTCATTTGTGAAAAATGTGAAGCAACAAATCCTAGAAAGATGGAAAAAAATTATCTTACGAGTACTCTAATGTGATGATGGAAAAACTTACAGTATCCTAGAAAATGCATTTCGATTCTCATGGAGAGTCCACTGGTCCTCTGCACCAGATGCATAATAGTCATAAACCATCTTGGGCAATTTCTCCCTTGCAACAGCCTCGAATTCCATAACATTAGTAATGCTTTCCATTTCTTGAGAAGTCATGTCAGCTTGAACTTGAACGCAGCTGTGGATGTTACTCAGAGGTCAAGAAAAAATCAAGATCACCTCCCACACAGACAAAGAAATTATAGAGACAGATGAAAGGCCTTATTTGAATTGAATCCCATTGATATAATGACCATAAGAAAAGTGGGAAGTTACTGATAAAGAATTGAAAAGAGAGTATGCCAGGTGTAGCCAGTAAAAACTAATTTCTTTCTCAATTTTCTCACAAAAGTTATAACCTGTCCAGAAAAATCACCTGTGTACCAAGCTAAATTTTCTGATCACAGTTTTGTTCTCCAAAGAAGAATGTCAATGATGCCCTCAAGATTCAAAATAAATGTATGATAATTTCAGTATACAAGATAAATCACTACTTCTAAACAATTTAGAAGCATCTAGCCTTTATGCGTAGGTTGCAAAGAGCGAGACATCATCATATTTACATGTATAACAGGCTAAAATGCTCATTAAAGACAGACATTGGATCGTTGTAAAAAATTTACAAACTAGATGCATTTTTCAGTATGATCAAAGAAATGGCAGCCATTCAGAAATTGAACTCTTGACCTTAAGGATTTACCACAGAATAAAGGGCGCAATCAAGAATCCGCAAATAAAATAAGCAATGCGTAATCATGAATGTTGGCATACCCACATTAACTACTGAGATCACCAAAAACCAAGTTAAGAACTACTATCAAAAGAACCAACATTTCCTGACAATAGAGTAACAAAATGAAATATTGAAAACATAATCCCCAGGATGGAAATGAAATCAGGTCCTGAAACAAATTTCCTTTCAATGGCGAATAAATTCAAAAATCTTGTTCAAAGCGTTAAATGAAAAAATAAAAACGATGAACAAAGTTGATCATACTGTCTATTCAGATAGATACACACATTGATTCATAACTCTGATAAAGGTGACGGGTATCATTAATCGCGCAAATCTTGTAAACATAAAACCCATGAAAACGAAATACACACCACAACAAGGAATGATCAACGGGGACCAGTTATTATACACGCCCACAAACAAATCACCATAGATAGAATAAAACGGAATAAGACCCAGATGGTTTAAATCATCAAAGAGAAAGAAACATGCAATGAACATAAAGGAATAGAAGCAAGAAAGTGGGTTGCACAAACCTATGCTGAGCGAAACCAAAGCGTATCAAGAATCAAGAATGGAGAGAGAGAGAGAGAGAGAGAGAGAGAATTCAACTACGATACGCCGTCGAGAAATAAAAACAAGAATCAACCTCTGAAACAGATGTGTGATGTGACATGGGGCACAGTAAAGAAAGGTCTAAACGACAGAAAGGGTGACAGGGTATACAGTTGCCATCTAAAACCCCTTTTTATCTACTCCCACTTCCACTAAAGTCCCACATATTAATCATTTTCAAATTAATAACCACTCTTATTATACTCTCTCTTTCCACCCAAATCTCATTATTATCTTCATAATCAATTTGGGAACCTCCAAAATACATCTCGTGTCCGATATATACACACACAGTCTTGATGAAATATCATTCCCGTCGTCAGATCTGAAATTGTAGTAAGCAATCTAGTGTTTGATGAGAATTAGATTATTGATTTTCCACCGGACAATGTAGTTCATGACTTGGTTGGTCACAATTTTGCAGCTCGTGTAGTGTGGAGGAGAGTGCTTACGTAGAATATGTCAGAACCGTTGTATGAACTTGATTTTCTATCATTTAACGATGAATTGGATTCCCACGTACTACTTTTTTATTAAAAATTTTTAATTTGAATCAATTTGGCTAAATTCAAACTGCGATAAGTGTAATACTCTACTATATGAATTGTGTACAGTTAAAAAAATGGAATGTGTTGCATTTTTTATGAAATTAATTAAATTTAAATAAGAATTTTTTCATTAATATATTCCATTTTTATGTTTTCCAAAACTGACGCGGAATGGGCTGCATTTATTTGATGATTTGTGGGCCATACAGCCCCACACCGCAGAATTAAGTAGGAGGATAAAGCGGAACTCCTTGAAACAAGAGAAGTACAGCTGGCAGAAAAGATATCATTTTGCAACTTCTGTATATCATGGGAAACAACAATTTTTGTATTTATCTCTCTCTTTCACACAACACAATCAATTGTGTGGAAACTCCATATGGGCCATGGATGATATGCAAAATCACGGGCCACATGGCTACATGATAAGCAATCTATATATAATTGGGCTTCTGGTTTATAGTGAGATTAGACAAATTGGATATCACAGAAGCCCAAGTTTATTGGGCCTTCTATACCATTCACAAATGGATGGACTGGACTCTAAGAATTGCAATGTGATTTAATTATGATGAGATAGTTGATAATTTCAAGAGAATTTTAAGGTATTCTTGGTGTGATTGAACTGTCATGTTGCAAACATCAAGTGGGAAGACTGAGTACCAATACAGTATACACGGCTCATAACAAAAGGCCAATAGAAATAAGCGTGGATCTGAGTCAAGACAAAAACATGACGCGACTTGGGAGGCAGAAATCGCATCTTTTTTACTTGTCAAAAGCTGAGGTCTCTATCTACAGTTAATGCTACTGTATACGACAATTTCTGCTTGATTTCTCTATTCAGATAAAAAAAAAAAGCTGCTAAAGAAAGTAACAATCTCTGATGGGACTCAACCAACACTCTTAAAATCCATGCATTACGGAGGCAAAGAATCAGAGACGACGAACGAAAACAAGATGAATAACGGGGAAAAAAAAAACCATCATAGCTCTTCTACCCATGTGCTCATCCACTTCCACTTCCGTTTACGAACCAAACAACAAAAGCAGCAACATTAGGACAGGAGGAAGGAGGACAAATTCTTTATCCTCATCATGACGATGACGGGCATTTGAACTTCTGTTACCATTGTACAGTTTTGGCTTCATGTCCGGGCTTTTCTCTGCCACAGTTTTGTTGCTTGCTGCAGGAAACATTGCGCTCGAGCAAAAAGGGTTCTCCAAGAATCTTGATGATGAAGAAGTACTTGTGTTCTTGTCCTGTGCCTCTTGATTAGTGCACAAACCATTGTTTTCTCGGATGTCAAGCCTCTTACCAAGCCTGTGTATGAAAGCTTGCGGAAATAACAGCTCTCCACTTAGCTGATTTCTGCTGAAATTTAGCGCATTCATACTTGGTAGCGTCCCTAATTCTGGAGGAACTGTACCATTGAGGCTGTTGTTATCCAAGAACAATGCAGTTAAGTTTGTCAAGTTTGAAAATGTGGCTGAAATTGGGCCTGTTAATCCACAACCCGAAAAGCTCAACACTCTGAGTTTGATTAGGGACCCAATAAATGAAGGGAAACTTGCATTTAATGGGTTGGCATCCATTATTAGGTACTGTAATTGCTGCAAACCTGACAGGTTTTCAGGGATGGGCCCCGTCAGAGAGTTATGGCTCAAATCCAACAAAACTAACCTCTTTAATTTCCCTAACTCCTGTGGAAGTCTTCCTTGAAGTTTGTTGGAGCTTAAATCAATCTTTTCGAGAAACTGCAGCCCGCCTGTTGATGTTGGCACCACTTCTTGCAAAGAGTTCCAGCTTATATCCAGAATGGCCAACTTTTCCAGTTTCCCGATCTCTTCAGGAATTGAACCTGTCAAATTGTTGTGACTGAGATCGAGATGCTGCAAGTTAGCAAGCCCTCCAATTTCTTTTGGGATTTCACCACTCAGATTGTTCTGTGACAGGCACAATATCTTCAGATTTGCAAGATTTGATATACTGGAAGGAATTTCCCCAGAGAGGCTGGGATTGGACTCAAGAGCCAAATGCTCTAGGAAAGACAGAGCTCCGAAGAGCGGTACTGTGCTCAAGGAAACTGGTGATTCGGTGAAACAATTTATCAAAGAAAGAGTTTTGAGGTAAGGCAATTTGAGGAGAGATTCTGAGATTTTAGCAGAGGTTTTGCAAGGTGGGGTAATAATATCTGGGCCAACATGAATCTTGGTGACATGAAAGATGAAAGTTTCTTCCAGAAGCTCACACTCCACACCCGGCCATGGAGTTTCAGTACATGGTTGGGGATGCATCTGGGCCCATGTCGGATCTTCCAAAAGAGAGCCCATCACCTCAAAAAGCCCAAATAGTTCCTCTTCTTCCATATCCACTCCATCACCAGCTCCAGCAGTATCAGAACACATCACTCCATTAGCTGCCAAAAACACAAGAAAACCCACAAGAACAAGAGACAGAAAAGCCATTGAGAGAAGAGGAACAAAATCTTCACACTCAAAGTTTGGTACATAAAATTGTGAAAGAACGAGATGCTTTATAAATCACAACATCTATCCGTTTCCAAAGTACAAGTACAGCTATATGAATATGAATATGATGTACAATTATGGGTTTGGCATGCACATGCAGCCTTATGTCAGTGATAAGGCTGCATGGAAAGTTATGGAAACCCTACGCTGTGCGCTTTGTTTGCCATATTAGGAACTATAAGTGTGATGGGATGCAAATGGATGAGACGGGTTGGGACTTGGGAGGGGAGCTACAGTTGACATACAAGGAAAGTAATTTGTCAGGACAGTCAAAATTTAACATTGTCATTCAAACACTGTGTTGTAATTTGATGGGACATGCCTCTGCATCCTCCCACACCACTTCTCATGACACCGACATCTCCCGCGCCTTTGCTGTTGCTTTAGACAACCCATATATGCTTGAAAAGCGGGCTTTCCTGATTCATAGCCCTTGGGCCGTTATCTATCCCTGTCCGAATTTTGGGGCTAAGCCCAAGAACATCGACCACGACCATAGTTAACATCTCTGTCCTTTATAGTAATTTCAAGTCTTCCTTTAATGTTTTTTTATAAAATAATTATTGCTTGGAGTTTTCTTACTGAGTCGAGTTTGCCTAAACATGGTTATGAAATAAACAACAGATCATTAGCTAATCTAACCACGCAACATAATCCAATTTATAAATAGACAACTGCCACATACCCACCCTCATACTTTATGTTGTCCCCCTTACCCAAATATTAAAACGCGACAATTCCCTACAATTTAGCGCAAATCTTGAATTTTCACTAAAAACAAAGACTACGAAATTATAATGTACACTTAAATTATTGCTACAAGTTAAAAAGATGTCCACATTATGAGAGTTCATAATCAATATTTTAACGATGAGATGGCTGACGTTGATTGAAATGTGGTATATATATCTCACAAACATCATACGTGGAAGAAACCCAACCAGCTATGTGGTATGATTGCGGCGCCACATCATCGAGATTTTTCTCCTAAAATAAATTCATACCAACACACCTGTTAGACCATAAATTTAGAATAAATAGGAAGTGAGGTCCACATTCATTATAATTAAATTAAATTATGTGCATAATAAGATGAGGATGTTTGCGCAGACTTTTTGATGATTGCCTCATTTACAAACGCTTAATTCGTGGACTTTAATAGCTGAAGCGATAAAGATTGAGCGACAACTTCGGCATTGGTTGCATAATCATGATAAATGTAATCTTAAATAACTTGATTGATTTAAGAAAATTTTTAATTGGTTTTAATTTGATTGAAATTTTAATTATAAATTATATTATATTTTTATTAGAAATAATATATATTATGCGCTAATATAATTTTTTAAAGATAAAGTAAATAATATAATTTTTATATATAACAAAAAAAAATGTAATAGAAAATTTTGAACTATATAGTACGAGCTGTTCAATCAATATTCAAGTATATATAGCTGGCTTTTTGGAGAGGAACATATATCACTACAAAAAAAAATTAGTGATTAAATGAATTAAATGATCCTTTTAATTGTAATTAGAAAAAATTAGTGGCAAGCTAATTATTTATTTAGTTGTCACTAAAAATAATTAGTGCGCGTGCAAATTAAGTGATAACTTAATAATAATAGTTACCTATTGTTACTGTATTTATGTTGTCATTGTAAATCCATCATTAAATTATTTATAGTGCCAACATTATGTATATTTTTTTGTCAATAATAGTTCTATAGTGGTAAGAGCAAAATAATTGTTACTTAATATATATTTTTGACAACAAATTTAAATTGTTAAGTAATATCTTATCAGTAATATTATATTTTATTAGGGTGTATGCCAAAGTTGTAGGCATTTTAAATTCCATAAAGGCATGAGGAAAAATCTGGAAAAACTAGGGTTAAGAACGTAATCTGAGTAACTCAATTATTAGCCAACTTTGCTCTCAAGTCCCTTTCCATGGAGATCCCCTATAAATACTCCTCTTCATGTACACCAACTCCACCAACCACCTTCATAAATCCCAACTCCTTCGCTTCATCACTATACATTTCAATTCGAAACCTCCCCCGCACTCCAAAAATGGCCATGCACTTTCTCAATTACACAGACCGGAATTCCCTCAATTACCAGAAATTCAAAAAGAATAATCCCAAGACCAATTCCAATATCCCCAAGTCCCTCTGCCCGTTCCTGTTATCTATTTTTGTTTACATTTTCGTGTTCTATGCCTTCAATCTCTCACCCTCAACCCTTTTCTGTACTACCAAATTCTGGTTTATTATGTGCAACACCCTCGTTCTCATCATTGCAACTGATTTTGGTGCCTTCTCCTCCTCAAAAGAAAATGATTTTTACGGCGAATATTATGTGAAAAACATTAATGTAAGAGCAAAGAGTTGTAGTACTGTTCCCTCTTTCCAGAGGCAATACATGAAAATTGATGAGAAAACAATGCCAAAAGATCAAATTGATGAAGAAGAAGAACCAGATGGAAAGATCATAGACATGGTAGCTGCTGATGATCATGTTAAGAATCAAGAATCCCTGGAAAATAAACCTGAAATTTCTGTAACCAATGAAAGAGATGATGATCAGGCAGAAAACCAGAATAACGACAAGTTCGAGAAAAACAAGGTCCAAGTACTGGTTAATGTGAGTTCTCTTGATGAAGTTAAAAATATTGGAGCCCGTGAAGTAAAGAAAAGGAAAGTTAAATGTGTTCGAAGCAATTCAGAGAAAGCAATATTGATGGCGGCGGTGGCGGCAGAAAGTGAGGAGAAAATGACGCCTCTGCAGAGGACATTGTCTGAGAGAGGCGAGGAGCCGGCGAGGTCTGAAGAAGACGAGTTTTCGAGCATGTCTGCTGAAGAACTAAACAGAAGAGTAGAGGAGTTTATTCGAAGATTCAACAGGCAGATTAGGCTTCAAGCAGCCAGGAACCAACAAATCCCTCGGATCATTTAGACAAGAGTTGCTCGTCATCACCATTTGTCTTGATCTTGTCTCCCCCTTGTGTTGTTTCCTGCATATGTGGCTCATGGCTTCCAGATCGTTGATAATTGCAGAGATTCTCTATATTTTTTTCGATTCATAGTTCTACTTAATTAACTAGCAATCATTTAAAACGTCGAAAAACCTAAAATAAAAATGAGCATTAACGTGATTAACTCTATTCGGATTCTGCTAATGGGCTTAAACTTAAAAGACCCGTATTACAGAACACCCAAAAAATCTCTATGCATGTATTGAAGCTGAGTACTGGAAGGTCTCTGTGTAATCTCTTACTGCTCTCAAGAAATAATGTGTGGAGAGAAGGCCGTCGAGTATTAAAATCAGTCCAAAAGACAAGCAAATAAGCCCAATCAAGATTATTTGGTTTCTAGAGTTCTCGGATCTGAGCTGAGGCCCAACATTCATATAAAAAGAAAAATCACCATAGCGTTTGGACTTGTGTTAATTTTGAGTGTTTCTTTTTGGTATTTTGGATAGAGATAAATAAGTATATTGGAGATAGATGGTATGTTTGGATTTGTATTTTGAGTTAATTTAAAATATTTTAAAATAAGTGGTGTAGGTTTGATGTTAGAATTTAGGAGATAAAAATCATTGTCCATTGTCAAATCATATCTCTTTTATATATATTTTTATATATAATTATATATATATATATAAATATTATATGTTTAATATTGTATTTTTTAAGAGACAAAAATTATTATTTATTGTCAAATCATTTCTATTTTATATTATATATAAATATATATAGAAAAAATTGAAAAATAAAAAAATACACAGATAAAATGTGAAAAATACAAAACAATATTGAATGTATTTTGTTTTGTCACGACAAATGACCTAACATGAAACCAAACATAGTGCACTAGTCTTGGTTTCATTTACAAGCTACTGAATAAGAATGTTTGGAGGCTGAATTTTAGTAAACATCTGTATAAAAGATTCCGTCTATTTGGTCTTGAAATAAAATGACAAGAAAAAGAAAAACACGGACATCTTGGCTGAAGTTGAAAACTCTTCTGGAAGCGCATAGTGTCTCTTCAGACACGTGCCTAAAGGCTCAGGTTCTTATCTCCTATTAAAGAAGCTGAAGAATCGAAGTACCAGTCATGGCGAAGTTGGGTTTTCTTATGTGTATGCCATCCCCACTCCCACCCCATCAAAATCGTCCACCTTCAAATTCAGACAACACCTTTTGTTTAACAAGACGACAATCTTTTATCTTTACCTCTTCTTTGCTGTCCTCTTTTTTGCTTATGCGTCAAAACCCAAATCTTTCCTCTTTTCCATCTGCCATTGCCCAAGAACTGGATGAACTTGATCAAGACGAAACTAGAGCCGTTAAAATCTTCCAGGTGTACGGTTAATAATTGTAATTTACATGTTTATCGTCTGTTTACTGTTAATTACAGTTTTACTTGTCATGAAGAAGAAGAAGAAGAAAGTCGCATTCTCTTAAAGAAACATCTTTTAACTTTGAAAGCATAGATTATATAATCTTGGAAAGAATTCTGGATAATGCGTTGTCCCTTGGGATTTCTTCACTCTTTTCTTGATTGTCTTTATTTCAAGAACGTGAGGTGGTATTAATTTATCCTTGTACGGCACAGAAGTAATCCAGAGCGAACACAAGAACTTCGATTTGACTCAAAACAAAAGTATTGCTATTTTTCCTCTTTGATATGATTAATGCAATGGGGGGAGAATTTACAACTTCCCATATAGTTCTTAATCTGCTTCTGTGAGTATCATAAGTTTGAAATCATCTAGTCCAACGGTTCTTGATCTATTTATATTAGTCAAAAGAGTTGTAAATTGAAATAATACTGGTAGAATCCTATATTTTAATTTTGTTTTTTGTTCACCGAACTTGATAGATGTTGACTTCTCGTTTTCATTTCAACTTGGTATTCTCTCTGTCAACTGAAGTTGTGAACTAGTTCTTCTCCTTCTCACTAAAGTTTGCTTTAAATTGTAGGAAACTTCATCCTGTGTTGTTTTCATCAAGGACCTTGAATTAACTAAAACAACAAAGAGCACTTCTGAAGTTGGGCTAGCTGAGGAAGAGAACGCAAAAGTGGAAGGGACTGGTTCTGGTTTTGTCTGGGATAAGTTTGGTCACATTGTGGGTTCTTATCATTTTTGTCCTAATATTTCAACTCGACATTACAACATATGCATGTTTTGATTTGTCTTTATCCTCTTTATACATTCCTTTTAATCTTATACCACTTTTCTTTTCCAAAATTTTATCATTCAACTTCTTATTGTCCAGAGTAGTAATCATTTTGTCTTAAACCAATCATTTATTTCAACAGGTAACTAACTATCATGTAGTATCCAAATTGGCGACAGATAGAAGTGGCTTACAACGTTGTAAGGTTCTATTTATGTGTTTTTTATTACACTACCTTGTAATCTTGTACTTTGTGTCTCAACGGAGTGTCAGCAGTAATTCTTCAGTTCATTTAACATTTTCTTTTCATCACATAAGAATGTTTTTTATTTGTACGCTTTTCCAGGTATCTTTAGTTGATTCTGCAGGCAACAACTTTACTAGAGAAGGCATTCTCATTGGTTTTGATCCAGACTATGACCTGGCTGTTCTTAAGGTGCTAATTACCAAATGAGACTAGATATCTTTAGGCATCAATTTTAGTTATACATTTGAGACGAATAAGGATTTGTACAAGTAATTTGTCCTGGAGGTATAAAATTTAGCAGTTAAAGGTAAAAGGTGTTTACGTAGTTACAACCAATTATTGCTATTGCAAGCAGTATTAACTCTCAACATATAATCGTACCGAATTCCTGTTGGCAGGTTGATGCGGTAGGAAATGAGTTAAACCCAGCAACTATCGGCACATCTCATGAATTACAAGTTGGGCAGAGCTGCTTCGCAATTGGAAATCCATATGGATTTGAGAACACTCTAACTACAGGGGTAATTTTGTGAGAAATGTGAAGTCGGTTGTATTTTGATCGGAACATTTAATTAATACTCAAGGCACTTTTACTGGCGCGGATTCAGAGATAACTGAATCGACTGAGGACGGGAACTTAAATTTCTTGTTTACTTGGCACCTACTGGACCTGCAGAAGAGACATTGTTTAAGGGGTCCAAATTTCATTGATGGCTTTGTTATGACTTAATTCAGCTATTGCAGGTTATCAGTGGATTAGGCAGAGAGATACCGTCTCCAAATGGAAGGGCCATTCGAGGAGCAATCCAAACTGATGCTGCTATTAACGCTGGTAATTCTCGAATTTCTTGAAGATTCATGTGACTTTCTGGTGGAAATTTTGCAAGTAGAACCATGGTTCTGGCATGAAAAACTACTGATATTCTGATGATGCTTAACGGCACTGGTTGTTTTCCTATTTCTAACTTGGATAATCTGTTGTGGTGCACCAAATCTTCAGTTCTGATGCATATATCTCATTGCAGGGAATTCAGGTGGACCGCTAATTGATTCATATGGCCATGTTATTGGAGTCAATACAGCAACATTCACTCGCAAAGGTGAAAATTATCTTTTGTACTTGCTACATGATTGATTTTTTCTTTTTTTATATAAGAAACAAATTTTATTTGGGAAGTATATGAATGATAATAATTTGCCCCTGTATTTAATCAAATCGGAATGAACATAATTTTGGAACCATAATGCAGGTAGTGGAATATCCTCTGGGGTGAATTTTGCAATCCCAATTGACACAGCTGTCCGCATTGTGCCTTACCTTATTGTGTATGGAACTCCATATACTGACCGTTATTGAAAGCCATTTGCTCCCTGTTACTATCAACTTCCAGCTAAGTGGCTTCCAGAGATGATAATGTGCTGTGTAAATGTTACAGGCATGCAGTGGAAGACATCGATAATTTTTACTTTTCTTGTTCTCCGGCTTCTGTTTTATGGGTACGGAGAGGGAGGAGAGTTATCCATGTTCATTAATGACCGAATCCTGCATGAGCTGCTCCTTGTGCAAGTATGTGGATTAATATGGTTTATATCCGTATAATCTTGAGCCCGGCAGTTTAATACTTCATTCATACTGAAAGTGTAATTATCAAAGCAAGTTGTGTGTGTAGGTGAATTTTAGCCAGAAATGAATACATGAACAAAAAAGAAAATTAGTTTATTGGCCATTTATGAGTTGTGCCGATGGCTTAATGCCTCAGTATGTTCAAACACCTTACCATTTCTTGTGTATTTCATGCATTTTGTGAAATCGGGATTAACCCTGGAAAATCTCTTTGATAACATTTTCTAGGGGAAGATTGCCCACACTCTTCCTTAAATTATTATACATACAGATCATTTGCTAAATGTTTTTCTTTTACTACAAACTTCTTTTCTTCTTACATATTATAAAAGTTAATGTGCATACGTGAATATTCCAACAGCTGTATATTAATATAAATTATGCATATTTAAATCATTATAGCCATTGACGACATACATATATACATATTTCATTCTTTCTAAAGATATGCTCAGACACAAGTAAGAAATTAAGAACATTGCCGAAGAATCAGATTTGGATGTGTATGCCATCGGATGTTACTGAAACAAGAAAAGAACTTACTGTAAAGCAGAAAAGTTTATCAAAGAAGCTTGAATTCATAGCTAAGTACATCGCATTAATTCACATGGAACTACTGGATAAAATCCTCTTATCTGGAGCAGGTTTGTTACTTTTGCTCCTTGAGGGATAGAAGAGACATGTGTTCTTCAATGGAGCAATCCACATGACAAGAAGTTCGACAAGAGAAAGGGATAAGAATGAGACCGACACCCCTATGTTCCATTGGGGACGGAGAAGATCGTCTGGTGCTTCGATACTCCAGTGCATCTTGAAGAATAATGTTCCCTTGCTTATCCATGCAATAAAATATTCCTACAAAGAACCTTCCGTCCTTGATTCCAACCAGCATTCGACGATGTATCAGTTTCTTTGCTTGGGTAACATATTTGGAGGTTGTTTGTTTTGAAACATCAGAGCTTTCCACCTGATTCGAAGATGTTCCTGCTTCCGGTGCACTGTTCATCACTGCTGTTGATGAAACCTGACAAATCCAACATCAAGTGGAAGGTGCATAACAACATTCTTGAAAGTATATTCTGAAAAAGAATTTTATTCCCAGGAAAAGGTTGTGAAATAAGATAATCTTCAGTTTCAACTATTAACAAAACATAGCCATTAGAGTCTAAATGCATAACTCAGCTGTAAGAAGTGACTAAGAACTTGTTGATAATAGGACTCAGGAGTTCAATTCATCCCAGTGCTATAGCAGTTTCCACATCATTTAAATACTGGAAGAAGAAAAGGGGTGGTCCTACAATTCCTCCAAACAATACAGAATGGCAACAACCTTATAATTCTACTGTGGACTTTCCAAGTGCCCAGTACAGTTTTTGTTACCAAGAATGAATACCGCTGTCTATCATTACTAAACATGCATTTGCAAGGCATATTCATTTGCCTTAACTTACTTGTTTTACATAGTAGACTCACGTGTCATGGTAAAAACACTGGATTAAAAGATTGACCCAGCTTAAGCTGCTGG
The DNA here is from genome assembly GCF_026168435.1 of Sesamum indicum. NCBI lineage: Eukaryota > Viridiplantae > Streptophyta > Magnoliopsida > Lamiales > Pedaliaceae > Sesamum > Sesamum indicum. The sequence goes on from NC_142668.1 coordinate 17,945,799, forward strand.
ATAGTCGTAGGTAATGTTTTCTTGCACATAAACAGAAAATCTGTTACTCTTGCATCCTTAAAATAAACTAGAAACGGTTACACGGAAAACTTCCAAGCATCCAGCATAGTCTTAATATTCATAAATTAGGAAACAACAATTCCAACTAAGAGCAAAGACGTTCACAATAATACTCTATCAATCAAATGGAATGTCGGCAAGCATGTAATTTTCTCTTTTGCCCAATAACAAAGTATTAAGAGTACCACTAGGGGTGGCAACAAGTCAATCTCGAACTCGAGCTCGATTTGTCCACCTCGAGCTCGAGCCCGATTTGTCCACCTCGAGCTCGAGCCAATGAATTAAACAAGAATCCAACAACAAGAATTAAACAAATAAAGAATTAAACAAATCAATGTGCCCCTGAATCCAATTAGTATGATAATAGAACTTTAATCTTACATGTAAACTGCTACAACAGTCATGAACTTTCACCCTTTCTTCAACTTGTTTTGGTTATAGAAAATAGAAGATACTAAAAACACACCCAAACCCAAGAAAAAGAAGAATAAGTAAAATGCAACAGAGAAAGAAGGATTACCTGGAAGTCGTACTCGTTGCCGACTTGCCGTCCTTGTTGCCGTGAATTTGGGGCTAGGGTTCTAAGAGTTGGGTTTGGGGAAGAAATGAGAGAGGAGAAAGAATGGAGATAGAAAGAGAAAGAGAGAAAGAAAAAGGAAGAAGAAACGAGAAAATGAGAGAGAAAGACGTTCACAATAATACTCTATCAATCAAATGGAATATCGGCAAGCATGTAATTTTCTCTTTTGCCTGATAACGAAGTATTACGAGTACCACCTTCGATTCTTGAGGAAACAAACTACATTTTTTTATTCTTATTTTTAAATTTTCGTTTTGCACCTGAATAAATTGCATTATGAGGGAAACTCTTCAATCCCCATGGATGGAGGGTATCTAGGGGCAATGGAAATTCAGCAGCTAAACTACAAAACGGGAGGAGTCTGCGAAAATTTGTCTCAGACTCTCGAGGACATCAATATTCCAATTTAGGGCAAAATTAATATTACAGCGAATATACACTTGAATTCAAGGATAACTCACCCGATTAATCTCACCAGAAAGCAGTTCAAACTAGTCGAAGATTTCAACCTTCAATGGCTTCTCAAACGAACAAGCAGTTTTCACTGAATCGCCAGACAAGCCGTCAATTCGGCTTCTGTGTATACGGTCTGTTTGGGCCTCCGAAAGTTGAGCGGTTACGTTTACTTTTTTGTTTTAGTCTTAATTTCGAAATTGAAAGTGGGTTGGAACCCATTTAATTCGGACCTATTTAAACTCAAACCAATTTAAGATTAATATGTTTGTTTTCATTTTTAAATTATTTTCAAGACAAGTTAAAATATATTTAATGTTTGTCATCATTCAAAAATATCTTATTTAGATATTTTTAACTGTTTTAGCATAAATACATATATATATATACACACACATATACATAAATTTATATAAAAAACACATGATTTGACAATAAATAGTAATTTTTGTCTCCCAAAACACAACATGAAACATATAACACTTATTTTAAATTATCTTCAAAAACAAATAAAAAAATACATACTATCTCTAGCACACAATTATTTATTTTTATTTTTCTCTCTCTATCTCCATAAAACACTCAGAAAACGAATCCAAACATTATGTAAGTTTTTGCCAGAGTTTTGAAAAAGTGCTTTTTTATTTTTTATTTTAAAAAAAATATTTTTAAAATATTTAAAATGTCGATTTCATTTTTAATCTATCAAAAAGAATACTTTTAAGTCAAAAGCTATAAACATTAAGGTCTGCATTCGTTTTTTTGTAAATAAACTTAATATCATTTTAACTATTTTACTCTCATTATAATAATTTTAATTTAGCTATGATTCATTAAAAAAATATAATTTTTTCAATAATGCAAGTTTAATTATTGTGCTCATCAATAGTTGTATTATTCAATATGAGCATTATTAAATTAAACAATTATTTTTTATTAATGTTTTGAAACACATAAATACGAGATCTACAGATTGAAATAAAATTTATTATTTTTTTGTGTGAAAAATATTTATTATTGACAAACAACAAGTGCAAGTATATGCAAATATGATATCTTTTTATGACACAAGGCAAGATGGTATTTAATAAATTAAGTTTGTTTGAAAGTAATTTTTTCTTAAAAACTATTCAATTTAGGTTTTATCAAAATTTTTTATATATAAATACTATCTATTTTTTATTTTGCTACAAATTTTAACTTTTTCTATAAAAATTACTTCCAAAAAATAAAATTTTTTCGCAAACGCTCTCTAAGTGCTTTGAGGAAAGTATTAAAAAAAAGTGGACAATTACACCGTCCTCCCATAAAGTTTGGTGTAAGTATGCGTATACTCGACGCGGTTTGAAAAATTAAATTAGTATCTTTTATGTTTGATTTCGTTCAATAAATAATTTCAATCGTTAGTCAAATTTCAACTAACTTGCTAATATTATAATATATATATATTTATTTAATTTGTAATTAGTTAGTAATAAGTTAATTGATGGTAAATGTTAATTTTTTATTTACTTTTTTGCTAATATTAGTAAACTTCATTAATATTGACTAACAAATTGATGTATTTATTGAACAAAAATATTTTTTTTAAAAATAATAAATAAATTTTTTAAATTATATAAAATTTATGTATAATTACACACGCCACCACGAGATGGCATTGTATGATTCCTAAAGAATTGGTAAATTTCAAGAATTGTATGTCAAACAACATGACCAAATATTTAAATCTTATGATAAAATGTGGCAGCAACTCGAAGATATGTGAATAATTAAGTCTAACCACCATAATCAAATTTATTTTCATTTACCATCCTCTTTTATTTTCCTATGCTCCTTTTTTTTTATGATTGTCTTGCCATATTTATCTTTTCATTCTTATAGGCTTTCTCTTTTTTATTTACTACCTCACTCTACCAGCATTCGATGTTATTTTATTATTGCTATTAAGATTATTTATATTTAAACCTCTACTAAAAATATAAAATTACACTTTAAAAAAAAATCTATGTTTACATTCCTTCTTAACATTCATAAGTAGAAAAAATTATATAAATTTTCAATTTTATCCCTCATTAAACGTTTGCATATAACCATTTGTACTTATAAGGAAAAAAATATAATTATATTAACCCAACTCCATATATATATATATATATTACATTTATCATTTGATAAATATGAAAGTATATATAGGTGTTGGATAAGGAACAAAATTAAAAATTTATATATATATATATATTACATTTATCATTTTATAAATATGAAAGTATATATAGGTGTTGGATAAGGAACAAAATTAAAAAATTATATATATTCTTGGCTTACATCAACATTTTTATAGTTTCAGAACTAATTTGGAAAAAAGTATAATCTTACATTTTTAAAGAGGGTATAAGTGTAATTAACCTTTGTTATCTATACTTCTATACTATATATTAAGAGTATATTTGATTAGGGTGAAAAGTGAGAATATAAAATAAGTGGAAGTAAAAATAAAAGTATAAAAGATAATTTCTTATTTGGTTAGGGAAAAAAGATGGAGATAAAGTAAAATTCGATGTATATAAAATTTCTACGGAGTCCAGTTTTGTTTTCGTTCAAAATTCGGCAAAAAAATTAAAATATACGCCAAAAAAACAAAAAATATAGCTTTATATCTCCCTTATTTTTTATATGCTTTTTTTCTTCCTTTTTTTTCCCCCTCACCCAATAACTTCTATATTTTCTCCTCTATTTATAAGTGGTAAAATTATTTTTTTCAAATACTCTTATTTCTATAAATTTTTTTTTTAAAATTATTTATTTTTTATCATAATTATATTATATTGTTATTATCTCTACAACAAATTTGCGAAGTCCAACTCGTTATTATAATCATTCCCATAGAATCGCTTTATTTAACATAACGTATCCGACCAATTAGTACAGTAGTATGCTGTATCTTTTGTATGCATATGCTTCCTTAATTCGATTTTAGGGGATTACTTCCATCAGGTATACTTCTTGATTTAGGGTTTTGCATCGGCCAGGTCTCATCACTTCGCGTATTTTCATTTCTTGGTTCTTCTTCTTATTCTTCTTGATTTTTGGAATAAAGAGTCTCGTTGCTTAAATTGGTTGTTTTTTTCTTAACATGTAGTGATTCTTAATTGTTGTTTGCTTCCATGTTCTTCAATTATTCGCCCGCATCAGTTCAACGTTTCTTGAGATTCTTGATTTTTGTTCGCCCGCGTAATTGTGTGCAATTTCTCTTTTTTCTTGATTTATTTTTTTCTCTGACTCTCTCTTAAAGAACGCATTCGGGTTTCTGTTATGAGAAAGAGTTTTGGATGCAATAATCCTTTTTTATTATATTCTTTGTCAAAGCTATATGATGAGCAATATTCTGGTCCTTTGCTTTTAAAGATTTTTGGTTGGTAGTAGAATTCTGGAGGGAGAAAAAGTGAAGATCAATAATCAAGTATTTCATTCAATACTCATGTGAGCGTCGGTGTATATTTTATGTTTATCTACATGGTTTTGTTGGAGTTGTTAGTACTTAATTTTGATTCGAGCAATTATTATTGTGTTCAGAGGTAAGACTAGTGTAGTCTGCAATGGGTGAAAGTGGGAAGCGTCCTCGTTCACATAGGGATGATGCAGATGGGAAGAACCAGAAAAGGAGAACTGATTGGGAAAGAGACAGAGATGAAAAGGGAAATGATGAACTAGTAGTCTACAGAATTCTGTGTCCTGATGGTGTTATTGGGAGTGTGATTGGCAAGAATGGAAAAGTAATAAATTCAATTCGACAAGAATCGAGAGCAAAGGTCAAGGTGGTGGACCCATTTCCGGGGGCTAAAGATAGAGTCATCACAATTTATTGCTATGTACGTGAAAAGGAAGATGTTGAGGTCGATGAGGAATTCAATGATAACGAACCTCTTTGTCCTGCACAAGATGCACTCCTGAAGGTGCATGCAGCAATTGCCAATGCTGTTGCTGTACTTGGAGAATCTGACAGAAAGAAGAAAGATAAAGATAAGGAGGAATGCCAGCTTCTCGTTCCATCTAGCCAGTCTGCTAATATCATTGGGAAATCTGGTGCAACTATTAAGAAACTAAGAAGCAAGACAAGAACAAACATTAAGGTTACTGCCAAGGATGCCAGTGATCCGGCTCACGCTTGCGCCTTGGAGTTTGACAATATTGTTCTGGTTAGTTATCTTTTTGGTGCACGCCAATTCAGTTCAAGCTCGAATACCAAATAGTAATTCCAAAACTCTGAAGGATCTATTTTGAAGCATTCCTATTCTGTTTCTATATCATTATTTATTTCCTTTTATGTGATTAGATATGGTAACCATTACCAATGCAGCCTGTGTTATTATTTGATAATGTCTTCTTAAACCTCTGATAGATCTCTGGTGAGTCAGATGCAGTTAAGAAAGCACTTTATGCAATTGCTGCGATCATGTACAAGTTTACGCCAAAGGAAAGTATTCCTCTTGAGACTACTATACCTGAAGCACCGCCAAGTATCATCATTCCATCAGATGTTCCCATATACCCTGCCACCGGACTTTATCCAAGTGTAGATCCTATTAACCCTGCTAGACCAGTGCCTTCCATTTTAGGTCCTTCACATGCACCAGATATCCCTGGTTATGCTGATGCCGGGACTACATGGCCAGTGTATTCATCTGCTCTTCCTGTGGTTTCTGGTTATGGCGGTGCATCACGTGCCGAGGAGTTATTTATAAAATTGTTGTGCCCATCTAACAAGATTGGCCGTGTTATTGGCAAAGGTGGAAGTTCCATTAGAAGCATAAGGCAAGATAGTGGTGCTCGTGTTGAGGTTGAGGACCCCAAATCTAATCACAATGAGTGTGTCATCACTGTGATCTCAACAGAGGTAGTTCAGATATCTTGTGGATATAGTTATGGAGGCAATACTTCTTTCCGGATTACGTTTTTTTATTCATATTATGATTAGATCACTTCACAACTTATACACTCATATGATGATTAGATAACTTTGTAACTTATACACTCATATTATGATTAGATAACTTCACAATTTATACACATGTATATAACTTGCACCTGGTTATCAGGATGCGATGCATGAATTTATGGATTCTGAATCATGTATTATAACAAGGACATGAATGCTAGTTTTATCTCGCACATGTTTAAAGAAACAATCTGTTGAAGGTGATAACTGTTTGGCAGAACTCTGTAAGATCTTGATCATCCGTTGCAACTTCTTTTATCTATTTCTTTAAGAAAGAGTTTTTGATGTATGCTTTAGCCGCCCTCTTTAGGCTGGCATCTAGAAGTTCAGGGAAATGAACACTTGTTAACCAGATGGACTGCACCATTATCTTGTTGAAAGCAACTACCTCTAATTTTTGTCGTGGACCTTCCAAATAATTCATAGAACAGATGTGGACCCTTTTTCTCCCTTCATGATGCACATAATAGTCATTCAGTGACCTGCTTTACATTTTCTGCACGTATCAATTTGTTGATTTTGTGTAGTCTTTTTTTGATTTGTCTCCCATTGTATTACCTGGTACTGCGTTTGTTTTGGCAGTCATCAGATGATCTGAAATCCATGGCGGTTGAAGCTGTGCTATTGTTACAAGCAAAGATAAATGATGATGATGACGACACTGTAACAATGCGGCTCCTTGTTCCTTCAAAGGTTATTGGTTGTATCATTGGGAAAAGTGGTTCTATCATCAATGAGATCCGCAAAAGAACTAAAGCAGATATACGAATTTCCAAAGGCGAAAAGCCTAAGTGTGCTAATGAAAACGATGAACTTGTTGAGGTCTCTACATTTGATTTGTGTTATCGTAGTTATTTGACAATATTTTGTATTGGATTAATGCAAAATTTATGTTGTGTAGATTTTTGGACAAGTTGGTAGTGTCAGAGATGCACTTATTCAGATTGTTTTGAGGCTCCGAGATGATGTCTTAAAGGATAGAGAAGACATCCTTAGTTCTTCTGCTGGTGTTGAGCCATTATACGCCGGTGGTGGTTCTCTTCCAATGTCATCAGTTTTGCGCAGTGTGTCATCTGGTGCTGCTTTGGGTTATGATCAAAGGGTGGATACTGGAAGTGGGTTGGGATTGCTTTCTTCCAGTGGATATGGATATGGGTCCTTATCGGTATGCATCTATCTCGAATATACTGATTGCTATGTTCTTCAGACATGCTTACTTGAAAATGGAAAAGAAACTAATGAAGATAGAGAATTATGCAGCTCTCTTGATTGGCATCTTTTTTCTGGTCTTTAACAAACTAGCTGCATTATCATTTATATTACTTTAATGTGAAGCAAGCAATTGGTTTTTGTACTGTGTCAACTGCTCGAGCAAATTAGTGATTTATCTCATTAGTGGTTTTGCCATTTTGCTGTTGGGAGATAATAAGTTCAATTCTTGATAATTTGAAAACTAGTTAAAAACATGAGAGCATTGTCCTGATGTAAAGATTTTATATAATCTTGTTAATTGGGGCTGCCTAAGAAAAAATATAAACAAAGAGGAAGAGTTGTTTTTATTCGGATTGATTTAGGAGAATGTTATTATGGCATATGTGTCTATTATGCTGCAACAGCCATCTGCTTTGGTAGTAACAGTTGCGAATTTCTTTTGCCTTTTTGCCTTTTAAGGTCGTTGAAGATAATTAAGAAACTATTTTTGATAGTTTTAATGCAATCCTACATGTGCTTGCAACTGCAAAATTCTGTTTTTATTTATCGCTTTTATTTTTTAACTTCATTGCCGTTGGTCCATCACCTTTTTCCCTAACTTGTGGTTCCTCTGTGAAGATAGGAGACAATGGCTATGGATCATTATCTTCTCATTCATCATCACTGCATGCAGGGTTAGTATAATGTGTCTTAAATTTATTACTCTGAACTTATTTCCTTCTTCCTGAAAGTATGTATATGATTTATGGCCTTTTAAATCAGGTTGCCTCCACCATCTACTCTGGAAATGGTTATCCCTGCACATGCAGTTGGAAAAGTCATGGGAAAAGGTGGCACAAATATTGACAATATCCGTAAGGTAATTGTTATTTTGACACAAGAAAAATTAGAGAACTTGAGATTTTCCTCTTTTTGTTGGTTTTAGTACTAGAAAGGAAAGTATATATGTGTCCTATGAGGTTTCAGGCTTCTTGATTGTGCGTTCTTTCATAATAAATCTTCTTGTTGCTCCCCGCCATACCTCCCCGCCAACAATGACTGAAACAAGAGAAACTAGTCTTTTGATCCACAATTTAGCATTATATATATATTTTTTCTTTTCATTTCTCTTCTATGCTATTCTTCTACAGCACACACATTTCAGTTACGTTGCCTGCATTGGTTGAGATGCCAAAAGCTACCCCTATTCTCTATTCTGTGATCAACAGCTTGGTAAACTTGCCAATTAGAATTTATCCTTCTAGGCTTGGGCTGTCTTGAAATGCTAGTGGTTGGTGATTACCTGAACTTGACATTTTTAGTGGTAGTTCCTCTAGTTGCTTTCTTCCGAGGAACATTTCTGAAATTGCAAACTTTGAAAATGATTGGACTCTGCTTGGAGTAAATGCATTTCCCTGTCTCAATGATGTTCGTGTTCCCCTATTTGTGTGACGGGGCTATCATTTTCTGTGTGAAATTTGCATTTGATGTTTGTCATGGTTATCACATTTTATTTTTGGATGCTTTCATTCTCTTCCAGATTTCTGGAGCAGCCATCGAGATTTCAGATTCCAAATCCTCCCGAGGCGATCGTGTGGCTTTGATATCAGGGACCACTGAGCAGAAGCGTGCTGCTGAAAACTTGATTCAGGCATTCATTATGGCCACTTAAGTTATGGGAATAGTTGACTCTGTTGAAGTCGGGACTAGCTCGCAGGGTTTCATAATTGTTACTTCATCCTTGCCCTTTAGGTTCCTTCAAGGAGATTAATTTAGTTCTTAAGCCTGGTGAACTCTCTCCTCCTCTATAGGAAATCTTATGAAGATGCTTCTGAAAGCTGATTGCATGCTCAATTTTCAGGAGGTACTGCATCTTGTTGTGCTGCAAGATAAAGATACATTCATCTGCAGCATCATCATCAGTTCATAGGAGAGTTTCTTTCCTTCCGTAGTACTGATCAGATTCTCTTCTGCAAATCTATGCCCGAGATTGCTTTTCGCTCATGATTTGATGTTAAGTTGTTTTTCAAAATCATAATACATGAATCCTCTATATTTTCCTTCTTGTTTTCTGCTGCTTCTTCTGTCTAGCTGATGTGCCCTTGGTCAAGGTCTATTCCTTGTATGCCTGTTCCTCTCTCTTAATATGTACAGAAGTAAGTTCAGAACAAGATCTCTCCTAGTAGAATGCATGTGCTTCTGATAGTATCTCCCCCCCAATATGAATGCTCTTGCGTGATAAGTATCTATCTCAGCGATGACCTTTGCAATTTGGACTGCCCATTTGTTGAATGACTTGCAAGGATTTCCTTGTTAGTTATTGTTAATTAATCTAACTTAATGTCCCTTATTTTTTGTACTTTTATGACCATCTCCAATATCTTTCCTCAAATCCTATACAAATTATTTTCACACCCTATTCTGCCTTGTAAGAATTAGAACCAAGGTTATATTGCTCTTAATTATCAGGATCAGCTACCTGTAGCTTTCATCTAGTTCCTCAGTTTACTGTAATATGAGTATCACTTAATCCGACCTTCAGCCACTGGGAATGGGATGGTTAATATAATGACTCTATGTAACATCAGGTATGCTCAACACCACCCTCGTTTTCTGCTGCTCTGTGTGGATTTCTGATTCCATTTGGCTTCAACAGATCAAAGTGAATGCAGCTGTTGGTTCATGTGTATTTAGCAGTAGATGAAACTAATTCCTCTTTATAACTAATAGGAGGGTGCTCGTGGATTGAGTAGCTGATGAAATTACTTCTATTTAAACTAATGGAACAGTTTCCCTCTCCCAATTTGTATCTCTTCATTAGAGATGGCAATGCATCCGGATTCTGGCTCACCAGGTCCAGGATTTTGGTATTTTGGACCCATCTCGAACCTGATCTCTTTAATATTTCTTATATTTTCTTATCAGATATATATGTACTTGTATGATGTATGTTTATGCATGTATTAAAAAATGTGTGCATCTAATTTATACTCACATATAACACATAAAAATAATACTTTTATGAATAAATAATGATATAGAATAGTTTGTACATTTAATGTATATAAAAGTAACAAATATTTTGAGATTTTTTATATTTTAAAGCCTGAAATATACACATATATATGAAAAAGTTAGTTGTTTCTCATAACATTATATCATATTCAGGAACTAGAAAGTTAAGATAGTATTATGTTAATAAGTATACTTTTAAATATTCTAAAAAATATTATTAATTGGGTCTAGAGGGTCTAACCTACCTACCAGGTCTCAGGTTGGGGGAGGGGGGGAGTGGTTCTCGGCTTTTGGCCCGTCCAAACCTGGTCTATTGCCATCTCAGCTCTGAAGTAAAATTTATAAAGATGAAGGATTCAATTACTTTGGCTTCTTCCAAGATTTATACCTTCTTGTTGTGTTCTTTCGTCAGTTTGCTGCATGATCTGTCGCCAGCAAGTTCATGAGGTTGAGTCTATTTTAACTCAAAACAAAAGGAAAATCTCTTCTCCCTATTAGTTTCCCCATAACGATAACAAGCAATGCCATATCATCTGCCGGTGTTCTAACCTTAATGATTTTTACTATTACCATTTTCTGCTTTTTAGTAGGCTTCGAATCCATTTTGTGCATGCTTGAGCTTACTTTCCACTGATCCACAATGTGTGGAAGTGGTCTCTGCTCAATTATCAGCCGTCTGTCATTATGTGCAGTATTGGTCTGACAGCTCTGCTTTGAATAACAAAGCAGTTTTGCTGTGTTCTGAATCAGAATAGATCTTGAATCTTAATATCCGTCTGCTGTACATGTGTATGCTTTGCTTTAATCCTCATATTGCTGGCAGCAATCCAGTTCTTTTCTTCTATTATGTTTCCCTCTTTGTTTTTGTTTCTTTTTTTGGGTTTCTTTCCTTAGCACTTTATTCTCTTTTTCTTCGGGGTGGGGGGGAAGGGGTTATGTTGGTGGCAGGTGGGGCGAGGGCGACGGGAAAAGGGTATGATTTAGTGAGCATGCAGATTAGATTAGATTCTCTTGATTTATCCAGAATGGATCCAGTCAGAAAGGATATATGTGGTTTTTCTGTCAGGATATTATTTATAAAGCCAATTGAGGTCCTGATTTTCTTTTCTTCTCAGTGTGGCATTAACTCGGGATGAGTGTAGATGGTATTTTGCTATATCAGCTCAGCTAGAATATCTAGTTTTCAAGCTGGTGTATGCCGTTTTATTGTCTTTCTCACTCGTGATTAAGTTGCATCGTTGTTTATGCATAAGTTCGCTTCCGCCCTCCATTTGACTTTCTTAACTTGAAATACCTCCTGGTAGTCCTTGTTGGATGTGTCTGGAGTGGATGGAAAGTGCTTTATAGTTTGTGGATTGGGTGGCATTAACGTCCTTTCGTCATGAATGTGTAGTCTCCTCCAGTTTTAGGACGGACCTCAAGCCTGTGGAGTTGTAGCAGATAGGGTATGTTAGTGGAGATTGATGCAGTTATCTTATTGAAAAGAGCTTCTTTGGAGGCCGTAATAGTATGTCCTAGATTTTGTTTTGACAGCAGATGTGGGAGGTTAGCATGTCGCTCTATCTTCAGGATTGTTGATTGATCTCAAGTAATTTTCAATGTATTCTGTAATTGTGGTTTCTCGTGTGATAGTTATAGCAGGATCTTGGCTGATGATTTCAGGTGTTTTCTCTATGAAAGTATTGATGGAAACACATGGATATATTACCTGTAAAAAAGTAAATATATTGCATTTTCTTCCCATTCTTTTGTCTATATATGCTGCAGTTAAAAGTATCTAGTTTATTCTTTTCGGGAGCAGAGTACACAATCTTTTCTGACTAGTTATCCTCACGCCGATAACATTTAACGCCTTCATTTTTTTGTCAGACTTATTGACGATTCAACAAATCTGAGAAATACTCAGGTCATAATGAATCAGTGCTGCTTGGTTGTTTTTTGGTTGCCAACTCTTGAACGAGCACACAAGCACGCACTAGACCATTTTTATTATTACTGGTGTTGCGAGTTTATATTCATATTACTGCTCTTAACACATGAAGGAAGGTCATATTTGCATCAGCTTATTTATTCCAAAATCAACTGCCATGGTTGTACTAGAGTGCTGAAGGGATAATAGAGAGAAGAAGAAAGCATTATCTGGTAAACTGAATTCAGGCAGTGCTCCATTTCTTGAGCAAAGAAATAGAAACAGACCAAGATTACATGGAATTATGTCCTGAATTACTTGGAAAAGGGTGTGCATATCCAATAAATTTGTAAAGTAATTATGATTTAAGTTGCTAATACGATTAAAGAAGAGAAGGAAAAAAAATTAGGAAGTGCAATGAGATAATTGAAAGAATAAGAAAAATATGGGAATAATTGGGTAGAAATATACTAATGATTAATTTGATCTACCAAATTTGTGAGACAACAATAATAAATCTCAGTATTAAATGGTAGAAAGGAGAGTAGGAGAAGGTACCAATTTCGTTACGAAGTATTCGAGTCCCGCGGCTAACCCCGTCTCAGTCTGGGGGTCCGTTATCCGTTGCGGCTTCTCCTGTTTAACTCGGGATTGGGATCATTGGGAAGTGTAATTTTGCGCCAGCATTCACACTTCTGATTCACAATAATAAACTCTTAGCCACTTTCCTCATAGATAAATAACTGCCACCCCGCGAGCGCCACGACCCAAATAATATGTCCAAGATTTTCTTTCTTGAGATGCTGGTGTGCTACTTTCCTTTTAGATAAACTGCCAGGCAGCGGGCGCCAGAGGAGCCTAACAAATTGTTCCAAGATTTTCTTGAAATATTACAGTAGTTGAGGGAGTGAGAAGATTTGTAGTTTATTGATTCAAGAATCGTATTTATTGTCGTCTGTTGTAATACTATAACTTCATGGCATCCAAGAAATCTTTACACCGTTTCTTGACCGGAGTTTGGAGGGGAAGACAGATCAGGAGCTTTGGCGCGTTACCAGAAGGCAGCGCTTCTTCAGAATCTTCTCAACACCTCATCAACTTGGAGTATCAGTGCAGCGCCCACAAGTAAATCCAACACTCTTTCCATCTTTTGCTCTGTCTCTTCGCATATGCCTTGGTCTGTGTATGTATTTGGGAGTCTAGTTTCTTATGTTATGCCTTTCTGTGTCTGTTGATGTGTTTTATCATCTGTTTAACGTTTTTATTTTCTGGGTTTGTTGGTTTGAAGTGTACAGGTTCCTAGTTGAGGTGTATCTTAACTTGCTGCAGCAGGAATAGGGTGAATTTTTCGATTTTTATTCTTTTGAAATGATCAGAACTGTTCTCTCTCTGTCTCTCTTTTTCCTTCCTATATTGACTTAATATGCATTTAGGATAATTTTGGTTAACAAGTCATAGAGAAGAATTTGCCTGCATGGGGGGTTTTCTTGTAAGGAGATAGAGAATCTTGATACTCTGCTGCTTCATCATACAAGACTTCTGATTATCATTGTGTGTCTCATAGGATTGTCTTCTAGTAGCTGTCCTGTTGCAATATTCTTGATTGAAATCTGAACATAATTAATTTATTACCAGAGGACGGGAGTTCTTTCTCCTGGTAAATTCTCATACTTTTTGGGTGCTTATTCATTCCTTTCTTCAAAATGCAAAATATTATACTGAACTTTTGAACTCGAATGAGATGACATGTGATGGTAACTTAAGAAAATATAATATTCATGATCTTAACATCAAAAGCTCTGGACGTGGATATTTATAATGCTCCTGTAGTCTTAAGGAGGAAAATAGTTACACAATTGGCTATTTTGCAGTTATCATCCTATACCTATTGTCTTTTCTCAAGCTAAAGGATCATCTATCTGGGATCCAGAAGGCAACAAGTATGTAGACTTCCTCTCAGCTTATTCTGCTGTTAATCAGGTAATAAAGACTGGTGATTGGTTCTTCTTGTGGTTCCTTGCTCTGTTTATCTTGGATCAACACTCGATCTTAGCCAGTAACCCTTATTTTTTTATTTTCTAATCTCTTATTTATGCCTGAAAGATGTTCTTTGTTATATTGCTGCAATCAGCTTCCTTGTCTGAGTGCATTCTGTTGCCGGGCTCAAAAGTCGCTCAGTTATATTAATTGGTTTATCCTGTAATACTATGATCATATAGTCCATGTTAAATGCTATCAATTGATTGGCAACTACTAAACCAAAGATGTTGCTGCAGGGTCATTGCCATCCCAGGATCATGAAAGCATTGGTTGAACAGGCTCAAAAACTTACGCTGAGCTCGAGAGCCTTTTATAATGACAGATTTCCAGTATTTGCAGAACGCCTGACCAGCATGTTTGGATATGACATGGTATTGCCAATGAATACAGGTGCTGAAGGCGTAGAAACAGCGATGAAGTTGGCTAGAAAATGGGGCTATCTTAAGAAAAAAATCCCAAGAGATGAGGTATGGAACTCTGGTGTATGATGTTCATTCTTAAAAGGAAACTTCATAATATCTTTTGCATAGGCAGACTTACAATTCCAAAGTATGAGAACCGGAGTCGTCATCACGGAGTATGATATCTATACCTTAGAAACTTAAGAATGGTTTCAGTTGGTATCTTCTCAAAAATAAAAAGCAGATTGATCCATAAGAAAACATTGAATGGGTTTCTAGTTAAATGTTTTGAAACCTAGAAATTGCCTATGGATTCCTAATACGAGGAATTGGTAATGACTAATCATGACTCATGAGTGCTCTACTTGATAATACCTTTTGGATACCAATTTGGCCTAGTGAGTACTACAACAACTAGAACATAATTAGGTGAAGTTTCTGATGTTTGCTACTCAACATACAGTTTTTTATTAATGCCAGTTCTTTTTGTGTGTTAAATATTGACATTCCACAGCTAGTCCTCATTCTTACTTGATGATTTATGAGTGGGTGCAAGTTGTAATCCATTCTTCAAAAATCAAGTTGGAAAAAGTGAAAAAATAAAAGAAACATACACATACCTAATTGTATATGGACCTACACCTTCAGAAACATTATCTCCTATAAGTCCTTGTCCGTAAGCATCTCAGCCTGATACATGGTAGGCATTTAATCATTAATCTTCAGTAATGTTCTGCACATACTCTTACTCTCAGGTGCCATATAATATAACAGTAAACTAAATGCAACTATTGTTGCATTACAATTAAATGCTTGTCTGAAGTTCTGACTCAAATTTTGAAATTATACTTCCGTAGTGATTGAGTTACAAACTTTGTCTTCAATACAGATTGTCACATAGATTTCTTAACTGCTATTTATTTTAATCATTTGGTCATGGCAGGCTATAATTGTTTCATGTTGTGGCTGCTTTCATGGTCGCACATTAGCTGCTATTTCTATGAGCTGTGACAATGAGGCAACACGTGGATTTTGGCCTTTGTTGCCAGGCCATCTCAAAGTTGATTTTGGTGACCAGGCAGCACTTGAGAAAATATTTAAAGGTTTTCCAAATTTTTTACCATGAATATACTAGTTAAAATCCGCAACTAGTAGAACTGTTGGAGTAGCACATTCGGATATCGTCTCTCCTAGGACCACAAAAAATGCATTAAATTTAATTGTTACTGATGTGAACTAATCCATTTTACTTTATGGTGACCAGAAAAAGGGGACCAAATCGCTGGTTTTCTGTTTGAACCTATCCAAGGGGAAGCAGGGGTATGTATGTTTCAAGGATTGGACTTGTTTTTGGATATATCCTGTATGTGAATCTTGTTTTGTGGTCACCGTCATAATTGTAATCAGTTGAGTGTTCCTGGAGGTTAGCCTTGGTCCCTGTTTAGAGTGGATGTATGTGAAAATTGTTTGTCATCATTATCATAATTTCTGATTATTTGAGCAATGTAGGAGATTTACCTTGTTCACTTGTTGCTTGTACAAAAATCAGCAGCGCCACCATGTGAACATCACACTTCATTGTCCTAATGAGTCCAATTTGTAGAGGCACCATATAGTGGTATAGGCAAGACAAAGCCTTTTGTATGGTTCGTCATGTACTGATATCTTATTAACTGTGACTCCATGTTTACAGAATTTAGAGGCATGTAGGGGTAGACCTCTATGTATATGGTTCTACTTGATTTTTTCCTACTAAAATATTATTTCTGTTAAATGATTTTGAGGTTGACGACATTCTAATATTTTCTAGGTTATTATTCCTCCGGATGGTTATCTACAAGCTGTCAGAGATCTTTGCTCAAAATATAACATTCTAATGATTGCTGATGAGATACAAAGTGGATTAGCACGTTCTGGAAGAATGCTGGCTTGTGATTGGGAAAATGTCCGCCCTGATGTTGTAGTAAGGACGTGTCCTGTGCTTGATCCTGAAATTTTCTACATAAACTGAAAAAATCGCATATTAGTCCTGTATGAATGCCATATTAATCTGATTCTTCGAAATGGTATGTGACCCAT
This sequence comes from Sesamum indicum, assembly GCF_026168435.1. Taxonomy (NCBI): domain Eukaryota; kingdom Viridiplantae; phylum Streptophyta; class Magnoliopsida; order Lamiales; family Pedaliaceae; genus Sesamum; species Sesamum indicum. The sequence continues at coordinate 17,962,526 of NC_142668.1, forward strand.
GCCTCCTGGGAATAGTTGTAAACAAGCTAAAACTTTTCAACGAGGACATGTAAATTTGCATTACTTTTGGTTTGGAAACATAGAATGCAGAAAATTTTGAGTTTGAAGGGATCTATGGTTTGGCCAAGAAGTTCATTTTGATTTCCATCTGAAATAAGCTCGAGTTTTTATTGGAGTTTTGAATTTTTGTTCATAAATGTAGATCACTAGGTGTATTACGTAGTGTTGACTGTATGATCAGTGACCATTAGAATGCACTTCCATCCATTGGACTGACCTCTCTGATTGTTGCCTTGTTAAGATATTAGGAAAAGCTTTGGGTGGCGGAGTGTTGCCAGTGAGTGCTGTTCTTGCAGACAAAGATGTTATGCTCTGCATACAGCCTGGAGAGCACGGAAGGTTAGTAATTTTGAAGCCTGTTATTACCACCTTGCACGACACAAGTTTAGGTCCTGCAGTGAATTCTACAATATGCAGCTCCTCAAGAATTTTCTGAAATAAGACAATCATTTCCATCTCAAAGGAAATGAAATGGCCATGCAATGTTCTAGTTGTGTTAAGTTTATCATCCACTTTTTTCATATAATAATCCTTCTGCTTTTAATATGTTGATATCTATATTGTGATTTTACATTCCTTACTGTTGAGGCATTATGCAGCACCTTTGGAGGGAATCCATTGGCCAGTGCTGTTGCCGTTGCGTCATTAGATGTGATAAGAGATGAGAGATTGGCTGAAAGGTATTGTATCTTTTTCACAATTCTTTAACATGGAGTTGCATGAGTCTGGTTATGTCTAATTCTCTGGAATTTGTCATGTTCACTTGGTGTAGCATAAATCTATTAGTTATGCAGTAAGGATAAGAACTTGGGTGAAAATATTAATGAGGTTTTTTGAGTTGTTTTCTATGCCCAATGTTATTCTTACATTGGCGATCGAGTTTTAGAATTAAGGGTGTCTTGAATATGTAATTTCATGGTAGATCTGCCCAACTGGGAGAGGAGCTCAGGGAACAACTTGTGAAGGTTCAGCGGCAATTTCCGAACCTCATAAAGGAGGTAAGAGGTAAAGGTTTGTTCAACGCTGTGGAGCTTAATAGCAAAGCTTTGTCCCCCGTGACTGCGTATGACATATGCCTGAGGCTGAAAGAGAGAGGAGTTCTTGCAAAGCCTACCCATGATTCTATTATTCGATTAACTCCTCCCCTATCAATAAGGTACACCAATCGTCTGTAATTCAGGGTTAACTTTTTTATTTAATTTTGAGGTGGATACATCATGTAGGGCTAAATGTGAAAAAAATTGTTTTATTTTTACGTTACTCATCGCAGATAACTAATTCTCCACATGTTTTCTATCAGTCTGGATGAGCTCCATGAAGGATCAAAAGCTCTGCAGGCTGTTCTGGAACTTGATCTATTGAAGATGAAGAAAGAGAAGCCAGAAAATACTACCTCCCATGCAGCTGTTGACGCGTGTGATCGATGTGGGCGCAACTTGTATGCTTCTTCATAACTGCTCTAATATAAATCAGGATAACTATTCGAGTCAATCCCGTTTCCTTGCCCCAGTACCTTAAATTAATTAACCCGAAGAGCTTACTGCTTTTCGCACGTATGTTTGGTGTCAGATACTTGCTTCTTTTGTTAGTTGTATTACCCTTTGAGATCTAGATCTGCAATAGAAGATAGAATTAAGTGACATGATCGAGCGGGGGCCCTAGGCGAACCCGGTATCTCCAATGGATTTTGTCTTTATGGTGACAGATAATGTAGTGTGTAAGGTTTTTCTCAACTTACATATGATGTGGCATAATATTTTTCTCATAAATAATAGGGAGACAAGGTGGAGACACAATAATGCTACAACTTTGTTAGCTACGAAATTATATTGTAAGAATAGCATCTCCCCTTTCCTAACATTAAAGAGTCAGATGCGGCGTAACCTATAATAGCTCAAGAAGAGTTTTTAAGAATGAAATGGGACCTGGTTTAGGTGTTCTTTAAGGACCTTAGCTGGACTTCATAATTGTATTGTTTCACCAATAATGATAGCCAAATTTTGAACTTGGAGTTTTTTTCTCTAGATATTTGCTTAAGTTCTACTGTCCGAATATTGGATGCCTGAAAGTGAAGTTGATTGCTATTGTTTGTGCGGTGAATGGCTTAGTTGTCTCGTCGAGATATTGTATTAACGTGACATTAGACCTTCCTTGCACGTACTTAGTTTTAGCATTTATAAAATCAAAGATTAGTTTCCGTGTCACACACTCGAATCTTGAGTCAGGCTGGATAAGGATAAGTATATATTACATGATTTACCCCTTGAATATTTTTTATGATATGACCTTGACTAGAATATAGTATATCTGCACATACCTTCCGTCATTATATTTATATATTCTCAAAATATCGTGTCTGCGTGAAATACGCCGTAACTTTTAATTTATTTTTTTCTTATGGGTTTAAATGAAAGCGGCCTTATATTATGTGAATGATTGAATTCGATACAGTAGTAGTATTAGCATAAGGTGGCGGAAGAAATATGTTAACTATGGTATGGTGGATGAATATATATATATATATATATATGAAGTGTCGTTATCAATTATGGTTGGCCTTGTCGAATGTGTTAGAATTATAAGGGCAATTGAGGATGGGCGATATTGATTGATGAGTAGAATCCAAGATTTAAACACAGCTTAAATATGTCGTATTCGTCGTCCATCCCATGCTCAAATTTTGGTCTTTTCTGCCTTTAACAATTGATTATTATTATTATTGTTATTAGGACCAGAGTCCCCATCTAGACACCAACTTTTAATTATGTTTGCATGAAATTGAAATATTTGATATTATTGGTTTTATTATTAGAGAGATAAAGAAAATAGTAGGATATATCACTTTGATATTTCTTAAGATTATGTGTAATTATATGAATACCATAAAGGTTAGATTACACAAACATTCTATGCGCTTTATAAAATTATCCCTTGAAGGGGGTGTTAGTGCAATATACTAAAGGGATATTTGTGTAAAGTTTCGTTATTAGTAAAGACTGTATTGTAGTTACAGTTATAATTCTACGGGATGTATTTATAATTTTTAAAAAAATAAAAAATATTTATGTAATTGAATCTAGGTTAGGAATGTCAATAAAATTTAAAAAGAAAAAAGAGAGGGAGAAAGAAAAAGAAAAAAAAGGTGAGGGGAATGGTGGGGTTTGAGAGGGACATATTGTCTCCTTTTGATGGGCTATGGTAGTGGGGATGGGGTGGTCCTCATCTCATGTGTATGTTATCAATTCCAAAAGTCTCACTTTTATTGTTGTTATTAAAATTAATTATAAACCAAAAAGATGGTATTCTTTTGAGGAACACAATTAGATAAGGCGTCCCTTTTATTTTTGTTTTGGGTTGGCGTAGACCAATTAGATGATGAAATTTTAACTCATGATTTAATTGTTTCACTTAATAATAATGAATAAATATCAGAAAACATAAATGCGGCTGATTTGTGGTGTGATGCCTAAAATACCCTTTAGTTGACTTTTGGACGATCAGGGTTCAATCAGTAATTTTGGCCTTTGCATGAACGTTTAAAAAGCATAAGAGGTCAATAATATCGATTGGAGAGGGGTGGGGGTAGAATGGGTAGAGATCATAGAATAGATGTAGATGAGTTTTAGTATAGAAATAGAGATGGATGGAGCGATGCGATGTTGATTCTATTTATGAGTACGGAATGCACGGCCCACAATTAAATCTTAATGTGAAAACTGTGAAATTTTTGGATCTTTCTAAGTAGTAAAAGAGAAGACAGAAAACATGAAGACATGGCGTAACGTGCGGGTGGATTCAATCGTCTTTTATTTTTTATTACACAACAAAACAACTGTCCTACATCTGTGCTATGCTGCTTCCCACATTTCCACATGCCTTATAACTCTTACCACAATATTAACATTTTCATCTACATCCACAATTTCCATCTATCATAATATTATGTAGATATATTATTATTATTATTATTATACACCTGTATTTTATATATATAAATAAATAATCATGTGACATGACGACCAGATTCATCATAATTGAACCTTCATTATATATAATAATTAATTCTTGACAAATTCATTTAATTTAATCACCATCTTCATCATCATCAATATCTTCAGCCATCCAACTCTAGTTCGTGCGGTTCGGTGATCGTCGTTTCTCTCTCTCTCTCTCTCTTTTTAATTATATCATTTGATATATTAAGATATCAAAATTAATCAGATGTAGGTATTAAATAATTTCAAATCAATACAATAAATTGTTATGAAAGTAGATGGATTGCTTATATTTGCAGATTTAGATTAGGAATGTATTAAATATGCCATCTCAACGTTATGATTAATGAAGAGTTTGATAGCATGCATGTGATCACTAATGATTCGATTATCATACTTAGTTCCCATCGAAGCAACTTCGTTTGTAGATCAAGAAACAGAAATATATTCATGGAAGAGCTGATTTGTGACAACTTGTACTTGATGTATGATCAAGACAATAATGCACTTTAGTACAATTATAAGATTGATCTGTCCCCAAAAAAAATAAAAATAAAAAAAATTAAGAATGTCTAGAAACAAAATAATGCATACGGACATTTATCTGATTTCATATTCCTTCCATTGGATAAATTATTATTACATATTTCAGTTGGTACAAACATTTTCCGTTGCGAAAAACTGGTTGGCATTTGGACAAGTTTTGGATGCAGACGTCCAACTTGCCCATTAAAACATCAGTTCCTTTATTTTTATTCTTTAATAATAATTTATAGTAATTAAAATGGTAAGGAAGAGTAAAGTGTAAGCAAAGCAATAGGGAATGAGTTAAAATATGAGTTTGTAATTAATGGGATGAGTACATGTAATTTAATGTAAGTGATGAGCTAGTTATAGTACGTAGTAGAAGCTCTTCATAAGCAATAAGATAGAGAGTTGGATGAAATGATTGGTTAGGTAGGTGAGGAGACCCACTCTCTCTCTCTCTCAATCACTACCGCCACTCTCTCTCAATCCCCCCATTGTGACTACCATTCTTCCACACCATTTTTCTTTTTATCTACATAAATAAATATATCAAACTATATTTTATTTTTCAATTATTATTTTTGAGACTCTTGACAATGACTTATGAAATATTTCAAAGAAAATAGATTCCAACCATAAAAAGAATAAATAGCACAATGAATGGGGATGGAGGAAAGAATATGGTGTAGGAAACGGCAGAGCATAACGCCGTTTTCGGCACTCCGTTCCGCATCGCGTGTCTTGCGACGCTAGAAAGCATAAAAACACAGAGCCTAGCTTCCATAATAATATTTATATTAATATTAATAATAATCCCTTCTTCTTCTCCTCAGCAGGCTCCACACCTCCATTTTCCTCCTTCGTCCCCCACCCCCTCCTCCGCAGCCCCAATTCCCATACCCACCCCCGGCGCACCACCCTCCATAAACACACCCCACCCACCAACACTATGGATAAAAGCAAGAATTAAGAATCTCTCTCCCATGAATTGCTTTTATCTTCAGATCCATACTTTCTTCAGCTGTGTTTCTTTCGCTTAGATCTTGCTTGAAAACCCACTTATTGTTTCCTACCCTACTTGCTACAACATCATTTGAAATATTGTACGCTCATACAAGCAATTCCCAGTTGTTGCTGCAAATGGGTTCGATTCGGGCAGATCTGGGCAGCAGAATCCACCCCGAACCCATCGACCACTTCGACCGTCTTCCCGACTCCGTCATCCTCTTGATCTTCAACAAAATCGGCGACGTCAAAGCCTTGGGCCGGTGTTGTGTTGTTTCCAGGCGATTCCACTCTCTCGTTCCCCAAGTCGACAACGTCATAGTCCGTGTCGACTGTGTTATATCCGACGAAGATCCCTCCGCCACCTCTTCTTCCTCCGCCGCGGCTTCAGCCGCCTCTGACAAGTCCCGGCACCCTATCTCCTCCCTCTTCAGAATTTTGTTTTCTGGACTCTTCAAACCCTTGCAATCCCTCTCTCAGCTCATCAGTCCTTCAAGCCGTCGCATTCCTTCTCTTTCTGAAGATTTCGACTTTGAAACTGAGCAAAACAGCGTCACCCATCATTCACCCACTCAAGTCTTGAAGAACTTTAACGAAATCAAGCTCCTCAGGATAGAACTTCCGAGCGGGGAGTTGGGAATTGATGAGGGTGTTTTGCTTAAGTGGAAGGCGCAGTTTGGATCGACGCTTGATAATTGTGTTATTCTTGGAGCTTCAAGTGTTGTTCAGAAGATGGACAGTGACTATGATTGTTTGGGCACATGCAATAATTACGATAGTGTGAACAATGATAACAGTAGTAGTAATAACAATAACGGAGTGGAGAATGATAATGGGAGCATACCCGAGTCATTTTACACAAATGGGGGCTTGAAATTGCGCGTTGTGTGGACCATTAGCTCATTGATCGCAGCCTCAGCGAGGCACTATCTGCTGCAGCCTATAATAGCAGAGCATAAGACGCTGGAGAACTTGGTGTTGACCGATTCGGATGGGCAGGGGGTTTTGTCTATGAATAAAGAACAGTTGGAGGAGCTTAGAGTGAAGCCTTTGTCGCCCTCGTCGGCAGCAAAGAGGACTCTTGTCCCGGCTCTGAATATGCGATTGTGGTATGCGCCCCATCTGGAGTTGCCAAATGGGTTGGTGTTAAAAGGGGCCACATTGGTTGCAATCAAGCCCAGTGAGCAGCCGAAGAAGGACATGGTGGGTTCGGAAGGGAATTGGATTGCTTCGGCATTTGAGGAGCCATTTGGGACTGCTGCGAGGATGTTGGTGAAGAGGAGGACTTATTGTTTGGAAATGAACTCCTTTTAGATGGGGATGGGGTTCGACTAAGAATTTATGGAGAGATGTTTGAGGTAATTTCCTTTTTTGCTGCTAATCCTTTTAACAAGTTCTGATTGGTTTTAAGATCTGTGATTGAATGTAAGCATTGCTCTTGTTAAGCCAAATTTCATATGATTGTTTCCTTCATGGTCTTTGATATGACGCATTCGTAAGTGTTGTTTGTCTATTCACTTTACGGTCACTGTTTTACTGTTTTAGTAATAAGATGGCTAATCTTTCTGTATTGTTGAGGTTATATGTTTATGTTTGCCTGAAATCATGAGGTGGGTTTTTGGTCCATTAAGCTCCTCGTTACTATAAGACATAATTTTGGCTTAAGATTGCCTACGCCATCCCAAACCATCTGTAAGATGCTTCCGCATGCATTCTGCAGACAAATTTATGACGACAGATTGAGATCAAGGCTATTGGCCTGGGATTGTATGTTCTATCTGTCATCTTCTTAGTTGTATCAGTTTCGTTGTTAATGATATCCTGATTCTGCCAAAGTATCTCATGCATGTTCATGTTTTCTTTTATTTGTAGGTTCACCATTAGTCTTTAATCTTTTATTTCCCAATAGTATGCTCGCCTTCTGTGGAGGAATTTATTACGATAGGTTGAATACAGATGTGTTGGCCTTTAATCTTGTATCCTGTCCGTCGTCTTCTGAGTTAGTTTTGTTAGTTCTATCCATAATGATATTTTGATTTATATTAACCTAAGATACCCCTTGCGTTTTGCACATTTCGTGTTACTTTGTTGAGTCACCTTCATGTTTATTTCTTGGCAACTACCATGTCTTGTTGAACAACATGGTTGTTGCGCCACACTTGGGTTCAATAAAAGAAAATTGACCATTGGCTACAATTTTATTGACTATGGACTGAAACTGTGGTAACTAATTATTATTAACCATGGTTAAACAAAAATCAATTGCAAGAAATTAGGTTATCCACCATGGAATCTCATAGCCATGGCAAAAACTGCTTTGATATAGCCATTACCTACCTTAGTGTGAAAGAATGCTTTCTGATCATGATCATTGCCGGAACCATTATTAAAGGAATTAATTTGAATAGAGCTACCTTTTTGGGGCCTTCTATGTGCCTCAATTAACCGTCATAAGCTTGTTTTACCATTATGCATGATCTTTTATTTGTATTACCATACTTTTGCCTACAAAGAAGGGTTGTTTGTGTTTATTTGCGTCGAACATACTAGTTTTGGCAAAGCAATCTGCAGCATGTCCGGCCCTGCAATATTAGTATTTCTTTTTAGCTTATCCTCCTTTAATTCCATTTCTGATTTGTTTGCTAATGACATTATTCGTTGCCATCAGTTTTCCAGGAAAAAACCAGGCCTTGGTCCTTTTAAGGAAGGAGAATATAAACTAGTTTGGAGAAGCAGGGTACAAAGTTTTGTCTTGAGCACAGTAGGTTACATGCGAGTGGCTGGGGAAGTTTATATTGCTTCCGTTTATGACTCTGTTGTCAGCTGTTGATTGATTATGAGCTTAAACTGTCTGCTTTCTGCGGTCAGACTAATGATGATATGCATCTGCCTTGATTTGGAACTCAAGCACATGCTTTTAGAGGGCATGCTATGCAACTGGTTATGTTGTAAGCATTCTGGGCCTTTGACTTTGCGGTCAGCTGCCTTTGTTAGTTATCTATCTGTGAATATTGTAGGTATAAAGGTTCTATGCTTATGCGCTGTCCGTTTAAAGATTCAAGATCTCATCAGCATATTATATTAGCTGATTTACTGCCATAAATAAATGTGATAACGGCTAAACTTTCTATAAATGAGGATTTTATCTTCATCTTGTATGTGGTGTTGATTGCTCTCCGTTCATGCTCAGATAAAGATTGTTTCTCTGTTTGAGCATGGTGTGTTTAGGCATAATGATTTCATATGTCGGCAGATTTTGGGTAGAGATAGACTAGGAGCAATTTGCTTTTTGTGTATTAAACCCAATTCTTCTGGTGGGTTCCAGAATCCGTCTTTTCAAGTGTAGAAAACCTTCTGCATGATGCACTACTGATTTAGCAATAAGCTCTAGGTTCCTGCTCTCCCTCACGCTTGGATATTTTGCACACCCAGATATTTTTTAGATGTGCTGTGCAGTTGTAAGCTTTATGTAATAGCGATTGGTGAAATCTGAATAAGTGCCCTTAATTATTATAGCGCCATCATCGTGTCCTTGGCTGACCTTACTTTATTATGTCAATTAAGAGCTTGCATGAAAATTGATCATCATAGATGACAATAAATAGCGTGTCCCACCTGATTTCCTCCAAAGAAAGTTCCTTCAACTTTGTGGCAACTGGCTGTGGTTCACGACTTCTTTCATTAAATAAATCCATGATATCCTTTGCTTCATCCAATTCCATCATATCTTCCTTCTAAATTCCAGCTGATAGTGTCCGTTACTGAATTTCATCCACCTTTCTGTTTCCTTTTTGACTTGCCTGGGCTGTAGTGTACTGCAAGGACATGCATGATGCTTCTTTGGACTGTCATTTGCATCTGATCTCCTACCAAAACAGTTAACAGTCTCCGAAAGGCCCATGGAAGATGGTCGAGAATAATAAAAAGAAAAACAGGCAAGTCAAGATATTTAAGTTATTATTGCTCAACAGGAACTTCTATGTTAAACTAATCAACCATGGCAAATGAAAATACAGCTGAAGAAATTATGAGAAAGTAGTACTGTTGTGTACTACGGTTAGTAGCACAAACTTAGAATGTGATTCAGCTTCATCCATCCAGTTTAATCACAAAGGTTCTCTTGACTCAATTATATCAACAGTTGTGCAGAGCAGAACAAGAATTGGACGGGCATAAATTGAACATCTCAATCAATCACACAATATCTCTCATCAAACACACATGACCGCCTGCCGGCTCCCACAGTTTATAATAAACCCCAAGCAAATTAAGAAGAGTGCTCGTAAAATTACTTGAATCATAAGTAATAAGAAACTCTGACGCACGACAAAAAGCATAAAAGGGCAGGTGAAGAAACGCAATGTTTTGCTCAGGCACTGCTGCTACTTCACATCTTCAGTTACCTGCACCAACACGGGTTGAGTTATTAAGCTCCTGCGCTGAAAGCTTGAATGGAAAATGTTCAAGCTTTGTCAAGAGTACACCACCTTAATATGTCGAAGCAATAAAGAGCAGTTAACACTTCTTTCAAATCAACACAAAATCAGATATATCTACCAAAAGTTTGAACATAGCATGATTGAGCAGGGAAGAAAATCACTGCTGCTAGGCCAGAATCCTCTGAACAATCCCAACATAGGCTGTCTGGATTATAAGGTAATAAGAAATCACAACCATAATGGCAGCTGTGCCGCAATGGAAGAATGTCCTATCATTCTATTCTTCGTAATTTCATACCATGATGAAAGAACTGAGAATTGGGGAATTCTTCAATCCCTTACTATGTTCCCCGAGTGTGAATTGCATATGAACACTACACTAATGCTTTAAGCTGCAATCATAGACAAAAGCAAAAGGATAACAGATCTTGGTATCTGATCAATTCATCTCATAGATCTAGGCATATTGGAACCTAATGCAGCTCAAGCAAATCCAACTTGGACGTCTACAGATAAGCAAATATTACTTCTCATAGGCATTGTTATACCAAGTAACAAGTCTCTTCTCTACAAAGTGAAGATTAATGACATGAGAAATAGCATTGGGAGGGGTGAACAACGCTTCAACTATGCTTCAGGTAACACTTGAATTTTAAAACAGGCAATGTAAAAAACATGAATCTGTTAGCTTCAGAGAACTAAAGAGACCCTAGCTGTATGTGGCATATTTAAAATAATTAAATATCATTTATTAATTTTTTTGTTGTAGGAAAAATGATAATATAAAAATAATTATTAAAAAAGATAAATAATTTTGAAAGAAAATATTTGAGGTAGGAGAAAGAGAAAAAAATATTAACTAAAAATAAATAACTATTTTAAAAAATAAGTTTTACTATTTGTAGATTCTGGGGGGGGGGGGGAATGGAAGTTAGTGAGTGCAAAAGGGGGAAGGAAAAATAACATACCAAAAATAAGAGAGACACAAAAGAGGTGCTCTCCTTTAATATATAGTATCGATGAATACCACTGCATTAATTTGAAAAGACACAGAAACCACTATACAGATGTAGGAACTACACACTAATATTGGCGAATTTTACACTTTTAATCACTAGGACAGGAGATAATACTTTTAGTCCTCAACTTTATCGAATTTTCAAAATGATCCCAAAATTGAAAAAACTTAACATAATTAGTCACTTGTTCAAATTTTCGTAAAAAAGTAGACAACAATGACCCGTACAAATGTCTATCAATTGTGTGGTCAATCAAGATATCAAACACGCGCATTGCCCATGTTCTTACCGTCTATTTTTTTTACAAAAATTTGAACGTGCGACTAAATATATCGACTTTTTTCAATTTTGAGACAATTTTGAAAATCTCATCAAACAGATGACTAGATGTGGTGAATTTTATCAATTTTATAACCATTTTAAAATTTTCGTAAAATAGATAACTAAAAATATTGAACCTTATTCTATGAGATTAAAAACATAGTTTTGTGTACTAATATTGCCCCAACATATAGAGGGATTTCAAAACAGAACATGGCAAAAGAAAAAAATGACACACGGACCACATTAAACAGATAGAGGAACTACATGCTAATATCACATTTCAAAAAGGAACTCTTTACTGATTAATATCGTTTCATAGACAAACTTTATGGAATATTCTTTCATCTGTGATTCTGCCTGAGAAGACATGCCCAAAAAACTCTAAAGAAGGTAAACATAATGAAGGATGTATTGGCCCTGAGAATGAGAAATTTTATTTAGCTATGCTCAAAGAAATCAAGAAATGTTGAAAAGGCTGTAATTCACATTTTTGAATAATCTTAACCACTTAATACGTAAAGTTTATTCAGAAACAATCACGTTATTGAACTATTTTTTAACGGCATGTAATATTTTAATTTGGACTTGCTAGTTCATGCAACATAGATTCGGTACTACATTGCTGAACAAGGTTCACTTAACTTCAAACTTATCACACGACATCCCAATTAACATAAAAAGCACTTGATAACAAATAATTTTGTTTAAACATAATAAAGACCAAGAAAAGCAGAGCAAAACAAAAGTAAAACAATTTACACGGAAAACCCCTAAACTCAAAAGGGGAAAATCGACGGGGTAAGAATCCACAACCACCCAATCCATGATAAAACAGTGAATGCAAAATTTCTGAAAAATTTCCCCCCAAGCTTGAGTTTAATTACAAAAACCAAGAAACACATAAAAAACATCTTCTTTATGGATCTGACTGCTTCAAATAATAAGATGGGAGAAAGGGAAGTGCACTGATTTCTTCAATGCTCACACCATGAAGAGAAACTCGATTCTACTATATAATGACCATGGTCACAAAAACATGTTTATTAGATAAGTCTTTCGTTCTAATTCCTTTTAATAAAACGTTTCAATTACTTGACAAGATTCTCCCACTTTTAGATACACTTAAAACACTCTATCCGCCCAAGAACTCTCTATGTTGCAAGAGAATTGCCCACTGTCGTTTGTATTATGTCTTCAATTATTTGTAAATAATCTCCTTTATGTATAGAGCACGACTTTTTTTTTTTTTTTTTTGTGTGTGTGTGTGAAATAACAAACCATTTCTCATTTCTATTTTCAACAATTTAGTCGAATTACCCATCCATATTTATCAAACTTGATTGTAATTATCATACTTTTCTCTTTTCTTCAACAATGGTAGCACTGTCCCAATTATTTTGTAATCTAAGGGCTCATCCTAATTTTCTTTATTAGAATGAACGAACTAAGTGAAATTAATTGTCATGCAAATAATATATAATCTAAAAAAAAGTGATTAAGTTAAAATAAAAAAATAATAATATAGCAATATAATTATTTGAATTGACCAAACATAATATGAAAAAAAAGCTTTCCCTTCATGATTATACCATCTAAGATCACTTAAATACATATAAAACCGTAAAGATGCAACACTTATACCGTTAACTTTAGCTTTCTCCTTTTCCCATTGTTGTGCTTATTTATCAGATACCACATATATTTAAAACTAAGGCTATATTTGGTGAAAGAATTTTAATTTGAGACGAGAATTTAGATAAAGTATTTCAAATGACTCCATGATAAAAAAAATTTAGAATTTAGAATTTATTAAAATTACAGAAATCATAATTTAAAAATAGAGGTAAAGAATTCAAAGTTCCTTCCCACTATAGAATTATTCAAATAAATTTCAAAAAAAATAATTTCAGGGATTTGAAATCCTTACATTTAATTAAAGCCACAAATTCCAACTACAATAGCCAATCAAAGAAGGATTCAGTCATTAAAATTATCTGTGAAAAAATTTGCTATTAAATAACAAGAGAAAAAAAGTATTCCCTGGCAGAAAGGGAAATCCATTCATGATTTCTTGGTTCAGGTTCTCAAAAAGAGAAAGTATAAGAAGACTCTATAAGCAAGAAACCTAAAAAATCTTTACTTTGAAATTTCTCAACCTAAATTCAGTAAGTAAGAAGTCTTAATTAAGAAATGTAACGACGAACAAGAAGCAGATGCACTGAGTGACACGTATTGAGCTCCCGCCAGATCCTCTTTTTCCGTCACAGACCAATGGTGCGGCAGCCACAAAAAAAGGAGACAGAAAAATTTGTGGAATTAAATAAGAAAGATCCCTTCTTCCCTACACCAAATCTCCCTTGGTTACGCCACTCTCTCTCTCCACCAGGTGCTAAAGTGCGCACCTTTCACTCACAGAGCAACACCTGGCTCCGCCATGGACATGTTAGAAACAAGGGAGCCAAACAAAGAGACAACCAGCTGATCCCTATTCGCAGGCGTCCATGCCAGTATCATAAAGGACAACACAGTGGAGAGAGTCGATAAAATATGATTATGCCCCCAATGGTAAGGCCTTTTTGTGAAACCAAGAAAATTAAAAACTGTTCAGATAACTACACCAAAGGACCCCTAAAAGAAAGCGCAACATAGCACTGGAAAACACTCAAACCCATGTGAAGAGAATTTAGACAAGAATACAAATAAGAACAAGAAAAATTAAGGCAAGAATGCTGTATGATTTATGAAACTAAAGATTAACAAAATGAGAAATTACCAGGAACGAAGAAGTGGTTTCGAAGGAAGAAGCTCTTAAATGAACTCAGTTTTTTCCTTTTCCTTTCTGGCCGGAGTGCCTGCCGCCATTATTAGCATGGGCATCGCCGTAGCAGAGCTGCAAGCGGGCGTCGTATCCAGAGAGGAACTGGTGGTGGTTCTCCACAGACGCTGCGGTGCCAATGAAGAAACTTGGAGGAGATCCGTCAGGAAACCTCTGGAGGTGAGGCAACAGAGACGGCGAAGAAGAATTGGACTGAAGGGTCCCCCTATTAAAGCCAGCAAGGCCAGATGAATTAGCAGAAGAAGAGATTGTGAAGTTCAGGTTGTACTCACTGCTGCCATTATGATGGTTATTGTTGCTGCTTCCGTTCCCTCCGGCAGCAGCATTGACAACTGGGACAAAGTGGTCTGGGACAAAGGAGAAGTGCTGGAGCTCCGGCTGGTGTTCCCCCGTCACACTAAACAGTGGCGAAGCCGCCGGTGCAAATGGGTTTGCCAATTGCATTTGCCCAGGACGAGCTGCCGGTGGCCCTAAAAGCCCAGAAGTAAAGTAATCCATAGGAGTAGAGGACCACTGCCTGGGAGATTTTAGGAAGAAATTTGACTCATTTGTGGTACCACCACTACTGTTGGGGTTTTGATGAACTGAGCTGTTAGGACTAGTAGTGGTGTTGTGGTGGCTATTATTGACATTGTTAATACCTCCACTCAAGAGCTCAGTGAAAGAAGTAGTTTGAGAAATAGGGTTCAAAGAAGCAACATGAGAAGAGTCGTTCTCTTTCTCCTTCTCCTTCTCCGCTACCCTTTCCTTAGCACGCTCCCTGGCTTTGATCCTGCTTTCAGATCTGGAAAGCGAAAGCCCCGAGCCCTTACTAGTTTCAGAAGTACTACTACAAGCGGAAGATTTTGTAACCTGCTGGTGGGAGTAATTGGGATCCGCACCACCACCATCCATATTCACTTCAGCTGAGTCAAACCCGAGATGATCACTCCCCCCGGTGCTCGATCTCTTCTCATCGCTCAGCTGCTTAGGGGTGTCGGGGAATGGATTACTCATCGGTGGCAGCTCCGCAATAGAGCTGGCCGCCGCCTTCAGCAGCCACTCTACCGCCTTGCTCGGCTGATCGTACCCTAAACGATCTTGCAGATCATAGAATTGGATAGCGGTGTTCACCGAGAGCCTCACCCGTCGGTCTCTTAGCCCCTTGGATGTCAGAACTTTGCTGTGCCTATCTTTCCCACCGGATGCTCGCGAAACCCTAACAATACGAGACGAAGGCCAGCCGTAAAACCTACCTACACCACCACCAAGATCAACGCCTCCACCACGTACTCCGCCGTTGGTGGGACCCTTTTTGTTCTCTCCTTCTTCTTCTTCATCCTGATACTGGTCATCCATTTTTTGACTGTGGCCTAACTTAGTTGAGTCGAGTCTTCCGTTACCATTGCTGATTCTTGGGAACTTACATTGAATCTCATCTACCTCCATACCACCGCTTTCATGCCGTTTCTCAAGCCCCTTTCAGCAGCTCTTTTCCTTTCTTGTCTATGCTTGGAGAGGGGGGGGGGGAGGAGAAGGTACGTAAAAGAGGTGGAAAATTTAAAAGGAATCTGAATAATAATTTGTAAAATTAGGGTTTTGATATTTGGAAGAAAGAGAGAGAGAAAACTGTGGGTGGGTGTGCGGTGCAGTTGGGTGGTGGATGTGGGGAAGACTGTACCGTCCTTTGCATTGATGACGATTACACAGACTACTTTGGCTCTTGTAGTGACATATACATACAAAACATATACATATAAAGAGAAGAAAAGGAGAGAGAGAGAGAGATATCACGTTCTATAGCAGAGAGAAAGAAAGGTCAGAAAGACGAAGAGGGGGTGGGGTGGGGGGGTAGGGTGTTCTTCTGAAGCTCTTTGCAGTGCTTTCAAAAGCAAAAACCAAAGCCTGTGTACTTGCTCAGACCTCAGCAGCCCTGCAGCAAAATATCAAAAAAAATTTAAAAGAAATAAAAATAAAAACCATCACCACCACATATATCACACATATATATATATATATAATCCAACCAAAAAAAGAGCAGCAGCAGAATCAGATGCTAAGAAAGAAGGGAAAAAAAAAAAAAGGGAATAATGTGCACTTTAACTTCTTTTTCCTCACAATACAAATTTATTTAAAATCAAGACAAGAAGATTTAGCAGGAAATGACAACCTAAACTATGACTTAATTGGTAGTTAAGATTTTCAGAGACACCCAGAGTGAGAGAGAGAGAGGAAAGGTGAGAATAATTAAAGCATAGCTGATCCTGGAAATTCAGGACATTATTGTCATCTGCTGCTTACAAAACAACCACACATAAATAAAAAAGTATAGTAGCGCCCCAAACACCAAGAAGCAGCTACTAGATAAAAATAAAAACTAAAATATATTTAATTATGTGTGAACGGTGAAGGAAGGAAGGAAAGTTGTTGTCCATACATATGTAACTGAGTCTCTTATACGACGACAAAGAACACAAATCCAGAACTGTGATGCCTTGAGCTCCTCTCCCTCCCTCCCTCTAAATTGAAACTTGGAAATTCTCAGCTTGTCATAATCTACTTCAAAAAAACATAAACAAATGCATGGCAATCAAATTACAAGACTCACCAAAACTTGACCGGTATAATCTTTCAATATATTTTTGGTAGGCATTTAAGACATAATAATCAGCACCAGATTAATGATGCCCATACTAAAACCTGAGTTACTGCAAGATTCGGCTCTTGAGGAAATATCAACAACACAACAATCTGCTACGTACCTGCTGCGCTATTCAGTATTCAAAGTTGAATCAAACTAACTAAACACGCGTTATATTTACTTGAAAAACCCTTTTACCTGAAGAACGTAAAAATATATGAAGGCAAATGAAATGAGGCGACTTTGAAGTTTGTAATGAATGGGTTTACCCGAAATTCCAGTGGAGTTGCTTCCTTATCTCCCAACTTTCCCAACTCCAAAGCCCTGTAAAAATGCTCAGAAACAATGCTTTCTGCCTGCGCTTACTTCCACTTTAAATTCCAAGAAATTGGTAAATTATATATGATTGGGAATTGGGGTTATAAGGATTAGGGTTATGATTCTTGGATTTTGGACAGGAATTCAGGAGGGAGGGGGAAATAAGGATCAAAGCCCTAAGGTATCATACGACGGGTTAAACTTAAATCCCATTGGAGCACATCACCGGGCTTATCGGGAAAGGACAGACACCGCGCCGTTCCTTCTCTTTATATATACATATACATATACATATACATACATTATACATACTTCTTCTTTTTCTCATTTTTCATTTTTGGCCCTTCTCTTTTTACATATTTACCTTAATGTTTTTCCCATGTTTGTATAGATAGTTGCCCTTTTATTTTCATTATTTTATCGTACAATACCCAAATAATTCCAGTGATTTTAATTAATGCCTAAAGATAGATTGTATTGCCATTTGAAAAGGAAAAACCACCAACATATTAGATTTTCATGAGAATTAATTTGTAAAATTTCTTACCCTACCTAAGGTCACACTCTCCATTGAAAGACAGAATGGTTTGAACCTACCCCACCATATTTCAATTCCGATCTGTTGTTATAAATTCGTATTATATGTTTATTATTGTTACGTGTAAAATATTTTTTAAAAATGTACAAACAATAAGTATTTTATACACATAATTCTTACAAATAAAATATAATATAAAATACAACATACTTTGAAATAAAAAAAATTCAAACTGAATGTATAATTGCATATTTCATATATAGATCAAGCAATTAGATAATCCTTCAATCCCTTTATGATGTGTTTAAAAAATATTTGGGTCCAATTTGATATGGACTATGCTAAAAATTTTGGTCGAAGTTAATGCAAATTCTGAAGGAGAACCTGCAAAAAAAGCGTTAGCACTTCCGACACCCAAGTTATAATTGGATTTGAATTTGAATAAAGTCAAAAGTAAATAAATACAATTTAAATCGAGATATGGTGAATAAAATTGGTGGAAAGTATAAGAACACTTGGTATTGTACTTGTGGATTGGTAAGAGAATATTTAGAAAGTGTTTGAAAAAGTGTTTAGAAAGTGAGAGGGATACTTAAGAAAGTAAGAAAAGTGTGAGGGAAGTGAGTGAGATATCCAGAGAGATCTGGGAGGTCTCATGAATGTGTGAGAGACGTTAAAGAGTGCAGGAAGATTCCTTCGCATAGAGGAGTAAACTTGTATTTATAGGGTGTGGGAGGGTTCTTTCAAGGAGAAATGGATAAGGGCCGTTTGGATAAACCATAATCTATTATTATATTTTGTTAATCTTGTTGTTCAATACTATCTCCAAGCTTTGAGGATCCTTCATCAGCGAGATTCCTAATTGCTAAGGAGTCATAGCTGCCAAGGAGTCTAGAGCTTTGAGGAGAAACCTCTCTTGACTGTAAGGAATCCCAACCATCAGGGATGTCCTCCTTACTAGGGGCTGATGTGGTTTCAGAGTAGCTGTTGATCTCTGGATTGATGAATCGCTACTTGGGAGAGTGGGTTCTTACGTGTGCAGATATTTTGGGCCAAATATTTTATTGGGCTTTAATCATGATGCGAGTAGGGGGTGTCTTAAGCCTCCCCTTTTTGTGAATGTGTTCTCTACGGGAAATCTATCAGGACAGTCTGACAAGTCCACTTTAGCCTCCTATGTTACAGGCCTGACAAGTCAACCTTCCTTTTTATATTTTATATTAATTAAATTTAAACACACACATTGAATATGCCACAATTGTTCTCGTAAAACCTTTTCTTTTCCTCTTATAACTTAAAAGAAGATATAGTATTTGCTCTAGGTATAACCCAAATATCCAAGTCATATAACAAGGGAGGTTATGAGAATGAAACTAATACGTGACTAATTTAGTTGGACGATATAATTTATTGTCCTATAATATCAAATATACGAATTTACAACCAATAATCTATATTCAAAAAGCTTGACCGTTCATTCCATGCCGGTTGATCAATTACAGATATTAATGTTGGTTTCTTGTTCTGAATTATTTAATTAATGGTATATTCATATGCTTATCAATTATTTTATTGAAAAATTGTATACGCACCTAACAAAAGAGCTCTAGAAAATGTTTGAACTGACAAATAACGACATCCAATTCTTCCCAGATACTACTTTTTTAATGTTGTTATTGGAATGTAAGGAGTAAGGCATGACATATATATATATATAGTGCAAATTTAATTTCAAAAAGGTAATGATTTGCTCCAAAGAGACATGAAAAAGAAGAAGTTATATACATATGGAGAGAGAGAGAGAGACAGAGAGAGAAGGAAATAAGGTCCCCCAAAGTGGAGTAAAAAGTAAAAGGGTGTTCTCCACCACCCAAATGTCAAGTTCGCAACTTTGCTCGCTCACTCGCCGAAATTACAAATCCTTTTAACAAATAAAGATGAGTTTGGATTGTTTCTCTTATTACAAATATATTAATGCCATCCTACGGAAAAAGGGCTTTTTAAGGATAACACAACATACTCATAAGTCATAAAATAATGCTGTCCGTACAAATAATGATGTGTCTCATTGCACCCCTCCCCCTTCCCCTTCACCACTTCAAAATATAATAACATTGGGTTGTTGGTGATGCCAAATGATGGCCCACTACCACCACATCAGACCCCGACCATTATTGCGCTCTCTCTCTCTCTCTCACACCCACACACTTTCTTTTCTTTTCTCTTTCTTTTTTTCCCTTCAATAATAACAAAATTATTATTAAGGCACTAATACTATATTATTTTCTCTTTCTGCTCCCAAACAAAAAACAAAACAGCAAAAGAAAGAAAGAATTGGGCCGGGCCCTCCGACTGATTTCACTTTCCATCATCACCGCCACTTATTATAAAACTAAAAGATGATGATGATGATGATGATGATATTAAACTTGTGATTGTCTCAATTATTATAATTAATATTAGTGCCTTAATCTCATATTACCAAAACTTAATCTCAATTCTTTGAGGAGCTCAGCTGCAATGGGCCGGGTTTCTGGATGGGGCGGCTGCAGCTACATCAGATGAAGAGAAGCTTTGCTTTCACCATAAATTAATTAAATCACCCTTCATATTGGACCACATTTTTGGCCACTCTCTCTCTCTATCAGCTGCCAACATTCCTATCCGTATCTACTACTACTACTACATCCTCAATTCATACCAAAATTAATTACGAGTAGTTGTAGGGTTGTAACGTGGATATGCATCCGAGTCGGGCCGGGGATGCATGTCAGCTCTTCAACAATATATGATTAATTCACAGCTAAATACTATTACGCTGGCTCAACAATTATTATTAGAGTAAATCAATGCATACAAATTGATGATGCGTCAATATTATGTCTCATTCAGAATTTATTAATAATTCACACAACCTGATTTTTCCATTAGAATCAATTTAGTGGAATAAACATAAGTTACATTTGTGATTATATATCTGATGTGTAAATTAAAAGGAAAGAAACAAAAAAATAGGAAACAGTGAGAATTGGAGAGGGAGGATTAATAATAATGTGAAAGTGGGATGATGCAATATAATAATATAATAATAGATGAGAGGTGGATATGAAAATGGGTGGAGGTGGTGTGTACTAGGACTAGGAGTACCAGGACTATGATACTCATCCAAATCATGTTAATGTCCCCCAGCATAACATACCAAAACCCATATTTACATTAAATAATAATAATTAGATTAAAATAATGTGCTAGATTTAGCACCAATTCAGTTAAGGTGTGTTTGTTCTCGCATTTCCAAGCTGAGCCAGTTGCCGGTTAAAACGAAGCCAGCTCTATTTTTATTTTATTTTTCTAATCACGAATTGCCGTGGCGTGGCATATTATTTTTGTGTGCATATAATAAAAATCAACACATCATATTTAAATAAAATAAAATCAACTTAAAAGTATTATCGTCGTAACAAAAAATTGTGTATTAATGTCGCAAATCTCCTCCATTCTAGGTCTGATGCATAGTATTGTGTAGTTTTTTTCACTATTTTTATATACTAATTCAAGTTCATTACATGATATTTAAATATGTCTTTATTGATTCATATAATGAACTTGAATTCATATTTAAAAACAGTAAAAAAAAATGCAGTGAGAAAGAGAGATATGAAAAGTAAAATGAAAGATGCGGAAAAGCTGTTAAAGTGGAGAAAACAGCTTTTGGAGTTGGCGCTGTGCCTAAAGGACTCACACGCCACCTCTACTTATTTAGCCATACACCACTGCTGGCCAATACTTTTTATCATAATATTGGTACTAATTGTAAATGAGAAATTCGCGTGATTTATCAATTTTAAAATTTAGTCTCTTTATTGAGATATTTTTTTGGAATAAATTCATAACATTCATATTAAATCAAAACGGATAATATCTCACACAATAAAACATCAATAGAATCGCAAACCACACGTGATTGATTGATTTTTTGTTGTTCAACTTTATAAATTATTATGATTCTACATATAAAAAATATAAATCTTCAATATATTAAAGTCATTAATTATAAATTATTCAATACTATGTTTGAATAAATATTAGAGCTACAATAATGTGCATTTGTTTCTATATGTATGTGGAGCAAAATAATAACATTCTTTTAGAAAATAACGAGAAAAACAATTATTTGTCATAATATATGCATTTAACGAACAAGGTATATTCATTAGATTAATTTGAAGGATGAATGTTTGTACGAGTCGATTACCTCTAATTTTGAGAAATCTAGCTCTTTCATATATAATAATATTAATCCCAATTCTATATCGGATTTTACAGGTTGACCTTGTTCTAAATTATAATTTGTGGAAAGACAAGAAAAAAAGCCTTGAAGTCTAAGTATTATGAAATGTGTAAGGATTATTAGTGTATTTATTACTTTTTATTTGGTTCATAGATAGGAGCAGGAGCACGGGATTTGGTTCATCATGTTCCAACTTGTCAACCAATTAAAATATTTGTACCCGAATGATGAGCTAAACACTATGCTTATGTTTGCGTGTAATTTAATCGATCAATTTTGTTTGAATGAAATATCAATATTCATAACTAGGTATTTTTTATGGTTGATTTCATGCATTAATTATTATTTTCTTGCATCTAAAAAGCATTATCTTTGATCTTTTATTATTTTAGTTAAAAACTATTGATTTTTAATTATATTTTCAAATTTTGTATTAAGGAAAAAAAAAAAAGAAAAGAGAAGACATATATAATTTTGAGAATGTGGGTGTCGGAAACAAAGCGGGGGCAAGAAAGGAGAGAGAGAGTGATATTTAATTAATTAATTAAAAGTGGGAAATAGAGAAAAAGAGGGATCGGAGGCATGGGCACGTGTCCATGTCTGAGAGGAGAGCAAGATTCAAGGCCGGCTGACTTCTCGATGACCAGACACTGCACGTGTCGCGGTCTTCGTGAACCATCCCATCATCATCAATCTATTCAATATACACTCTTAACCATTGTTACATTACATTTCTACCCCTTCCCCTTTCTCTTTCTCCTTCTACTATTACCACCCTTTTCTTTTACTAATTTTATTTTATAAAATATATAAAACACAATAAATTACGACCCTGTCCTAAAAAATAATATAATATAAAACATCGAGACCTCACTAAAAAATAAATTAAATCTTAAAAACAAACTCAAACAAAGAGTAATTTATATTATGAATTAATTATGAACAAAAAGAATATCTAAAAATTAAATAATCTTCGATATGAAATAAAGAAGTCGTTAGTGATATATAATCTTAATGAACAATTAAAATATGATATTATTTGTGATTGCTATATAATTGAGTATATATATATATATATTCTATCTGTTTGTGAGACAATATCTTTTATTAGTTTTTTTTTTTTTTAAATTTTGCTTCAATAATAATCAAGACTAAGTAAATGGCATCAAATTTATCCCAATGAATTTTGTGTTGGGACAGGACGGGTCCCGATTCCATGTCGGACTGATAGTGTGAGGTCCCAACTTATGCCAACCTACCCCATACCATATCGCTGCCACCCCTAAAGTAAAGTAATATGAATTATGGAGAAGTATTATTAGTGCAAGAAGCAAAAAAGTGAAGAAATTGAGACAAGTGAGGAGACAATCATCGTAGCGGTAGTGAGACATTTTGCTGAAAATCATTCTGGGTGTGGTGTTGTGATTCCGCAGTCAAAATCCCCACATTTCCTGCTGCATTTGCCTTTCATTATCACTGTGTACAAGTCAAAGGCTGTATTACACATTATCATGTTCAATAATTTTGTCCCAAGATCCGTTTAGGAACCTTCCTTCTAACAAAATATTTCATTGCTCTTACCTATATAAAAAAAAAGAGAAAGAAGACACATAGGAACCTACCAAATTCAATCCTTCAACTTTGAGGCCGGCAAAATAGATGAAATTTGAGTTTTATTGGCATTTAAGTGGGATGAGTAAGTTAAACAAAATGGTGTTAAGTGTTTGAGCTGTAGCAGAGGGATTCTGCACATGTCCAGTTGGGTGTGTAGTGTGTACTATACATACATCAATTAATACGATAATTTTCCCCAAACTTTTAAGACTGAATGCGGGCGCTATCTAAATCAAGAAGGCCGAAATTCGTACTTTACAAAGTTATCAGCCTTTGCTTGAGTCAAAAACTGTCTGTGATGGTCCCTTTTCTTTCTTTTTCCATGGGATAATTATAGTAATTCTTCCACAGATAATGCCATTATAAGTTTCGCCATAAAATCGGGTCTCAACTCATAATATAACATGAATACATCAATAATTTATATATATAAAAAATCTTTTTTTTAATAACCAAATTTATTTTTAAATTTATTTCTTGCCTTCAAACTAAATTTGGTCATAATAGTAATTTTATAATTTTTGTCCTCTCACCCACTGCTCTATATTTTTCTCCCTCCAAATTTTTCCATGGTTGTGTTTCTAACAACGAGTACTAATATTATTAAAAAAAGGGGCTTAGTTAGAGTAGAAGTAATTCAACATGGTGAAGGTATATTAACGATGAGTTATATCTAATTCAATATTGCATAAAGGTGAATTCAGAAATGAAATTTTTGAGGGCCAAAAAAATTATACTCATGCATTGAATTGGGTTCTCATTGTTATATTATCAAGATTAGTAAATTTACAAAACTAAACCTTCTTGAATCCATCTTTACACTGAATTGATGAATAATTTGTAAATATTAAAATTTACCCTTGATCGTGGTGATAATCGGAATCGAATCATCTAAACATTTATGTACCAAAAAAAGAGGAATCTTATTTTTTATTTTTACGAAAGGGAGAAACGAGGAATGAAGAAGTGAAAGTTGAAGTCTAAGCCCAGATAGAAATACATAGCTCAAAATGTACAGAAAAGTTTGGCCCAAGCCATATTAAGGATACTGGATTTATTTTCAGGTAAATTGGTCCACTAATATATGTCAATTTGACTTTCCAGGTCTGGATAGCTAAGCTATCCAGCCCAAACTGATCTGGTCTAGTGTTTGTCTTTACCAATCTTTTGCCCACTCTCTCTCCAAAAACCCCCCCTGGCCGCGCCACCTCTGCCGTCATCAACCACACTTAGAGGTGGGAGATGAGTTGAGTCGGCTCGATTTTGAACTTGACTCGAACTCAAAAAATTCGAGCTAAGTTGTATGTATTCACTAGCTCGCGAGCTGGCCTTTTATATATATATATATATATTTTAAAATTTTATATATTTAATTTTATATTTAATATTGATCAATTTTATAATCAAAATTGACCATATATTATAATTATTAATCAATATCATCATTTTATTTTGGATAATAATAAATTATGGTATTTTTATTTATACATTTAATCTTTACATAAAAATAAATTTAATCAACAACTTAGTAAATTATAATATTTTTTTGTAATTAAAATTATTGTTTAGTATAACATATATCAACTTATGTTATATTTTAATATATATTTGTATTAAGTTATATTTTTCTTAAATTGACAAGTAATTCACTTCTGATTTTTTATTATTTATAAATTTATGTCAAAATTTAGTAATTCCTATGAATTAATCTAAAAATTATATATATAATGGATTGAAAAGTTTAATCAATAATTATAATATTTTAAAATTCGGGCACCCGATTGATACGAAATTTAAATATATATAAGACTGTGTCCATTAGATCATATCGGACGATATGATTTAAATGGCCTGATCCAATGATACACCGTTTTGAATGATTACTCTTATGTTTCGAGTACGATTTCTCGACAATCGTATATCCAATAAGTCTAAAACTTTACCAAACGTACTTTTCTGTAAGTTTGATCATATCTAACTGTCCGATTTGAATTTTGATGGCCCGATTAACCTATGTTGTTCAATAATGTAAGATGATAGTTACATCAATGTTATACTAATATTTATAAATATATAAATTTTGCAGATTGTGAACATATATTAATTTAAATTATATCTATATAAAAATTTTATAATTCAATTTCATAATTTAAAATAATAATAATAATAATAATAATAAAATCAAAAACCCATCTCTTATCTCTCTCTTGTACTCGTTTCTTCCTTTTTCTCTCTTTCTCTTTCTATCTTCATTCTTTCTCCTTTCTCATTTCTTCCCCAAACCCATGTCTTAGAACCCTAGCCCCAAACTCACGGGCAACAAGGACGGCAAGTCGGCAACGAGGCGGCGACGAGGACGGCAACGAGGTAATCCTTCTTTCTCTGTTGCATTTTACTTATTCTTCTTTTTCTTGGGTTTGGGTGTGTTTTTAGTATCTTCTATTTTCTATAACCAAAACAAGTTGAAGAAAGGGTGAAAGCTGTGAAAGTTCATGACTGTTGTAGCAGTTTATATGTAAGATTAAAGTTCTATTATCATACTAATCGGATTCAGGGGCACATTGATTTGTTTAAATCTTGTTGTTGGATTCTTGTTTAATTCATCGGCTCATGGTCGAGCTCGACTCGTTGCCACCGCTAGTGGTACTCGTAATACTTTGTTATCGGGCAAAAGAGAAAATTACATGCTTTGAGAATTCTTTAATTCTTTGTTTAATCTTTACACTTTTGTCTGCTTTGAGAATTGTTTGTAAAAGAGTTGTAATGTTGTAAGGAAGACCATTATCAATTAGTAAAATTTCTGAATTTCCTCTCATCTCTTTCTTCTCTCCTTCCCACCTCCATTCTGCTGCAATTTTATTCAAGTTTTTACCTACAGTTTTCTGGGTTCATAACAGATTCCTTCTTCTCCATTGAAGTTGGCGACTGATTTTTTCTGCATTTTCTTGAAATTAGCAGGGAAGGAAACAGAGTTTGCCTTTTCTACTCAAATTCTCATCGAAAAACCCTGATATGGCTGCTTCTAATTCTTCTAAACTGTTTCGTGGTATGTATATCTTGTGAAGTTTCGACTTGATTGAGTTTTCTCTCCATACTTGTTCATGGCAAGTGCCAATGTTTACATTTCTTGATAAAAGAGGAAGACATTTTGTTTTCTGGTTTTATTTTTGCTAATGTGTCCATGCTTTCTTATTTCTAGCTTAAAAAAGATGGTAGAACTGAAATGACTGTTCTAGAAATAACAGAATAACTGGCACAGTTGGTAAATCTAAAATTTCAGTGTATTTATTTATGATATGGTGTTTGATATCTAAACATTAAGTAGAATCCACTACAACCTTGTTATAGTGTTCCACACCAAAAGATCAAGTGCACCATTCTTCGGCTCTTATTTCTGTTGAGCTTTTGATATTCACATCCATTTTCCTTTTTCGTCAATATGGTGAATAGCGATCGGCTACCTTTTACATATGCAAGCTCCCGCAATCATAATATTTGCATGCTATCCTTTGTTTTTTTTCTCTTCTAAGGTGATGGTAATCTTTCAACTTCCTGTAACTAATGTTCTCATTGCATTGCGGTATGCATCATCAGTTGGTCGTTCAATTCTAGGAGGCCTCAGCAACAATGCTTTTGGGGCAAGCAGGACAGCTTCTGAGCTGACACATATGGATTTCTTATCTCAAGTTAGTATTGTTTATCTTGGTTCTTTATGTATTAATAGAAGTGCTTTCTATTTGTTTTCTTTTGATTGTGTATGTGTTAAGGTTTAATTTTTCCTATTTAATTATCTAATTCTCACTCAACATCATCTGTTGTGTTAAATATTGATTATCATTTCTTTCATTCTTTTGTGTTGAAAGCATCATAAACCTTTTTCATAATGAGTATTACTACCATTAACCTTTTGAGAGTTCTCAGCGACAAACATGGTTGTTGATTGTCTGAACTCAGCTTAGTCAGGGAACTTCATTTTGTTCGTGCCAACTGGTCTGACAATAAATTAAATGCATTAAGTATCTTTAATCGTGTATTTTCTGCATTGGCCCTGTTTAGTTGCCGTAACTATCCTAAAATGGTAAGTCAGCTCCTCTGAAATTTGACAAAATTTAAGGGTGACAGTATGATGTGTTTGTATCGAGTAATCTCGGAAAGCACGTCATGGCATAAAAGATGGATGTATAATGAGTGAGCTGAAGAAACTAGAGACTTTTGAACTATAGAAGAGAATTTGTTTGTTAGTTATTTATGTAGATATGGCTGGAAATGATTTTACCATGGTTGGTGATTGAAGTTGGGGCTTATTTGACTTTGGATTTGTGTTCCTCCAGCAACAAAGGACATTCATACAGATGAGGACCAATCTCAAAGTGGTGGATAATTCTGGGGCTAAAAGGGTCATGTGCATACAGGCATTAAAGGGAAGAAAAGGAGCAAGATTGGGGGACGTAATAGTTGCATCAGTCAAGGAGGCGCATGTGGGTGGGAAAGTGAAGAAAGGAGATGTTCATTATGCTGTTGTAGTTCGTGCTGCGATGCAAAGGGGTCGTTGCGATGGGAGCGAAGTCAAGTTTGACGACAATGCTGTTGTACTCATCAACAAGCAAGGTGAGCCAATAGGCACAAGAGTGTTTGGCCCAGTTCCTCACGAATTAAGGAAAAAAAAGCATCTCAAGATTCTCAGTCTTGCTGAGCATATTGCCTAAGTATTTGTCCTTTACGTTAATTTAGCTCAGATTATGAGTCTGCGGTTGGAATAATTATACAAGTCATGGATCTGGCTGTATATCATTTTGTTGTGCCTTTACATGTGGTCGTCTCCTTTTGAGATAACAAGTAGAGTTTACATAGTGTTTTCTTTGATCCTGATACCGGACAGTCTATTGCTACACGCTTGCTGCCTGAGAGGCTGGCTTTTCTGCAATTTGCAAATACTGTTTCCCACATGGATGCTTGTAACTGATTTTGATAGCTGGAGCTAAATCTTATCATAATTATTGAGTAAACTATCAGCAGAAATGCTGCACGACCTCTTCACAAACTATCTAAACATGCCTTAGGGTTTCTGGTTCTAAAACAAGCCTATTGCTTCATACTTCCTGGTTTTTCTTTAGGACATCTGACCTTTTCTCCCAGAATTTCAACTGCAAAGCTCTCGTTTCCAACATCTTTTCCACTTCTTCAATGTGAAGGCCCTTGGTTTCAGGAACACAAACCAGAACGAAGCACAAAGCCACAACAGAAATAACCCCAAATATAAGGAAAGTCCATGATGTCCCAATTGCTTCCGTTAAGGATAGAAAAGACTGCGCCACAATAAGGTTCGATATCCAGTTAGCTGTAGCAGCTATTCCTCCACAGATGCCACGAAAACGGAGAGGGTATATTTCAGAATTGACAATCCACGGAACTGACCCCATTCCAGGAGAGAAGAATATGATATAGAGGGCTAAGCCAATTAGTGCTAACCATCCAAAACTACTGGGGCAACCCCTCGTGTACCATGCCCTGTTTTCTCCATGGCAAACATCCCTGATCGTGTTATTGGAAATCAGACATGCCCCGGCAAGCAACTGCAGAAAGAAAATTTCACATCACATGCAGCACAGCGATACATCACATGCAACTCAGCTATAATGACAAACAGATGTCATTAGAGGACTGTACCTTATTCTCGGATGATGAGCAGAACCCACAACTCGGAGATGAAGCTTTCAAGCACTTCATGCAGTCCCAAATGGGCGAGGGTCCTGCCAAACGATAGTCAGGACAGGTATATGGATCAAAGTGAGACGTCTCGTTTGCACCGACGGGTGGTGCGTGTGAGGTGGTTTCATGAAATACAGCTGATAATAGGCCTAGTGAAATTATAACGCCACACAAACTGATAACCAGGAGCTTCTTTCTTCCCGTTCTGTCGATGAAATATATGCTAACAATTGAGCCGAAAGCATTTAGTCCAGCAGTCACGAGTGAGAGGAGGAGAGCTGTTTGGTTAGATGCAAAACCAGCCAACTGAACTATGGTGGGGCTGTAATACATCACAGTGTTTATGCCCACAAACTGCTGGAACACCTGAAGCCCTACGCCGGCTACGAGCCCTCTTCGAACTGTAGTTGTCCGCAGTAGCTTCACATAGCTGACTTTCTCAGATGCCTCGTTTTCGAGAAGCTCTTTTTCCATGGACTCCTTAAGGGCTTGTATTTCAGCATCAACTTCTTGAGATGGGTATATCTTTCTCAGTATTGCTTCAGCTTCCTCTTTTCTGCCCTTTCTGTAAAGCCAACGGGGTGATTCAGGAAGGAGCAGCATCAGAATGAACTGCAGCAGAGCTGGCACTCCGGCCACTCCAAGCATCCATCGCCATGTCCCCGGCGCCTGATTCGTTTAAATCCAAACTAAAGTTTAATTAGTTCTGGCAACCTTTTTGTTCTTTTTTCTTAATTTTTGCCTTAAACTGATCTGTATCAGTTGATTAACTATTACCTTAGTAAAAGCGAGGTTGATGAGGTAAGAGAGAAACTGGCCACCAGTAATGAGAAATCCATTGGTGCTAACAAGTGCACCTCTGACCTTAGCTGGAGAAGCTTCAGAGATGTAAAGTGGAGAAGTCATGGAGGCCATCCCCACGCCCAGCCCGACAAATACTCTGCCCACGATCAGAAGAGAGGGATTTGGGGCTGCAGCCATGAGAACTGCGCCCACGAAGAACAGGAAATCGGCAATGAGAATCGTAGTCCGCCTCCCGTATCTATCATTCAACCAGCCGCCAATTGCCGCCCCGATGATGGCTCCTGCTACAGCCATGCTCACTATGCTCTCCTGTTTGGTCAGCAGTTGTATAAACTAAGATGCTTAATTTAGACAAAAAAGATATTTCAAGTATTGTAAGCAACATTGATAATACATTTCTACAAATTTGAACAGAATGTTAATTTTTGATAAAAGAATTAAAATGTGTCTTGATGTTTGTAGATGATATGATCATGATAAATTACTTGAATGTATAAATATAATGAGGGAAATTTTAACTCAAATCGAGTTTGGTGGAACATGAATAAATTATATAGCAATTATAATATACTTGTTTTGTGATTAATGTACAGTTCACAAAAAGTGACCAATAATATATTAAATGTATCACACTTATTTTATGATTGATTTAATTAAACTAAATTTGATTTGGACAAAAATTTTCAGTATAATGAACAAAATTTTGACGCGATACAACGTTAGTGTTTTAAGCTCTCTCTCCTATACCGTAAAAAGGTGCTGAAATCCCGGAATTTTATTTTAGATGCATAACAAGTAAAAATGAAAATTGACTGCATCAAGTCAAAACTAACTAAAAACACATGAGGAAACATTATGAAGAAACGGATACTTTTCATTTGCAATTGACACTTGCTGATATTTTAATGTTAAATTTAAAATAACGATTATAATATTAAATATTTGTATGAATATAATTAATTAATTATTTTAAATAGTTTATAGTATTTTTTTAATCACCAATATACTATCA
This sequence comes from Sesamum indicum, assembly GCF_026168435.1. Taxonomy (NCBI): domain Eukaryota; kingdom Viridiplantae; phylum Streptophyta; class Magnoliopsida; order Lamiales; family Pedaliaceae; genus Sesamum; species Sesamum indicum. The sequence continues at coordinate 17,993,638 of NC_142668.1, forward strand.
TATTTATTTTGATTTCCGCTCGTGTTTTTAATTATATATATTAATTTTAATTTTTAAAATTTGTATTATATCTATATAATTATGTGCATATAAATATTGCATTTCATGGCAGTGGCTGGTTTTAAATATGAGAAGTATGTAGATAGACTTAATAAATAATAATTTGCCGTAAATAATTGAAACCACAAAAATGAAGATAAGGATAAACATCCTGGTTCAAACAAATTCAGAAGAGTGATGATCACATTCTAGAATTCCAACGGGGCTAGCTAAGTGCGCCTACCTGCAAAACAGTTTCCCTGTCCACAGACTTGAAATCATCTCTGATATACAGAAGAGCACCAGATATCACCCCTGCACACACACACACACACACACACTCACACTCACACTCCAAGAAATAATAAAAAGGAGAATATTAACGTATGAATTACATATGAAATCTGTGCTGTGGTGTGTGTATATATATTGTATGCATGATGATGATGATGAAAGAAAGTAAGAACCTGTGTCATAGCCAAAGAGGAGGCCACCAATGCCAGCAGAGAAAGCAAGTCGGAGAACAAAAGGGTTCTTCTTTGCCAGTGATAAGCAATCTTTGAAAGCTGTGCTGTCTACTCCTCCACCACTACTATGTATACCTCCTTCCATTTCTCTTATATATATATATATATATATCCTAGTACTGTGTCTGTGTGTGTGTTCACAGAGAGAGAAAGAGAGAGAGTGTGTGTGTGTTTTGTGAAGACTGAGAATTGAGATGAGGTAGCATATATATATATAGAGAGAGAGAGATGAGTGGAGAAACTATTACATGATCGTATGTGTTAATTTGTTTGGGATAAGCACTTTAATACATATAATTCTTTCAGAATAATATTAAGGTTAATTAATCTACCTTCCAACCTGCAGATTCACTAACAGACAGGATAAACAGCATCCGGAAAAAGCAACTTTTCGTTTTTCTTTTCCATGGAAGATCTTCTGCTTTTCTCTAACACGTAATTAAGTCAGCATAATCCAGTTTTAATCATACCAACACTTCTAAATTATTACCACCAGTTATAAGACAAACATTGACTTTCTATTCAGACACACACCCCACCTCATCATCTTTCTAATAAACTACTAATAATTAGGGATTTAATGCTACTTAAATTTAGAACCTTTTAGTAATCAATATAATTATCAACATAACTCCATCTTTTGCTAATACTTAACTACTCATCATTAAATTACATTAATTCTTGTTTTAGCAATTAATGATTCGGAATCTTGGATCAGCTGTGCCTGTAGCTATAACTATGATTTTCCATCATCGACCAATCTTGTAAAATTTTGCATATTATTGAATTTCCACATAAATAGCAAATATATAGACCAGAAAGTCAGAGTATTTATAAATGAGCCAACCCAATCAGTTGCCTTATGTTAAAAATTGAGTGCGCAGTTCAATAATTCAAACGCATTAACGTGACATGTCCTCCCATTTATGCATATATTCTTTTACATACCCCACTCTCATTATTATGACTACTTATTATTTTAGAATCTTATAAGATAGGTATAAATTTGATGATATCCAATTAATAATTATGTGAATACAATATTAAACATCAGCCAAGCCAAAAAGAGTCTTAACGTCTTACTCGAAATAATTAATAAACTTTGAATTATATGGTTGTCAAAATGGTCACGGCATGTATGCTTTGTGCTAATGTATATGACCAAGACAGTGTATGCATGTGTGTGTTTTTAATATTTTTAACATTATTTGTTTGAAAAAATTATTATTAATACGATCAATTAGTCAATGCTGACATCCGATTTCTTGAGTGGTTTATGTATGTTTAAGGCAAATAGTCATATGGTCAACGCTGTCTTAAGTGTGAGGTGGATGTATGTAAATGGCCACAGATTATCACCAAATTGACTTTCCGACTGCAGATGTTTTACATAGATACGTAATGAAATCACCACGTGCCATAAGAATTAACACTACACAGAAAATAAGGGTCGTATTTGAATTTTCTTGCGGACATCAATTTAATATAAATAACACTAAAAGAAAGGTATATATATAGTTACCAAAAATTAAAATCTGATAGAATGTGGAATTTAAGAAGAGAAAAGAGAGAAACAATTTATGCCATCTCTTTCCTTACCTAACTCAACTTACATGTATGATGATTGTAAGAAGATGGGGAATTGAATGCTGCTACAAATTAGTCTCCCCCACATTAAGTAAAGTGTTTGTTCTGTTCCTCATCCATCTCCTTATATTATTCGCTTATGGGAATTAATTAATTATTTAGCAAATATTTATGGTGGAGCATATTTCACCATAAAGTGTAATAATATAACTACAATATATTTTTGTATTAAAAAATATTATCTGGATCCAAAGGTTGTGTTTTTCTTCTTTTCCTTTATGTGGAATCATTGAAATAAATGAAGAATTTCAGGCGTAAATTGAAGTGTTGAAATTTGAGGGGGGGAAAGTGGATCATGTGACAGGTGCAAAGGTAGAGCGGAATGGGGACCAAAAAAAGAGGGGTGATTGACAACTTTGTCGTTTGATGTCTTTGTAAGATTCTGTGCCCCGCCCTTAACTGCATCTGTATCAGCATCTGCATGCCTCTCCCCCCTCCATACATCATCTCAAATTTGGATTCTTCCTCTCTTCTTCCATTTACATCAAAATCTCCATTCCACCTTCTTTTCTTTAACTGAAAATTTTCGGGTACCTACACAATTATTGATCCATCTCGTGTCTTTAGTTAGGATTAGCTCAACTTTCGTGAAATAATAATAATAGTGCTACTAAAATCGGTTAACAAAGTAAGCTAGATTTTGGTTGTCATCTCACCTATCATTTTCTTGAATAAAGTGTCCAGATTATTCTTGTTAGAGAACCATCACAATCCATAATGAGCATAGAAGAGTTGTAAATGAACCCACTATAAAAATATTAACTACTATTTTCATCTTCTGTTAGTAATGAAATTAGCATTATGCTGATGTGACATAATTTGTGATAATTACTGTTTTTAATGAAATTCTACCCGTAATAAAATATAATTGCCTCTTGTCCCTTTTTTACTTTTTCCCCCTCGTTTGAGTATTGGGCCGAAGAAATACTTTAGTGGGCTTATATAAAATAAAATCCATAAGGATGTAAATGGGCTGGGTCCTATTGGATCTTGGGCCTCAGAACTGTACCATCACCCAAACGCGTCGTTTAAAATTGTATGGGAGAAATGATGAAAGGGTGAAGAATTTGACAGAGGCAACAACAGAAAAAGGCATATTATCAGACGCCGTTACTGTCGCAGATGACGTCGTCGTGACTCTTCTGTCTGCTAATATGGACGGAGCGCATTAAAACAAATCTTCAGCTCAGAAACAGAAAATGGAAAAAAGAGAGAAAAATGTTCAGCTCTCTGACCGTCAAACGACCGCGTGTAAGGCTTTGCTTTGTCGGCTTGTCGGTACTTTTTGAAGGTTTCAATTAGGGTTTATGTTTATCCACTCTCTGATTGGTCTCAATCACTTTTTTCTAATTATAATTAATCCAAATTAATATTACAATCATGTTTTTGAATAAAAATTCTACTTATTCATATGTGGATGTAATTTTGTATGTATTAAATATGTGGTAATGAATAGATTCTTTTTTTACATATAGAAATAGAAAAAAGAAAGAATAGAGGGAGGTAAAATGTAGGAGGGCGTCCTGTCCTCTGATGATGATCATTGATCATTGGGATGATGATGATGATGATGATCCTCTCCTCTTGGTCACGCCTTCTGTGGAATCAAGTACACCTCTCACTCCTACTTCTCTCTCTCTCTCTCTAATGCATATACATATGAATGTATGTATGTAATGTATATTGAATTCATTGTCACGTAATTTCAGTGACTCTTAACTGCAGTTTGTTTCTGTTATATGCAAAGTACTATATATATGGTGGGTGGAGGTGGGTGGGGGGGGGGGTGTTGATCATACATTTGTTTCAAGAAAAGGGAGACACCTGGACTCAAAACTATGGTATACCCTCTTACTCACACTCAAACCCTTTCCATTTTCAACTCACTCATGCCCTAAACATTTCCCATCCCAATCCCTTCATTATATATTATATTTGTTTTGTAACATTAATTGGCATTATATTGTTAATAATGTAGTTACCACAAAAAATGAGCCATTTCAAGTATTTGGTTTTATAATACATTATACACAGAAGAAAGGTATATATATATATATATAGGTAGTGTAGAATGATGGTGAAAACTAAGATATCATCATTTAATCCTTGAGAATGAATTATTCCTAATAGTAATGAATAGAGAAATGAAGGGGCGGCAGAGGTTGGGTGCAGGCACACTACAGCTAAGTCTGTACCCCTCATTCGACATAAAATTAATGTGGTGTGTATCTTTCCTTTTTCTGAAAACTAATAAAGTAAATAATAATTGGGTTTGTTTAGTGTGTACCTACGTACTCTCTTGTTTTCTCATCTCCATTTTCAGAGCTGTAATTCTTTTGGAGTAATATATATATAGTGGTCCAAACAAGTCTTTCTTGATTATAATATCCCATTCTCTTTGATTTCTCTTCTTCTTACCCCCTGCTCCTACCTACCTACCTACTCTACCATTAACCAAGAGGCAAGGATCAGTTCCTCAAAAATGCAGGTCATCAAGGAGTTACCATCGCCTGTCAGGACCACCGCCGCTGTCCAATCCCTGCCTGTGTACGACAAGCTCACCGCTTTGGTCTCCAATAACGCCGTCGTGGTCTTCACCATCACCGGCTGCTGCATGTGCCACGTCGTCAAGCAGCTCCTCTTTGGTCTAGGCGTCGGCCCCACCATAGTGGAGCTCGACCGCGATGCTTCAGGCACCGACATCCACGCCCTCCTCTTCCGTCTGTCCGGCGCCGCTGGAGTCCAGCCGCAGCTGGTGGTGCCGGCAGTCTTTGTTGGTGGAAAGTTCTTGGGTGGAATCGAGTCGGTCATGGCCTGCCACATTAATGGCACTCTGGTCCCTCTTCTCAGAGACGCCGGAGCTCTCTGGCTTTAATCTGCACTCTGCTCCTTTGCATTTCATATATATATCTGTCCTTTTGGGGAAGGGAGTATATATGGAATTCATACATAACAAATATATGTATGCATAACTAGGTTATGTTAGCTACTGCTGTTTAATTATGTCTAAACCATACCATATGGGTAATCAGGAAGCCTTTATAGAGTCTTGAAACATGGGGAAGAAAAAGAAAAACAAATGGATAGCACTTGCGTGTGTGTTTCTTTGCTACAGTGATTAGTGTATTCGGTGGTGACCATGTTATTCATGTCTCTTGCTGCTTATGTTTATTTTGATGCATTTCACTGCCGGTCATGGCAAACAAACAAGATTATTACGTATGTTTCGTGATCAACATTAATAATGTTTCTCTCAACCTCAAAAGTTTGCTTCCTGCCAGATGATATATAACAAGTCATGAATGCATGCATGGACCGCTACAAGTTTCATTTCATCAGTCTCGGAGATCCCCAATAACAACTTGGGACTTAAAGTTTATTTTTTTGCAATTTTGGAGCAACATACAATGGGTTGAGGTGATGGACAGAAAAATGTCACTGATGGATCAATGATTATCAACATACATAAATACATACATACTGTTGCTTTTTTCCTTTCTCCTTTTTCCTTGTATTTTTTAATGGATCAGGATATGACACATGCAGTTTTTGACCAATTGACATAATCATACAACTTTTCATCGCCAACACTCAAGTCTGAAACAAAAGATACAGACATACAGTAGTGTTTCCTTTAATTTGACCCATAGCTTCATTTACAAGGTAATTCTAATGGTTTTTCCTTCTTAATAATATCAATTACCAATCATATATATATGTATAGCACTCGTAAATGGGGTTTAGGAACGTAGCACCACCATTTTTGTCAGCAATTGAATAATGAAGAGATAATGGTGGTGATTTCTAAATCAATATATTTCGGAAGAAACTATCACAATTAGGCGAATAAAGCTGAGTTGTCTCTCTCTGAGCCTCGTCCTTTTTCCTCTTTTGGTGAGGTGCCAGAGGGGAAAGGGTGTTCAAGAAATGTCAAAAATCAATTATTATTATTATTATTATTATTATTATTGTTACTTTGTTGTAATCCGACCACTTACGTACTGTAGCGGTTTTAAATGAATAGGTCTGCATGCTGCCACAGCCACAGGGATCAATGTGGAATAATGAGAGAGACCTTTCGCATCATCAAACCAATTGCCATCCAGAAATAGCAGCTTTGAAATAATTTATATAGCTATTTTACCAGCCAACTCCCCAACTCTGGCCATTACTCGCAGTTGCAGGCCGGTCATTCTTTGGGTTCCCGACCGTGGTTATGTAACTAAGATTTTGATAATTTTACTTCTAAACTTTTATTAATTTTCTGTTGTTTCATCCATTTTGATGAAAATTGATCTTACTTTTTATCGAAGTAATTGAAAATTTTGTGTAATTGGGAATTTTATCCAATTACTAGTTATTATTAAATCATATCTCTTTTTAATATATTTATATATAAATGTATATTGTATTTTGGGAGAAAAAAATTATTGTTCATTATCAACTTATATGTCTCTTTTATTATATTTATATATGTGTGTGTATATATATTATATATACAAAGTCTAAGACAAAATATTACACAAATACGATGTAAAAAAAAATGAACAAACATATTTTGACCCATTTTAAAGATGCTACAAAAACAAAACTCATCAGAGTGTTAAAATCTTTGTTGGAATACATTCCAACACAAAATCCATGTTTTCTTTAGATGCCAACAAGACACAAAAATTTAAGAATGTGAAATGTATTTGGGTAATTTTGGACTAGAAACGTTTGGGTGGGGAGAATGACTTTTAGGATTCTCAATATAGAATTTTCTTAAAATAGGTTTAGCGAGACAAACAGAAAGAACACTGCCAAGAACTTGCAGTACGGGTACACCCGTACCGAAGGGTGTTGATGGTAGGGCCTTTCAACCTTTATGAGTGAGGCAATCTTTTCAAATTGATCAAAAATGTCTTAAAACGTTTAGCAATCCCTTAGCAAAATCTTTGGATTTTATCCTGAAAAAAGTACAACTGCTTAGAAAGAATGAGCATTAAAATTAAAAAATAAAAGAAAAGGTATAAAGAAATAACACCCTTCTTCACGTGCTTTCCGTGTGCAATTTGCCCGCAAATTGGATAAGACCCTCACTTCTCAAAAATCCCCAATTACTCCGAAGCAATTCACTGGAATAGTCAAAACTCAATAAATTTCCACACTATCAATTATTTTGATACTTAATGCAGTTCCATTTGCCTATGACTCCTCCCAAAGAGCGGCCAGACACACAGTGCACTTGTGCATGACTAACATGCAGACGCCATTATCTAATGATCATCTCCAACGGTAATGAAGATACTCACAATGAAACCATCCATTTAAAACCAAACAGCAGTCTTCAAATTGTTCCCTAATGAATTGAACCCCTATAAAAGGTCGAGGATGCTAACAACCCATCACTCTTGGTAGGTCCCATTATGCTGCAAATATCATGGTGTCATAGTAACAGTATTCAATACAACAATAACCTAAAAGTTCGTTTAATTATGGTACAAATCAAACAATTAGTACTTCAAACAATTGGGCTTTGCCTGTTAGTGTTCTATTTGTTCTCAATTAAGTAGATCTCAGAGTCCAGCATCATCACAAGGCTGCAGCAAGACACAAGACCAGATATATTATGCTCCAGCATCACAGCTCGACTGACTAGGCATCATATAAACTGCAGCTCTCTATAGCTTCCTCTGACAAATCCAAATAATCATTGAACATAAGCTAAATGGGTGTAGTGGTAAGAAAGACCAATCCTTCTACCTATTGGCATAACAAACTCCCACAAGGAATCAACATATGCACCCTGCCAAGCATGTAACCAAAGCAGGAAATGTAAAAGAATGCTAAATAGTTTTAAAGCCAAATGTTCATGCACAAATCAGGGAATAGGATCAAGCAGTCTCAACTTGGTACTGCTACCTAGCGGGATTTTTTCAGGCGTTTAGGGGGTCTTGGTGTTTCTTTCCGCGGCTCCTCTGGGACCTTTATGTCTATAAACGGCTGCACGTATTTTGAAACAAATTAATCCCCTAAAGAAAGCATTACCAGCAGATAGAAGGCAAAGCAAAATATGTGTTATAAAAAATCTCGCATTATACTACATTAAAGCTAGACAAATGGGTGGTTGTATACACCATATTAGCAATAAGCCAAACACAAAGTTAGTGAATAGGGGTCTTGGTGCACGTGTAGAGTAGACAAAAATGCTCTTTCATACAATTCATGGGAGTTTAAACTGGATTGTTGATATCTTTCTTCAATCCATGTGCCATTACCTTGATCCACAGTCTAGGCACCTTTACCTACATGAATGGTCAAACAACTGGCTTTGGCAGCAGGCCTGGGTGAAAATTAGAGAAGAGTGATAATTAATTGGCTCCTTATCAGTAGCTTTTGTGAATAAGAAAATGATAGAAAAAGTCAATAAACAGCCTCTACAAATTTCAAAAGCCAGGCCAAAGGTGATCTGAAACAGAAGGGGGAATTTCTTTCAGTATACTTTGGGCCACCATCAGATTATTCAGTTTAAGAAACAGAGTGCAGAATATCCATTTTCCATATTACCACCTGAGGCAATCAAAGTAATACTATTATACATCCATCACAATCTAGACTACTAAGAAGATGAACCTGGCCCAAGTTGGACTGTACCTGACCAGGCTGTATGTCGTTTGGAAGCAAAATCCCACAAATGGATAGACAACATAAAGGAAGTCCATATGACAATGAACTACTCAAAAACATGCTCCTAGTGCATTTGATGTGATCAAAATTTCCAAGTTGAACCCACAAAATGACCAAAACAGATACCATGGTTTGCCAGTAATATGCATCCCAAGAGATTCCATTATATACAAAAGGTGGGCATTGAGAAACTAAAATTGTGAAAAAGTGTGGAGTGTAAGTAAAGGTGCGAGACGTTAAGGTGAGGTGATATTACTTGCCTCATCTAATTTCTTCTGGAGTTCCAATAGTTCTTGGCAGTATGTGAGGCATTCTGCATGGTATACGGCTGCCAAGTCTTTAATCAAGGCCTTCCTTCTAATGATACCAATCACTTCAAGAGAACAAGAAGATGGTCCGCATAAGATACAAATCGGGTAAAAATTGTTAATTACAGAGACTTTATTATCTCTCTCCTAGAACCATATTCCAAAGTTTTGGTTGACGAATATACAGTGTTATTGCAACCAATGTTGAATTCAGCAGTAGCGTGAAGTTATCTAGACCTCTTACTTCACCTAAATCAATCTTTCAACACTATCATCTAATCTCCACCCACTTCTGCCCTGTAAAAATCTCCTTTTGAATTTCTATTATCTCTCGTCAATGAGACGGTTAAATATAAAGCCCGAAAACCTAGCTTATCAGCAAGGTTTATAATCGTTTGATCTACTTCAAAATTCAAGAAACATGAATCAAAAACTAAAGTTTCAAAGTACAGAATAAGAGGAATCATCGAGGGTACAAAAGAGTTACTATCGATCACCAATCATCAAAGCAAACAAGAGAGACAAAACTCAAACCGCTCGTCATAAAGTAGATTGCAAAATCCATGATCAAACTCAAAAGAATTACGTATATAGGACCAAGATCACAAAAATAGGGCATGGGAAAATAACAAAAAGAATCATCAACAAGAAATCAAAAAACACACAAAAAGAGAGAGGGTTACTTCGGCTAGGATCGAAAGGAGGGGATGGGGGCCGCGGAGGGGCAGGGTCGTCGCGCGTTGAGGAGGGGGGCGGAAGAGGAGGGAGCGGCGGAGGTGGAAGAGAGAAGGGGTGTTGGATTTGGAGTTCACCCATTGATAGGCGGCGCCGGGAAGTGAGAAACGGAAACTAATATAAATAAATAAAAAGAAGATGGGGGAATTGGAGATCCAGAATTGGGAATGTGAATGGATCATTGTCCGTACCGTAACAACTTTTTTCATTCTTTTTTTTTTTTTTAAATAAAAAAGTTGAAATCGAAATTCAGATTTCATAATTTAAAATAATGAGGTCAAGATTTTAAGTTCCATCATATATTGGGTATTTGTACCACTATTAAATTTTTGTCAACAAAAACTTAAAACACGCAACTCTATTATTGTTGTGTAGATTGTAATAATCTTTGGAGTAAGTATTGTCTTAAAATTTAAAATATAATAAGAGTAACAACATTCATCATTTTGGTTTTTATTAATTTTGAAATTATTATGATTATGATGATGATTTTATCTTTTGGTTTTTGAATTATGAATATTTTTGTTTCCAAGAATGCCCTCTCTGGGTATTAAAGAGTGAGTTAAACCCTTTTCCTTGTTGCATCTCCGTCGAATAGGGTTTTGTCAAACAAAGATGAGTCTGGTCGCGGGATCCTACGAGCGCTTCATCTGGGGCTACAAGCTCAAATCCCGGAAACACCCCCATTCCCTCACCCTTACCCCACTCTTCTCCTTCCCCTCCCATCTCTCTACCATCAAGGCCGTCGCCGTCGCTGGATCCGCCGCCGTCTCTGGCGGCAACGACGACACCATCAAAATCTACGACCTCTCCTCCTCCTCTGAGATTGGTTCCCTCCACCACTCCTCCTCAATCACCTCTCTTTCATTCTTCTCCCCTCCTCCTCTCTCATCCTTCCCCCGCAACCTCCTCGCCGCCGACGCAGAGGGTTCTCTCTCCATCTACGATGCTGACCCCTTTGTACACCTCAAGACCCTCAAAGTACACAAAAAAGCTGTTAACTCACTCACTGTTCATCCCTCCGGGAAGTTAGCCTTGACTGTCGGCCATGATGACTGCTTGGCGATGGTCAATTTGGTGAGGGGAAGGCGTAGTTTTTACTGCAAGTTGAGTAAAGAGGCGTCTGTCGTGCAGTTTGATCAAACTGGCGAAAAATTCTTCATGGTTGTCGATGAGAAAATCAGTGTTCACGAATCCGAGGATGCGAAAATAATTGTCGAGCTTGATAATAGAAAGAGAGTCCTCTGTGCTGCCCCTGGCGCTGTACGTCCTATACCCCTCTCTCGATTTTTTAATTGGATCAGTTTATATATACAGAAAAAAGTATTACATCACTTTGTTACTCCAGGAAGCCTTTTTGTATTTTGATTAAGAATTATTCTTTTCTCCCTGAAATTTAATTATCTGATAAATAAATATAAGATAACATCCGGAAACTTGATTCTGGGATTACCTGCAAACTTTTAATGAGAGACTTATCGGAATCAATCAGGAGTTCAGACCATGCTAATTTTTTTTTTTTTTATTACGTTTTCTTGGTAGAGCGGGATTTTGTTTACAGGTGGAGAGGATAGGAATATTACAGCGTGGGACACAGCCAGTGGGAAAGTGGCATATAGTATTGAAGATGCTCATGCCGCCCGTGTCAAAGGCATTGTTGTGTTATCCAAGAACAACGGTGGCTCAGAGGAAGAGGATCCGTATATAGTGGCGTCTGCATCATCTGATGGTGTAATACGGGTTTGGGATGTGCGGATGGCCAATAAAGGGAAGCCAACTCCACTAGCCGAGGCCAATACCAAATCCAGGCTAACATGCCTTGCTGGATCATCTATAAAATGTAAGTCTACATTTTTTATTTTTATGATTTTCAAGGTTACACTAGAGTCTGTGGATCTGCCACTTGTTCTATCTTCAGTGTTATGCTGATACGTTTTCTCCTTAGGGCTCCAACTTCTCAGGTGGCTAAGTGCAGCTATGCAATGATTAATCTGATTGCTTGTTATATATATTCTTTGAAATCTCCTACCACTAGAACTATGCCAAAAATTTTGAGATTGCAAATGATGTAATAAAACTCCTAAAAGAGATAGGGGACAAGAGGTTGAGCTTCTTATTTCTCTAGTCATGCCTTTTGTGAAGATGAGTTAGTTTTTGTTGCATCAGTTGTGTGAGAAATGTTTTTTTGTGTTGAAGAATTTAGATTATGGGTGTAGGAGTGTCGCACTTTAACAATTCCATATTAGCTTGTGCTACCGTGACCATTTGATTGTGACCTTATATCATGTAAAGTTCTTCTATTACAAGCTAATTCGAGTCATCCCTGGGCCTTGGCATTATCGAGCTTGATTGTAATAAATATGTTCCATGCTCTGCCTTAACTCATTCTCAGCATGGTTACAATTTAAACTTTAGACTAGCAGACAAACCTAGGCGGGTAGCTTAAACCAACATCTACTTCTTGGAACTCCTTGAACAATGAGGGTTGCTTCACTTTTGATATATGAGTGAGTTGTAGATCTCTGGAAAGCTCATCCCTATCATGTGAAATTTCAGAGAGATTAACTCGTTTACAACTGCTTTATGCACCGCTAGGTAGATATGAATCTGTATGTTAGCAGATGCCTTCCAGTTCAATTTTAGTTGATCGTCATAATTACCTCTTTTTTTGTAGTTGAATCTTCTTTTTCCTATTTCAGCCTTGAAACGTCCGCGGTTGGAAATGCTCAATCCAGATGAAAGTCGAGGTGCTGCCGCTGTGGTGTCATGATAGCTGTTCTGAGCTGAATACATTCGCTAAAATTACATCTGGCTCATTTGTGACCAAATATATCTGCCCTCACTTTTTCCTTATGGTTTTTGGATGAATGCAAAACTTGTGATTTTCCTTATACCATCAGTTTAAACAATTATTAGGAAGGAAAGATACATCAATTTTGTGGTTAAAGTAGGACATGTACATGAACTATCCCTTTTTGATAATCTTATGATCTGTATCAATATGGTCTCTTTCTCCCATCTGTATACTATGATGTCCATACAGTGGCTTTGGTTTTGCTGCGAAACTATCCCCTAGACAACCTTAATTATTGGTATCTTGGGGTGTCTCCATTTCCATTTCAAGGTGAAAAAGTGGACTGTAAGTTGCAAGAGTTCTGATGTCGAGCTGGGGAGAGACGACATCTGTGAGAATGATAAAGTTGAAAATTGCAATTATTTTGTTCCCATCAGGGGGCGAAGAGCAGCTTTTTTTAGCTTGGAGCACTTTTATCACCTTACGTTACAACAATGCTGGCTTTGGTTCTAGTGCCCAATGAAGATGTAACTGCAAACCGCCAATTGTCAAGGCCGCTGCTGCCTGTCCTGATGTGGGCTTCACTAAAATATGGATTCATAACTATCCTATTCATCGGATCAGCACCTGACCTGACTTGTGGATATATATCATGACTGGAAATCTATCCTAAATTAGCCAAGATGGCATATATATCATTTGCCTGTGGCTGTGGATGAGAATTAATAACACTTCGACAGTGCGACACTCATGAATATGCGATACTCATGAATATGCCCATTTCTTTCTCTTTATCCAAATATAGCCAGAAGTTTGCGTCAATCCTCCATCTCTGGTGGAAACTCCCATTTCAACGACTCCATCCCAAGAAAATGCTCCCACTGCTGCATATATATAAGTTCCAGCATTTGCTGGCTGCATATTTCTCAACCCTTTTGAGCAAAAATTCTGCCATACTTGGCCTTGGTGCATATTACAAGCACTCAACAATTGCCCCCATAACCTAGCATCTGGTTCAAAGGGCATTGAGTTTATGATTTATAATGCTTCTCCAGTAGCCCACCCCACCGTGTACACAAAATGTCTGTGGTTTCTTTCATGGCCATCTTTTTGGTCGTTTCCTGGAAACTCCTTTGTCAACGGGACTGAATTGACACAGGCAGTGGACAAACCATGAAAGGTTAGTCCATCAGGTTAAGGCTTTGGTTCTTTCATTTTGTCATAAAATTTAAAACACAGCATAGGATTTTCGACGCTTAGAGTAAGCATGCATCATAGAATTCAAAGCAATGCATGCCCCTGTTATCAATAGCATCTTCATCAAACAGCTTCCTTACAAATTCTATGCACCCACAATTTTGCATAGCTTATTTATCCCTTGCCCATGCGTATTTTCCAGCTCTTACATCAGAAGGTCCGAGACAGGACATGAAAACGTATGCAGCACATCTTGACGAATGAATTTGGACACCATTTCTTCGAAAACGAAAAGGGTTCTGGTATACCTTGACTCAAACAAGGTTCAAGAAATTGTGTTGCAACGATTAAGTTGTCGGGTGAACGACTGATTTTAAATTCACTTTAGCCAAGAAATTGGTGAGCAATATAGGAAGTTTAGGAGGGGGCCTGCTGGAGGTCATGGAGGAGATTGAACCTGGCGTCGATTTGTTAAATCTGTTGATTATGAATCCGAGAGTTGGGTGGAAGGATTGAAGCAGATGGTGATTGTTCGCTGAAGCTGAATCATGAATCTTGGCACAAAGGAGGTTTGTAATAGTTTAGAAAATGGAAAACTCTGATTATAATAGGCGTTGGATAGCTATAATGTTTGACTTAATTACTAGGTTTAAATATATAAATTGGATTGAATATTGTCAAATCTCATTACAACTACATCATCGAACTGGTAATAATAGATGTTTTGACGCTGTCTTCTTGATCTTCCCTGTTTGCAGCAGATGCTCGCATATATACAACTACGTTATCCTGGAACTGCAAAACCCGAGTATGAATTGAAAACTAACAGTCGCATTCTTGATGAACAATTGAAGGGTGAAGATTCAAAGCTCAAAAACTGAAGAACAAAGAAACATATTACTCCAAAATTTCATATAAGAACAACCATAAACAAAAACACAAAAAAATTATTTGAATCTAAAAGAGGCCAACATAACTAAACATTACAAATAGGTTATGAAACAACCCGACTACTTTTCTTGTTTGAGCTTCATTGCCGACAAATACCCATTCTCTTCTACGCTTGTTTTCGACCGCACCTCTCAGGGAAGCATTGCAGGAAACTGACATCGACTAAATCCATTCCCATTTTTATGCATCATTATGCATATATATATGACGTGATATCAGTCCATCAGTACCGTCGCCATTTCCTGCATTGGGAGCTTGAGGGGTTGGAAAAATGTATTGGAGAGATAAGAGAAGAGGATTTGTTTGAGGAAACATATGTTTCTTCAGAGGAGAAGAATCATTTTCTTGGTATCAAATGGTGGATAATTTGTTAATTAGCATGTAGCAGGCGAGAGAGAGGAGAACAGGGAGGAGGTAGATGGCCTTCATTCTTGCACCCTCGCCTTCTTCGGCTATGGTTTCGAGCATGGGTGAATTGGAGACCTTGTTGGGAGAAATGAGTGGGGGTGGGGCAACCTCAATCCGCTTGCGTGGCTGCCTCATTTCCTTTCTCATGATTTTGTAGCTCATTTTCCTTGTTGGCGATGATGAGCTAACTGAGATTTTAATATGTATAAATAATATGAAAGCAATATATAATGAAAGTAGTCACATTCTTATAAAAGTAGGATAAAGCTAAGAACACGTAATTTCATTGGAAGAAGTCGAATGAGAGAAACCAACGGGCAGAAGAAGATGTAGTCAAGTCAGGTGTAATATTCCCGCAAGATTAGGCAAGAATTCTGGAAGCTTGTTTAAGATTTGGAGGTAATGGCGGGAGGCGTTGAATTCTATGCGCATGTCTACCTTCAAAACCGGCAACTCAGTTCATGTCAAAGTGCCGACACTTTCTTCATGTAATGTAATCCCTACTTTCGCGTTTTTATATATATGAATATGGACATGCCATCCTCCTGAAATCCTCATCAACTATCACAAATTTCATGAACTTCTCACCGAGGTATCAATCACAACTGGAGAAAGTACATCAATCTATTGGGTTGCTTGCAAATTGCAACTTCTTCCTTTTCTTTTTTGGGTCGATTTGGGCCCAATATTAAAAATCAATTCATTGATGGTGAGTAAAGTGTTGGCTAAACATTCAGATTACTTTTTGGGCCCAATTATTGTGAAGAACAAAACAGAAAGAAAGAGAGAAACTTCACTTCACATTGGACCTAGTGTTTAAACCTATTACAGCTCTGTAAGATATAAATACATATATATATGTATGTAATAAGAACTTAGAGTTCTATATCAAATCTTCCATTAAACTCTAGAGGAAATCACATGTATTCTAATGTTAACGAGAAGAACTGTTGTTATCACCTCCGACAAAAATGTTTTGTTTGTTACCCCTACTTGTAAACAATCAATTTTCATTTCCTTCTTCCCCATCTTACAAAATCAAAATCCCTATAACCTCAGCCCATCCCCACCCTACAATTCACATTGTCACGGACAAATTGGCGATAACAATAATAATACGAATACCAATTTTATCGAGTTGAAAGAATCAACTCATTCCCCCGTTTACAGAAAAGTTAGCCAAGTCGCTCCTAACTCGAGCATATACTGACAACAGAATTGGGGCAAATGAATGCTTCTCGATTCCTGCAAAAAATACCATCTTCGTTTAACTAATAATGGATTTCAGTAAGAAGGGGCACAAAGCAATATGTTGAAAAAGAAAAAGACCTTGACATTGACAACTATTCACACTCATTCTTCTCCCATTATTGTTGCACACCCAAATGGTTCGCCGTCCTGATCGAAATTGTATGGATTTGGCAGGATATATCATTTCATCATAGGCGACTCCTCTTCCTTGAAAGAGGCTTTCTCCTTTTTCCTTGTAACAGCAGGATGCTTGATATTCACCTTAACCTTGCCTTTACTGCGTTTCTCTGATTCAACACTCTCTTTCAATCTTTCCAAAGCTGAGACAAAAGAATTACGTACATAACTAGCATACACTGGGGGCTCAGTTACAAATAACCTCCTACAGACTGTTGACAATGAACAAAAAAATTACCTCTACTGTACACAGAACGAAATGACTCCATGGTTTCTGATGGAACAGAATAAACTGGACAAGAATCATTGTCAGCCTTCTGTAATAGCCTTTTGAATCGCTTAACCTGAAAACAAACCATTTGGAAAATTACAAATGCACACCAATGACAGAAAAGGGACCAAAGGGGTCTATCACTAAGCAAGTACCTCGTCTTTGTGCAGCAATGTGAAGCAGCGGCCACTTTGCCCTGCCCTTGCAGTTCGACCGGCCCGGTGAATGTAGGTCTTAATAAATGGAGGCATATCATAATTGATTACATTCTTTACCCCTTCAACATCCATTCCACGAGTCATTGCATCAGAGGAAATAAGTACTTGTATTTCTCCTGCCCGAAATGCCTTCAATGTCTTGCTGCAAAACACAGGTCATCTCAAATCAGAAGCAACCAGGCAAAAAGATATCAGCATTATAGGTCGATCAGGTAACATAAAATAGTACCTGATATGGGCTACGATATACTTGCTAAACAATCTGGGGTACTATATTTGAAAGTCTACTTTTCCAACTCGTAAAAAAATTAACCAAGTAACAGATATTAGAACCATCACTCCAGAACTTATCCATCCAACAATGAGCTTTGCTGAGTGAGGGGGTGTAGGCTAAGAAAAGAAACTAAGAGAAAAGCAGCTAAATGAACGTCTAGATCACCTTCTTATGGACTGACGTTGAAGACGGGAATACTCTTTAATCTTGATTTGCAGGTCATCAAAGAAATTTAACAAGGTGCATAGCCGGTGAGTTGAATCTACAGATGATGTGAAAACAATGCACTTTTCCCCTTGCAAGGTTTCCAAGAGTGCAAGTAGATAGAGTGGTTTAAGCTTTGATTTACATAGCTGCACATGAATTAAAAGAATTCATCAACATAAATTCAAATACCATATGAAAAAGCAAGACCTCAAAAGATACCCCATGATGAGCGTTTCAATATGCAAATATATAAAACACTTGGTACTCATCATATTTGAGAAACAACATGATTGCAACCATAAAAGACTGGAGTATATGCTGGTAAAGTGCAAGTGGTGTATACCACTTTAAAGGATTTCAAATGTTCAGGGAGCTGGTAGCGCCTGTGTCCCGTTGTTAAGTACAAAGGATAGTGAAGGTCAAGTTGCGCAAGCTTACTGGGGTCTTGGGTTAAAGTGGCTGATAGAACCATTTTTGCAAGCCTTGGATGAGGCTTACCCCTACTGCTGCATAAATCCAAGTAGTTTCCAAGTGAGACAGAGAAATAATTTAGTATTAGGCTTGATAATTTATGTCACGAAATCCATATTGCAGCCAAAAACAACCAGAGGATAGAGAAGCAATCAAATAGCATCAACAGCCGCATCTGACAACGAGACATGGAAGATACAAGTAATTATCAATCTTAATTATGCTTACATGTATTTTCTCTATATATTTCTAAAAATTAGGCATAAACCTAGAAAATAGTATAACTTATTAAGTATTTCTCAAGATATTTCTGAATTATTATGACATAACCTAGAATGTAAGTACATGTTTTCCCCGTCTTCCCTAGTCCACCCTCAAAAGAGAAAAAAGAGAGTGAAAGAGATTAATTAGGCAAGCCAGCAAGTACAGAGATCAAAATATGTACTGATCGCCAACAAAATAGTAATCAAGGAAATAAAACAGCAGAGAATCACAACAGGGAAAAATACGAGGAACTGACAAACTCCTGATGGTCTTCAGTACACCAAACGTAGGAACAATGTCATCTGTACAGGGAAATGGGCTTTGATTCTGAGAGTAAGCCAATTGAAGGACATTAGGCAGCCAGGATTGATAAGCTTCCCTAAGTAATCGATCTGTTTCATCAACTACCTGAGACAGTAAGTTCAGTATTAGCTTTATAAATGATGTTGAACATCAACCAGAAAGCAACAATGAGCTGAGCTTGAACATCACTCAGAACCAAGGTGTCAAAAACCTTTAGAATATGATATGACAAGTTAATATAAATCGAGGGAATGAAAGCAAATAATCACAAACTTAAGTTTTGAGAGTAGAACAAATGCAAAGAAGAAGCACTTGTCAAGCATGTCAAACAGAGAACGATGACACCACTCGAGACTCCTAACAGCACAAATTTATGAAACCATAGGAACAGAGAATATGAGCACATATAAAATTGCCAGTACACAAACATGAGAATCTCTTTCTTACTAGATAATGAAGATGCTCAAGTGTAAAACCCATGGTATTGTTAATGTGGTCCATCAATCTTCCTGGTGTTGCTACAAGTATGTCTACTGCACTCCTCAGCTCCGGAGGAACATATTCAGAGTCAAACCAGATGCCAGCATCTAGCGTAGGTTTCCTAATGAGCTCTGCTATCTCATCGGCAATAGAAGATTGTCCAACTGCTAAACCCACCGATAAGCCCACTGCAGGAGCTAAAGCATCAAAAACTTCCTTGACCTGAAAAGGATAAAGAACTGTGAAGCATTTGGGTAGCACGAGCGAATTCTTCTGAACACATATCATACAGTCATACTTAAATTAACTCAATCAGAATCATGTGTTTCTCATTTACATTTAAATTATGATTGGGCAAATCAAAATTTGATAGGGCTAAATCCCTTTAGTGGTCCCTTAAGGCGAAGTCATAGATACATGTTCCCAAATTGACCAAGCAAATATTTAATTGGTTATGTAATATAATTTGACATAAGCAAGCTCATGCTAAATACTTATCAAGATAGGGTCCAACAGACCACCTTAATCTCTTACAATTCTTTCACTATATCAAGACAGCAATTTACTCTTCTCAATTTGCTAAAGTGGCATATTTCTGGCCAAGCTTACGGGGTGTAGGGGCTTCACGTCATCTACACCTTCCTCCAGCATCAGCGAGCATAGATATACTTCAAGTACTAAAACTAATTCGCCGCCCACACAAAAGTAAACATTTACTTTTTCACATCAAAACAATGAATATGAGAAGAAAATCACATAATCACAGAGAATCATTTGACAAGCAGTTAGAAGACTCTCAATATCCTAACCACAAACCAGGAAAAAGGAAAATCTGATGCTTTTTCACAGAAAAACAGTAATATGTAACCTGCAAAGCCAAATCACGAGTGGGCAACACCACCAGAGCTCGAAGGCACTTAATAAAACGAGTGGATAGTTTCTGCACAATTGGCAAAGCATAAGCAAGAGTCTTCCCACTCCCCGTGGGTGAATTTATGCAAAGATCTCGCTGGTAAAAGCCAGGGCCAATCGTCTCCTGCCAAACTGCTACTTGCACGGGGAATAATGAACTGATGCCCATATTATGCAAGGCTTTCTTTAACCTAAGGATCAAAATAGGTGAGTGAATTATAATCTTCACTAGTTCGAATTACAGAAGTTTGATGACATTACCATACTCGTTCACCTAACTTACTATATTGACATTGAATAAAATCAGGTTTTTAAACAATAATTTGTTACTCAGCGAAAAAGAAAGAACAATAACATAGAATAAAAGTTGTGACATAAAACACGGACGGTGGAAAATTAACAAGAGGAACATCCGTGGAATTCCTATGTTCATATTATACACCAGCTTCAAATTATTACTTGCAAAGTATTAGAACATATTCTCAAAAACAAACAAGTTTCCGTATCAAAACATAAAACCACCATGCAAAGAAAAGATTATATAAAAACAACAAAAAAAAAAAAAACAAGAAAACGTGCAGTGGGAACAAGAATGTTAAAGAAAGAAAAATATGAAAAACCTGCTGTCAAGAAAAGGAAGAGAATCGACTGGGAGTGGGTCGTAGCGACTAATATCTACTGGGTCTCTCATCCATGGTATCACCGGCAAACTTTTCTTCTTCTTTTGCTCCGTCTCCATTGTTTCTAGAGAAGAAGAATTCAATTCTCTCGTTGACGTCGAACTCTCTCCGCTCATTCTTGATGACTTCTTGGCAAGACGAAATCCCTTCTTTCTTCCCTTTTGCTCCGCCGCCGACTCCTCCATTGGTTCTTGGCAGTAATAATTCAATTGTCTGTCTCCTTGAAATCAAAATCCTCCTACTCTTGCCGGCTTCTTAACAAGAAGAAGTCGCTTTGAAACGAAATCAAGGGTGTTTTTGAGTGGAGTCCAGTTTTCCTCTAGGGATGCAGGCTGGAACCGGAGAACGGCGTGGCGCTATTTTTCAAGTATAATGGGTCGGGCCGTGAATACAACGAGGTTTGAATCACTGTAGCCTATTACATTAGGGTTCAGTTCAGGACCAATTTTTTCTGATAAGTATGTAACTACGGCCCAGTTTCAGTTAGTGGATCCTCCAACAGTCTGCTGTCCCAAATCTTAAAATACTTAACCAATTAGAATTATTAAAATTGATTAAACAAATAAAGGATAATTGCATCGCAGAGATTATTAGTTTGCAGTACCTTGTACACCTATATGATTTAAAAAATTATGTCTATTTAATAAATAAATTTTTTATTAGTCAAAATTCATTAAATTTTTTAATATTAACAAAACAATTGAATGAAAATCCATATATACCCCCAATTGACTTAATATTAACTTATTACCGGTTAAATAAATCTTTTTCTTACCAAATTATTCTTATATGTTTTTCACATGCTAATACATGTAGGGATGTATATTTTCACTCTTACATTAGTAATTTGATAATATATATATATATATATATGACCTGCATTAATATATATATATATATGACCTGCATAAGTTAATACCAAGTCCATCAAAAGTAAATACAAATTTTTATTTAATTTTTTTATTAATATTAATAAACTTTAACAAATAATTTTTTTTATTTACTAGATTAAAACAATAACAGAAATATTTAATATAATTTTTTAAATCACAAAAGAATTAGAAGGGTAGTGTTATTACCCCAAAAGATAATGAATGCATCAATGCAAGAGCCAACTCATCCCCCGCTGCATTCATTCAATAAAAAACATAGGACAATTAATACTAATTTAATTATATTTTTAAAATTAGTGTAATTGTCAAAGTGTTGACATAAAGACAAACCCTCCAGATATATTATTTATGTACGAAATCAATAATGCAAGGAATAAACTGTAGAGAGTCCGAAAGTTCTCCGGCACTTGGAGTGTTTGACATGTACTGCACTTATGAATGTGAGTCTTTTTCTTTTCTATATTTTCTTTAATTACTACATATTATTTTTAAGGATAAATTAGGATGAGTTTTTTATAAAAAAATAAAAAATTGTCATAATTCAATCATTCTTCGTTATTTATAATAAATATGAAATGAGCAGGTCGTGATTTATCAAATATTTAATGTAGTGCAGGAAAGAAAACGTACATATATCTTTAATGCATATGAAGGTTGACCCACCCCCAGTGTGCATGTGCCACCAAATTTGATTATTCGAAACGAATATTCCTTTCTTAATTCTTGTTTTCATTAGTTATTCCATGCTTTTCAATTTGTCATTTTCTTTTCTTTTTTATTATTATTATTTATTTTGTTTAGTGGGACTATGTGCGTAATTCATTTATTGTAAATTAATTATTATGGCGCATTAGTATACAATCAAATTGATATAACAATTAATTATATTGATATAAATACTTAGAAGTATATCAGACAGAAGAAAGATGATAAGAAAGAGTGAGCTGAACTCGACATGAAGAAATTATTTTTATATGGTATACGAAATTATGTGCTGATAGAAGAAAAATGAGAATATGAAAAGTAAACAATAAAATCAATGAAAAATCAAAGGATTGAAAAGATCAAGCACTTTAAAATGCTCAAGAAAATCTATGGCTAAGCTTATTTTAAATACTTTAGGAGGTACTATAGTTTGAAAAAATTATTAGGTTTATATCATACTATTTTAAAAAATAAATTGAAAAAAATTTAAGATGGTGCAATGGTAAAAGAGTGAGCTGAAATTAAAAAAGGACAAGTTTAAAATTTTTAATGCATCCTAAACGAAAAGTGGTGTAGAAATTTGAGTGTCTTGTAAATCCCAAAACTTTTCCTTTCTAGTAAGATGTCTTTTCAAGGCAAACTCAATAAGTCTTGTGCGAAATAAAAGCGGATAACATTTCGTACAATGGAGCACTGGTCAAGTTAATTACATTGTAAAATGGAAAATTGTTACAACTGCATTGTTTACTTTTACTGATTATTAATTTATTATTATATATATATAGATATGTGTAAATAAATTCTTTTTTTTTTTTTTTTTGTCCTGCCAAACAAGCCCTAACTTTAGAAACTAAAAACCATGTGCGGCGGGGCGATTGTCAAACTGCCAAATAGTATATCGTGTACAAACCGTGTATCGATTGTGGCCCCACTGGTGAGGGCTCACTATAAATATCCATGCAGCCTACCCTATCCTGTGGTGCCTACGCGCCTCAGTAGCACATCATCACGTTCCCAAGTTGTCCGCTCTTCCTCGTATTACATCGAAATACCACCGTCTTGATTAATACAGGCAGAAAACCAGAGTTATTGTTATTCGCAATCTATTGATTAGCCGATGCTTAACCTTCCTTCCGGATAATCCAAAACTTGATCTCAATAAACCTTAATCATCCCGACACATCTCAGCCCCACACTCCCAAAAACATCATGTGAAGATACTTAATAAAAGTTTTGTTTTTGTGATTGATTGACCCAATAATTAATCTCAAGTGTGTTTCCTTGATTAGCCCATATCTTTTCTTTTTATTCAATTCAACGATCATTAATGGACTTCGTGTTGTTTGCTTTCGTTTCGAGAAGGCTTTCCGGGTTCTCATGCAAAAAAGTGAAGTTCTTGGCGAGTTTCTGATCTGTTTTTTGTTATTTTTTGTGCCCATTTAACTTTTTTCTGGGAAAACATCAAGAAAAGGGAAGATGAATCTGGCGAAGTCTCAAGTTTGGCAACCTTGCAAGAAGAAGAGGCTATAAGATCTCCGGGTTCAAGAAAGTCAACAGAAAAGTTTCTATTTCATTTCTAAAGAGGGAAAGGGGAGTGAGGAAAGGGAAAAATGGATGGAATTTGTATTTGGGAAATATGATTAGGTGAAAGAAGATTTGAGGATATACGAATACATATAGATAGGGATAAAGCGTTTTAGAAATGGTTATGGCATCAAGATCAAGTGTTGGTGGGGGAAGTGGGAGTGGGGGTAACAGTGGGAGGACGCGGGTGGGGAGATACGAATTGGGGAGAACATTAGGGGAAGGGACTTTTGCCAAAGTGAAGTTTGCTAGGAATTTAGAGACAGGTGAGAATGTGGCTATCAAGATTCTGGACAAAGAGAAGGTTCTCAAACACAAGATGATTGGCCAGGTTTTGTAGGTTTAATCTGTTATTTTCGCTGGAAGTGGAACCTTTTTCTTTTTGCCTGTCTTCTTGCCATTTTATTTTCTTTTCTGGGTTCTTGATTTTGATGGTTGGTATATGTACTGTTTGCATCTCATATGGTACTGATCTTGTTCGTCTTCAAACGTTATCAAGCACAAGAATTCGGGTTGACCAGTATCTAATCAGTAAAAGCTTTACCAATGAAGTTATACGTCACACAAAGGGTCAATTTTATCAAAACTTGGAAATATTTGATGGTCCTTTGGATATTAAGTTATGTACTCCCAGAATCTGCTTATTTTAGATTACTCCCATTTCCATTTCTTTTTTCTTATGGGGGATGAGTAAGTTGCCTTATATTCTGTGTTTGTATCTAAATTTCAACTTAATTTGCTGCAGTTATTTTCTACTGGAATTTTCGAATGTAGCCTGCTTGGCTTTCTTTTTGTGTCCGGCATGCGTGATTCCTTCTACTCTCTTTCTTTCTCTATTTGTTTGGCTTCAGCTTCTTGAATTGTCCTGGTTGATTTTTTCTTGAACTTGGCTTCTTTTTCTTCTTTTGCCCCCTTTTGTCCATGTAGCAAATTCTTCTTTTTGTATGTGTGTGTGTGTGTGTTGCTGTGTTGTACCATTCTAACTCTTTTTGCACCCTTGCAGATTAAGCGTGAAATTTCAACCATGAAGTTGATAAGGCATCCTCATGTCATTCGCATGTACGAGGTTAGTATTCGACTCCTTTTGCAAAATTTTCTGTGGGCCAAGAACGGCCATATTATGATATGGACACTGGGAAGCTGTATCTTGATGTGCATATTACGTACATTAACTAGGAAATTGTATTTTGTTCTGAGTGATTGAAGATTTCCTGTAGGTTATGGCCAGCAAGACGAAGATATATATCGTAATGGAATTCGTCACCGGTGGTGAACTCTTCGACAAAATTGTATGTTCCACTTGTCTTCACAATCAAAATAGATTATGGCTACAATTTTAGTAAATATGATGAGATGTAAAAATCCTGTTGTTTCTGGTCGCCAGGCCGCAAGAGGGAGGCTGAAAGAAGATGAAGCAAGGAAATACTTTCAGCAACTCATCAATGCTGTTGATTATTGCCACAGCCGTGGTGTTTATCATAGGGACCTCAAGGTTGGCCAGCCATTTCTTTTTCCCTCTTAATTTCTCCACAACCGTGCAGTCAGTATCTTGAAGTTGATGATTTTTTTCTTTTTTTGTTATTTTCTTGATTTCTAGCCGGAGAATTTGCTTCTTGATGCCAACGGACTTCTCAAAGTCTCAGACTTTGGATTGAGTGCCCTACCCCAGCAAATTAGGGTTAGTATGAATTTCGTTTTTTTGTCATGAGAGCATTCTGATACTCGAAACTTCTCAGCTATTTTATCTCTGGAATCTATTTAGATCTTTCTCTAGCTTAATTTACATATTAAAATTCTCATAACTGAGTATGACTAATATGATATAAGTTCATTCTCTTAATCTTGTTATTAGGAAGATGGGTTACTTCACACAACATGTGGGACACCAAATTATGTTGCTCCAGAGGTATGAGATCACTTTTGGTACAACTCCCATGTACTTGTTCCCTAAAAAGATTCTGTTTTTTTATAACTCCTTTTTGCTCCCTAATTCTCCAGGTGATCAACAATAAGGGTTATGATGGAGCCAAGGCAGATCTTTGGTCTTGTGGTGTAATTCTTTTTGTACTTATGGCTGGTTATTTGCCCTTTGAAGAGTCAAATCTTATGGCACTGTACAAAAAGGTATTTTGTCATCATCTAACATGGAGTTTGTAAATCTTTGCGTTGAAAGCACTGGAGAGGTAGGGGTAATGGTGGGAAAAGGAAAATCCGACTTGGTGAAAAGGAAAAGATGAAAATATCTGAGAATATGAGATTGACTGGTTTGAGGTTTAAGCTTAAAAAAATGTCAAGGCTTTGAAGACTGAAATAACCCCAAAATTTTTGGTTAAGCAATCGATTGTGTATGCCGTTTGTCTTCTTAAATGCAAACCCACACTAACCTGAATTTAATTTGATACAGATATTTAAGGCCGACTTTACATGCCCTGCATGGTTTTCCTCCAGTGCAAAGAAACTAATCAAAAGAATTCTGGATCCCAACCCATCAACAGTATGTTGCTCTTCTTTTATGCCTATGACTATAGAAAATTGGTTTCTTGGAGCCCCTACATTATTGTTGTCTCAGTCCCCTCTCTTATGATCCAATCATAACTAAGCAGAACATGATTTTGCCACATGAAACAGCGAATCACAATTGCTGAGGTCCTCGAGAATGAGTGGTTCAAGAAAGGATACAAACCACCTATTTTTGAACAGGAGGAAGTCACTCTTGATGATGTTAATTCTATTTTCAACGAATCACCGGTCAGTAATCTAGAGCCACTCTAGTCTGTGTTTGAAGTGATTTTGATATGTTGGCAGTTTTTGCTATAAATTCAAGTTGCTTAATAATTAGCGATAAGGTTGTTAGTTAGTTCTTTGTATGCATACAGCACTCTCCGGACCTTGTTGTGGAGAGGCGGGAGGAAAGGCCCCCTACCGCACCAGTGACAATGAATGCTTTTGAGCTTATCTCCACCTCACAGGGTCTCAATCTCAGTTCCCTCTTTGAAAAGCAAATGGTACGTCTAACTTAAGAGTTGACTGGTGGAGGATAACAGAAGTCAATCAATCTCGAGGATCTGAATAATATTGCCTGGCATTTTTTGTCTCTAGGGGCTTGTGAAGCGAGAAACAAGATTTACGTCTAAATGTCCTGCGAAGGACATCATCTCAAAAATTGAGCAAGCTGCTACACCTATGGGGTTTGGTGTGAAGAAGAACAACTACAAGGTGATTCACATACTCTGCAGAGCATGCACCCACAAATTTCTCTTATTTTTTTACTCTTAATATCCATGTCAAGAAAAGGTTTAAACATTCACTTCTTGTACCGGCTTGGCATATTTGATCTACTCAAGGATGAATTCTTATGTTTCCGTCGTTCCATGATGATACTTATACGCTATAAAGCCTATCTTTCTGAATTTTTACATATACTTTTAAGATTAAATTTAGAAAGCACTCAGATTATATTCTTTTGGGGTCTAAGACTTGAACTGCTTAACCCTTTTTTGGTGGTCATTGTTTTCAGATGAAACTTCATGGGGAGAAATCTGGGCGCAAGGGTCATCTATCAATTACAACAGAGGTATGTAATTTAAAGAACCTCACAGATCCTGACTCATTATTTGACATATTAGCCCTGTTTCAGGTGTTCATAAGAAGGATGAGTAATTACTTACTAGATACAAAAATAAATGGGTGGTCATCCTATTGCTATGGAGAAGAGGAACAATATATATATATATATATATATATACTGTTTGTGGGAGGTTTTTGACTGATCTTCTATGCTCTTGCAGATCTTTGAAGTGGCACCTTCACTTCACATGGTTGAGCTTCGCAAGGCTGGTGGAGATACATTAGAATTTCACAAGGTACTGCATTTGATTTATTTCCAGGAAAAGATGAATCTCTAGCAGTCCTGTCGGATTTTGTTAACCAGTGATAATCATCTTGAAATTTAAATACTTGTGTTTGATGATGTGAATAAGGATGAATATTGGGATGACCGATTTAGAACTTAACAACTTTTCATAAAGTTTCATGGGCACATGGATACTGCAGTTCATTTACCTTACCGGTTATTACAGATATAATTGATTCATTAAAATTCACGCCTTCTTTTGGGAGAAATGGTTGAAGACATTATATAAAGGATCTGGGCTGTTTAATGAATGTTGCTGGTTTATTTTGTAATATTATACTTGGTTTTCAATTCTGTATTCTTTCTTTCGTATGCAGTTCTACAAGAACTTGTCGACCGGGTTGAAGGATATTGTGTGGAAAACAGGCAATGATGTAAAAGACGAAGTGAATATTGGTAAGTATGATCATGCGGTTTCTATATGGAGACAGTCGGCGAGCCCCTCCCCCTCATCATGTGTAGTTCTTTCTATCTGGTGAATCAGAGGTCCTGGTCCATTCACCTGTAAATTTGTGCTCAAGCCTAATCACTTAGCATCCTATAATATGTTTATATTTTGTCGTTAGGGCAACATTTCGTCCATTCGATGATCTCAGTAACACAACATTACCTTGCCACTTATACTATTGTTGTGTTTATAATCTTTTGGCAGGTGCACGCATCATGGCCTCTTGATCTGGTTGTTAGCGACATGCTGATCTGAGTGGAGTGGTGGACTTGGGACTTATTTTATGTTGTCCGTGTTTATTTATATCATCGGTTTTTCCAATCTGTATTTAATCAAATTGATAAACGCCCCCCTCGGCTGTATCTATAGCAGTGCTTGTTCCTGTCCTTGAATGTTCAACTTTTTATGTAATGTCAGAAAATCCTTTGGTGCAAGAATCAAAGTGTATTTCGGACCCTCCTGTTTAGAAGTTATGGGATTCTTGGAAGCTCCTTTTAGTACATGACGCCTATCAGCAATTCCGGTATTTCCGTTTAAACGCGATTTTCTCGAACAAAGAATTAACAGAGAAAACTCCTTGAAAGAGACAGCCAGATAATGGTATCATCTAATCAGCTGAAATCCATTTTCAGCCACTAACTTTACACAAAAATGCCAGCTGTCATTTACATGATCCGATAAAAAGGAGCATAATATGGTCGGAGAGCAAGGAGAAAGTCAGAGCTCAACCCCACCTCTCCATCCATCCCAATTCACGGCGGAGCCGCTACACCACCATGCCGGCAGCGGCGGCGGCACTCCGCTCCTCCATGTGCTTCTCTTCCCCAAAGCCAGCTCCAAGTTTAGAACAACAAAGCAACCACTTAACAGCCAAACCAAAAACTCTCCTCCACAAACACCCACTCTACCAATCAACCCATGCAAACATCTCCTTCCAATTCAAGGAGAAAATCCTCTGCCTCGAAATCATGGGCGTCGATTCCGGCCGAGCATTGGCCCAAAACCCGTCTCTCCACACCGCTTCCCTGCATTCAATCCACGCCATCGTCACCTTTCTCCAATCCAAAGGCATCCACCTAAAAGATTTAGGCAGAATCTTCGGCATGTGCCCTACAATTCTGACTTCAGATATCAAAACTGATCTCAACCCAGTCTTCAATTTCCTCTCCTATGATCTGAGAGTCCCCGATCAGAATTTCAGAAAGGTGATCAACAAATGCCCACGACTCTTGATTTCCAGTGTTAGAGACCAGTTGAGGCCAGCCTTATTCTATCTCCAAAGACTCGGGTTTACAGATTTGCACGCATTAGCTTATCAAGATCCCATCTTACTGGTTTCAAGCGTCGAAAAAACGCTGATTCCGAAGCTGAATTTTCTTGTGAGCTTGGGGTTTTGTAGAGCTGATGCGGTGGAGATGGTTCTGAGATGTCCCGGGCTGTTCACATTCAGCATTGAGAACAACTTCAAGCCGAAATTTGAGTACTTTATGAAGGAAATGGAGGGTAAATTGGAGGAGCTGAAGGAATTTCCTCAGTATTTCGCTTTTAGTTTGGAGAATAGGATAAAGCCTCGACACATAGAGGCTATAGAGAGTGGGGTGAAGGTTCCGCTGTCATTGATGCTCAAGACCACGGACGAGGAGTTCAGGGAATTGTTGATAAGGCAAGATATTAGATGCTACTCGTCAGTAGCCAGGAAATAGCCCACTTTTCTCCTGCTCTTTTCTTTCTGGAGTTTTTCTTCCTCTCCTTCTTCCTCTTATTTTCATGTGTTGTTTTGAACGAGAAAATCTGTAAATTGATAATAGATGGAAAGAACTTGGTGCATCTGTTTGCAATCTTCTTCTCTCAATCTGATCATGGCGGCAGGGATGGTTAATCTTTATTTATTAAACTAAACTAATTATTTTAGTTAATAAAATTTTGAACAGTTAGTAAATAGAATAGGGTAAATTACGATATACTCTTCCGCTATTTATTATATAATTATAAATATTTTTTAAAAATTTAAAAAATTATGAATACTTTTTAAAATTAATTATCGTTTAATAAATATTTTATATGACAATCCAATGTAGATGGTATTTGCTAAATGATAATTAATTTGATAATTTTTAATTTTTCAAACAATAAGAAAGTATTTATAGTTATACCAAATTTTGTAGGCTCCCTTTGTAATTTACCTTTACAATTATTCTCTTGAAAAATCATAAATATCACTTTAGAATTAGCAGTTATTTAACAAATACTCTTTGTAATAGCCCGTTCGTTATAAAAAATATTGGTTAAATATTTATTAATTTAAAAAAATATTTATAATTGTGCATCATCATATGATGTTCGGTACTCTAAATTAAGTTTAAAATCAAGCATATTCGGCCCATATCATCGTTTGAACCGGTCCACTTGGCCCTGATTCTAGTACTTTTTTGTTCAAAGTAAAATAAGCAATTGTTTGAAGTGGAGGCGTTCCAGAATTTGGGCCTGGAAAAGAGTGGTTCTTATCCGATTAGTCCATCAACTCACATCAAACTGGCACCCTACTTTTTATCACATGGCCGAAGCCGAACCACATGTCCCTCCGGACACATGGGTCATGGGTTCGGACCGAATAGCCGTCGTCATTCGCTTTCCCTGCAATTAGCTTTTGAGTTTCCAACGAATGCATTATGCATTAATGACGGCTTATAATATCTCCATCACCGATAACTAATCTTTCTCCTTTTTCCTCTTTCTTGGAACCCAGGGTTTCTCAACTATTTTTCCTCTGACCGCCAATCCAAGAAATTTTCAACCAGTATTCTTTACCACTACCATCTGCAATCCCACAGCAAAATCCTTACGTGGGCGTACAGGAGATGATGTCTGTAAGGGGGCTGACCCGGGTATCGAGGTCGGCTTGCGCCCGTTGTCGATGGGTCTACTCTTCTTTGGGCACTTATGCCGACCCGCCATTGCTCCAGAACTCCTCTCACTTTCGCTCCCCTGTTCAAGCTTCTCAAGAGGTGAACTGACGCGAGCTTCTATGCGTTTCTGCGTTTATTTTTGTCTTTCCTGCTATTGCGCTTTTTGTTCTAGGGTGGTCGTTTCAGCCTCGATGTTGCTTCATAAGTTGGGATGTTTTTCGACATTGATCTGTTTTCTTGAATGGGATCAGTTATTGTGACTGTAATCGTCTGGAGATTTCGTGGTTTTCCTCTTTGAAAGCTTTGTACCTTGTGGGGAAAAGTGTCGTGTTAACGCCTCCTTTTTCTTTTTAATATTATTATTGTCGAAATTCGGTCGAGCAGTTGGTGGTTGAACACGCGGATGGGCAATGGCAAAAGCAAGCTTAATTGCCATTGGCTTGTAACCACTGTGCGTTCTCATTAAGGATTATTTGATATGTGGTGGAAAGCAAACTAGTTTCCTTTTTTTATATTTGCTTTCTTATCATAAAGATGCTTTTCAAGATTTGGGAGCTAAAGGATCTTAGGAGACATGAAGTGCTAACTGCTCTCAGTACAGACAATCTACAAAATGTTCCCTTAAGTTATCATGCACATATTCAAGGATACGATTAGTGTAGTTCACTGAACAGTCCAATTTTAGCTTCATCTGCTCTTTTCTATTGTATTGTAAATTGATTGATCATTAATGAACTGGTGGTTGGTCATTTAACAAATCATTGTAAATTGCGTCCAACATCTGCACTTATTAGATATAACAGGTACACATAGAGCACAAGATACTAGAGTTAATAGAAAGTGATTCCTGGAATTCCCATTGGATGTGTCAGTATACGGAGGGCAGGGCACAGATAATGTTGGGAGGAATCTTCATTGTGTTGTTGTTTCACTGGGGTTCCTAGGAGTAAGTATGGGAGTTATATTAACCCAGTGTTATATCAGTTCATATACCTGCTGTCGAGCCTTGTTTCTCTAGTTGTTGATCTCTGTTACTATTGCACTTGTCCTTTTTAACTGTGATGATGTCATGCATCTACAATACTGAGTATTCCTATTTTCCTTATATACTTTTCTCCCTCCCTCTGTCTCTGGTAATTTTTTGGTTCATCTTCTTATGTGTGTGAGTGGGTGCCATAAATGGATTTTGATTCTTTATACTGTATTTGTTTTGTTGCTGGTGATTAGTAGGTTTTGGGTTGCAGAGTTATTTATTCTTGGGTTTCAAGTGCCCTGAGTAGTGTAGGACAACAGGCTCACATTCAGAGCAGCTCTGCTGTTGAGGTTAGTGCAAGTCCTCATCTGTTTGCCTAATTCTGACAGCCTAGTTTAATTATTTGTGCATGTATCTTAAAATAGCAATCAAGAAGATCAAATGATATGCACATCTTTCTGATCTTTTTATATGGTTTCCAGCTAGTCCTTGGATATGCTTTATCATTAGCCACAAACTTATCGTCCTTCTCTTGGACAGGAGCAACTAGATCCATTCTCTCTTGTTGCCGATGAATTGTCCATTCTTGCAAATCGCTTGAGGTCCATGGTAGTTGCTGAGGTATCTGACTATACTTTTATTTGGTGTCAGATAGATATGTAGTGATATCAAGTTGGACTTATTTCATCTCTTATAGGTTCCCAAACTTGCCTCTGCTGCGGAGTATTTTTTCAAAATGGGGGTTGAAGGGAAAAGGTTTCGACCCACTGTAAGTTCTTCATTTCCGTCTTACTGTTCCATCCCCTCCTCAACGGTTCAGTGCTTTTCTTTTTTTGTGTTGTTATGTATCAAGCGTGAAAAATATTATATGCTGTAAGTATAATAAAGATGCCACTGGCTGTAAATTAAATAATACATTGTTTTGCTTGCTATGCTAATATATAATGCAATTCATATCCATCCTCTTCAAATATTTGTTTTTGCTGGGAATGTGTGAACAGTATAGGTCTCTTACTTGTTCAATTCAATTTCTCATTTTGCTTTGTTAAAGCTCATCTGACCCTTGAATTTCCATTGGACGGCCATTAAAAAGTGCTGCTGGCAAGATGAATTTCCAATACAGGTCGTGAAAGAGACTGGTTCTCTTGTATACTTTATTGGAAAATGTAATTCCCAATGTAGTGAATCAATAAACCACCTTCCGCAACTGATCAATGCAAGCTACCACGGATTTCACATAATTTTCTAGCCCTTTCTAATTCAACTTAAGCTGGCATGCTGCAATGTTTGATATCTCAAAGCCAGAAGAGTAGAATGTTGCTACATACTATAAAAAAATTCTTGCTATTGTACATGTAATGAATTATGAAAATTTGCCTCAATTTTCAGTGGTCATTTGTATGGTCTATGTTTTAATTCGGTGAATAAATCTTTCCAGTTATCCTCAACACAGGTGGATGTAAGGAGAATCTTAATTTTAGTTTGTGTTGGCTTATTGTAACTATGATTCTTTAGAATGAACTTTTACATTTTATGTTTCCAAAATTTTAAGTGGTGTTTATATGTTTAGCTTACTGGCTATATACCTTGCAGGTTTTATTGTTGATGGCAACTGCTTTAGATGTACAGATGCCCAGACATCCTGCCGATGCTGCGATTGATACCTTGTCCACAGAGTTGCGGTCTAGACAACAATGTATTGCTGAGATCACAGAAATGATACATGTTAGTCGCATTTGCTTTTCCTCCCTGAAAGCCAGTAGCTTGGATTTTTACTTCACATTGCATTCTTCGGTGCCATCCCAAACATATGTTGGTTATGCTCATATTTTCAACCTTTACCTAGTAACTGTGCCAAGTTAAACAAGGAAAACAGAATTTGGTTGGAGCCAGTGGAGAGACGCTAGCTCTGTGAGCTGATATAATGTAGTTCAAGCGTCATTGGCATGGAGGTCCTCTTGATGGATAATGAACATAGTTTTATGACGGGGAAGAGCTTTATGGTTTCTTTGCTCTCTGCAGATGGACGAATTGTATTCTTATGTATATGCCACATGGTTTCATTCACCTTCTTTCACAGCCTATTCAACATTTTCATGGTATTTTTCTTCTGTCTCTCTTGTTTCATGCATATGTTGAACAAGAAGAGCATTACAGAACGGACTGAGTTGATGAAGTCCATTTCTATCAAGATCTTGTTACATGGAATTCGTGTAATTAAGCTGCTTTTATGAAACTTCCTGAATGTTTTGTTCAAGGTGGTCTCTAGTTGGGATATCATGACTAGATTGCTTTGGCGTATGAAGACATGGTATCCTTTAGATCTATCTCATGAGGAAAGAGAAGCATGCCTCCTCTGTTATGATTCTGTATTTGTGTAATGCCACTCTGCTATAGCTTTTCACGTGGGTTATTAACTGTAAATGTCTTACCCCTTTGGTTAGTGATCCACAATATTGTTGTAGGTAGCTAGCCTCCTGCATGATGATGTGTTGGATGATGCTGATACAAGAAGAGGGATTGGTTCATTGAATTTTGTGATGGGAAATAAGGTACTTTATATTTGTTCTTTTGAGCCCCCCTATCTGCTCCCTACCAATAGGGATAGTCAACCCAATCTGTTAAAGAAAACAATGAGAAAGGGAGGGTGAACATTTTATATTGATTATGATCAGAGTCATGGGATTCTGTTGAAGTTTTACTTCTTTCTAAAGTTTTGAGACATTGCTGCATTATTCTTCTATTGATTCTTAATCAAGTTCATAATGATCATTTATCATAATGAATCTGGTTATAGAATGATTCAACAGTCATGAGAAATTGACTTGTTTAGTGACTTAGTTGACATCCATGATTTGAGCTTTGTTTACCTTTGTCCACGTATAGCAGTATCGAGTTAGGTTACTTGTCTGCTCAGCTCTGTCCTCCCTGTTTAATTGCAGTTAGCTGTATTGGCCGGAGATTTCCTGCTGTCCAGAGCTTGTGTGGCACTTGCCTCTTTGAAAAACACGGAGGTATGATTCATAATGCTAATGAGGTGCATCTTGTACAATAATGTTCTTCAGGACTACCCTAATGCTGAATGTGCTTCTAAAATGAAGAAAATATGATAAGATTTAAAACAAAGTTTATCAAACCATATTTGGTTAGGAATCTCACTAGGAGTAGATATGGCTTCTTGATTCTCATGCCGGCAGAACATTCTGGCTTGAGCTGTGATTTTTTTTGGTATTTTATGCGTCTATTGGTACCAATTTGTTGCAGGTTGTGTCCCTCTTGGCTAAAGTTGTGGAGCATCTAGTAACTGGCGAAACCATGCAAATGACTACTACATCAGACCAGCGTTGCAAGTATGCTGCTCAATTTCTGGTTCATCATCATGAACCTTGTTTGCTTGTTGCATGGTATATGGTAACGTTTTAACTTGTATCTTGCTAAAATCCTGCCACTGTTGCCTTTTGCAGCATGGAATATTATATGCAGAAGACATACTATAAAACTGCCTCATTGATTTCAAATAGCTGCAAGGCCATTGCCCTTCTTGCTGGACAAACAGCAGAAGTGTCAATTTTGGCTTATGAGTATGGAAAGAACTTGGTCAGTATTTTTCTCTGTTTTCTGTCCGTTATTTTGTGTCCCAAATAGATTGAAGGTCCATGTGCTATGTTTGAACAGGCTCTAATCCTCTTGATGTGTCATAGTAAACTGCTTTTCATGGCACCAGTTGGGGCTGGAATAGAATTCTTTGCCTTCTTCCCATAGTAATCTGAATAAATGGTTGGGCAATTTTATGCTGTTGAGGTTTTTCATGATTTCTGCCTTATATTATTGAGTAAATGCTTGAATTTTTCTTCATAATTTATATGGCGAAAAAGGAAACTAGTGTAAATGGCTTTTCAAGTAATGATGTGGTCACCTTGTACATGATGATTTAACTCGTATAAAATCATGTTAATAGGAGCTGAGGCTTTGTTTCTTGGCTTTTCTGCAACATGATGTCCTTTTAACCACCTTTATGGAAAGTACATCGATTCTAATTTTGTCCTCTAGTCATACTCCTGTGTTAAAAAATCTTGCTGCATGCATGTTCGCAGGGATTGGCTTACCAATTAATTGATGATGTCCTCGATTTTACTGGCACGTCAACTTCACTTGGGAAGGGTTCCTTGTCTGACATTCGCCATGTACTCTTTCTAACCATTTGCTTTAGTTTTTATTTTATGTATATTAGCTTGCATGTATGTTGTACCATCAAGGATTTCAACTTCTTCCTTTGGTTGGACCATATTAATGTTCTCTGTTTTTTTTGCATCCAATTTTTCTTCGTGCCCATGTCTCAGCACCCTTTAACCATGTGATTTTTGTTCCAATACTGTGTTTGTTGCTGTTCTTTTTAGTATGTCTATATATATATTTCTCAAGTTTTGTGCATCTTTCTTCGTTCACCTCTTGATTTTCGCTTCAATGTCTGTTTGGTGATTGCCTTCATAATGCCCTCACATCCATTAAAATGCTGAAAAAACGTATGGAAAATTTTCACTTTGGCCTCTGTTCAGTGGTTGCCTTCATAATAATGCCCTCACAATAACATGCTGAAAATG
Organism: Sesamum indicum; assembly: GCF_026168435.1. NCBI lineage: Eukaryota > Viridiplantae > Streptophyta > Magnoliopsida > Lamiales > Pedaliaceae > Sesamum > Sesamum indicum. The sequence goes on from NC_142668.1 coordinate 18,030,444, forward strand.
CTTGAAATCTTTTTCAGGGAATTATTACTGCTCCTATATTGTTTGCTATGGAGGAGTTCCCTGAGCTGCGCACTGTTGTCAATGAAGGATTTGACAGTTCTGCGAATGTGGATCGTGTAAGTTTTTCTGTAACTTAGTCATTTGCAACCAATCAATTTATTGTTAAGTCATCCCTCATTAACCATTTAAAAAAGCGAAGAAAAGCTACTATTTGACATGGTCAATTTCTGTTCCCATATGTTCTGTACATAGCTTAAATATAAACTGAACCTACAGGCTCTAGAATATCTTGGGAAGAGTCGTGGAATTCAGAGAACCAGGGAGCTGGCAGCAAAGCATGCTAGCCTTGCCTCAGCTGCTATTGATTCATTTCCAGAGAACAATGACGAGAATGTCCAAAGGTCGAGGAGGGCACTTGTAGAATTAACACATAGAGTCATCACCAGAACAAAGTAAGACACACCGATGATTATCTCAGGCCACAGAGACAAAGCAAGTGTAGGAAAGTTTTGTCTTTTCTTCTTCTACAGTCTTCCTTCATCACCAATAGATGAGAACTGATAATTTGTTATATCATCATTTGATTGGTATTCATTATTTTGCTTGAAATAAACGTCTGCCAATTAAAACTCACTCAAACCGGGCAAGATCTGATGTAAAGTATGTAGAAGATGTGGTATTACCCCAAGATTTTGCTAGTCGATGCATCATGCATGGGATATTTATTCATATTACACGACTGTATTGGAGTTATCGATCTGGAGGGTCATTTACGTCATCTATGAGTTTGTTTTATTTGTTGTCTACTGTTAGTGTGATTACACCGTGCTATTTGGTCTTGTATTTCCTGCTGCTTGTGTTGCTTCTCTCTGCTGTAAAACCAAATCGCTGGGTTTTGTTGATCATTTTTGTTTTCTAAGTGCAACCGTTAGTAATCTGGTCAATTTATTTAAAATTGTTCAAAAGTATGTAAATAAACTGGACTAACAAAGATACTAATCTCATATTGTAGCAAATAAAAAAATGTTCAATTAACTCCGTGTCTTACTTGAGGTTTCTGGTAAATCCTAAGCGCTTATGATTCTTGATTTTTCTAGTTTTACAGACAGTAACACCTTTTTTATCACATTGCCATCAACTTTTTCATTTAACGTTTTTTACGAACTAACAATTTAGTAAAACGTTAACGTGTTGAGGGACAACATTTAAGAAAGTGAAAGATCATTCAATCAATTGAAATAGAGGCAACCATAAAGGCTCAACTAATTTCCTAAAAGGCAAACCCGTGTGAAATAAAAACAGTATCTAGTGCTTGCAAAAATTGACATCACATGGAGGCTCTGCCGTGAACAAGGTTGAGGCCCCCGGCCAATGTCGGGGCCTAAAATTAGACCGAGAGGCATGGTACATTACATCCATGTATTTACTATTTACAAATCACAATACGATAGATACTTCTACAGCACTTATCAACACAAGTTAATCCAAAGATTTCACAAGCAAACAGTAGCATAATTATCATCTTCTTCCTCTTTTTCATTATTGGACACTGGAAAGACACAGCGACTGATGATAAGTAGAGAAACACACACTACTATGTATAGTTGGTTCGCACTCTTTGTATGCACTAAAACAGCAAAAGATTTACATGTACTCTGCTTTATTGATTCTTCTCCTTCACTGGTAGGCTGTAAATTTGTAAACAGCTCTTCAGATCATCGACTGAAAACATCGTGGGAGATAAACACAGCCCATGCGTCCTACAATCAGATCACACAGTCATCATGATTTGTTTTCTATTGTGCTTGTATTTTGAACTAACCACATGCAGAGACCAGTAGAAGGTTGTCAAATGCTAAGCTGACCTGAAGGACAGAAAAGGCTTTCTCGGCAATGTACTTCTGCTGGTGTGTGGCGCCCCTTTGTTGCAGTTTGTCAGGGTGCAAGCACAACCGTGCTTTCTGATATGCTTTCTTCACTTTTGGGATCTCGATTATATTTGCCAGAGGTACAGGGAACCAACCACTATCAGACCATAGAATCTGGATACAGTGACACGGCTATTGTTATGCCATAACGTGCAGTTTTTAACAATCAAAAGTAACTCATGGGAAGCAAATTCATCTCACATGATGCAAGGAAGATAACAGCAGGCGGATGTCAGCTTCCTTGCCAGTTGACCACAACCTTATCTTTTCATCAAGTACTTGCATTTCTGTTTGCACCTGTAACAGTTTACTGGAGAAATTAGTAGCTATATTGTAGGGGAAAAGTTACATCTGAAGCAAGTTTTGCAAGGTATCATGGTGGACCTCTAAATTACAGAACTTGAAAAGTATAACACAAACAGAAAGAGCTTAATCATATGACGGCATACACTTTATGAAGCATAATATCGCCATGACATTGCATATAATGCAAGTTAAGCCCTCAATGATCCAACGAAAAACGATAAAATTATGTCTCAAAAGATAGTTCCATGTGATCAAAGTTGAATCATGTGATGGTACCATGTTTCCAAAGCATTGTGTATGTTCTCTGGCTGCCCACTTATCCTGTTGCTCATCCTACAAAATGAGAGATAGAAAAGCAAATAGCTGAATGCATATGTAGATAAGCAATTCATGATTGTCATAAAGAGAGGCTCTGCTGTAAGAAATCACATGTTGATAAAAAAAAAACATCTGTATGTCCTAGTATACTAATGCTTTAGATCATGGACAACATACCAGTGACCCAAAACTATCTGTATTCCCTACTGAAAGCTGATGCCCGTCTGACATTTCTGCAACATAGATTTAACCAACATGGTATAATCAATATCGATATCACATGGAACATGAAATGAAGGTGAAAATTTCTCAATCGCATGGCAAGACGAAAAACTCACTCGTGATTCCTGTGGGTTTATCTTTCTCATATTCTTGCATGCCACATTTATTCTGGTGGCAGTTATTTTGAAACTTCTCTTTTGCCCATGCAATTGCTTCATCAACACCGTTTGATTCACATGTCCCTTCCCTGATATCAGAATTGATCTCAATCACATAGGAGCTCATGGATTCATCTTCGTCCTGTTCCATGGCGTCCTGCCTCAGAATCTCTTCCTCAATTTCACGGGTCGTTTGCTCTCTATCTGACTGGCAAACTGAAGAAACCGCTGATGATGGTGAGTTCAGTTTTAAATCATCGGCAGACACTCTCAAACTGCCGTTTGACATTGGTTCAAGACTAATAGTCTCAGGGGATGCATTTCTTCGACTTAACCCAAAAGGAAAGTCATTTTCAGCATTGTAAATGGGCAGAGTGCCTGCAAATGGTGGCATCATATTTTGCTGTCTTTGGTAATCGTCATGTCCAATTCTTCTTGAACTCCACCTAGACCTGACATTTAATGGCCTGGATGGATCCAATTTCAGTATGTGGTATTGATGATCATTTTTCAAGATCCAAATTCTGGAGGTTAATAGTTGGAAAAACAGCATCAATTTCCCATAATTAGGGAACATGCAAAATTTTGTTCAAAAGTTCTACATAATCGTAAAAAGTTTCTGTTCTCTTTGCTTAAGATGTCTCCCTGAGGCCCCTTGTATGCATCCAAAAAGAAATCAGATAGAACCCATAATTAAGTGGCATATCAGACAACTGGCAGAAAACATGCCCAAACAAACAGACACCAACAGTGGTACATTTCAAGTCAAGAATCTTAAAAAATCGAAAGAGGCACCCACCTGAGCTTTGAAGCAAAAAGGGAAACATCATCGTTGCTATCACCGGATATGGCCGGCCGGAGAGGACTGAGCTCCTCCGAGCTGAGCACAGATGAAGAACTTGTTTTTGACCTTGATCTTGACCTCACCACGCTGTCATCCTCCCACGCAAAGATATCACCATAGAAACTATTAAGTTCACGTTTGTGATGATTGTGATCACTCGTTGTTTGTTGACCGGGGATCCTGAACTCAGGCAAGCTCCGCCCGCTCCGCCCCACAATGGACGGCGCTGCCTTCTCCGGCTGCCGGAAAATCTCCTCGTAGAAGAAACCCGTAGAGGAGGAGGATCTGGGGAAGGCGGTGGAGAATTGGCGGGAGAGAATTGTCCGAGGGGGACCACCAAAAACGTCGGAAAAGTCTTCTGGGTTTAAAGGGTCGTGAGGAAGGTCGCAAGAAATGGGCTTTCGGCGGTGGGAGGTGGCGTCCTCCGTGGAGCGGCGTGGAGGGTAGTTAGGGAAGTGTCGTGGTTGGGGAAGCCCGGTGGGCAATCCTAGCCTCATTCGCCAAGACTCGTCCATCTTCTTGACTTTTCCGGCGACAGGAAGTGGTGGGGAGAGAGAGAGGGAGCGTATGTGAAAACAGTGATTGGCAATAAGTAGTATGATAACATGCGCAATTGCATGTGTTTATACTGCGGCACTGCACTCTACAAAACTTACGTGGACCTTTGGGTCGAATTTATGTTCCTCCTCTTTTTTCTTTTTTTCTCTTTTCATTTTCTTTCTTCTATTTTGGATATTTCATATTAATAGGTATCGTTACATTCTCCTCCTCTAATATTTAATGTAATTACATGTAAATTATTTAAATTTTAAAAAATTATATTTAGCACCTATGAAATTTGCTTCCATCTAACAAATAAGTCCTTTCATTAAGTAAAAATCACTGGATTTGTTTATATTAACAAAAAAACTGAATGAGAATTGATATTTATACTCGATTAACTGATAACTGATTTATTGCAGGTCAGATAATTTTTTTCGAACTAAAATACCCTTATAATAGTAAAGATATACCTCATCACATTTATTAATGCGTGAAGACGTATTAAGATAATTTGATCGTAAAAAGATTTATTTGACCTGTAATAAGTGAATTGGAGGTTAATATAGATTTTTTTCTAATTTTTCTGTTAATATCAACAAATTCGATGAATTTTTACTAACGAATGGGGCTTATTTGTTAGACAAAAACAAACATCATGGGTGTTAGATGTAATTTTCCAATTACAAGAGGTCTACTTCTAATTTCACCAAACTTCAGGGGAAGAGAGTGTAATTATCCCTTATTAATAAAAAAAAAATACAAATAGTTGTGCATATGACATCTGATGTGTACCAGATTTTTTGGTCACACCACAAGGTTGGTGGATCTTCAAAAAAAATTCTAAAATTAATGGGAACTAATCCTGCAAAACAAATGTTACAACTCCAATACTTAAGGCAGTAACGATTTTACTGAAAATTCGAAAAGGAAACTTGAATAAAAGTGAGAATAATGCTGTAAAATAATAATAAAGTGTATATATTCATATGGAGTACAAATATAGGCTCAAAATAGCCTAAAAATCGAGAGAGAAACGAGAAAATAAGTGATATTTGAGGAGGAATAATGTTACTAAATAATTGCATTTAGCTTCTATTTATAAGCGTGTATAGAGTATAATAGGGGGATTGTTGTAGAGAATTTTACGTCATTTGAAAGCACTTTGAATCAGATAACTAACCAAACAGACTGTGCATGACTTGGACTTGATTTGATTGAAATATATCAAGTTGACTAGGTCTAACCAGTCTGATTGAAAACCCGAAAATCCATCTCTCGTGGATTCCCAACTTATTTCCTATTAGTCTACTAGGAGCCATCTAGAAATATTTTAGATGACGTATCGCTGATGTGTTGGCAAATTATATTACGTGTCCGTCTAGCTATGTGATGACTCTGACTGGAATGAGCTTATTCCTTAGACCTATTAGCTTAGTAAAGTAGGTGGTAAGCCTGCGGGCTATTTCTCGCTTCTGGGTCAGCTAGTGTGGGATATTTCTTGCTTTCGGGTCAACTGAACTAATGTACTTTACTTGTAAGCTTAATTCATAAAAAATTTAAGGGACATCAACATCATTATATTTTTCTGAAAAAAAACTATCTTTTTTTGTCGATAGTGTAAATGAAGCTCTAAATTTGGCAATTGGTAAATCATGAATAAATAAGTGAGTTGCTCTTTGCTTCATCCAACGTTTTTTAATTTAGATATCAATATGATAATTATAAAAAAAGAATGTTTTATGCTAGAAAACAACGAAGACATACATCACTCACAATATTCAACATTGGAAGCCGAATGTTTGTTAAGTAGGGTGACTTAAGAATTGATTAAGCGTATCGTATGATATGAAACAACATCAATGCATGGACCAACAGACAAGAAAGAAAAGATGGAACATCGGAATTATTATTATTAAAATTACCAGACCTTAGCTCCTCCTCATCTGGAAAGCTGCTTTTTATACCACCAAACTCCATCATCATCATCTTCATCTAAACTTGCTTATTTCTACCAACACTTTTTTATAAAATTAATAATATTGCAAGACAGGGGAATGGGGAGGGCACATGGGCAAATACAGAAAGCTCACTTCTTTTGCAATTCTTGTCTATTTACGTTTTCTCTTTTGGTTGAACAGTAGGTGGTCACCCTTCCACAATTAAGCAACAAATAAGAGCAGCAAAAACTGGAATATTATTAATACATACACGATAAAGGCAAAAGTTCATCCCCACTTCTCTTTTTTTTTTTTTTTTTGTTGTGTGTTTCCTCTCTTTTTGTTTATGCTTTTGTCCCCATTGAATTATGATAGTATAGAGCAAAGTGAAAAAAATATAACGGAAAAAAGACAACAATTCACTATTAGTACAAATATCTGAGACGATGCGTTTGCTGAGCTGCTATACTATACTTTCAGAAATAATCAGCTGAATATTAGAAATATTGTTTCATTTTTTGGCACGTGAAAATTGAAAAGCACGAAAGAAAAAAAAGAATGCGATATGCACTTTGACTAAATAATAAATGATCCACAAAAGAATCATGTGTATTAAATGCTGTGTTTCATTCTTGTGAACTATTTCAACCCTGTTAACCTAACAGAACCAATGATAAGAATGATTTTTCAATACCTGAATATGATATATTCATGACAAAATACAAACGCATAGACATCATGTAATGGGAATAGCATAGTGTTAACAGTCTTTCTTATTTATCACCAAAAGAAAAAAATAAAAAGTCAGTGATCATATTAGAAATGATATTCTAATTTGGGTAAGTTAGTACTCATTCATGAATATGAATACAACAGAGTTTACTGTCAATAACGAAAGATGAATAATAGCCTTAGACAAGAGCCACCACAAGTCCCAACTTATTTTTCACCAACAAGGAATCCTTGTTGAACTGATTAATTGATAGCAAAAAGTGTGAGTGAGGTGAGCTAATGGAGAAAAGAAACATAAATTCAGAGTGGGAGAAAAAGAAGCTATAACCCCTAAACCAAAAGGAAGCCAGCTGAGGGAAAAGATTGTTGACACCTCCCAAGGAGACAATGCGTGCTGTATTGTTTCATTCAAACTAAGCTTTATCAAAAATTAAATTCCCTTTTCTTCTTTCCTTACTTGCTTTGACAAACACTGTAATCATTAACTTCTCAAAAGCAAATATCATTCAGTAAAAGAGGGTGTTCGCCTTTTTCTCCACTTAGCCCCAAAGATTTCTATATTTGAAATAAATAGAAAGTCATCTGTTCATTGCTATGACTAAAAAACTTCAAAATGAAATTAGTATCCTAGATCTAACTCGTATGACCCGTCTAATGTTTTGTCCCGCAATTTTGTTAAGTACTGTCCTCTCCCGTATTCATATCCATCACAAAGTATCAGTAAAGTACTTCATTAGAAGATATATCCATCACAAAGTATCACAGGTAAAGTACTTCGCTAAAGGGCATGTCGTCTTTCCCAACAAAAACTCATGGTCCAATCCCAAAGTTTAGAATCCTAAGTTACAAGCGATATTTCTTGTTTTTTTTTCTCCCGGTAATTAAGTTACAAGCAATATTTGATGTGACCTCTATGGGATAAATTAATAATTAACTTAGCACATGCCTACATCGAATAGGGAGAAAAAGCAAGTCACACTTAACATTATTTGAGAAGCTTTGATGAATTCATGCAGCTGATTGATTCCAGATAGCAGTTGCTTGCATACAGTAAATCCAACAAACTTTTGTCCATTGCATTTGAATTGACAGTACCACAAATTGAGAAGACAGGCATTGCGAGAGAGACATTTGCGCATTTAGTTTCCTTGATATGGAAGCTCAAGAAAAAAACCAAGATACCCCACCCGCAAGTATCTCCAGATACTCATAATTGAAGCTATTTGTTTCGTAATGAATCCAAAAAATTGAGAGCAACAGGCTCTAGAAAATAAATTCGACTTTCAGTCAGTAAACATGCAAGGATACAAGAATCACTTGTTCAGATCCCAGAAATGCACCTTATGTAAAGCTAGGTTGTGTAACAGAAGAATGTTGCATGGTTCTTCTGTAAGCTATCAGGAGAAATCGCTTCTCTCCAGAACTATTGTTCATCTGTCAAAGAGTTTAAGGAACCAGGCGGTACATATTAGTGAATATCATGACCAAACTTGCTCAATTGTAATCCCTTGTAGGGTTGATAAGACTCCAGGATTTGACACGTATCATGAATTTAAAATCAACTAATCATCAATTTCACCTTCTGAATCTCTTTCCCGGTGTTGTATGATTCCCATCATATTTCACAATAATTACATGAATCCTACATATAATTATGAAGTTACTATTCAACCTGAGAATTCCTGAAGCCTTAGTTTCATTCCAAAAAATGCATTGGAAGCTAAGTCCTATGCTTTTATAGGTGATCTTGAGCATGTCTGAAGGAATGTATACTTTGGACTTTGAGTTGATGTATGGAGTCTCTCTGATAACGACGAACCGTGTGTATCACATTGTTGGGGAAAAAGTAAGTTATTACGCAAATTTACATGACACTGAGCAACTGTAGATTTTTCTGACAGATACCTGCAATCACAAATTAGAACAGAATAAAACTTTCAATTCGAGCCACTAGAATTTTAGCATCAAGGATATCAAGCACATACATTTGAAGTTAAAATTGGAAACTCACATATTAGCAATTTGTAGTAAATACTCACTTGGTTTAGTGTTCCACTGTACAATGCAGAAAGTTCATATGGGAGATGGAGGCAATTCTTATGTATTGAAGTCCTGGTCCAGTACAAGGGACTCAATTCTGCATTACCTGAAAATCATGATAACAGTCAGAAAGAGAAATTTGACTGCTGATAAACAAGATGCACCACGAGTTCTAGAAATATTCAGTTCCTTTTTCTTCTTTCCTTTTACTGTGAACTTGCATCAAATTGTTTTCAAGGATATCTGGGATCAAATTATAGTTGACAAAATACATGGGTACCATCATAGCTAGAACAGGTTCCAGCTAAGAATATTCCTCTTTTTGGAGATTCTACTGAATACAGAAAAGCAGCATTTGTTTAGTTTGACTGACAAGCCAAAGGAAAGAAGGCCTTTGAAGTCACACATCCAACTGCAACTTCTTCGATAAGTGAGCATTGCAGTCCATACATGCAACTCAAGCTCTGTTAGATGGTTCTAGGTGTGGCTCCTGTAGTGAGGTAAAGCAGCCACAGTCGCACGACTTCTATATAATTTAGCTAAGTTAGGCCTAAATCAATTCTGACAAGTGGTCCAATTGATGCTGCTCTCAACTTGCAGGATAAATATCATACAGTTTCAAATTGGAAACCTTAGAGAGTTCCCTGTAATGTCTAGCATAAGTTGTAGTTAGGGCGAAGTTGAGATTAAACTGAGGAAACCAATTTCTTTACAACCCCAATTCAATATAGTCTTGTCATCATTTAGGAGCTGGGCTAGAAATCTTTACATGTACCAGAAAATAATATCTCATGCACACGCAAGTTGCACAAATAATCAATTTCTTTTAAGTGTTTCTCCTAATATTTTTTGCAATACTTGTAAACTTCAGATGTAAAATGATCCTCATGAACCACTGACGTGTTATCACCATGCCAACACGATATGCCTGTTGACCCCAACAAACAACTGGATTATGTTCCTCACAGTTTGCTTTTAGTCTATATACACCAGCAAAGGAAATACAGCACATGGCAGCAATCTGATATGCAGATTCATGATTTGCTTATAGAATATATACCTCAAATTAAGTTGGAGTAATAGATGATGAAAGAAAACACTAAAAGAGGCAACTGATGGGAAACCATCTATAACGACAGTACACTGATCAAGTTAACAAGCCCAAATGTAGAAACCTAGAAATAGAATGACAGAAAACTCAGAGTTGGTTCACTATGTTAAAATCATAAACTCAAGGAGCAAGTTGCCCCCTGACTCACTTTTCTGGAGGTTCATATTCAACTCAGGGGTCAACTGTATAGCATTGAATCTGAAAAGAAAAGCAGGAGCAGATACTAGCACACAAAAGAACAATTCAAGATGTATTTGCATATTTCAGATTACGAGGTAAAAATGATAGCAGGCATTGAGCAAAATGAGCATATTAGTTGTCATTTTTAATCTGTTTCAGGGGACTTCAAAAGTCAACCAAAATAAATAAGGTGACTAAAAAAATGCATAGGGTGGCGAACTAGAGCAGAGCTTCCAACAAAGAAGCAACACAACGATAACAAATGGAAAGGAAAATGAAGCACATAACATCAGTTTCGTACCTCTAAAATCAGTTGATAGAGATTGAATTGAGGAGACATTATTATCACAAACAATCCTAGAGAAGCAGTCTTATCAGTTTCCTTAACATCTCTTTTTGCATATTTAGTTTGAGGTTACTCAACCAGCAGAGGTATATGAATTAAAAGCAAGGCTGCACTTAGTGTAGTTTAATCATGGAGCAACTTTACCCAAATGAAGCTTGTTTGTCCTTGGATGGGACATATCCACGTTCGACAAAACGGAGCATAAGCCTATCTGCCTCATCTAATTTCTGCTGTAAAATCAACTTTTTACTCACTTCCTCACACAGCTTTAAATCAGGAACCAGATTTCGGTTAAACATTCTACAAGCCACTCTATATGATCCAAGAGGATTCCCATGCTTTAAATAACTTCTCATGAGAACATGGCAAGTATTTGCATCAACTCTAGAAGCTGTTCTGAGAACCTTCCCCAAGAGCTTATAAGCTTCATCTATGTGTCCAAACCAGCAAAGCTTTTCAATGACTTGGTTATACGCCGCTTTGCAGTTTTTCCTTGGAAGCATCTTCTCCATCAGTTTCAACAAGTCATCAACCCTGCACAGCTGGCAGAAATGGTGGATGAGTGACCGATACGTCACTGGAGTAGGAAGCAAACCACTGTGGAGCATTTTCTTGGTCATTTCAGTAGCCTCATTTAGCCTACCTTTCCTTCCTAATGCATCAATGACCGTCGTATATGTCACTTCATCAGGGTGCTTGTTATTCAAATACATATCATCAAGGACGGATAGAGCAGCATCCAACTCGTCCTTTTGACAGAATCCATGAATTACAGTAGTAAAATTCACAACATTTACAGCACACCCTTTTCTAAGGCACTCCTCCATTAGTCTTTTTGCTTGACCTGTTCTGCCCACTTGACAAAGAGACCGAATCAAGAGGTTAATTTCAACAGGAGAAGGATAATAGCCCTTTCTGATCATTTCCCTCACTATATCACAGGCCTCAGACAGCTTTCCTTCCCGACGAAACCCATGCATGATTACACTATAAGTCACAGCATTCGGTGTCCACCATCCGTCGCTCATGTTCATCATCTCTCTTGCCTCCGAACAGTTCCCGGTCTTACAAAGCCCATTTAACACGGCCGTATAGGAGACAGAGTTTGGCTTACAACCATACTTGTACATCTGCTGCAACAATTTTTTAGCTTTATCAACCTCTCCTATTTGACAAAATCCATGTAAAACAGCAGTATATGTCACAACATCAGGGTTGCATCCTTTCGACAACATTTCATCAACAATATCTTTAGCCCTATCTATTCTTCCTTCCTGACAAAAGCAATTTACTATAGCAGTGTGACCCACTTTGTCAATATGGAACCCTCTTTCCTCTGCTTTACGTAGAAATCCTAGTGCCTCTTCTGCATGACCATGCTTGGAAAGCATGTGTATAAGAGTATTGTAGGTAACTTGATCGGGCAACAATGTACTTTCTCTCGCCATCTTCTCCGTGAGCCCTCTCAATTCATCAATCCTTCCCTCCTTGCACAAAAATCCCATGACAGTATAGTAGCTAACTTTATCCGGCGAACAACCTTTAAGAGGCATTTCCTCGATCAACTTGATTGCACCTTCAACCTGGTTCATTTTACAATAACCCTTAATCAAGCAATTATATGTAATTACATTAGGTTCAATCCCGACCACCTGCATTCTCTGCAAGAACCTCAATGCCTTCTCCAACCTTTTCCCTTCCACCAAAACATTAATTGCAGTGTTGCATAGTGAGATATCAAGCTCGACTCCTGCTCTCTGCATGAGAGTTAATACCTGCATTGCTTTCCTCAAATGTCCAGCTCTACTGAAAGATACCATCAGGCAACCAAAATCTTCAGGCCAAATCTCAATCTTCCTCCGCACCATAAGCCGGAGAATACGGTTAGCCCCCTGACACAACTTAGTCTTACCAAGAACCTTAAGCAATGCATGATAAACTATTGGATTGTGCCTGTACCGCCATTGCCTGTCAGCCCAATAAAAGAATTTTAAGGCAACTCTTTCATCGGACTGAGCTCTAAGTACAGCACAAACCTGACTAGGCTTCAAACTGCACAACAAGCGCTTTAACTCCGACTCAAGCTTTGGGGTCCATGCTGCCCTAAGATCAATCAACCTGCAAATCTCCCTCACTAAAGGGTGTCTCAATTCGTCTTCATCCACCTCAATTCTTCTAGGAACTTCACGTCTCTCTCTCTGCATGTACGAATCCAAAACCCTAAAATCGTTGTCGCTATCGCCCTCACTCTCTCCCGCTTCTTCCTCTGAGTCATAAAACTTATCGAAACCATCACGATTACACTTTTGTCCACCCCAACTATAAACACGGTTAGCTGAACTCAATATTCTGGATTCTCTAGAATCCATCTCCCCAATCCCATCAGAATCGTGTTTCCTCTCATTCAGATGATATCGTTCCACGCATTCCCGTCGCCAACCGGGGAATAGAACTACGGGTATCAGATGACCATGACGAATAGAAGTATGCAACAACCCGAGTCCGAGCAAACAGCCGTTTGTGAAAGTCGATATCATCAGAACAAGAACATGTATGTAACGCAGTTACTTTATTGAATCGGCGAGTAGTAGCTAAAGTTGCTCTGAAATTGTTGCGTGTATGGGAATTTAATGACATTTCCAGTGAAACCAAAGAGCAAATTCAATTTTATAAACTGGCTATAAAATAGAAAGAGGGTTCAACATCCCATCCGCTTTGAGGCGGGAAGAGTCACCGTATTCACTGTGTTGCAAGAGGAATTCAAGATTTCACAGGAGAAAAAAAAAAATCACCTCGTGTTAGTAAAGTAAATTATAATAAATTAAAAAGATATATTTAAATGGATTTAAATAATTTGCCTTTTATATAAGCTCAAGGTCCACAGTAGACAGTTGGCTCAAAATCAGTATGGACCAGTTAAAAAAAATTCAATTCAGAATCGGTCCAATATTGTTCATGACCAGTCTTGAGATGGTCTTGGGCTTTGGTTCATTTCTAAATTTAAACCCAATTTATAGACCAGCTTGGTTGAGATCTGGACCAGACCCGCATTAGGGTCGGATGTGCTTGTTTAATTTTTTTTATGATATTAAGATTTTTTTATAAAATAATTACTCAATTTTATAATTATCTTTTGAAATAAATTAAATCACACGAAAATTTATATATAAAAAAATAATAGTTAAAAATATATAATAAACTTTAAAAAAAAAGGAGCAGCAGGTCCGATTCAAGATCAGGTGGTCTTGGGTCGCTAAATTGAATTGGTACCAAGTATTGATTTTTTGGACCGGTCCAGTTCTGAGTGGCCTGAGCTAAATCAGTCCATATTTTTATTAATTCAATCCGATCCCAAATTACATTATTCCAACTCGATCCACTATACATCTTGAATATAAACTATTAAACCAATAAGACTCGCCAATGAAGAAATCAATTTAAAATTGGGACTAATGAATGTATAGTATCATTAAAATAAACAATTTCCATTTGAAAATCAAACAAGATTAAATGTTAGTGTGTATGGTATTCCCAGAAGTGTATGACAGAACAAATGAAGGGATAAGACAACTTAAATCAAATAGAAAAAGGAAAAAAAGAACTACATTACACAAAAAAAAAAAAAAAAAGAACTACATTATATATAAAAATGTATATTTTTTGCTGAGTTCAAAATTATATTATGATAGCAACATATAAGAAAATTATTAATTATTACATTAATAATTGAGAAATGAAGATGAACGTCAGGAAATTTTAATTTCAGTATTTTGTATTTATAGGATTTTGATACCTCACGCTTCACATCATAAAAGCTTATTAACAATATTTTAACTGGCTAAATGATAAAAGTAAAATAAAATTCTCGAATAAATTTTTGAAACATGATTATAGCAAATTATATGTGAGGAATTACACGATAATAACATATAAAATTGATATTGTCGTATACGATTTACGCGAACATATAAAGGAAATCATAATGTGAGAAGGAAAAAAAATATATATGAAAAGATATAAAAATCATGACGTGAGGAGAAAGAAAGATGGGCTAGTAGTATAATTAATACCACCGCTCCCATGTGGCCTTGATTGGGTTGAAAAAGACCTATGCAATCTCACTTATAATATATTAAAAAAACTAATAAGAAACCCTAATTACCCCCACTGCCTATCCTCGCCTCGCTGCCTCCCTCCCCCCTTGAGCCAACCTCGCCCCCACCGTCTCCCTCAAATTGGGGGATGGCACTCCTGGCAAATCGTTGCCCCCAAATCTCGGTGACATCAGCCAGATAAAAAAATAGGACGACGATGTCGCCTGCTGTGGGGGTAACAGCCATCGTCATCGTCCTCAATATTTTTTTAAAATTAATTTAATTATATTAATCAAATATATTTTAATCAATTAAAAATAATTTATAATAATTAAATATATATTAGTTAATTAATTTAGATAATTATTATACTTAAATTTATTTAAATATATAATGATTAAGGATCATTTTGTATAATTAAAATAATTATTATAAAATATTATATGATTATAAAAATTATTTAAATTTAAGTGAATTTTTTTAATTATTTAATTAAATAATAATTTAAATTATTAATATCCTATAATTTTTATAATTATTAACATTTATATCAGTTAAGATACTTTAAATTTGAAAATGAATTTACTATTAATTTTATACTGTGATTAAATTTTCAATTCAAATTGTAGAACTTCAAAAATTTATATTATTTTTTTCATATTTTTAAGTAAATGTATTTAAAATTTTTTTTAATTTTTAGTAGATGAAATGCACAAAAAATAACTGAAAACAAATAAAAGATGTACATATGAAATATATAATCAATATGAGGGTATTTTAGTCAAAAACACTAAAAAACAAAATAAAAAGTAGCTACAAAATACTCCCAAACATACAAGAAGTATATGTAATGCACCTTCCATTAACCACTAATGGAAGAGGGATTTTTTGCTGAGTTATACAAAATACAGATGGGATTTTAATCTATTTCGGAAATATTGGGGGGTTTTAGCTATTTTAACAAAATATAGGGAGTACAATGCATTTTAACCCAACAATAAAGGAGTTAGTTAAGCCAACTAATGGCACTTTGATCCTTTCCGTTACATATCAACGGAAAATTGAAAATGGAACAATGTTACAACTATTTTAATTTTTTAGGACTAAAAAGAATTTTCATAAATTATGAGACCAAAAAGTATACTAAACCTTTTTTTGGCACCAAATATGCAATTTAGCCTAAAAGAGTGAGTGAGAATTTTGTCACGTCACACTTTTATCAAATTTAAAAAGTGAGTAAAATTATATTAGCCCGGAGAAAAGGAAAAAAAAAAAAAAAAGGCAAGTTTGATTTTCTTGATTGGGCCCAAAGGCTCTTGGCAATTCCCACGCTTATATAGAAGCATGTCTAGTTATGCCCGGGGCTTCTTCAGACATTCTCCCTGATCCCGCGCCTGCACACACATCGCGCACACACATCACACACACAGTTCGCCGGGAATATGGCAGACGCCACCGTTAAGGTGGCCGAGGACGGCATTGCGGAGCCACCGAGATCAGCTCTCATATTTCTTGGTACCGGTTGTTCGAGCGCGGTGCCGAATTTGTTGTGCTTGATCCAGCCTTCCGATCCCCCCTGTCACGTCTGCTCCCAATCTTTATCACTACCGCCGGACCAAAACCCTAATTACAGGTTTTTCAATTGTTCATCAATGCATGTGTTACCACTTAGTTTAGTAATTTATCAAGAGTTCTTGAGACGATCTTGGAGTTAATTGATCATAATATTCAATCTTGTGGTTTTCTATAGTGAGTATTGCCCCTCGTACAAGTTTTAAGCATGGCGCGCAGCCGACTGTGTCGCATTACTCAATCTTGCCATGATTGTGTTGTTTCTTGATGTTGAATCTTGCAACTGTTATTATTCGTTATTGGATTGTCTCAGAAGTTTTCTGCATTGCATACAACTTATATATCAGTTCAAGGACACTGGCATTAATGTTTCTTGGATTCTTGGTGACGCACAAATTTTCTTGAAAATTTCTTTGCTCTTCAATTATTTCATATTGTTCTGGCCCTTTTTTCTTTTTCTTGGATTTGCAGCAGATTTTCTTATTTTCTATGCTCTACTGTTTCTCTGGCTGATAGTTGATGATTGGTATCCTAGGTGCAATACGTCCCTCCTAATTGACTATTGCAGCCCTGAGGGAAAACATAAATATATTTTGATAGATGTTGGCAAGACATTTTGGGAGCAAGTACTCCGATGGTTCACCTTTTATAAAATTCCACAAATAGATTCTGTGAGTCTTCTATCTCCCCCAACTGTTGTAATTTCTCGGTATATTACGTAATTGGCATATTGGTTGTTTCTTGATTTGGATTTTTTTAAATAAAGCATCATCTTGTATTGCATCATAGCCTATAAAATGACTGGTTTTAATAATTCACCTCA
Source organism: Sesamum indicum (assembly GCF_026168435.1). Classification (NCBI taxonomy): domain Eukaryota; kingdom Viridiplantae; phylum Streptophyta; class Magnoliopsida; order Lamiales; family Pedaliaceae; genus Sesamum; species Sesamum indicum. Next base: position 18,047,598 of record NC_142668.1, read on the forward strand.
TGCTAAGAACTCAAACACTCGATTACTGTGGTAAGAAAACAAGTTTCGCAGTTAATAACTTGTTAATGATGGAGGAAAGAATGCAATGGCATCAGAAGAACCGGCTGGAGTTCTCCTCAGTTGCGTAAAGATTTGGCTTCATGTGCATGATGCTAGATGCCTATGGATCAGTGAAACAGGCAAATTTGATATTAAATGGTGATTAGTTGCCATATGGGGGGCATAATATCCACCACGCTTGGGCTAACTAGAGAACTGGAGGAAGGAAGAGCGATGCAATTAGACAGCCAAAAGAGTTCTATTTTTGCTTTCTGCTGTTCTTCTTCACCTCCGCCTTCTGAAATTCAGCATTTACTAGAGAAAAGAAGGATGCGCATTAAATACTTGAAGACGCTTTGTCCTTTGTTCTCATTAGCTAAGCGGTTGAATGGATAATGCCTAAATATCCCTTGTAGACTTAGGAAAGTGATCATTGGAAAGTGAAAAAAGATGAACGCTCTCCTATATCCATGGTTCCTGGTGAAGCGAACAGAAAAACTTGTTGCAATTAGCACTCTTAAGTTAGCAATAACCTTTTAAAATTCTACCTTTTTCCTCAAATTTGATTTCCTCTTATCCTGTATTGTTTTAATTGAAAATTTTCCTTGAATAGAAGAAAAAGATTAATTTGTCATCAACAACAAGAAGACAAGATTAAAGAGACTTAACAAAAGAAGTCCAGATGTTAATGAGTACTTTCCCTTGAATGTAGTGTTTTCTTTTGCAATATAAAATACATCACTGGATAATAAATATTTGTATGACTGTTTAACTGTTGAAAATACATATATCAATGCTAAAGCATACTATTTTGATTTTGAATGATTATGAAGAGTAAGTGGTCACTGTTTTAGTTTTAAAAGGGTATAAAGTTTATCTTTGTAATTGGCATATGTACACAGTAAAAGAAAATTTTTCATTGTGCACTTCATCGTGTCAAAGGGGTTGAGATTAGCACACAATTCAACAACCAAGGGGCTTCTTACCTGCTTCTGCCTATTGTTTTAACTTTTGTCGATTGAACCTTTAATATAAAAAGAGAATGATTCATTTAGCTGATAATGACTTCTCCAGATTATATTAACTCATGAACATGCTGATGCTGTTCTTGGTTTGGATGATATACGCACTGTGCAACCTTTTAGTCCAACAAATGACATTGATCCAACTCCCATCTATCTCACCCAAGATGCAATGAAAAGGTACTTTGCAATTCTGCCGGGTTATCTATGAATATTGATAACACTTCTTTTATGCTTGATCAGCAGGATACGTTGTTGCTGATTTATTGGCTTCACTATTGATTTTGAACATAATTTTAAGTCACAAGAGCATGCAACTTCATTGCTATCGTACTTAAATTCCTTGTTCTTTAATGAGAAATCCTTTAAGTCTGAAGATATCATTTCATTTCTCATTTGACGTAGCGAGTTTTTTAATGATGGTTGTTTATTGGAAGAATAATGTTGCTCCAAGTCCAAACATCTAAAACAGGATGAATTTAGGTTTGAACTATGGGTTAAAACGAAAATTTCCCTGTGTTTTATATATATGAATACAATACATAAAGAGGCTCTGCTTGTGTATTCCCCTTTCTTTTTAATTTTCTTTCTGTAGAACACAATATATGGTGTTACTCAATAGATTTTGATTGCTGGAAGCTTCAATCAGGGAAACTGAAAAGCGAAGATTATATTTGGTAGGAAATGGGTATAGTGTAGAATTTTCCAATGACTTGAACCTATGAACTAATCCATGGGGGTAACTGTTAGCTTATTATGTTAATATCATTTTATCTGGTCATAAAATCTTGGAGTGGATATTGTTGCATTGCAATGATGTTATGTTACTGTTGGTTTTTGATTCCTTTTAAGCAGCATTGCAGTGAAATTCCCTTACTTGGTCCAGAAAAACCTGAAACCTGGTCAGGAAATAAGACGTGTAGCACAACTTGACTGGAAAATTATAGAGAGTGATTGTACAAAGCCATTTGTGGCATCTGGACTAGAATTTGTTCCACTTCCTGTAAGTTTCCTCTTGTGTTTTTTATGTTATTCGTCAAGAAACCTCTGTGCCTTCTTCATGTTGTTTCATTTGTATATACGCCTCTCTTATATATTCCCTTGATCTTATGTCTTACTAGGTGATGCATGGTGAAGATTATGTATGCTTAGGTTTTCTCTTTGGTGAAAGATATAAAGTAGCATACATATCGGACATTTCACGCTTTCCTCCAACTACAGAATCCTGTAAGCCTTGTCATTCTCTCCTAATCTCTTTTTGTCTGTTTGTCCTCTCAAGGTGCTGCAACGCATTTGCTATGTACTATGTCTGTCATTGTTGCATATAAGCTAATATCTATGTAATATGCATCATATCCTGTTATGCGAAGTTTCCATAAAATCTTAAAAACAGTATTTCATGACATATAACTGTCCTAGTCTTAACTTCTGTGATCTTATATGCTTCAGCATGATAAAGGAAAGGGAAAAATGAAAAGATGACATAGAATGACCCTACAACTGAAAGGACATAAAAGAAATAGCATTTCTACTGTTTGGATATAACTACAAACATGTAGCCTTTTGTAAATGTGGCTGTGGCTTTTGTAGATATTTCAAAAGACGGTGGTCAACAGTTAGATCTCCTTATTTTGGACACCCTGTATAAGGTAAGCTATCTAAATTTTTATGTACTTGATATTTTCATCTTTCGTGTTTACCCAACAGAGTCACTGAGCCTAGTATAGAAGCCTTTCCCTCTCTTTAGTTTGATTTGATATTTATTTGACATAGTGCAGGCACAGGGAGTTTTTAGTTCAATGAGTTGTACATCACCATAGATGTTGATACTATTCCCAACAAAATATTAGTGGCCTAACTTTTCCCTCCTCGTTCGTTTGATAATATGATTTCCTACTTAGATTGATTATTGACTTACCTGAACACGTCACTGTTTCCTTTGGCTTACTTTTTATATAGCATCCTTTGTTTAAAGTTATCTCCACTCAAGTTTAGGCAAACTGAATTCCGTTTGAAGGCTTTTAGCTCTTTATTCCACATTCCTAATACGCAAACATGGATTGAAATTTTGTGCTCTTGTTATCAGTTCTACTTATCTATCTTCTCTTGATTGCAGAAAGGATCCCACAACACTCACTTCTGCTTCCCTCAGGTTTCTCTTGCGCGATTTGTTCTTGGATATTTTTGTTTAGGCAATTGCTACTTCTATTACATTGTCAAGCTTCTCATCCCCAGAGTCTTGATGCCGTGAAGAGGATATGCCCAAAGAGAGCTTTGTTTATTGGAATGACCCATGAGTTTGATCACCAGAGAGACAACGAATTTCTTGAGGACTGGTCTAAAAGGTATCACTGCTTCCATGCCCTTGTAGAAATTTGTACAATAACTTTGGTGGACAGGATGAACAAAGTGTAATGACAGGTGTAGCTCCCACCATATTATGCTTATTTCTAAATTTTAATCAGTTTGTTGATGGCATTAGTGGAATTCCACATTGATTCAAGTTTTAATCCTCCACCCAGCCCCAACCCCTACCCTAAGAATGAATTGTCATTTCTTTATGCTGCTATAGCCTTTCATATTCTTTTCTGAGGATAATCATCCAATGGATGATAGACTTTGGAAATTGCTTTCTGGCTGCTTTTCTCCTTTTGGCTGTGCATTTCTGCAAGACTGCATGCGCTTCGGCAGCCAGTATTTTCATTTGAATTCATAACTTTTGCACATTGGATCTTCACGAGACTAGACAAGCATAATGCAGCATATTTTCATCTTTTCCCAGAGAAGGAATACCGGTTCAGCTTGCATATGATGGACTGCGACTCCCTGTGGACCTTTGATGAGGTAAGTTTATAATCTGAAGAGTAAGCCTTACATTAATGAAATACTGAATTAAGAATATCTGCTTTAGTTTACTGTTGAATTTTTTAATGAAGGGAGGAAGTTATTTTGACAAAGAAACTCTAGCATGTTTGCTACCATATTCATAGTAGGAAATTTAAAATGATGGAAACCATAATTTCGGGTATATTCTTCTTCGAGTACATATTATAGGATGACCTTAAATGAAAGGATAAACTTGGCTTTTTCAGGATGCGCGTTATAAATGCTTGTAATCTAACTTATGGAGGCTAAGATTGCTGGTAAAATTGTTCAATAAGGTATTACCATGAGAGGAAAAAAAAAGGACATTTAGAGCCAATTCTGGAATTTGCCAAGAGTTCTACTACATAACTAGATGAGGTAGCAATCACATAATCCGATATAGACTAAATAAGTTATAGTTGCTGTTGGTGTGTTTGGGCCTCGGATTTAGTGGTAAAATACCAATATATTCCTTCATTGTCTTTAAAGAAAACTTGAACGAGTTGCTGCTTTGATATGATCGTGTGGCGTAATGTTTATTGTATTTTAATGTTATTTCTTCTTCCATTATGCCAACCGCAAGTTGTTTTCGAAGTGAACCCTTATTTTGTCCAATAGAACAATGTGATGAATGAATGTAGTTTCTGATGTCTTTTGCCTCCCTTTCTCTTCCTCTGCCATCATTGATCCACATAAAGCTAAATTGATTGCTTAAAGAAAGGGTAAAGTAATAAGCATTCCCTTTTCCTATTTGAGAGTATCTTGTAGAAATACTTTGTTCAGCTGTCCTCAATCCAAACTACTTTTTTCCTTGGTTGAACAGAGTGTACTGAAACATCCTGCGACAAGTTGCAAACTCTGTTAGCTCCATGCTGAGGAATTTCTTTTATTCTATTGTGCTTTATTATCATCCTAATGCTGAACTGGGTTTGATAATTGTTCGAAACCTCTCTTTCATTCAGTGAAGACCTTGTGCACTGCAGCCTATATGTGACGGTTCCCGTTCAAAGTAATCTCTAAAACCAAGTATCCCACTGTTAGCTGGAAGTTGGCCTGATAAAAGTTGCTAAAACTATTCTTTCCTGAATGGTTGCTAAGCACAAGGATATATAGGTCCCCTTCGTTTTATCTGTTGCAACAATTTGCTTCTTTTTCTCTGAGTTTGAGGGAAAAAAAACTAATGAAGTTTATGATTGGTTTCTGCAGGTTAAACTTTTGAGCTGTTTATCAACAGTTGATAGTGATAGTTTTTCCCCATAAATGTTTTTAGAAGGGGAATAAAGTACATATACTGGAATTTAGTGTCTGAACCTAACTCGAGTACAAACAAAAGATATGGAAGTGCCAGCAAGATTAAGGGGGATAGTGAAATAGAGTATATTAGATTCCCTAGCCCCTTCTGGTTTTATTTGTGAGAACCTGTGCTACACGAGTTAAATTTCATTGTTGTTTAGCATGCTTTGATGTTAACTGTAATGCTTGTCATACTAGTACTCTTTGATGTTGGTTAAATCAGGTGGCGTTTCGCCCTTCAGTCTCTCGCTCCTGTAGTGAACCTGTATTGGTTAAAAAATTGTACAAGGATCATGTTTCCTGCCAAAATATTTTCCTACTAATGTATAGTGACAATAACGTTGTCCAGCACATAGTTTATGATGAGAGATTTCAGTGTTTCCCTGGTAAAACAATTCCATTTAAAAAAAAAATTGTAATATGTTTTTGTTCTTGAAGGGTGGCAACAAGGAGCATCAAAATTTTCAGAAGTTGATTGGAATTCGTCTTTTGGAACTAGTGAGATTCATCAACGGCATTTATGACTAAATAAAGACATTCTACCAGCAAATAACTCTCTGGGAAATTTTTAATGTACCTGACTATCAAAAAAGGTACTGTAAGATAAAAGAAAAAAGTGCGTTCAAAATTCAAAACATGTTAATTCTTGTTTATTTATGAGTTTGTTATTTTTCTCAGACGTCACGCATTAAAAAGACAAAGTTCTAGAAAGGAAAACCCTCCAACTGTTTTATCTAATAACCCAACGTAGTCAACATGTTAGACATTCGAGATGTCCGTTCAACTCATTGAGCATTATTTTATTGTTTTGGTCCAAAAAAGAAATCAAACATAGACCAACCAACCAGATTGCTATGACTCTGAAATTCAAACCTGAGAAAAATCTTCCACTTCAATCTCTGTTTTTCCTGACATTCATAATACAGATAACTGTGCCAGGAATCAGGAAAGCAGAAGTAAATACACAAGAAAACAACGAAGAGAAAATAGATCATATATGGCGTGTTATGTTCCTTTTAACAACAGGAACCTGGATATAAGCTTCTTCGTATTCAGGCCTACGGTCGTATGTGTGGATGATCTTGTCGATGCTCTAAGGCAATTTTCATTGTACACTGAGAGCCTTGGTTGTGTTCACAGTTCGATATTCAGAAGTATTCATGGCAACATGGTAATTCATCAAGAGATCTTGTAATCTTTTCTTTTGTACGCTACTGTTTCTTCAATTCGTATAAACAGAAACTCTCTCATCTTGTTCTGATCATCAGTGATCGACTTTCTGACAGATTATATGGTATGGGGCATGGATGAAGAGGACTCATGAGAACAAGCAACTGCTAAGTGCTACTCTTGTATGTATATCTAGAGTTTTTATGCCATATTTTTACCTTTTGACTGAATCATATTTAGATCCCTATATTATGGTTTATATAGTAAGGCTAAGTCCTTCTAATGAACTATGTATGCTTTGTTAGTTGTGCATAATTAAGCACATTTTATGCTTAGGTGAGAAACAGTAGCCAATCAACTATACATAAACAGATTCAAGCTTGTTTATGAAGAAGAATACCTTACTGCACAAGTCCTTGTACTCTCCTAATTCTGAATTTGCATCTACATCCTTCATTTTTCCAGCTATCTGTGTTGGCCAATGTAGCAAGCATGGCCATCTTGATAGAGCACAGCTTCTTCGATGCATATGCGGGAGAATCAAGAGATGGCTCACCGGCCGCGAAATTCTTCACCGGTGGCATTGTCTCCCTGTCTTCAGCCACCCTTTCAGCCAATGAAACCGGAGTTTCTTATGACTGCTTCCCGATAATCAAAGACAGATTCCACAAGATGGATGGTACAACGGCTGGAGTTTGTTTTAAATCCCAGAGCATGCCAAGAATTGTTGGACTCTTTGTTTGGAAGTCACTTCAATGTTGCTACACATACATATTGACCTCGGAGTATCGGAAGACGGCTGTTCGTTACCTTGATGGTTTAGCGCTCGACATTAAGTACGACGTTTTTCGGGTAGTGTATGTCAGTGGTGACAGTGTCCTGAATGTTCAGTTCTGCCCTCATCACACGGTACTGGAGAATGAAGTAGACAAGAAGGAGGCCTACCCTGTTGTGCAAGAATTCAAAGATTTATGAAGGTTCTCGATAATTTGTCTCAATTTTGATTTGTACATGTGTTGATGTGATTATAACGCGATGTAGAGCAAAAATACAATCAATTTTTTTTTTTAAATATGTGTGATTTTAGAGATATCTATACTGATGTTTATGACTTGATCATGGTTCAAGTCATGTTTGATAGTGCTTCGGTTTATTACCAAAATTAAAAAATGATAACGTTGAATTCCGTGGAAAAAAGTTTTGGGCTACAGCCCGTCAAGTGAATTTAGCCCAGCTGCTGTCTTCAGCCAAACATCGTTTAGGTTCATTGTTTCATTTAAGTTTTGAAATGGGCTCGTTCTTCCTTTGGATGAAAAGAAGAGAGAAAGTTAGCTTTGTCTGAATTACCTTTCTGGTAATAAAGACAGGCGAAGAGTAGGTATAGGTTTGGAGGGCTGATCTCTGATTTCCTCATCCACTATTTCTCCCCTTCTCCAACAAACACTCTTCAATGTCACAGTCCCCACATTCTAATTTTATTTTATTTTGTTTTTGTTTTTGTCATGGGAATGCAGCTTTTTCCCATTACTTTCAATAGTTTGGTAGGAAAAGTACAAATCCAAAGGACCCATCAAAGAAAGCACATACAAAAACTATCCCATTCCATGTGAACTCTCATCACAAACTCATAATTAACCTCTTTTTATTTTCTTTTTCCTTTTCCATTTTTTCAAGAAAAGAAATGGAAATTATCGTGAAATACGCCGTGATTATGAAATTTCGAATTTTAAAAAACATGCTCAAAATGTAAGGGGGCGTGTGTATTACATCGCTGGCTATGGGGGCATTTTGCTTTATTGCAAAACTAAAAGAGACTATTTTTTTTTATTATTTTTTTAGGGGGTTATTTTTCACATTTCCTGTATCTAAGTGGTAAATTGCAAATTGCTTGCTTTCAAATAATTACTATGCAAAATCATTTTACCAAATAAAAAGGGTGTAATTTGCTGACGGTGAATTCAAATTTGAATGTTGGAATCCAAATATATGTACATATAGATATGATTGGAGATGTGGAGAGAGTGGCAAAAGAAGAATCGTGTAATGTAATTTGGTGAGATGGTATTATTACAAGAAATCCGGGTGCAGGTAGGCGATTCCCACGTTCCTGAGATGACAACTCTTGCATAAGGAGATAACACCTTCAATCACTACTGTTTCTGTATACGACGACAACAGCGACTTTCCACCCCCACCCCCCATCTAACGCAGATCAAAGTACTGTACACTTACCTGCCCTGCCCCCCTCTCCCTCTGTACTCCCCTTCATTGGATGACTTGTGACTTCAATAACTATTTTTTGGATCTTCCTTCTACTGTTCTCTCTCTTATTTTTGGCTAAATTCCATTTGCACCCCCTTTATTATAATAAAAATACAAAAAAAACCCATCCATTATTAAGAATATAGCCTAAAAATTCCCCTTATTTCCATAAATCCTGCTCAGAACCCCCTCCTTTGTCAGAATATTTAATTGGGGTATTTTAGCTAGCTAGCTAGCTAGGCTATATTTATAGCATCTGATAATTTTTTCATAATACATTAGGGTTTTATAAAATTTATATCCATTATTTTTTTTAAAAAAAAATGGAAAATAGAATAATATAATTAAATTAATATTAGTAATTAGGGAGATTGAAGATTAAATTATAAGAATCGGGAAAATTGTATCATTGGTCGGCCCAGATGACGACGAAAAACCCTATTCTAATTGATTGATGAATAGGATGATGGAATTGGAATGATGGTCAAAGATGTAGATGAATGTATGTATAGAAATTGCATTGTGGTGCTTCTCAGCGTGGTCATATATCATCATTAATTAGCAAGGAAAAATGAAGTGTGGTCAAAGATGATTGGGAGAAGGTGGAAGGCCGTAGGAGTAGGACACAAATGTGAATCCATATTCAGTATGTGAAAAGAGAGGCAATGAGAGAGAGAGAGGATGAGGAACACTCCATGTGAATGTGAACACGTATGCATGTATGTACGTAGTTCCAAAATCCAGAGTCCACCTTCCGCTCATCACTCCCTTTTACCCCCCACCCTTGGAAAGAATGTTTTGGACTCATGCATGCAGCTTCTACCCTCTTCTACCTCCTATTATATTAATTAATTAGTAGTCTTCCTTTGGAATTACATTATTTGATATGGGGACATTCATTACAAAGCTTCAAAATCCATAGAGATCTTCTTCTGCATGGTACCGTTGCAAAGGGTACAAGTATCGATTATTTTTCAAAGTATTCAATGTATATGTAAAATATTCGTGATTGATGAAAATGATATGCAGTTTTGATTGATAGCGCTCTTTTCTTTTGAACAACAGCACCACCTTGTCTATTTGAACTTGAGTATCAAAAAATCTTGGTTGAAACTTTTTTCGATTTGGCTCTAATGTGGTCTTATTCTGCAAGATTTAGAATGCGTTTGAAAGACCGTTCAAAATAGCAAAAACTTTAAACACTCACTAAAAACATCCTAGATACCTTAATGATGCTTTTAGGAACAACAACCTATTAATTTAGTGATGGGAATAAAAGAGGAGCACTATAGTTGATGATAATTGGCATAGGGGTTTGAGCCTTATAATTAAGTGAAGTGGATAATTGTTATTAGCTAGTTTGGTGGATGAAGAGCATAAACTAGGGTTTTGTGCCCCAGAAATACAGTTACTTTTATGTAATACAATAATAAGAGCTCTTAAGGAATGGAGTTAGTGTAGATTCATGATGAACTTGTCCTATATAAATTTCTGTTTTGGTGAAGAAAAACAACACTACTCCCCAACTTCACTAAATTCAAAATATATAGTTTAATTATTTGAATAGAATTTTATTTTATTTTATTTTTTTAAAAAAAATCTCAAGTATATAATTAAGTAACTGGTACGTACGTACCCACATAATAATGCAAGAAAGGAAGAGATATATATGAGAATGCACGTGCGATGTTCATCCAATCCAATGTGTCTCATTCCAAATCAAAACAATTAGATTAATGTGTGTAATTGCATGGGATTACGTGATCACATGGGCATGACTTTATGTTAATGCGAAATCATAGCATAAAAAGTATAAATGGCAGCTAATTAATAATAATAACAATGATAATAATGATATATAGGCATCAAAAAGAGAAGCCGAGTGTTAGGGGTAATAGGTATAGTACACACAAACAATCATGATATACAACTTTTTAGACCTCGGATACCCTTTATTCCTATATATATATATGTATATTTTCCTCTTGTTTTTTTTACCTATAATAATTATGGTCTTGGGTGGGCCCTGCCCTACAAATTTCATGAAATTCATATAATTTTTGCAAGAGAGAGAGAGAGTTATATAGGAATTTTAGGGCGTGATTCAGAGTGCTTTGGTTACACTTATTATTCAATACTGCCTTTGAATTTCATTAATGTATGTAAAAGTATGATTTGGAGAGTGTTTGATTTGATTTAAAGAGGAATTTCATTAATGGTGATTGGTGATGGATAATAATTGTTGCTAAAGACAAACACCAAAAATGGCAATTTGTGAAAGGGGAAATGAATTCATTATTTCTTTCTGAGTGATTGATGATTAATGTCACACAATTTCAACTTTGTTACATGATGCTCACATTGTAATATTTATAAATTTTTTGGGTCTATAAAATAATAGTTTATAATTTTCAAAAAAAGGGGTGCTGAGGAATAAGAATATTTCAATTACAAAAGCAACAAAAAGAGAGAGAGGAATTGGAGAGTAGCTCATAGTTGGTAGGGACTTGTTTGACCAAACCCAAAATTTGTTGTGGAAACTGGAAAAAGAAGCTACTCGCCGAGGAGACGGTCAACTAATCGGTAAAATATCGCCAACCCTTTGTCACCAAATTATGCTCACTCTCTCACTCTACCCCCTCTTCCTCAGGCTTTAGATTAGCAGAGTTGTGTCCTTTAAGAGCTTTGGCTTCTTCTTAACTACTGGCGCTCTCTCTCTAGACTTCTGTTCAAGATTTTGTTGTGCGAGTGTGTGTGAGAGAGAGATACAAGGGGAAAATAGAGAAGATCTTATGGAGTACGAGAGGATACACAAAGTTCAGGTATTGCTTTTGTGCATCTAATATGACTGTCTTAGCTTTGTTTTTCCACATACATACATGTTTTTGTCTTTTCTGTTTCTGGGAGCTGCTCTGTTTTTTTTTTTTCTTTATCCTTCTATATTCATCTCAAATGGGTTTGCAGTGAGTTCTTTGCACCACTTGTTCATTCTTGGAGTCGAATCATCTCTGATCTGAGTTGTTGGGTCATTTGTTTTCTGAGCATTGGCTCTTCCATGAAAGAAACCGAATATGGGGCTTTAATGAGATTGCTTAAATGGGTTTTATTCTATTGATTCTTGGGTGAAAAAGGTTCCAAATTTTTGAATTTTTCTTTGGTGAGCTGTCCTTGATTTTCTCAATTTGGGAAAACTAGTAGTATTAATCCTCTTATTTTCTTTTTCTTTTTCGGTCTACGCAGACTGGTATAATATCCCCAAGTAAGTTGAGGATGAAGCTTATAGGGTCACACCATCAGAAGAAAAAGGACGGATCAAACAGTAATTCTTCAAGAACATCTCCTTCTAGACTGGAGGATTCAGAGTTTGTCAAGAACAGCTTGTTGGCAGCCCCAAATGGAGATTCTGGCGAGGAAGGTCTGATGCTTTTGTGTTAAATATACATATTGATATTGATGGTAGATGGTATTTATTAGCAAACTTTAAATACTCTAAGATAGACCAGGTCAGCCTGGGGCTTGAACCTGCTTTGAATGTCTCTATTGGCTCAGAAGTACTTGCCGATAGTTTATGAAATGATTACTAGAGATGTGTTTTTATATTCCTACCATTATAACTGACTGCAGATTTTTCAGTTTGCTCTCGGTTACATCAATTTTATTTGGGAGGCAGAGTGAATTGCTTTAATATCAAGTTCGTGCGGACCTTAGTGCTGATTTTAGGCCTGTATCCTGCTTTTTTGTTGCAGGTTCAAGTTTAGAAGTTCCTTCTATTAAATCTGATAGTGCTACATTAGATGCAAGCCAAGGTGATGGAAATTCGTTGCAGCCCAAGGAGCTCGCATTAAGGGAAAATGGTGATACCGGCCGCTTTAGAATGCAGCTAGTTTCAAAGGGTGATGGCGGTAATTCTAGTTCAGTCCATCCGGTGAGAACATGTGAAGATGAAAATCTTGATTATGACAGCACATCGAGTTTTGAGTTCCATAAAGGGGAGAGGTCACTGCACCATTCTGTCTCAAGATCCTTCTCGAGACCCATGTCGTCCAAATGGAATGATGCGGAGAAGTGGATCATGAACAGGCAAAATGTGCAATCCAATATCTCAAAGAAGACAAATCTACAAAATCAAGTGAACCGGCCGTCAGCTTCAAATATGGTGAGAATTACACCCGAGGCTACAAGTTTTGAGAATAAGCCGTCAGTGAAGAGGGTTGATTTTTGTCAACCTGCATCACAGACGGGGCTGGCCAAGTTTGCCTTCGCTTCCCATGGAGCTGGACCGGTTTCAGGTCAAGTAAATGGAGCGAATGCGTTAATTGATTTGTGCCCTGAAAGTAAGGATTTGACTGAGGTAGATGATACGAGGTTGGCTTGCACCAAGAGCGTGACAGAAGAAACCACAGGTGATTTTTAGTGCCTTCATGATACCTTGAATTTGCAGATGGCATTAACTTCTATATGTGTACTCCTGTTGTTAAAAAATGACACTCATTTTTGTTACTGTTTATCATCCTACATTATGTTATGGAATTAAGCAAGTTAGAGCATGTAATATGGAAGGAGAAAGAACAATATTCTTGACATTTTAGTACCATCATGCAGGGGTTCCTGGCATAAGATCAGTGTCAATGAGAGACATGGGAACAGAAATGACTCCTATTCCAAGTCAAGAGCCTTCAAGAAGTGCTACTCCTGTAAGCGCAACAACCCCACTCCGCAGCCCGACTTCCTCCATACCTTCCACTCCACGAAGAGGAGAGCCCACGCCCACACCAACAGAACATGCAATAGGCAGTCTCACCCAAAACTTAGCCGACAATGGGAAGAAAGATTTGTCTGAGCAAGAACTGAAGCTCAAAACCAGAAGGGAGATTGTTGCCCTGGGTGTCCAGCTTGGTAAGATGAATATTGCTGCTTGGGCAAGCAAGGATGAGAAAGAAAAAAGTAATTCTGGTAATGAAGTGGATGGAGATGAACTTGAACAGATTGAGTATGCAAAACGTGCTGCTGCATGGGAAGAAGCTGAGAAGTCTAAACATGCTGCCAGGTTCATCCTAGAAGCTGATGCTGATAGTTATATATCGTGGACAATCTTTCTGCTAGTAATTGTGTTATTAATGTGATGTTTGACTGAATTGAATATGCTATCAGGTTTAAACGAGAAGAAATAAGAATTCAAGCATGGGAGAGTCAGCAGAAAGCAAAGCTTGAAGCTGAAATGAGGAAAATAGAGGTAGATAACTCATCTTTGTTCTATGAATTCAATATATAATACAACATACAATAAGCTAGTCTTTCAGATGTATCTTTGTTAGGTGAAAGAAGCACCCCATGATGGCTAATAAGATTTTAGATGCATTTCTCCAATTCAAACAATTTTACTTTGTTGAATTTGTGGGCTAAACTGGTTGAGCTTTTCTGCACAGAATCTTTTTTCTCCATTGTGCGATTGCATGGTGATTTTTAGTATATAAAAGAAAACCAGTACAAGAAACTTCTGGTCATAACTGTGATTAAAAATTGACTTCCAGGCCCAAATTGAGCAAATGAAAGCACAAGCTCAAGCAAAGATGGTAAAGAAGATAGCAATGGCAAGGCAGAAATCAGAGGAAAAACGGGCTGCAGCTGAAGCTAGGAAAAATCGGCAGGCCGAAAAAACTGCAGCACAGGCAGAGTACATCCGCCAAACTGGTCGAATTCCGTCATCGCCTTTTGTCTGCTGTGGTTGGTCATAACCTGGCCCAGGAAGTCTGCAACAATCTAGAGTTACCAGAGGTGCTCTCCATTGGAGTAGTTTCTGTCTGTTAAGTCATGCGATTGGAGTAGCGCTATCCTGTATTGTTTCTATACATCTATGTATCTATCAACAATTTCAAGAAGCCTTAGGATTGGAGTGCAATTGAGCCAAGCAAGTATACATGCCTTCATTTACACCCTGTACAGTAAGGTGTAATGACGATTGCCCTTTTTTGTTATATCTCTGGTGCTTAATATCAATCTGAAATTTCTTTTTGATCAAAATGATTCTCTGTCAGTGAATAAGAACTGTTATTGCTTCCTCACTCAGGAAACCTTGTGCTTGCCGAACTCTTGTATGGATAACTCTTCTATAGAGTTCATTAATATCCGAGCTTATTAATTTATCCCCATCTATCTGAATGATCGGTTTAACTCAGGAGGAAGAACTGGTAATAGACACAAAACCATCCATTCCACCAGCAAGAACTGGTAATAGACACAAAACCATCCATTCCACCAGCAACAACAGAGTTGACGCTGTAGAGTTGGAGGTTAAGACTAAATTTAAGTTAACATTTTTCCAGGGGCCAGTACCGCCATTCCGATGCTCTAACTCCAAGTTTCTCTAAAGACGTTATTTGAGGATACAACATGCAGGGGCAATCAGGAGGTCAGTCCAGCCCGTGTGCTATCAAAGGCGCATGCAAAAGATACAAACTGTTTACCATGGATTTCTTTTTGGGTTGAAATGAACATAACAGTTCAATGTTCAGAATTTCAATAGATTTAAACAGATTGAGAATAAAAACTACAACTATTTCACAGATATAGTAGCCCCTAGCATACTGGTAGAGAGAAAGAGTATATGCTACCATAATTACAGTAGTATATGTAGCTTCTATATATAGCTTGAGTTAGAAACATAGTTTTCTTGCCTAACAGAGTTGGAGATGATGCTAACATTACAAGCAGAGACATAATTGGTAAAACTGGTTCAGAAATCAAGAGTCCCAACAGAAGGTATGCCAGCAGACATATTTCTGGCCTCCTGTCGGTTCGCAAAGCCATCACAAGTGCCATTTGGGAGGGGCAGTTTCTGAATAGGAACAGAGTTGAGAAGCTCCAGCCCTCGTTTTCCCATCTCCTGAACCTCTTGAGGCGAGAGAATCTTGATGCACCACACGCTGTTTACAAACTCCCTGAAACAACAAGTTCTAACCCTAAACAAACCCAACATCGACCTGAATTTGAGATATGAACATAAATTAGATGGAAAGACTTACGGCCAGGGGTCATCGCCGAGAAGAAGAACATCATTTTCTCGGTCCACAAATACAAGCTGCCAGCCTGATCTCAAGGGGTCTTCCAATTGGCCTTCAAGGCCAAACATCTGAGCAAGCTCACTACGCAGCTCATGGTAGCTGCTAAACTTGCTTATATCAAGTGACCTCCCAAAGGACCCTGATTTGTAAACCTGTGGGTAATACAGATACACATGTTAATAGTGACTCAACTGACCACTTGTATGCTAGAAAATGGTTAAGTTCCGCATCATTATTCTATCTCCTAAAAATTGAAGGAGACCCTATTGAGTAACAACTATGTATACACCAACAAATATGGGTCGTCAGTGTATGAACAGAAAATTCTTGTAACCACTCTAGAATAACCTCAGGGCAACATTAATATTGCAAATTACCTTAACGAAGGTTCTGTTGGGTGGATTTACATGTCCCACATTATCGGAAGACAGCAGAAAGCCCGATTCGTCGAGACAACTGCTTGAAGTCACAGTAGGGTTGAGTGAATAATCAGCACCAGAGCTACTCATGAAGCTGGAAGAGGCAAAGACTACAGTTGCGTTATCACTATCACTACCAACTGCTTTAAGGTTTGGAATACCATTCTGCATAAGAAGGGGGGATGAATCTATATTAACCCCAAAGAGAAAGTGGTTTTGGGGATCATTACTTGCTTCTTGCTCTATCAAACACTCTCTACCAGGAAATGGAGGCAAAGAAACAGGGTTGGGGGTTACATTCGTGTTTGATGGTCCTAACTGATCAATCTGGGGTGTAATAGCCTGTGATATACCGCCAGAAATAAGAGGGTCAAGAGCAACCCGCTTCGTTGGCCAGCCATTAGAAGATAATAAGTTACTGGATCTAGGCATATTTAGATGGTTGGATGTCTCGTCCTGGGTAACTGAACCCAACAAACTGTGTAAAGGAGAAGTAATGTTGCCAGCAACAGGTTTGACATTTGAATCTGAAAAGTTTTGACTCATGGAAGATACGGACTGCATGCTCTCAGACTGTGCTTGCGAATTTGCAGAGAATTGAGACAGAATAGGCTCAACAGTCGAGACATGCTGAGAACCAATAACATGTTGCATTGGAGTAGACTGCTGATGCTGATGCTGGATCTGCACATTGTTGAATGAATTTTGGTGGACCAGTTGCTGCTGAAGAAGGTTAGCATGCGATTGTGGCGATGCCTGAGACTGGCTTCCAGGAAGATTTTGAAGAAAGGGAGCTGAAGGCTGAGACTGCTGTAGTATCTGAGGCTGAATGAAACTTGCAGGCCTGCCACTGATGGCCTGGGGTTGCTGGAATTGCATAATTGATGAAAGCATCTGTTTGGAAGGGTCCACAACCCTCATGTCCTGAACCGCAGCGGCGGCCATAGCTTGGTAAATATCATTTTGCATGCCAAGCACTGATGAGTCAAGCCCTGGCTGCATCCACGGTGTGGCTCCCATTCCTTGATTGAGAGATTGCATTCCTCGGTCCACAACATCTCCACGGAGCCACATGAGAGGAGAATTTAATCCCATATCTGTAGTCTTAATCCCTAGGTACATTAAAAGATACAGATTATGGACAATAGTAGTTGGACATGAAATATCTCAATTTAGTGATTGTTGGAAATAGTAAGAGATCAGAAATTAATTAGGTGAAAGAACTAATTCCTGAACAAACAGCGATAGATTTTTCAGTTGTGTATCTTTTTTCCATATCTCAGGAGACTCTGTGTTGGCAGGAGGTATTGGCAGAAAAAAACAAAGTCACATGTAGTACGTGGAAAGAAAACTTGTACTTCATACCAGTGAACGAGGGGAGACCTGGTGGCCAAGGTCGCTTCAGTCTTAGAGCAAATGGTGATGGATACATGGGAAATGTCGTTAAAGGCTCAATTTCCCAAAGAGACACTCTTGGTTGCCTCTCCCCAGCAGTAGATTCGTCCCAACCGACCTGCAATAAACAGTGAAATTCGTTTCACTTGTATATATAAATCATTGTGATAACAAAAAAAAAAAAAAAGAAAAGGCATATAAACAATAAGGAGGCAGCAGAGGAAAAACAAATATACTTGTTCTTATAAGTGAAGCCTATGTTCAGAGACAGAAACCATCTCAGTCGCCCATCTGAATCCTAAAGAGCTAGTGACCTTCTACAACCTCTGTATACAAAAGTTATGTTAAACCCTAATAGGGGATCCAAGGATCTTATCCATGGGGTATCTACCCAAACAAACTCCACCTGGGCTTTTCTACTCCATCCAGGTCAAGCCTATTAGCCTAGGCCTCAGCCTTAGCTCCTTACACATTTGAAACACAAGCAAAACAAAGTTTGAACCCAACATAGAACATCTCAAAAACAGATTTATTATCTACCAACATACCCTAAGAACAAGTAGGGAAAATAGGATGTGGGGCATACCTTAACTGACCGCCAGTGTGAATTTGGCCACCTAACAGGATCCAAGTCACTTATGCCAGTTATTGTGCCCATGTATCTGGAACCAGGCACATCTCAGAAGCCTTACAGAAATAGCTAATTGCTTACTTGTATGAAAAAAGAAATCAAGATACGATGACAAGCATGGGGCACAAATGTCCGCAGACGAAGAGCATAAACAAAAACAAAATTCATGATGGAGAAACAGGAGGAAATGGAAAGCCCTTGACAAGACTGCACAATCAAAACCAGCATAAAAAGGGTCAAACTTACCGACGAACACTAGATTCTTCTGTTTCAAACAGCATGCGGAAGCGCATACCAACAGATACTCGAGTGTGGTATACTGCTTTTACATATTTGGCCAGAGGTATGACAAACTCAGATGGACTGGCCCTAAATGAATTGAAGTTATGTTAGTGGAATCAGGAGGTATTGAACCGTGTAGGCATTTCATCATTGTGAAAGCATCCTACCTGGGATTATAAAAAATCGTGAAACGGCTGTTTGTTGCGGCAGCATGAGCAGCAGCAGCAAGAAGACCCAGATGCATGCTATCACTAGATAAAACTGATGAAGGCATGACAGTTTGAGGCCTGTTGGCACGTCGTATACCAAGAAGCAATTGGTTCTTCTCGTTCCTGATTAATGCAGAACAAAACAAGGTTAGGTCAGATCAATTGCTATCCTCAGACAATGAGAACAAGACGAGTTACTTTCCATATGATGTCAAACAAGTCTAAGAAAGAGAAACTTCGAAAGGCATGTCGCCATACTTCAGAGAATGATTGCCTACCATATAAATAGGACAGAATCACCAGCAACAAGTCTTTTTGCACTCACGAAAACACTCCACCCTGTTGTAAGAAGATGCCGCTTTGGCTGACCTGCGATAAGGTTAATATAGAAATTACTGAGAATCATATAGTGGTTCCACTTCTACAAAATCAAATTAATGGAGTAAAAGTATATGCTATCAAACTATACAAACAGAAAAGAATCTAGAAATAAACGTCGCAAATTACTATGAGGAATCTTCTGAACAAAAAATTTAAGCCTTAACATCTAGACAGGTGCTCTGCAGTTGAGGAAATTTTGCAGCTTTGACATTAATACCCAAAAGAAACGAAAACACTAACTACCTTACAACAGCAGAAAAATCGTATCTAGATCCATCATAATGGAAACACCATGGATCTTGTTATAAGATATATGGGGAATGAAAAAGTTAAGAATAGATTTTGCACACATATTCAACTATTATTCCTCCATCCACCTTTTCTCTACAATCTAGAACTCACCACGAAAAATATGTCTGAATTTCCACTCATTGTTATGAAGATCCCTGGCAATCAACTCCTGAGCTGGAGGTTGCTGGGAGAAGTCCTGTACAAGGGTATCATATAACCATACACACCAGACAACAAAAGGATAACTCTGGGAAGTTTCAAAATTCATAACAGCCAATAAATTTACCAACGGTGGAAACACTTTTTCAGCAGCACGACGCGGAACTGAAAATCCACCATGAGTACTGGTGTCACTGGCTGTCAAAGTTTTGCAGAAGTAATTTGTTGGCTGTTTGCTGGGGGCACCCAAGTCTGCCGGAAGGAAGGAAACCTCCTTCTGCTCTTGCTGCAGAAGAAGCGACAAGTATATAACAAAGTAATTGAAAGAGAAAACAAAAAAAGAGAAGGGAAAGAAAACCTAACGAAGACAAGGTGAAGTGAACATACTGGGCTCAGTGGTTGCAAGGTCATTTGAGCATAAACCTCATCTGTCTCTATGTCAGCCTGGTTAAGAAAGGTATAAGCTTGTGAACAAGCTTGCAAGAGGAATAGGGAACAACAAAATTCAAGAGAACATACATGCATCGTCACATTGTGAAGCTGGCAAATGAGTTGCGGAGGTAAGCTTGGGTAATTAGGTATCTGCGCATCGACTTCCTTGTTTGTAGATGCAGCAACCTGTGCATGCACAACCACTATGAGATTTAACAGAATTCTGCTTATAATTTGTAAAGGTCTTCTCAGTTAAACCCAAACGTATTCTCATTTCACAAGAAAATCTAAACAAAATTGAAAACACATATTTTCCACTAAAAACAGAAAAACTGAAAATGAAAACGTAAAAAAACAGGTTATGAAACTTACAACGAGCATAAAAGTCCAAGGAAGAAAGAAGAATGAGGGGTTTCAAAGATGGAGCAGGCAACACATGTTGTTGCTTCTTATAGTCAACAGCAATATATCTTTTTTCCAATTTCATTTTGAAAGCAGGCTTTTCCAGAAATACCAAATTTTTAGTCTGCTAAGATGAGCAATATTTGATAAAGTTAGAAGTTAACCTGCTCGCTGTGGCCCTGAGGAAAATACACAACATGACTCCCAATAGAAGGTAGAGAAACAAGAGGACCCGCACAGGCATGCCAAAGTTCGGAATTTAGGCAGTCCTTATCTCCTGCTAACAAAATCCAGAAACATTATCAATTCCAAAACACCGGTAAAGAATGAAGAATTGGCCAAAATTGTTTTCCTTTCGTTTCTTTTTCCCCGAGGAAGTAACTTTCATACATAAATTCCACAAGGCAAGGTACATTAGAAAGAAAGAAAGAAAGAAACTGAAAAGAAGGGCTAGGAATAACAAGGATGATGTCGTAGAAATATACCCTGGCAAGGAAAAGAATTTATGATTTTACAGAAGTAAGGGGGTTCTGTTTAAGAAAAACTCAAAGTCCCTCATCGCCCCCTCCAGAAAAGGATGGAAGAGAAAGTGAAAACTGAAGAAAGAGAATCGAAATTCTCCCTTTTCTGCAGATTTGCAGCCTTTCAAAGGAATGAATAAAAAAGTAACTCGAAGGAGCCAAAAT
Source organism: Sesamum indicum (assembly GCF_026168435.1). Classification (NCBI taxonomy): domain Eukaryota; kingdom Viridiplantae; phylum Streptophyta; class Magnoliopsida; order Lamiales; family Pedaliaceae; genus Sesamum; species Sesamum indicum. The sequence goes on from NC_142668.1 coordinate 18,068,597, forward strand.
AAATGAAGATGCCATATCAGCTTTCCCTAGAAACACTGTCAATATCAAGCTGTACATCCCAATAGCATCACCAAATGAAACAAAAAGGAAGAAGCAATTTACCTTCAGGAGACTGCTGATTTAAGCCAGCAGATGATAGTTTCATTTTGCGGATTCTAACGATAAAGGTTGGAGCAGCAAGAAAACTTCCTATATACTACAAAATACCCAACTGATTCATCAACAAAAAAAAACCCAACCTATGGTTCCCAATGAATAAAGAACTGAGCTTCTCGACCTCCTTTTTACCCCGAAGTTGTGTAACACCTTCACTTTATCCTGTGAATAACCCAACAAAAACTCAATGCATGAAGTGACTTGACTTTATAGCTCCCTTCCCGACCAATTCACCCCCAGCTGAATATGAATCTTGAAGAAATTATAGAAGATAGGCCTTCACATGAAGATAGTGACGCGATATTAGCCGCAACTCCCACCAAAAAGGTTCAACCGAAACCTATTCTATTATAAACTAAGAAAGGTTTCAGCATCATCAGTTCTTGATCTTCTTCACCAATTGCCCCCACATACAGAAAAATGCAATCAAGAAACTCACAGGCCAACCCATCAACTAAATAGCCACCACGTTTCAGCTTAAACCCCCTGAAAACTATATTAGCTTAAGCTCAGAATTCACAGCAATACGCTCCAACAACTAAAAAAGGAAAGAAAAGAACGCTTAGAACCAAACGAAATTGTATTCAAGAAATTTGCAAGTCGAAAAACTCAAAAAAGAACAAACTTTCCAGCCCTCTTCAGATCTCAGTATCACACAACCCGCGAACCAACACTGGCAAGAAAGTTTCAGTCCAAAGCTTGCAGCACCAAGATTCTTCAACAAGCAAAAACCCGGCAACTAAAAACCAATTTTTCCTTAACGAAATTCAACTGTTTTGCCTCAAAATTAAGCATATACTAAGCCATTTGTCCACTCAACCAGCACAAAGAGTGTTGTACTCCAGCTCCAAGCACAGATTTTCACACAAGACTATGAACATCAACTCCACCGGTGCATGCGCGTGCGCCTCCACTGAGCATAGACCATACGTGTGTTTTAAATAAACAAAAAAGGGCTTTGATAAGAAATGCTTCAGTGTAAATGGTAGAACTGAAATAATAACACAGTTTTTGCTCCGCTTCTCACCTCAGACATTTCTACTCTATCTCTCTGCAAAAATATATATATATATATATTATAGACTTGGAAATAGTTGTATATATTACATTCCTCCGCCCCCCCCCCCCCCTGCTCCCATCAATCAATATTCAATGTAACCTTTTTCCCGTTTTTTCAGGCCATGGTAGAAAGAGAAATCGTGTCAGATCTTTTAATAATTATTTTTTGCTTGTGAGAGAGAGAGAGAGAAGATGTGATGGGCGATGGGAGCAGTGGACCATGCAATAATTAGACCTTTATGAGATGTAAATTACTGCCGTGCCCTTTTCACTTATTTCCCATTGATTGATTTTCTCCCTCGGCCGTGGGGCTGTGGATAGATAAATGACAAGTGAAGTGGGCCTTATGGGCCACTCGGACTATATAGTTAGGGGTATTATCTGTCATTAATGGGCCATTGCCAGCCCAACTAGGATTGTTTTTATTATTGTCCTTTCTTATTTTATTTTATTTTATTTTTTTCAATTTAATTCTTGCTTTTGCAATTAATACTTTGGATAAGCTTAAGCTAGCTGATGCTGAAATTGGGTATGATTTGAAAGAATTGATGATTCATTATAAATTAGATTCATGAGGGATTGATTTGAGACATTATTTATCTTAGTTTTTATTGGTTTTTTTTCATATTAATTTAATATACTTGATAATACTTAAGTAGGTTAGTTAATTTACAAATATATACTTGGATAACTATTTGTAATCGAAGGGGTGTTTGCAATAAATTTTACTTTTTTTATGAGAGTAAGTGCGGAGAAAGTTGTAAGCCAATCAATAATAAAAGTTGGGAATACTTGAAAATAAAAATTAAAAGTATTTGAAAAAAAATTAACTTAATATTTATAATTAAATCAATAAATTACTAATATTGGTATAATGATTAACTTAATTAATCATTTCAAAAACAAAAATTGTAAATTCAAAAACACTTTCTCAACTCCACTTTTATTTTAATCACCAGTGCGAATACGGATTGAATGTGTTAGAATACTTTTTCCACAAAACTACAAATTAAGTAGCTCGTTATTCTAAGTATTGTGATGATTTTGACATCACATAAGACCATGTTTGTTTGACATGAAATGGTCTTTTTCTTAAAAAAGAAATAAATCTCATGTATCATATCTTTTCATTTGGTTAAATAATTTTAAATTTGGGAAATAAAACATAATCCCCAAAATTGGAAATTTTGAAAATCTAGGAAATATAAAACCTTGCTATTATGATGATATTTGTTTTCTATAATACCTTATTTTATCCAAACATTCACAATGAAGTAAGATTCTCTAAGACAAAATTAAGTTGAATGATCAGCAGCCTCAATTTAAGACTAATATATAGGAATTCATGAGAAGGAGCTCATATTTGCTATGATTTTATACTTGCATTAATTAATAAAGATATAGTAATGATTTTTATAATAATAAGACAGTGCGTATTTAGTCTAAATTCTCTACCTAATTCCGACATAACCACAAATGCGGGAACTCCGGTTTATTCCTAGGTTTGCATCATCACTGGCTAGTGTCTAATAATGCGGCCATTGATGACATGAGAATTAAAGGGTTGTTGAGTTTGAACTTTTATTTTAGTATGATATGATGAAATTAAGGAAACCTAGTGAAGTTGCTTGCGTACCTGCATAATGCCAACACAGTTCCATTACCAATTTACTGTATTTTTATTTGTCAAGTGAGGCGTTGGATGAGGTTATATAGGTATGAGGCATAAATTGAGAAGGAATTATTCTGAATATGAAATAAATGAGACACATGGAGTGTTTGGTTGAAAAATCTTGGCATTCATTAGTAAGAGAGGGCCACCAAGTAATAGTATACCCCATTAATTAATTAAAGCACCCACCCCCACCCCCACCATTTGTTTTATTATTATTATTATTATTAATCATATTCAGACCAAATAGCTACAGACCCTCCTCCTGCTCAATCCATTACAATAATGCAAAAATTCCTTCATGTTTTCAGTTTGATCCTAAAATAATTGTACTTGATCATCCATTTATATATCAATATCCTATAATAATACGTACATCTCTTAACTATAAGTGGTGGGACCTAGCTACCTAGCATTAAATAAGATAATCACCACCAGTCTTGTATATAGGATGTAAAATATATGCGGGATATTTGACACATTTTTTATTTTTTTTATACCAATTATTGGTATTTTTATTAGTGTTAGTATATTTAGTCAAAAACGATCCCTACTTAAGTATATTGTATTAACATAATATTTGATGAATTATTCAACATATATAATATTTTACAGTAATATTATTAATTATTCAATTCTAGACCTAAAATTTGTGCAATGTTTCATACCTATGAAAGTCCTTTTTATTATGTTAGTTAGTGAGGATAGCTGTCGAAAAGTAACATGTCACCAAACAATAAAACCAGACAACCAAATAATCTATAGCGTGTATGAAGAAATCAAGATCAAATTCCATGTGTACGATTGAAAGGGGGATGATGTAAGTAAGATACCGACAGACACCTAAAGACGGGTGGGTGGGAAAGGGGCTCTCAATATCTCATAGTAAAAATCATTCTTTGGTTTCCATTTTTCTGTTGGGAAACAAAAAATAGAACGGGATATAGTTTAGCTTCCAGTACGGTGATGTCCGTACTTGCTAGGGTTATGGACCACTAACCCCCCCCCCCTCTTTTGTTTAAGATCGCAACGCGGTTTTAAGAACAACTTTTTATAATAATTTACAACAAATTAATATTAATGGACAATAAAGTTTGAATGCTCCAAGCGTAGAATGTAATGATCTCATGATAAATATTTAGGAAAATGGGGCGCAATTATAAGGATGGGTGGAGGAAATTAAACAAACTAATTGTCTAGAGTATTTGATAATATTTTCCTGAAATGTTGGTTTATAAAGGAATCACGTGAAATTTGCATCACCAGTATTGGAAACAGGGTGATGCTAATGCCCCTCCCCCAACCCAACTGTCATTCTCATCACCAACAATATTCAAAGCGTTTTCATATTTGGGGAATGTCCTTGTATTGAAAATAGCTACCATTTTATCTCAATTCAGCCACTTTTCACGTGCATGGAAATTATATGTATAGTGTTGAATATTCATCATGTAATTTAAATTTAGGTCTGTTTGGGAATCTATTTATTTAGAAAAAAAATTGAATATTCAGCAAAAGAAGTTGGTAGAAATGCAGGAATATGGAGGTGGTGGGGGCAAAGAGAGAGTAGGTGTAGTGGGAGTAATTAATTAAGCATGGAAATGGATCCGTAACATCCCCAAAAGGGTATAGGGGTATTAGAGCCCTTTTCTTGTTTGTTTGTTTCGTTGAAATTGAAGAATTGGGAAGTTTGTACTGTCAATATATATATATATATATATATATATGCAGTCATAATTTAGGTTGGTCGAAGGTCGCGATTCATACCTCAATAATTCACACTCATGGATGTGTGTTGTGGGAATTCTGAGCCACTTCTTCGGCATCAATTAATTGGATATATCTCTCAGTTTTCTTAGTTTCTTTTTTCTTTTTTTTCAAGGGTTTTAAATATTTAATTAATGACTGAGTTTTGGGAATTCAAACTTGAAAGTATGTCAAACATTTTCAAAATAAATAATTTAAATAATTATAATATATATATATATGATTTGAGTCGAAGCTTTCAATAACTTAGAATTGATTTGACAATTACTTGATAATGACTTGAAGTATAGGTTAGAATGAGTATCTCGAGCTGGACTAGTAGTGGTTGGTTTGCGCACAAAATGTTAGGCTTCATGGGGTGCCCCCAGCAGAGGCCGACAATACTTCATGGGGCCAAGACTATAGGAGTCACAGTGTGCGATTTGATAGTAATAAATGGTGTACCTTATAAATTATATTAAATAATATATATTGAGGGTCAGTTGTACTAGATTGTACGAGCTATGTGTCGTTTGAGTAGGCAGATTCTCGTAATATTTCGAATTTTTCTCGTGTATGAAGGGCCAATATGTCATTTTGGAGTTGTTTATTATATTGCCCCTATTAATATACAAAGTTTGAGGTCTTCAAAGAATTATTTATGCGTGTTTTCTAATATATTGACGTAACCAATCCTATTTCTAGAGATAATGGCAAATTAATTCTTTTGTCTCTTATTTATTTTCATGTTATTTTAGTTTTCTTTTACCTGAATTGTCATAAAGTTAATAATAAATGAGATGGTTTAGAGCCAACAATCTTAATTTCATAAATTAATAAGTATTAAGTACAATATGGTGAAAAATAAACATACAAAAATTGTGGTTGATGATGCTTATTGCAAATATTTTTTCAAATCCAACCCAGATTTAAGTCAAAAAAATCGGGTCTTATTTGCTCAACTGACCTGACCCATACCGTGTTAGCTCAGACACACTTGACAACCTACAAGAGGGATAAAACTTGTCAATCCGATCTTGCAGTTTTGCTGACAAGGCCTTCTTGAAAAATAGGACGCGTACAAGCAGGCCTAATGGCATACACTACACCCACAACACCACTCACATTCTATACATCCCTAAAAACAAGTTACATGTAATTAACACACCAATGTTGTGGATTAATCAGACAGGATTCTTTTTTGTTAGTACATCATTTAGAGGATAACTCCACTAAATGAATAAGCACAACCACTAGAAAATCGACCGCTAAAACTCTACAACATGATATCCGCGCATGATTCAGTATATAGAGAAGGGGCGGCGGCCGGCGGGGATAAATTGATGAAGAAGAGACGGTGGGAATGGGATGATGGGAAAGGTGGAGTGGAAAAAGGAAAAGTGAGTGAGAAAAGGAACAGCTCACCTCTTGGATTTGCGGGTCCCCCACAATCTTGATATCCTCGCCTCTCTGGGGCCCCCCAATTTATGCTGCCCCTTTTGACGATGACCGCACCTCACCCTCTGCCGTCAAACCTTTCAACACTTTCTTCTCCACCGCCCTTTTTTTTAATATCACTTGGCTACCCTATTTTTCTTGTATTTCCAATTAGGTCCCCTCACTTTTTTTTTTCAGAGAATAAATTCTAATGGACTTTTCAAAATTATAAACACTATCAGACGATTGTTAATTTCAAAAATATGTGTAATTTTACAGTAATTGTAACTATACAAACTTAAAGAAGACCATTTCATTTACACTCTTTTTTTAATTTTAATTACTTCCCACCATCAACTATAGTAATCTACTTAAGATGGACCCATAATTTGCATAGGGTGATACTAATGTTCAAGTTATGAGATCATCCTTATGATTATTATGGAACGCACATTTATGTACATAACTATTGAGCTATTTATATTGGTTTGTTGTATAAAATTCAAATTCATTTACCTTTAATTAAAATTAATCATCAAATTTGACTATTGAACATTCATGTGAATCGAACTCAAGTTAAAATTATACAAATCTTTGATATGTTTAAATATCTGAATAATATTAAAAAATGCTTCCATTTATCAAAATAGAATACCCACGTGGTAAATCATCAATCTTTTCTTAGTAGGTATCAATTAAAATCATCCAATTCCGTCTTCCATGCTTAATGATTGTACTAAATTCGAAAAACACCCACCATTAGCAACCATTGTGTAATTAGTCGGTCGGTCCTATATATTTTATTGTAATAGTTATAGCACGTTGTTCATATATACGCATAATAAATAATTTTTTATACTTTAAAATATTTTATGAATATAAATAAAATATATAAATTTTAGAAATAAATAAATAAAATTTAAAAATATTATCATCACAATAAAAAAAAAATTATAATAGATCCCTGCCTTTTTCTTTTTATATTATTTATGTTTTATCCTGCCAAACTTGTTATTGCCTTTTCTTCCGTGATTGAACGCCACAGGGGCCCGCCACAGTGGGCTGTACGAATGAGTTGATTGGAGAGTGCGGGAGTAGTGGTCTGGTCCACGAAGTCGGAAATACCAGAATATTTGGAACTTTTGGCTCCCCTGCATTTTTAGTGGAATTATTAAATTAATTAATTAAATATCTCAACATAACCATCAAATAAATGACAGTAGCATGTCTCGGGACACACGTTTTCCTTTTTATATTAATTATGAATTGAAGTGACAAATGACTAAGAATTAATTGTTTAATTACTTGTGAGGTGTAATATGATTGGTGGGTCCCCAGGTGTTAATCATGCTGGTGTGTATCAAGAGAATGATTCTCTGTTTAATGATGATTAGGAATATAATGATGGTGATTATGGTGCAGCCTCGCAGGTGGATTGATTAGGGTGTTTATGTTAATAAAATGAGCGGCAATAATCATGATTAATGGATGGGGAAAAAACAGGCAAGGAAACAAGGAAACAAATTCAGTTGTTCCCTTTTCCAGTCGTGTTTTTGGCGACACACAACATCCAACATATATGAAAGAAAAAGAAAACCTATGTAAAACAATCAGCGTATGTTAATTGTGTTTGTCTTAAAACCACCGACCTCCCTAATCTAATCATTTCTATATTATCATCTCTCCAAGACATGAGGAATCAATGGCCCTTATTCATAATTATAAAAATAATAATAGTTTTAAATAAAATTTGAAATTTGAAATAAATATATCTCTACAAGATTAATTAATATTGACAGTTGATGTATGAGAGGAAAAAGGCATTTATTATGACAGACGCAATGCTAGTCGGTAGATTGGGGATAGTACATAGATTTTTCAGTGAATGATGATGCATGAGAAATTATTGAGCTGAAAAAGTGAGAAATGCATGCACATGATGGGGACCATCACATATGATATATGATGATGATGATGATGCATTATATGGTACTGGTAGGGCTTCACATTCATAAATGACCATTTCATAACTTGTAATTATCATAAAAACACACATCTCCATATATGATATAAGAAAATTACTTTCCAGGCACTTTTTCAAGATTACAAAAGGCCAACTATTCAAACAGTAATATGTAGTTATTTTCTATTGCATGAGTTATTCATTCAATTCAAGCACAACCATCCATGTATACTGACAACTATTTCATAAGACAACTTAACCTTGGGAATGAGATGAAATCCGAGCTCAGACAAGAATCTGTCCCAAACAGCGTACATCGCCACCACACGCCCTTGCTAACGAATAATCGTAATTTTTCCAGATGCTGCAGCTCAAAGCAATTAGTTCTACTACAAAGCTCAGTGATTACAATCAAAAGTTTAGGAACTAGAACTTACCCTCAACCTGTGAGTATGAAGAAATCACTCTTCTTCTTCAAAGTCTAAAAGAAAGTCTGTCAAGTTTTCTGAATCATCTATAGCTTCTTCCAGGGACATGCTATTTTTCTTGGGCTTGGCCTTCTCCTTGGCCTGCGACTAATAACGGAATGTACCCCGTAAATATCAAATAAATGAATCCAAAAACTTTAAACACTGGAAACAATATATATGTGTATATCCGTCTTGTTGGTAGAAGTTGATGCACCTTTGACTTGCGCAGTTCAGGATTGCTTTTCAAAACACTCCAATTGCGTGTAATTTTCTCGTCCTCTTCATCATCTCCTTCAGCATCACTGTCCTCACCTTCATCCTGTTGCAAGAACTCCGAGAAAAGACATAAGAAGCTCTCAACTCTCAAGATACCCATGTATAATCTATAGTATAATAGAAGTGTGTTAAAACATAATTTCAGAGAGGAGTCAGAAAGTAACAAGGAAATAATCTCACATCATTTTCTCCAATGTCGACAGCTCTTGCCATAGCTTCATCCATATCTGTCATCTGGTGCAGATGAGAAACACTTAAAACAATAGCTTGCAATCCAGATATGCTGCGTATAAGTATAATCACAATAGAAAACTATCAATCACTGCCGTGTTACCTCCAGTTCTTCTGTCTTCTCTTTAGCCAGGATTTTCTCCAGCTCCTCTCTTGATATTATTTTTCCATGCTGATAAGAAGTTTTGCACGTATAATGAAAGAAATTTCACGCCAATGAATCAAATGTTAAAATTTTTTACTGATCTATTAGGAAACATCACGATTTTCAGCAGTGTTTCAACGGGTCTCTATAAGTAGCATAGCATACAAACAACAGAAAGAGAGTTTTCCAAGAGAAAACCAAATGATAAAAGTTTTGTCAGATCTGGATAAGAAGCAATGGACTCAGAGCAAGAGTATGACACATTTTACTTCATAAATGAAAAGAATTCAAAGTAATCAACAGTGCACACCTCTTTAAGATAATCAAGCATGTTTGGAGTTGGCTCGTGAAAATCTGGACCCCTGTAATCAATCACCTCATTTGGATCCTGGATATAGTTCACAGTTGGGTAAACAGGGTCTCCACCCCATACTGCAAAAGAAAGCATATGAATGAAGCAGATCAGAAGAGTTTGATGCTAGGAAACATTCACAATCAGTTCACCTTGTGGTGAACTGTGTGTCTCATTCTATATATGAACAAGGAGAAACTTAGAAGAGAAGCATATACTTTGCTTTATTTGATCCTCCCGCATTCTCATCGCTAGTGGATCCCGACGGATACGGATATCAGTCCCTATCATGATGCGGTATTCTTTATCAGTTTGATGCATGAACATCTCTATGAGTTGTGTGTTCTCATCTTCACCAGTCTCTTCAAAATGCTTTTGCACTGCTTCTCGTGAAGTGTCTCTTTTCCAAGCTTTGACCCATTCCGAGTAGTATGCTATAGGGCCTATCCTTTCTAGTTTTTCTTGTTCTGCCTGAAGCCTACAAATCTGCCATAGTTAAAATCTCCAGAACACAGCTACACTTAGCTGCTTATTTGAATTGGGGAAAATTGAAAAAAGAAACACGAAGAGCTGAGGAGCAAATAAGTATTCGATCTTTTATGTTCTCAGCAAAGAGTATGATTGGAGGCAAAGTTTCTCCATAATTACACAAACTTTTCAAGTGTATATTAACGATAATGAAAATTAATTCTCTTTCAACGGACTTACTTCTTCAAGTCATTTACACTGAATAAAGTTTTTAGCACTGAGGTGCAACCCTTTCCTATATTACTGTCTCCAAAGAAATCCCATTTGAAATTTGAATAGAGTTGTGGTTCTCCTATATTTCTTGACTTCCACTCATCAATATAAACATAAACTTTAGTTAAGGAAATAATACGGGTACCTCTCTTCCTTATAAATATGTCGTCTAGCTCTATAAAGAGAACATTCAGTAAGTGTTGGGTGGTCGCCATAAAGCTTTACTTGCCCTGTCTCTGCCATAGCTTTGAGAAACACCTGCAGAAAATGGCTCATCAAATGGGGTGGTGAAAATTGTTATAGAAAACCAGAACTCAAGACATGAAAACATTGCTATCAAGTACAAACACAGGAGAATAGTGTCACAATGTTTGAAAACACCAAAGAGCTTATCACAACTATATTTAGTCAAATACCAAATAATCTTCTAGAGACAAATGTAGATTCCATAGACAGGCTAGTCAGTGAACTATGGTTTACCTGCTTTTCCATGACCCATATTCAGTAGGGAGATAAAGATGCATAGTTGAAATTAAAAAGTTGCTTAAAAAAGAAATAAAAGAAAAAAAAAACTTCGATCCATGTCAGTCAGTTTTTTCTCTTCAGAGAATTCAAAAGTTAGGTCCCACCCATGTGAGTCAAAACACAACACATGCATTTCATATTTGTACTGATCCAGAAACATATGGTCACGAAAAACTAATAAGCAGAGGAGCAGGCATGCAAATTGTATTCTTTATACAAAGTTAAAATGAGAACTAAATTCCATAATGAAAATTGGCCATACTGTTACTCCTTGAAAAACGAAAACAGAATCATCAAAAGTATGTGTTAGCAAAGCTTAGCCTGCAGAATAGGAAAGTAGTTATTAGAGTGGCAACCTTTACTAATTATTATTATTGCCAGGTGTTCAAGTTGCCTACCCTGACTGGTTACAGACAAGTATTGCCCTTTCCTTCAGAGATTTGCGTTTTCATTTTTAGCCAGAAGAGAAGGCAGAGAAGTACGTACCGTCTCAACATCTGGCCGTCTCCTTTGCCATCTAGACCATTGTTCCTTCTCAGGCTTTCTCCAGTTCCACCATAGTTCTTCACTTGTAAGTGGCTCTTCCACTAGTATCTTAGCTTTTGGATCAACAAAAGGGTGAGGATTCCCAACCTTCTTGTCCAGTTCATAGCCTGTCAATTCTTCTTCCTGAGGTTCTGTCTGATAAACAACATACTCAGATACGAGATCTTTTGGATCATCCGATGAATCCTCTTGAGATTCAACTTCAACTGGATCATTTAGAACCACATTCACTTCTGAAGTCTTAGATGCCGAGGCCGAAGACTTGTATTTTTTCCTCCTACTTCCAGGACTTTTTCCAAAGGATGGTTTTCCGCTTGAGACACCAGTTGGTTCAGGAGCTCTGGCAGCCCTCACACGACTGGATGTGCCTTCCGGCCAATACTCTTCCGATGGAATACTTGCACGAGCTCCAGAAGCTGGCTCAAGTTGTCCAGAGGTGGAGTCCATGTAGCTATGATATGGTGGACGCTCAACTGATACATGCTCAAAAGAACTCTCCTTATCAGTTTTTTCACACTTTATATGAGGAAGCAAAGGAGTCTTTTTGAGTGAAGTGTTGCTGCCCACACCGAAGTTCCATATTGGTGGAGAAAATGAACCTGCAAATGATATCTGGCACATCAAGGATAAAATGTTGAGAAGAACAGTTCTAAACAAAGCTAAAAGATTGATAATAAATGAATCAGCTTCATACAAATGTTATCTCCTTAAGCATGCACTCTATAGTTCATAAGCCTAATTAACCAGAGTAAGTGCAAATGCAAGCAACCACAACTTCAAAGGCAAATAAGTAGAAATTTATGAATCTACAAGACTTCTACACACATGAAAATAACAAAAGAGCTCTCTGGTAAAAATTTTACAAAATCACTAGATATAAGATGCAAGAAGGACATCTAGACAAGCATCAGTCTAAAAGCATCTAAAGGTTGTAACCATGCAAGATAGAGAACAAATATCCCCAAGTTCAAATTCTGCATGTCAAAGTGATCGATCCCAAAAGGATGCCTAAAGTACAGAGTAAGTGTAGGAAAACGGTCCACCAAGGCCTGAAATTTTCGTTGGTCAGAGGAAGAATAATTACATCTTCTCCAGCATAAGTCAACTTAACAATAACAAAGAACTAAACAAAATTATGGCTTGTTTGGGCCCTCAGGAAAGTAGGTATAAGATGTTATGTGGAGTTTAAAAATTGCAAATAAATGAATCAGGACTGACCAAGGAAAAACCATATGGCAGGAAAAAATTGGAACACCACCTATTAGGCTATGAGAATACAAGGATAAAATTAAATATCAAAAGAGATATGACAAGTTTTGTACCGAACCTATACCTCCTCTTGTGCAAAAGCAAGGCGTGCATTAATATTTGAAAGAAATTTAAAAAAGCATGTCTAACTTGAATTCTTTTCATCCTTGGCCACAATTGTAGGTAAATAGTTTATGCTGTACAGACAACTTTCGATAACCATCTCACAAGCTTCGTGGATCGGGGATCCATTGACTATGCAATTTAAGTGATGATCAGAACCATCTGAAAGCTAAAAAATCCTTAACTAGTAATCAGCAAGTGTCAAGAAAATCAAGCTAGTTAGAATAACTTAAGAATGGCATGGACATAATCATAAAAACGGAGAACTTTTTGAAATATTACACAAAAACGTTTGTCCATCATCAAGATTCTACTCAACTAACTATCAAAAAAGGGGTAATGAATCTTCAATTCAAGAAACGATTACTACTGATATCAAGAAAGAGAAGATGATCATTGAACTCCAGAAACGATTTTCATAGGCTAATAAAAAAAAAAAGAAACGAAAAGAAAAGAGAATAGGATTCATGGATTATTTCCGCTGATTTATCAAGAAAAACAGAAATCGGTTCTTGAATTCTACAATAGCTTTGATTCAAATTATCAAGAAAAAAGGAGATTCGTGAACATGAAAACCATCCCTAGTCATTTGTCAGTAAAAGAAAGGATGGCTCTTGAATTCCAAAAACCACTGAATTGTCGTACATGCCTAGTCCCACGCCATAACATAACCGTGAAAACAATTACCCAAAAGGCCGACCTTCAAATTGGTGGCGGAGAACTTCTTGGTAATAACCCCATCAACCGAAACAATCTTTCTTATTCCTCCATCTGAAACAATAGGGAAAGAAAATAAAGTAAATCCTTGAAAACAAAGGCAAAAATCCATAATAAAGCGAATGCGCTTGATAACCTTGATAATGCCAAGAAGGTGAGAGCGACGACATTTTTGTTCAGTGAAATAAGCTCCGGGTTTGGGCACTAGAACAACGGGAGTAGTGAAGAGAGAGTAGCAAAAAACAGTTGATGCTTGGGTTTAAGGAATGAAGAAGATTTTAGAGGATAAAGTGCAACTGCAAGGAGCGGAGTTCAACTTTTTAACTTTGTGCCATCAACAAATTTTTTACCGTTATCTTTGATTTCACATATTTACTTTCTCTTACACCCAACCCAACCTAACCACTAAAGAAAACCCTTTTTTCTATTAAAAAAAATAAAAACTAAAATAAAATTAACAAACAAAGAATTTTGCACCAACGTCGTAATTCTACCCTTATCAGCCTTTATCTGGATTAGAATGAAAATAAAATCAATAATGTTAATACCTCTCCAATCCTAAAGTAATTCATCAAATTCTCTTTATTCGTAATTGATAAACTACACAATTCAAAAAGAAAGCGAAAATAGTCGATCTGCATGATTACCCGTTAAAGAAGCGAGTATAAAAAGAACTCACAAAATGTAAGTTTGTTCTTTCTATTAAAATGTTTTTGAAGAGGGGATGGGTTGCACCACACTCCAGCTTATTTTATGAAAACTCATTTGATTTCATTGACCGACTCCCCCCCGCCCCATGTATTACTCTTTTGAAGAAGACCATTGTCGGACGCCGCTGTTCTCACTCTCAAGTCTCACCCAGCAACTGCTGCTTTTCTTTTTCGTTTTTTTCCCTCCGAGGGAGAGAGAGAGAGAGAGAGAGAGAGAGAGAGGTCAAGTGCCTTTTTTTTATTTTAGTCCTAACTGAACCCAGTGTCTTTGGGAAGGTTACAGATCCGCAAACACAAGAAGACACCACCAGCATCTAAAAGAAGATAACACAGCAGGAGCATGATGCCCGCCCATTTAGGCATCACATCAGTTTTCATTTGAAAATTAAAGGGAACATGTGACAACTGATGATGCTCCAAAGCAATTGCAACCATGCATCGCCTCCCTCCCTCATATGAATCAACCCATGGTGCCTCCTCAGCAGGGAAGTCTTCCACCCAAAATCATCAGGCATAACCAGATATCTTCATTCAATCAATTATGCTTGGATATAAATTGAAGCATGTACATTGTCCGCCATGAAATATTTCTACATTGTCATTTTATCGGGTTAGACAATCATCACAAGAAACAAAAATACATCAAATGCCATTTAATAAACTTCATAGGTAGAGCTTAGCACCATTAAGTATTGAAAAGAAAAGCTCTTCACAACCTTTAATATCTGAAGTCCAGATGCTGTAAGCACCAGAGAAGACGCAGGACATCGGAAAATTGAGTCAGAATTCTCCTCCTCCTCAGCATTTAACACCTAGCATGGCCATCTCTATGTCGACATAACACAGCTAACAGACAAATTAGATTCCAGACACAAAAAATCTGGAACACCAACGCATCTCATTCAATCAAAAAAATTTGCTATTTGCCTAGAAGACATTATTATCTTAGAACCAAAGCAAACACTTGATTCTCGGATGAGTGTATCTGTGATTGGGGGGGGGGGGAGGCACTACAACCAGGACTGTGAAACATGGGATAAAATTTCCACGGTGAACCAAACAAGCAAGACATGAGAATGTCTTCTATTAAATATGTCAACTTGACCCCTGCAAACGTTTGTGCTTTAGAATTCCAGTAGCAGAAATTATAGACACATTTCATTTAAAACATCAAAGCTACCAGAACATGTAGGTACAGCTATTCAAACTTTTCTTTTGAAGACAAATAATTCTGATCCACAAGCCCTAACATCATTCTTACAGATAGTAAAGCATAATCCAAAAGACATGAATGGAAAGAGTGATTTCCATGATAATAAAGAATTCTCACTATTTCAAATATAAAGTTGAGCTGAATAGTTACCTTCTATTGCTAAAAACCAAGATGGGGCTAATGAAATTAACTGCTTCACAAATATGAATTAACATGAAGCCAATTACAATGACCAATGAAATATACTTACTGCCTGAAGGCATTGTTTCAAGGCCGAATTAACTTCCACACAGTGAAAAGTGAAGGATGCAGGTACATCACCCTGTTCACTACTGTTGTTCAATCATTGGCCACTCTCCACTGCTTAATCCACAGCAGACTTTCTTCAACATGCTGAACGACCTCAAACGCCAAACAGATAGATCTTGGAGGCAAACCGTCATTTATCCTGACAAAAATTTTCTGTTATCTTGTTGTCAGGCCCACGAGAGGGCTTGACTGGTTTTAGAACAGATGCAACCCACCACTAGCTTGTAGTTTCTTGAAGAGTATGCATTTGGGATTTAATGTAGGGTTGTTGGTGGTCAAGACTGTGATACTTTCAGATTCTGGCATTTATCAGTAATAATAATTCTGGAAGGAAAAAATTAAAAGCTTGCAAATTTAGTGCTCGTTCGGTATTTTTTGTGTTTATCAAGCAGTTTTAACCATCAAGTCTCCCATAACAAATTGTGTCTACAAGTGCAGGTTCATGTTATACCTTCATTTGAACTCCTAGCCTCTTCTTTATCAAACAAAAGCACCAAAAAAATTTATACCAGGACATAAAAGATTGGTCCTGGGACAAGCACATCATCCGAAGCACTTGAGAACAAAGAATAATTCCTCTCAGCAATGGCAAAACCAGCTATGAAAGAAATTTTTGTAAAAACTTGCACCAAGGACAGTAAAAGATTTGGTCGTGGACAAGTAAATCATCAAAAGTTATGAGTGTAAAGAACAATTTGTCTTGGCAACGGTACCAGGAAGGAAATTATCTTCATTGTCAGAAGGCAGAAATAACAGAATTAAGCAGTTTCCTTCTTTCTCTAATTAACCAAGCAAGAAACTGCAACTAGAGTTCAAACATTAAACAAACTGACTATTGCCTGAGATTGAATAAAATGTATCTTGTTCAGCTTCGAGCTGTAGAGGGTCAGTAAAATACCACTAATTCACAAACAGAATCATCTACTCATACCCTCAGAATCTGTAGCTTGTTTGAAAAAGCAATTGCAACCCAATCAGGCTGTGATGAGGACCACTGTAGCTGCTCAATCTCCGCCCCAGCAGTGTAGGCCAGAATTGGATCCAACCCGCCCTCCACTGGCTGTCCCATCGAAGAAAGATCCCAAATTAAAGCTTGAGAATCATCCCCCGCGGTGCAAATGTGGCAAGAACTATGTGGCGCCCACGCAATCGCGTTCACACTAGCCTGATGCCGCTGCAACTCCACCACTGGCAATGTTGGAAAACGTATATCCAGAACCACAACCTTGCTACTGTCCATTATAATAGTAGCCATGTACCTCGGATCCTGCTTATTCCAGCCAAGCCTTACTAAGGGAGTATCCGGCTCCGAGCTCTCGTAAATAATGGTCGAATGCTCCTTATCTCGAAGGTCGAAAACCCTAACCGAACCATCCGCAGAAACCGAGGCGAAAACCCCAACCCCGCCCCAGGCAATATCGTAAACCTCCTTATCGTGGGCAATTAGCTGCGTATCCACCACCTCTTTTTCAATATCCCAAATCGTACAAGTGGTATCGATACTCGAGGTCCCAATCCTCCTCGGCTCAGCTTCGTTCCAGTCAAACGAAGTCAACGGCCCCGAAAACTCGCTATTGCGGTTATTATTCAACAAGCTTTTAAGCTCCACGCGCCTCCCGCTGTCGGAATCGGAGATTTGCCATAGACGGAGGAAATCGGAGGATGATGCTAGTAAATCCGGGCGCTGGCATTCTTTATCGGGGATGAAGATAAGCTTGGTGGGTGGGTAGGGGTGGTCGAATGAGAGGGTGGGGTCGGAGCGGATCTCACCGGTGGAGTCGTCGAGCTGAACGATTTCCACACGGTTGGGGTACTGTTCAAGGAGGCTGGCGATGGCGAGCCGGTACTTTTTGTCCTTGCGTACGCTCCAGTTCATGGCGTAGATGTGCCATGGGGCTTCGTATGTGTAGATCTCGGAGCGGCGTTGCTGTTCATCCGACCCGTCTTGGTTCGGATCGCTGCTCGCACCCATCTTTCACGGGCTTCTTCTTGTCTGTTCTCGCCGGCTCTGTGAGAAAGTTCCAGAAAGAAAGAGATGATGCGCGAAGGGTGTGTACCTCAGATTACTACTCAATCTCAATTGATTTGAAGAAATAAAACAGTAAGGAAAAGTATAAATGGAAAAAAAGAAAAACTCGAGAGATAATAATATCAGAGTATGTATATAATAAAGAAAGAAATCAATCAGAACGTGGCAGTACGGAGTAATTGAATTTGAAGCATAGTTGTAAAATGGGAGAGTAATGTGGCTGAATTGGAATTCAATTGTAAAGTCTAGAATGATTAACATATGACATACTTGCAAGAAATTGTTGCTGTCAAGTGACTTCACTTGTTGAACCATGCAAATAATTTAAATTTCAATTACATACATATGGTATTAAACATTTTTTTCCTCTTATGTTAAAAAAATCATTTTTTCCCTTTTTTTTTTATACATAACGATGATTATTACTTTTTATTATTTTCAAATGTATATATTTTAATAAAACTATTAAAAAATATGACACAGGACTATTTAGTAGGTCCGGCCGACAAGTCCTCAAGCCCACTACTTGGATGGCTCGCCCGATCAATTGTCCTGGCCCAGCCCACCTCTAGTACCTGGTCTACTATCCGGTTCGATTCCTCTAATACTTATATCCTTGTTTTACCCTAACCCTATTATTCATTATCTCATCATTGGTGGTTTTCACCCAACAGTGGTATAAAACCTTCGGGTTCTGGGCTCTCTTTCTCCGGTAACCAGTAAG
Source organism: Sesamum indicum (assembly GCF_026168435.1). Taxonomy (NCBI): domain Eukaryota; kingdom Viridiplantae; phylum Streptophyta; class Magnoliopsida; order Lamiales; family Pedaliaceae; genus Sesamum; species Sesamum indicum. The sequence goes on from NC_142668.1 coordinate 18,086,989, forward strand.
ATTGTTCCTCAACTTTGATCTTATTGCTAGATATATCTATTGTACGCCATGTGCGAAAAATAACCTTGTGTTGCTATTATTCTGAAATCTTATATTCTGTTCTTTCCCGCTGTGTGGGAATATTTCAGGCTGTTGAGTGTGATTATTTTTTTGAAATTGCTTAGTGCACGATCATTGCTTTGTGGGTTGAACTATTTCTGCTTAGTGCGATTATTTACTGTTTGTTTCCCTAAACCTAGACCAAACCTTGTTAATCTCTCATCTGACCTGTCCCTTAAGGCTGTCCGATATCTGGTTGAGATTTAGGTAAGGATCCCTCTCAATCTGTTGATAAACTACTAATTTTTGTTCTATGATTATGTTGTTATTCCTGTTTGGATCTTTATGCATTTGTTAATATCTTTGTTATTATATTAATATGCTTGTTTATCATCTGCAATCTTTTGATGAAAAATTTAACTTTTCTATTTGGCAAAAAAAAAAAAATGAAAGGTATTGTAATACAACAAAAGATTTGCAAAACTATAGACGGAAAATACTCGAAAAATATTTCTGAAGAAAAAAAAAAAGAGAAAACGATGAATATGCCTACTCTTCTATAATTATGAATATGTCTGATATTGTTTTAAAAAAAGTTGGAAAACAATATTCAGCAAAAAATTTGTGGAATAAGTTAGAAGAACTATATACAGAAACTTCATTACCTAGTAAGTTGTTTTACTTGAAAAAAATTTCAAATACAAATTAGATTTATCTAAATATATTGAAGAAAATTTAGATGATTTTACAAAATTAATTCAAGATATCAAACTAACTGGAGATAAGAACATAGATGACTATTCTCCTATTATTTTGTTAAATACTATTCTTGAAACTTATAGTGATGTAAAAATTGCTATAAAATATGATATATTATTGATTTTGTTGTATGAAGATAATAATTTAAGGTTTATAAATCGTTCAAACTTTTTATAAATCATCTTCCCAAACGAAATACTTGGATCGAATACGTTACCTCATTTCCACAAATGCTGTTAGATGATGCAACATATGATGTGATCGATGTCCTGTTATACAATGTAGTATTTATTTCAATTAATTTTATTTTAAATAAAAAATTTAATTGCGCTCAACATGAAAGATTGACGTGCTAAACTGGCCGAAACTGATGATGTTTAATTACTTTGTCTATATTTATTTAAAAAACGAAAAAGCATTCTCCACTTATTCATAAAAAATTATAAAAGAAAGGGGTTTCGGATATCGGGGCAAAACTATAAAATAAGGAAAATAAGGGGGCCAATATGAAGTTTTCACCTTTTTCAGGGGGCCCCACTGGAGCCTGATTGGGTGCCTCCGTTATTCTCTATCTTTCATCTTTCACAGACAAGTGACAACTCCTCCTCCAACTCCCATTTATTTTCCCTTTTTTCTTTTGTTTTTCATTTTATATTTCTTATAACGGTAAAGTAGAATTACCATTATTAAGATTTATTATAATTACAAATAATTTATTGTTACTGAAATTTTATAAATATGTCAAGTAAAAGTAATTGTATAGCCCTAGATGGTGGAGTGTCTTATCCTCGTTGATTTTAAAAATATATATATAAAAAAAATTGAGGATGCATTAAAAAAAATCTATATGGATTATTAGTTCATAAAAATATTTTATAAAATATATAATGATTCATAATTCAAATGCCAGTTTGATTACTTATCACAAAAATGGATCTGAACAAATGGTCGCTAATGGAATGAACTTGTTGTTAATAGATATTATACTCACAAATGGTGGTTACTTACACCTAGCAACACCAATTTTTTAAATTATAAAAAATGTCCTTGAGTATTTATAGACATCCCTACTCAAATTCTTTTTTTTAGCCATATGATTTATTCTATCTATCTATATTAGAATGCTAAATTTAACCCACATGATTTTTTTTTATGTCCATAATATTTTTAAATTAATTTTAATTTATTTAATTATTTATTTTCAATGTGATGTGCTGATTTATAATCTTATTCTTATTTATTATATATTTAATAAGTATAAATAATTATTTATTATATGCATACAGAAACAGTGTGTCATAGCGACTAGTAATTATATCAAATAAGGGAAGGTTGCAACTTACATTGATTATAAAAAAGGAAAAATTGCATAAACCCCCCTTGTATTTTTCAAAATACTGCATACTCTCCCTTCCGTTAGGTAAATACTAACGGCGTTAAATTTTTTTTAAATTAACCGTTATACCCTTCTTATAACAACCATTGATCTTTGAATGTATAAAATAAACGGTTAAAATCTTAAGTAATTTAAATATATTTTTTATTTATATATACATTATATACAACGTAATATACTATTTCTCCGAAATTTTCTCTCTAAGATTCCGACGTCGTCTGAAAGAATTTTCGGCCGTGGCTTATACCATTCGAATTCTCTTCTTAAGACGAACATAACCATACCATTAATTTGAATTTTCATTAACCGGAGAGAGTGAGCTTCGAGCATGATCGTCAAAGTTTATTGGCTTCGATTCGTCGCCGTCCAGAAAAATTCAAGCCTGGTACCACCACCACTAGATTCGCCTCGACCTGAAGATTCGAAGTAGACCAACCTTGCTCATTTTCATCAAGTTTTTGCTGAGTTTCAAAAATTTTAAATTCATTCATGCCGTGAAGTTTCTTGCCGTCAATTCGCCGCCGTATGGACAAATAATGGCCTGAAACTACCACTATTCGACTCCTTTCCAAACGATTCTAACGAGGCCAAGCTTGCCTATTTTCATCACCGATGGTGACGATGACGGAGAATATGAGAGATAAACAAAAATTAAGTAAAATTGTTTAATTTAACAAAATTTTAAAATAATAAAAAATAAAAAATATTTAATTTTTATATAAGTTAAAAAATTGATATAATTTTTAAGTTATATCGATTTAGTATATTTTATAAATAAATATTAAAATATATTTAAATTAAATAATAATTTAATTTAATTAATAATATATAATATTATAAGTAATTTTTATTTATATTCAAATAAAAGGGACAAATCGGATATTTGCCCACTTAGAATCCTATTTTTATACAGTATGTTTGTTGAAGGATGTTAAGTAGTATATGTAGTGGAGGAAAAGGATATTTTGGACCATTGCACTATCAAAAAAGTTGAAATAGAGTAAAAAAGGTCTCTACTCTCATTTTCACATCGTGTACAACACCTTCCGTCAGTTTGGACATGGGGGTCGTTTTTGTAAGGTTTCAGAATTCACAGAGTCTTTTATGATTATTTATTTAACACGGGTAAGTTTTGTGCAATTTTAGCATACCACGGGAAGTATTTTCCCTATAAAAAATTAACAAAAGCAAGCAGCAATACATGTTTTCATTTTTTGGTGTTTTCATCATTCTTTGTCAATATACTAGTTTTTGTTGCACACGATTTTCACGAGCATATAAAAAATTTTAATGTGAGATGAAGTAAGAAAGAAAAACAAAATATAAGTGTGCGTTTATTAAAAATATACATGGAAGGTTGTAAGAGAAAGAAAATAAATATAGAGAAAAAGAGAGAAAAAATTAATTCTAATGGGGTTTATTAAAATTGTTAAAATATGTAAGGGCAAAAATAGGGGTGTCCATTTCGGTTAACCGAACCGAACCGAACCGAATTTTCGGTTAACCGAAAATTCGGTTCGGCCATTTGGAAAACCGAAAACCGAACCGGTTGGTACCGGTTCGATTCGGTTAAAACCGAACGGAAGTTCGGTTTTTTTCGGTTTTAAAACCGAAAAAAAACCGTTTTTTTATTTTTTATTTTTTAAAATAATATATTTTGATATTTTAAGCCGAAATTGATGTTGCAATTTTATCCAAAAATACAAATACCAAAATTAAATTCTAATTTAATAGTACAAGTCACAAGTATAGAACAACTTCAATATGTTAACATTCAATATCTAAAAATAGTACACTTTTCTTTAGTTTTACTAATATAAATTATATAATATTAATATTATTATATATATAATTATATAATGTTTATATGTATAAAAAATATATATATATATTTTTTATTATTTATAGAATTTCGGTTTTCGGTTCGGTTCGGTTACCGAATTGGTGACCAAAAAACCGAACCGAAAACCGAATTTTTTTTTAAAAAAAACCGAAAACCGAACCGAAATTCGGTTCGGTTTTCGGTTCGAACCGAATTTTCGGTTTCGGTTCGGTTCGGCCGGTTTTCGGTTTTTTTGCACACCCCTAAGCAAAAATATGGAAAATATGAGAAGAAAAATAGAGTACTGGGCTGGGCTGAGAGATAAAAAATTATAAAATAATTAAAAAATATTGAAACATTATCATGAAAAATTAATTTTAGAAAAATAAAATAAATGAAAAAATAAAAATGGGACAATTGAAAATTAGTACGATCAATGTATTTTTTTTTTTTTTGGTAAGAGTATAGATATATAAAATATACACATATATATATATTATTATTAAATTCAGGCTCAGACTCAGGCTGAGGCTCAGCCACCACTTCCATCTCCGGATTGCCCAAGTCTTCATTGCTATCAGGCCAACGGCGAAAAGATAAATTATAGTAATATTTTTGTATGTCTCTCCACTTTTCTTTTTCTCGTACTGCAAAAGCTAGGGTTTTTTTTTTTGCGACTCTTCCAGACCACACTCTATACCGATCTGCTGCGACATTTTGGATTTTGTCTAACATTTTTCAGCCAATTCTGGTTGGTAAGTTTACATTTCAGTTTTTCGATTGGTGTACGTATTATAGTGCCGTTGATATTAGTTGAATGCGGAGAAAAAGGGTTTCCGTCAATGCATTGGCGCCTATTTCTAAATCTAAATGAACTTCTGCATCGGATTCCAATCATCTTATTTTCTCTAATAGATGCTTGTTGACATCGTGCATTTTAGGCTTTTATGAACGTGCGGGTGCTGGAGTTCATGCTGGAGATATTCTTGGTGGATTGATCCATACGTGGTGGTTGGGTTCTTGTCTGGAAGTTGGGAGTTGTGGGAGATGTGTGCATCTTGTAGTTGGGTTCTTGTTATGTTTGTGGAGGCATGGGTTGGAGTGAGATTTGGCTTTTGCTGAGGACGTCTGTTTGTTTATTTGGTTTATAAGGATGAAGAGATTGAAGGGTGAGTCTCCAAGTGTAAGGAGGTTCAAGTTGTCATACCTTTTACTGGGAGCAGGCGCGATATATTTGATTCTTATTTTCTTCAAATTCCCTGAATTTTTGGAGAGTGCTGCAATTTTAAGTGATGATGATAGCAATGGAAGCTTTGATGGATTCTCAGTCAGGGATGAAGAGGATGAGGAGATAACTAAATCAAATGTTAGTTCTGATGGGTTTCACAGGATTCTACAAAACAATGAATTTCTGGATCCTCCTGTAAAGCCTCAAGAAGCAGCAGCTTCAAAAGAGAAGAGGGACCACCATTTGGCAATTAAGCTGTCGCAGCAGCAATACGGTCGAATAACTGCTGAAGTATTTAGGCGTATGAATAGGACCCATAACTTGTCTGTGATGGAAAGAATGGCAGATGAGGCTTGGGCTCTAGGGCAGAAGGCTTGGGAAGAAGCAAGTAAATATGACGAAAAGGAGATTGACATGACCACTATACTTGAAGGGAAGCCTGAATCATGTCCTTCATGGGTTTCAATGAGTGGAGAAGAACTGGCCAAAAGAGATTTTATGATGTTCCTTCCATGTGGTCTCGCTGCAGGTTCTTCCATTACGGCGATTGGAACTCCACGCTATGCTCATCAGGAATATGTACCACAGCTGGCTAAAGTAAGGGCTGAAGATGCACTGGTTTTGGTGTCTCAATTTATGGTTGAACTTCAAGGATTGAAGGTTGTGAACGGGGAGGATCCACCAAAGATTTTACATTTGAATCCTCGGTTACGGGGAGACTGGAGCCATCAGCAGGTAATTGAGCACAATACGTGTTACAGGATGCAGTGGGGAAGAGCTCAAAGGTGTGATGGCTTACCTTCCAGAAGTGACGATGATATGCTGGGTAGCAACATTCTTTCCTTTTGGCTTGTTGAGTTAATTTGTTTTCAGAATATTGCTTCTCTTATTTTTCACTGTATGAAAGGATTTGGCAATTTCTTGATGCCAAGATGGTGACTTGAAGCGTCAATACGCTGATAAAAATATTGGCATGGATTTAGGAACCCAATGGTATTTGTCTTCTAAGGTGGCCAAAACATGGAATCCAAAATTCAAGCTTCGCTTTTATGGTTAACACCGTGATCAAAATGTGAAACTTCTTCACTCAGCATTCTGGAAATGGAAAGAAATTCTTAAAAGATCTAAATAATTAACTGCACCAAGGTAATGGAAGTTAAGGCATGAAGAAAATCCACAAAATGCACGTTGCTTTACCAGGAGCTTATTTCCACTAATGGATAGATGTGAAAACTTGCCTGTATGACATAAATCAACAATTTACATAGATTTTACCATCTTCCATCTTTGAGGCAGTGCCTTCTGCACCAGGTTTCAGCAAGAATACTGTTGTGCCTTCATCTTCTTTATATGTCTGATTCTATCCTAGACCATTAGCCATTTGTATCTGACCAATTTGTTTGGAAATCTGAACAAAACAAGTAGTAGTATTGGCTTTGCGTTTACTTTCTACTTTATCTGATGTGGTGGCATTCCCCCCCCCCCCCCCCACCAAATTCCTGGACTTTGATTGTGCTATGCTTGACTTGCCCTAAAACGATGCAGAAATGTTGTGGATTCCCATATTACACCTCCTTTTATTATGTGGCATTTTATTATCTATTGGCATACTCATGTATAAACTTCTCTAACTTTTTGTTTCTCTTTAACACATATGATTTGCTTGCTTTGCTGGTGGATCTTCTAAAACTCCTAGGATATTATCCTTGCAGTTGATGGATACATGCGTTGTGAAAAATGGATGCGTAATGATATCATAGATACGAAAGAATCCAAGAGATTTTCATGGTTTGAGAGATTCATAGGACGTGCAAAAAAACCAGACGTAACCTGGCCGTTTCCCTTTCGGGAGGGACGAATGTTTGTTTTGACTATACGTGCTGGAGTTGATGGATATCATATAAATGCTGGCGGTCGTCATGTAACGTCATTTCCATACCGAATGGTATGTTACTCGCAGTCTCAATTGGATGACATAATGTGATAGTTTCTTGAGGTTCTGCCATCAGTTTAAGTCTGACTTGCAAAAATTCTGATAGGCTGGAGTTGGTCAATCTGGCATAAACATCTTTTCAAGCCTTTGAACCTATTTTTCTCTAGCTTATGCTACTTCTCTATTGAGATGTAGTTTGTTTGTTACCGAATTGCATTCAACTATTTTAATTATTGACCCTTGTTTCAATTCTTGATCGCAGATAAAGCAGTTTGACAGCTATACTTTTCTAATTAATAGATAGATTCCATGTTTCAAAATCTCTCGAACATTGTATAATATTACTATTATTATTTATTCAGGGTTTTGCACTGGAAGATGCAACAGGATTGGCAATAAAAGGTGATGTGGATGTTCATTCAGTATATGCTACCTCTTTGCCAACCTCTCATCCAAGTTTCTCACCCAAAAGAGTATTAGATTTCTCTGAGAAGTGGAAATCTCAACCCATACCCCAAGGTCATGTTAAACTCTTTATTGGAGTTCTTTCTGCAACCAATCACTTTGCAGAGCGTATGGCTGTACGAAAGACATGGATGCAATCTCTACCAGTCAAGACCTCTAAAGTAGCTGTTCGCTTCTTTGTTGCACTGGTAGGCCAACTTTTCCTTTCAATTGTATCCTCTTCCCTAAGTAATTCATCTTTTGAGAATTCTATTCTTCATTGTTTGTTTTTGAATATATAAGCATTTTGTAAGTTAAATATATCCTCAGAATATGAGATACATTGAACTTCTAGGGTACTTGTGAGTTATATATTCAGATATCTACTTCAGATGTTTACGTATGGATACCAAATGAAGGTGTGAGGGCCATTTATTTATATAAGGATGCATCTTCACATGTTAAAGTTTTGATTCCAGAGAAGGCATTTTATTGCATCTGTCTACATGTACTGTTGCCAACAGTCATCAGGTTTTGCACTGAGCATATGGAGATCTGGTTTAGCACGAAAAAACATTGTGCATACATTGCCTGGTACAGTCATCTTTAACTGAGATGTAAAGAAAGGAAAAGGAAACAGAGAAAAATGGTACTAGCCAGATATATCTTGAAGCTAAAGGGTTATGGTGTTCTGAACATGTTTTCTTTATGATTTCCTGCTTCCTGGATGGCATTTTTTTACCAAGTGTATTTCTACTAGTATACATGTGATTATTAACTGAACTTAACTCATCTAAAGAGACTTATTCGCAGAACCCCAGGAGTGAGGTGAATGCAATTTTGAAGAAGGAGGCTGCTTACTTTGGTGATATTGAGATTTTGCCATTTATGGATCGTTATGAGCTAGTGGTTATTAAAACTGTTGCCATTTGTGAGTTTGGGGTATGTTCATAGAATCATATTTATTTCTCACTCTTAATGCTTCACTAGTCTCTCCAGATATAGTCTGGTTGTTGGCAGATTTTGTTCTTCCTCTTACCTGCATTTATATTTTTGGTCGTAGGTTCGAAATGTAACGGCGGCTTACATTATGAAATGCGATGATGACACTTTTATTAGGGTTGACACAATCTTAAAAGACATTGAACGCGTGTCTACTGGAAGTGCCTTGTATTTGGGCAATCTAAACCTCTTGCACAGGCCTCTTAGGACAGGGAAATGGGCAGTCTCTTATGAGGTAAATATGTACTCTTGTATGAGAATTACAGTTGACATAAGTTTGGCTATTTAAGTTTTTGCAGTCTATAGATATGCTGGTTTACTCTGTAAGATGGCTATCTTGTCTACAGGAGTGGCCTGAGGCTATTTATCCCCCTTATGCCAATGGGCCTGGATATATAATATCAAGTGACATTGCCAAGTACATCGTTGCTCAACATGCAAATCACAGCCTACGGGTTTGTAATATATCTGTTGTTTTTACATCTTATTGTTGGAGTAAAAATCTATCATTATTGTTTTACTGAAGCATACCCCCACACACCACCTTTGCCCCAACTATGCAGCTATTTAAAATGGAGGACGTGAGCATGGGAATGTGGGTTGAGCAGTTCAACAGCACAAAAAATGTGCAGTATTCTCATAATTGGAAATACTGTCAATACGGCTGCATGGAGAACTACCACACTGCGCACTACCAATCCCCATTACAGATGATCTGTTTGTGGGACAATTTGATGAAGGGTCGGGCTCGCTGCTGTAATATATGACCCAAAATGTAGAGTTGCTGCCGGTTTGTATTCTACCCAACTACTGTAACTTGGCAATCCAAGATTGTCGAATTTTGTACATCAGAGGAGACTTTGGGGTCTGAGAAGACACTGCTTCTATTAAAGAGAAGCCTCCCCCCCGACCAAAAAAAAAGAAAGAAAAGAAAAGAAAAATGATTCTGATCATATTTGTGGTCGTGCGCAAGGATTTGTCTTATTTTTCCATTGCTCGTCCGGATTGTACAATCTGTATAGCCTGGTTGTGATATTGTACTGTTTCACTACATAGCCATTCAGGGTTTAGGCAATGGAGGGAGAAGCACTCTCTCCTTATCCAAGTGATATCTATCTAGGTGTGGTTGTTGCATCTATCATGTATTTCATTAGTCGGAGAAATCGGCAGGACCTTTGCCTCTTTTGACTTGCTTTCTTGATGAGTGAGTGATTGTTCAATTCTAAACAAATTGCTGTAGGTAAATTTGCCAGAGCAATTCTAGCGATCAAGTCACTCTTGCTTTCTTGATGAGTGATTGATGTTCAATTCTTAACGTATTGCTCTAGGTGAATTTAACAGACAGCAATTCTAGCGATCAAGTCACTCAGTTACGAAAGCATACTAATGTTGCGTTGGATTGTCTGGTTTGTTATTTGTATTTTTATGATAAATTGATATTTCAATAGTTCTTGTCAGTCTTGTGTTAAAGCGAACAAAATTCTGCCTTGTCCGAGAGGCAAGAACATGACAAGTGGAGGAGAAGAAAATTACTTGAGCCAAAGACTCGTCCCAGCTGTCGTAGAGGCCGCCGTTATTACAGGGTTAGAAGGAAAGAGTAGAAGTGAAGCTCGATATTTAAATCGGGAATGGTCCAGAAATTTACAGGTGGCGCGAGGCAACACACGTGACCGGTTTGGATGAGAGTTCAGATCTGGACAAAACCATCTGCATCACCCGAATACAGATCCATTAAAAAATTAACTGCCGACTTTTTACCCGTTTGTCATCGTAGATAATCGGGTCCCCCACTGGTATAAGTAGAAAACGAGTGTTGTGTGGTCTTAGTTTATAATAATCAGTTTCACACGTTGAGTTTGAAATTTGAAATCAGCAGAGTCGGGCCCGTGTCCGTTTCCGTGTCGGCAGAGCGTAACTGCTGGAAACAAATATTTGGTTTGCTTACATCCACGTAACATAGTTTCAATGCCTTTCATTATATTATTATTATTATTATTATTATTATTGTGGCATAATATACAGAAGCCTTTTTAATTTTAATTTTTTACATTATACCCATAAAACTGAAAACTCAACAAATAAAATTAAGTGATTTGGTTTGGTATTTATTTATTTTAGGTGTTGGGGTTGAAGATATATTTATATTAGTAAGGCCGAATAGTGATGATGATAATGACAGCCCAATCCAAAACCTTCTTATGGATAGTGCTGCTAGTTGGCATTTGTTGATACTAATAAAAGTAGTATTCATTTCTACAGACAGCAACAAATATCACAAATTTTATTTTATTTTTCTCTTTTTTCTGAACCATTGATTTTATGGATGCCGCCAATGAAATAACATAACTTAAAGATACAGAGACTACTTCACTTCTTGTTGCTGCTATTCATAATTAATTCCACACCTAACAACCCATCTCATTCATCAAACTTACAAGTCCTCACGTCCATTCATCATCACCACACTTGAACACAAATTACTTTCTCTTTTCCAAGATAAATTATACTCATATCAGTTTATAATTTTTTTTATTAACACATGTTGCAAATATTTATGTGGCCTGACAATTGATGATTAATAGAACTATATATTTTTTCTTAAATTATGTACAATCAAATATAGCCGACATCACATGTCGTGTTTTAATATTAAGTAAAACTTTTAAGAATAATACAAAAAGGGGTATTAGTATCATATTATAATATTATAGTAAGCAACGAAAACTTGTTTCGTCCTAATCCCCCGCCTTACCTCACTAATCTCACACACATGCACTTTTTCCTGCAGTCCAAAAAGAGACAAAAGCAGACACAAATAAAGCAAATCAAAGGTGAAAAGACAGACTATCCATTTTTGTTCTACTTCTACATTTTCAGAAACAATTTTAACACAAGAAAAACACAAGAGTAAATTAATTCTGAGTTAGAAGAGTGTAGGAAGGAGCAAAGTCTCACAATCAATCAATCAAAATTCTAACCCACTCAGATATTTTGTAGATCGATCACTATGCACCGTTTCAACTGCCTGTTTCTCTTTAACTCTCTCTCTCTCTCTCTCAGCCCTTCTTTTAATGCTCCTTAACGGCTACTAGTTCTTGATTCCAACCCCTCCCCTCCCCCACTGGCTTACCATTATCGCCAGTAAATACACACATTCATACACAGAGTAGGAGAAGAACAAGAAGAAGAAGAAGAAGAAGGCATGGATTTCAATTCGTTCTTGACGTCGTTAGGAACGTCGTTTGTGTTATTCGTGGTCTTGATGTTTCTCTTCACCTGGCTCTCGCGCCGACCCGGTAACCATGTTGTATACTACCCCAATAGGATTCTTAGAGGCATGGATCCCTACGAGGGACTCCGCGCCAGCCGGAACCCCTTCGCTTGGATCCGGGAAGCCCTCGTCTCCACTGAGGCAGACGTCATCAGAATGTCCGGCGTTGATTCTGCTGTCTATTTTGTTTTCCTCACTACTGGTACTTTGTTTTTTTCTTTTATACGCTTATCTGTGGTATTTACAATCGTTTCACCCACTCTTCTGTTTTTTTGGACAGCTTCGATGATTTCACTGATTTTCGTGATATTTTCTTTGTGTTTTTTCTTCTTCTTTTTTTTATAGTTTATCCCAGCTTTAGTTTTGTTCGTCTGTTTATTTTCTTCATCTTTCTTTTGATACATTTGTAATTTACAATATATTGGTTACTGGGTGGGCTAGTTTAATGTTAGTTTGATGGTGATCTTTCTGAATGGTAACTGAAACTGGGGTCTTTTGACTTTCAAATATATAGACTGTACAGAGAAAGAAATTTGTAGTTGTGTTTCCCGAACTTATTTCTCCGGGGTAATTTTATCAATCATGTGCCTTCATGACGATTATTCTAGTCTCCGCTGGTTGTGAAAATTGTGATTTTATATGTAAGTCTTGTTTTGACCGTGGGAAGGTGAACTTTGCAAAAGTGCTTATTTGGTTGGGAAAAATAGGACTTCTGACTCCAAGCTTACCCTACCCCAAAAAAAGTTTCCGCTATTGATTTTTCACTTACCTTCTAAACAATGCCGCACATGAATCAGCATGCTCCTTGTGAAAATGGCTGCTCGAACTATAAAAGTAGAGGAAATGTGTTATATTGGACAGCAATAAGCAGCAAGGTTTTATTGCTCTCACGTATTTTCATAATGGTATGTGGTTCGTAAGCATAGATTATCCTACCTAAAAGCATTGAACGACTCTTAAATATGAAGCATTGGCAAGAACCTAGCAAATATATGAGGTGGGCGGGTTGGTTTGTCTTTTTTAAGTATTTCTCCCCTGCTCTTCGTGTGAAGGCTAATTGGTACGTTTGTTTGTCTCCCTTTGATTTCCCTTATGGTTTATGTTTATTGATCCTGACTTACACCGCTTTCAGTGGCTCAGTGCTTTTTACCCTGCTCCTAGAGTAGCAAGCATTTACTGATGCTCTCCGTTTGATTTGTTTTTTGGTGTCTGCGTACTTGTCCTATTGTCTATGCAAACATCTCATATTATCCTCTTTTATTCGAATCAACCAAATATCATCTAATAAGTGTGCAGGATTTTCTGTTTTTTCATCTCATCTTAATACTTCCAATGTGAATGTTTGCTTTACTTTACAATTATTTATTGTTTCACGCAGTGCTGGGAATTCTGGTTTTGTCTGGCCTTGTACTTCTACCAGTGCTTCTGCCAGTTGCTGCTACTGCTCATGGTGTGATGAAGGCCAAGGACACCACCAGTGAAGGATCTTTTAATGACCTTGACAAGCTATCTATGGGGCATGTCGAAGTTAGTACTAGCACTTCACCCATTCTCGATGATTAATCTGCCTCAATCAATTGCTTGTATTCATTACAGAGTAATAATCATACTAGGAGATGTATTTAGTTGTGGAATTTTCTCGCGCTGTCAGTTACCTCTATATGTTTTTCTCTTATGAAACTGCCACTGATTTATTTGCTTAATTCCTGCTTTTTTTTTTTCCCCTTGTGGATAACAGCAAAGAAGTGCCCGATTGTGGGCATTTGTGATAGCGACCTATTGGGTTTCCTTTGTTACATATGGCCTCTTATGGAAGGCATACAAGCATGTTTCTGATCTGAGGGCTGCAGCGCTTATGTCACCCGATGTGAAGAATGAGCAGTTTGCCGTGGTTGTTCGAGACATACCTCCTGCACCTGAGGGCCAAACTATAAAGGAACAGGTCGACTCGTATTTTAAGGCTATCTATCCAGATACCTTTTATAGGTCGATGGTGGTCACAGACAATAAACAGGTACAGTTAATATCCTTTTGCTGCTTGTCATCTATAATTTACACAGCATTTATCATCCAGTTGTGTGTGTTTTTTCTGTTTTTGAGAGAAAAGACTGTAGATCAAAATTGCTTGTATCCTGGCTTTAAGTTGAAAATTCCTTGTATCTTTACATCTTTTTTCATTATACCAGGTCAACAAAATTTATGAAGAGTTGGAGGGATACAGAAAGAAGCTGGCACGTGCGGAAGCCATATATGCCGAGTCCAAAGCAACTGGTAATCCCGAAGGAACGCGACCAACTACTAAAACTGGCTTTCTAGGTCTTATTGGTAAAAAGGTCGATGCAATAGAATACTATGATGAAAAGATAAAAGAGTTGATTCCAAAGTTAGTAGCTGAGCAAAGGGTCACTCTGAAAGACAGACAGCAATCTGCAGCTATCATCTTTTTTAATAACAGGGTAACTGCAGCAGCTGCATCACAAAGTCTGCATGATACGATGGTTGATATGTGGACAGTCTCAGATGCTCCTGAACCCAACCAGTTATTATGGACCAATCTCCCGAAAAAATTCTACACAAGGCGGATTCGGCAATATGTGATCTATTTTATTGTGTTTTTGACCATTTTCTTTTACATGATACCAATTGGTTTCATTTCTGCATTGACTACTCTGGACAACTTGAAGAAGCTTCTCCCCTTTCTAAAACCGGTTGTGGATCAAGCCACTATCAAGACAGTACTAGAAGCATATTTGCCGCAGCTCGCACTTATAATATTTTTGGCGCTGTTGCCAAAGTTCCTACTGTTCCTATCCAAGGCTGAGGGCATTGCTTCAGAGAGTCATGCGCAAAGGGCTGCATCTGGAAAGTACTTCTATTTTTCAGTCCTAAATGTATTTATTGGTGTTACGATAGGCAATACGCTTTTCACTACATTGAAGCGTATTGAGAAGGATCCGAACTCTCTTGTCCCTTTACTAGCAGAAAGCCTCCCTGGAAGTGCGACTTTCTTCTTGACTTTTGTGGCTTTGAAGTAAGTTCACTGTTCCCTTTTCTCCTTTACTTATTGTGGTGCTTGTAGAAATTCTTATTTTGCTCGATGTCCATCAGTTGCTTATAATGTTTCTTGGAAAATGAGTGGGATTATTATTTTCTTTTGACATTTCGTAAACTTCCTGATCAGTATTTTGGCAAACTACTTCTATTGCATCATTGGTTATCTGGCATTATCCTTCTTCTTTCCATCCTCCTTACTCCTTTGGCACTTTTGTCTTCTTTTTTCTCCTTTTCCGTTCCTTATTTGAGATCATATTTCGAGTGAGATCTGTTGAGGTTTCAGTGGAACTTAAGTGTAAGTTTAAGCATCAAGGCTAATATGTCTTTTCATTCTGAAGAATTAGATTGACTGAAATGTGGCATTGATTTTTTATGCCTTCAGGTTCTTCGTTGGCTATGGGCTTGAGTTATCACGAATAGTTCCTCTGATAATATTCCACCTGAAGAAGAAGTATCTCTGCAAGACTGAAGCTGAGGTGAAAGAAGCCTGGGCTCCTGGAGATCTTGGATATGCAACTAGAATTCCTGCCGACATGCTGATTCTCACCATTGTCATCTGCTATTCTGTTATAGCACCTCTAATTATTCCATTTGGCATCATCTACTATGGGTTGGGATGGCTTGTTCTTCGGAATCAGGTGATGCTGCTCTCTATTATTTCTGAGTAATTTATGCGTCTATCAAAACATGTGCTGGCCTTATCTCTAACCATGTTTGTCTTTCTTCCTAACAATAGGTTCTTAAAGTTTATGTTCCTTCATATGAGAGCTACGGAAGGATTTGGCCCCACATTTATGTCCGCATCATGGCTTCCTTGATCCTCTATCAAGCTACAATGTTGGGTTACTTTTCTGCTAAGGAATTCATATATACACCGGTTCTGATTCCACTTATTGTTCTGTCCTTCATCTTTGTATTAGTCTGTCGGAAGAAATTCTATCGATTTTTCCAGTGCACAGCACTTGAAGTTGCTTCCCGTGAACTGAAAGAGACTCCGAATATGCAAGTTGTTTTCAGGTCGTTCATTCCCCCAAGCCTGAGCTCTGAGAAAGCCGATGAGGATCAGTTTGAAGATGCTTTATCTCATGTTGTTTGAAGAATGCTTCAAGTCAAGTATCCCAAACAGGGTCTAATGTTTGATGTACATTTTGTGAGTTATCACTGGGATGTTTGTAATCTATGACTTTGACTATGTTAGAACCATTTGTTCATAGTTTCCACTAGGGGGTGTTTGGGTGTTGTATTGTGGGTTCTTCTGTTATATAGAACATTTTGTTTGTCAGGAGAAATTGTCATTTATTCTGCCAGAATTTGGTGTGTATTTAGACAGAGAACAAACACTCCTTTAGGAGGTAGGTTACTGGTTATTCCCAAGTCCCAGCTGTTGCTTGTAATAGAAAGACGAATGAATTTCTTCAGTTCTTGGCAAAGCCCGCTTTTTCTTGGTGGATTATGGAGTTTGACTTCTCAAATTGAAGGCGTGTCTGAATCGTGAAAACGTGTATCATACCAACATGTGAAATTACCGGATGTAGTGTGAGTCAAATCCTGCTTTTGACAAGAATAACAACATTTTAATTTTTCCCCCAGAACACCTAACAACATGAAATTGGGGGTACGCATCCCGTGCATCAATATCTTAATGAAGCCGAAAAGCGAACTCGGAATCGATATATTTGCAGCCAGTCGCAATATTTCAAGGTTTTATTTTGACTGACTGCTGAATCAAATAATCTTACAATATATTTTTCTAGTTAAGTTTGTTAACAAAATTGGATTGAATTTTTTGTTATATTCTATCTTCTACTTGGTTCTAGCACATACATACATTACAGTGATATGCATATGTTAAATAAAATAGAATTGGCACTAAAAAGTATTGATTCGAGAAAAATAGAGGGCAGTCCTCATATTATTCAAATTGTGTAATGGGAAGCTTCAGGGTTGGTGCACCCCAAGCCCACGAGCCAGGACCAACGCGTCAGCACTCGTCAAGCCATCACCCACTTCATATGAAACAGTACCCCATATGCTATGTTGAATTTTACCTTCGCCAGACTTGTACAACATTTGAAAACTCATCCTATATATTCACTGTCTCCTCTTCAAAACTTTAGCCCTTTCTAGTTTCTAACCCAATATGGCCACCAAGAATGCCATCCATCCCCACTATTACCACCTCCCTGCCGTCCACAAAACCCGGCTTCCAGCCACCGTCCAGGCCTATCAAGACTACGCAATCGGCAAAAACCCACGTCAAAAATCGGCCAACAGGGCCGTCAAGCTGGCCGAGTCCTTGTCCCATATGTTGAATCTTCAGATCGAGACCACAATTCAGAGGAGCCTCAACCGCTCAAACCTCGACGTTCTGAGCATCGAAGAGAAGCACAATACTCCCACCACCTCCCCTAAAGAAGACATATCCGCCAAGTGGCGCGAAATCCACGGCTCCCGCGACTGGGACGATCTTCTTGATCCTCTCCACCCCTGGCTCAGAAGGGAGATCGTCAAATACGGGGAGTTCGCGCAGGCCACCTATGACGCCTTCGACTTCGACGCCTTCTCGGAGTACTGCGGCAGCTGTATGTACAACCGCCACAAGCTGTTCGACAAGTTGGGCCTCACCAAAACTGGCTACAACGTGACTCAATACATATACGCCATGTCGCACATAGACTTGCCACTGTGGCTTGAGAAATCGCGCTTTGTCGACACTTGGAGCAAAGACTCGAACTGGATGGGGTTTGTGGCTGTTAGCGATGATCAAGAATCGAAAAGAATTGGCAGGCGGGACATCGTCGTGGCGTGGCGGGGCACGGTAGCGCCGTCGGAATGGTACGACAATATGCAGCGGAAACTAGAGCCCATTGGCCACGGGGACTCAAAAGTCGAACATGGTTTCCTCAGCATTTACACCTCTAAAAGCGACTTCACTAGGTACAATAAGTCAAGTGCCTCGGAACAAGTCATGAGAGAAGTTAAGAAATTAGTGGATTACTACCAAAAAATAGGTGAACAAGTTAGCCTAACTATCACCGGCCATAGCCTAGGTGGTGCTTTAGGACTACTAAATGCATACGAGGCTGCTAAAAATTTCCCCAACCTTCCAATCAGCGTTGTCTCATTCGCAGCCCCACGTGTGGGGAACATTGCGTTCCGCGATGAACTGTATCAAATGGGCGTTAAAACTCTACGTGTGACGATGAAGCAAGATGTGGTGCCAAGAATGCCTGGAATAGTATTTAATGAAAGTCTACAAAGATTTGATGACATTACGGGCACGTTGGAGTGGGTGTACACACACGTGGGAGTGGAGCTAAAGCTGGATGTAAGATCGTCTCCGTACCTCAAGAAAGGGTTGAACTTGGTGGGATATCACATGTTGGAGACGTACCTACATTTGGTGGACGGATATCAGAGTAGTGATTCGGGATTTCGGGCGGATGCTAAGAGGGATGTGGCGTTGGTGAACAAGGATTGTGATATGCTTGTAGATGAATTGAGAATCCCTCCTAATTGGTATCAACTGGCTAATAAAGGGCTGGAGCGGAATGATCATGGGAGATGGGTGAAGCCCAAAAGAGATCCGGAGGACATACCCTCACCCACTATGGACTCACTTAACTATCATGTGCTTGAATTGGAGGATAGTTATGAGATTGGATCCTGGTTTGGTGTTTCAATTTGATTTAGCTAGGGCAACAAGAGTTTGTACATGGAAACCTTATTAAAACTACATGGTAGATATAGTATCATAGTTTGTGTCTCTAATCATTGATATCATCATGTACGTATAAACAAAATTGTAGCAATAAATTTTCAAGCACAACGTATTCATGTATTTTACAGAGTTAGCAAATATAAATTTTGCTCAAATATTTTTGAGATGGAGCGCCTACAATAGAGGATGCACACCATCCGAAGTGAGAGTGGTCATATCAATCAATGATATTTACATTTCATAAGGTGTTCAAATCATACATGACTATTTTAAATTTATAGAAAATAAATTTAAAATTAACAATACACATAACGGGTGTTGAGATTGTTTTCAACAAAAACACTCATACGATCACGTTACAGAGATAGTCTATAGAGTCAGAGCAAATAACTACCGGAAACACAATCTTACATAAATATTATGTTCTTACATAAATATTATGTTCAAAGAGGTTTTTTTTTTTTTTCTTCCTGGTTAAAACCGTCAGTGCTGTGGCGCGGATTTGACAGGACCTCTACCTGTTTATTGAAATCCAAACGGCTCGCCTATACAAATTAAGAAGTTGTATACTAGAAGTACTACTCCAGATACATGTCAAAGCAAGAACCTCGCTGGTACTATTTGAACTGAAAATTTGGAAATAGATTATGAAGATGAATCGGTGCAGCCAAATGGGCGGTCACCCGCCTAATCACTGTATTGGAGCCAAGAAGTCGGTTGGCCTCTCTGTAGACATGAGAAAAAATGGTGGAGATCTTTGGACACAAGACTCGAAAGCCTCGTCAACGAATATTCTGTTGGAGAGTTGTTCATAGCTTAAACCCAATGTAGGGATGCCACTAAAGCTTTGGGGACGTTTCCAAGCATCAAAACGCATGGATTGCAAGTCGCAGCCCATTTCTGGAAAACAACCCTCCTTCAAATCTGGAAGCATATTGGGTTGTATATGGGCTTTCTGTTTTACGCTTTTGGGCTTATGTAGCGGCCCACTTTTCTTTTTCGGGATACATTATAGTTATTAATATATAATTAAGTTTTAAATAATTGGAATGATTTGGTCAACCAATACTTAATATTAACCCTACGCAAATATTAAGTATCAGAAGTCCACATATACTACTACTTCCGCACAATAACTAAATTCTTAAGTTGTCCTAACATATAATCTTAAAAATTGGAGCCAGTCGGGTTAGAATCCAACAACCACCCCCCTTCACTTATATATTTAATTTAATTTGTATTTTCTATTTAATTAAAAAAGAATCATAATATCTTCCTATACAAATCAAGATATTATTTTCAATATTTTAATAGCTGACCAAATGATGTCTTAGGCTAGTTATTAAACTAATGCTGGGATCTCATGAACAAATTCCATGTCATGAATTCGAGTCCCATCAAACGTATGGGTATTTATCTCGCTTTATGTGAGCCATTGTAATTTATTTATCGTAATTAATCATATGAGAGCATATATTACTCATATTTATTATGATGAATTATTGTAATTTATTTATTATTATTAATATATATATATATATATCAATAGGTGAATTCGGCTTGATAATGGCCCTACTATCCATTCTTGGCAGTCCCCAAACCCTAACTCTAACTGAACCATATGATTCATTCAGCTATTACAGTTCACACGATTCACATTTTGTTCAAACCTATTTCCTTTAATGTAAAGGTTCTTGATATATATTAATGAGAAGCCGTTTATTTGTCCTTTATTTTATTTTATTTCTGTTGAAATTTATTGCAAGAGCTAGCTAAGGTACCTAATCTTGTTAGAAATATTCCAAGTCTAACTGCACAAGTTGTAGCAATTGATGTGTGTTTTTCGTAGACAAATCCCATCTCGGAATTAAATTATGGGGAATTTATTAATAATCCTATTATGTCTTCTTCCTATCATCATTAGTACAATATTGCCACACATTGTGTAATGAAATGATTTATAAGGTAGTTATAACCAACGTGGGAGGCTCAATTCTATTTTGACGACGTTTATTTGGTCACATCATTTTGATTAACTTGATTATGACCTATCCAATCCATTTTAATATATATAGTTTGTGAATGCCAAAAAAAATTATTCTAATTTAATAACCAGTGTGGACTGTACGGATATTAGTTTATGTTTTTATTTTTTTTACTATGATGATGTTTGGGAGATTAAAATATTGTTAAAAAAATTTAAAACATTGTTAATTACGTTGTAAATAATTGAAACAAGAATGAGGATAGTTGGGGGTAGCTGCAAGTGTTTTGGGCATTTCTTACAGTGGGGTGCAGCCCAACTGAAGACAACAAATGTATTGTAAGAAGAAACACTAAAAGCATTGAATTCACAATAAACAAATTCGGGTTGAACCTAATTACATGACCCAACCAAATTACAACATTCGAATAGTGCAAGTTTCATATCTAAAGTAAGTTTTTAAGAAATTGTTCCAGTTTTCACAAAAACAACTCTCCAAAGTTGAGTCCATTTACTTTGTAACCAAAATTTACTTCTTATTACATAATAATAATAATAATAATCAAATTACATATAATAAAGATGAAACTCATTTAAAATAGAATGAGATACTTACAAAAATTTGCGTTGATTACAAATAAATATTCTAATTTTTTCCTTTTGGAGATTGGAGTTTAATAACTTAGAGATGGATTAGATACTTGTTTTTTTAGTTCACCACATTTTTTAATTATTGATGCAGTCCTTTTTACTTTAATTAATTTATACACGTACTATTATATTCCTTTCCAACAAATAATTATTATATTATTATATAAGAAAAATAGAATAGCAGTATTGTCAGTGGTCCCGAGGATCAAAATACCCTCTGATTCAATTAAATCGGGCCCCAACCCCGAGTCCCTCACTTCCAGGAAAACGCTTCTCCAATACCCGACACTTGCATGTTATTATTATCATTATTGACTAAATCGCATTTTCAGCTGCCTCAAAACCGTGTGACGACCGGTAAAATTCAATTTTATCACTCTCTCTAAAATTAAATATATTGAAATAGACGGGGAAAAAAGCGCAAAAAAAAAAAAAAGAAAAGAAAAAAATGGAGTTGAAGAACGTGACTAATGCTCTCCAACAACCCACCTTATTCTTCTACAATAAAACCCAACTCGCCCATCTACCTCCTCCTCCCTCAATTCCTTTCCTACCCCATTTTCCTCTATATATATATCACGTCCATCAATTACTCTTCCAATCATTCACATTCCCACAAACAGGTGTTGTACCCAACTCCTCTTTTCAGTTTCTACTTCTTCCCTGAGTGCTACCAAGTGAAAGTGCCCCTTTCACTAGTAGCAAATTTGAACAAATACTAAAACTTTCCACCCAATTTCAATCCATGGGCAGTCTTCAGAATCAGAAACCTGACAATGGCTTCGCCGGGACCATCAAACCTCTGGACCCGGAGGAGTTCAGAAGGCAAGGCCATTTAGTCATCGACTTTCTTGCTGATTATTACAAGAGTGTTGAGAGATATCCTGTCCGCAGTCAAGTCGAGCCCGGCTATCTCAAGAAACGAATGCCCGACTCCGCTCCCTATGACGCCGAGCCCATTGAGGATATTCTTCGGGATGTTCAGAAAGATATTGTTCCCGGCATAACTCACTGGCAGAGTCCCAACTATTTTGCGTATTTCCCCGCCAGTGGTAGCATTGCTGGATTTCTTGGGGAAGTTCTTGGCACCGGGTTTAACATTGTGGGATTCAACTGGATGTCGTCCCCCGCTGCCACGGAGCTGGAAACCATCGTCATGGATTGGCTCGGTAAAATGCTCAACCTTCCTTCTGAGTTTCTCTTCTCCGGCGGAGGTGGTGGTGTTTTGCAGGGTACCACCTGCGAGGCCATATTGTGCACGCTGGTGGCCGCCAGGGATCAGATGCTCAAAAAGATCGGCAGGGAAAATATAAACAAGTTGGTTGTATACGGGTCGGATCAAACCCACTCCGCTTTGCAGAAGGCAGCTCAGATTGCGGGCATCAACCCCAGCAATTTCCGTGCCGTCGCCACCACAAGGGCCGACGCATTCGGGCTAACTGCTGATGCCCTCCGCGCGACAATTGAATCAGATGTTGAATCCGGGCTGGTGCCGCTGTTCCTGTGCCCCACCATCGGGACTACGTCGTCAACCGCGGTGGATCCATTGGGCCCGCTGTGCGATGTGGCGGAGGAGTATGGAATCTGGGTGCACGTCGATGCCGCGTACGCCGGAAGCATTTGCATTTGCCCCGAGTACCGCCATTTCCTGGACGGCATCGAGAAAGCGCACTCTTTCAGCTTCAACGCCCACAAATGGTTCTTGACGACACTGGATTGCTGCTGCCTCTGGGTTAAAGACCCCGGCGCCCTGATCAAAGCTCTGTCGACATATCCAGAATATCTGAGAAACAAAGCCTCGGAGACAAAGCAGGTGGTGGACTACAAAGACTGGCAAATTACTCTCAGCCGCCGCTTCCGGTCTCTGAAACTCTGGCTCGTTATCCGCAGCTACGGCGTCGCAAATCTCAGGAAATTCCTGCGTAGTCACGTAAAAATGGCGAAGAATTTCGAAGGGCTGATCGGAATGGACAAGCGTTTCGAGGTGGTGGTGCCGAGAAACTTTGCCACCGTCTGCTTCCGCATATCGCCGATCGAAATCGGCGGAAACCATCAGATCGTGACAAAGGAGGACGCAGCCAATAATTTCAATGCCAAGTTGCTGGAGTCCATAAACGAATCAGGCAAGATTTACATGACACACGCAGTGATTGGGGGAGTTTATGTGATGCGATTCGCTGTCGGGGCGAGCCTGACAGAAAACAAGCACGTCATTTGGGCCTGGAAAGTGGTTCAGGAACATGCAAATGCCCTGCTAACCAGCTCCTAATTTTACTACCACAAATGTGAATGTCAATCCTGTCGAGAAATTGGAAATTCTGCCTGTTTTAGTTTGTGAAATTCAATAATCAAAATCTTCTTACAACAATGTACGGTTTCTTGATTTGTGGTGTATAGATGACCTTTCATGTCATATTCCGGTCCGGTGGAACAGGGCAAAGAAATGAAAATGGAAACTCATTGGTTAAAGTTGTAGTAAACCTGTCTGAAATTGCCATTCTAGGAGAAATGAAGCCTGCCACTACTATTACTTACATTCATAATTCTAAGTTAGGTGGCCTCGTTCTCTGCCCCCACTGCAACATTAACTCTCCATTCCCATACTTTCTAAGTCTTTATTTATTTCATCCAATCATACAATAAGTTATACTAAATTTCAACTTCTTTCGCCCCCACATTTAGAGGAATCTTGCTGACAAATCAATAATTATAATTTTACATATATAATTATATCAATTTTAATAAATTAGTAAATGCATCAATTCGATCAATAAGTGTGACGATAAACTCACAATATATTGTAACAAACAGTTACAATTTCGATGGAATTTAAACACCCTATTAATTTCAATAAATCCTTAGTATTAACTATTAGGCTAATAAAATATTGATGATTTATGAAGCATCGGTGATATCATAAAATTTGCATCACCAATTTAGTTTCAATAGTCTACAATTTATTTATTTATTTCTGATTAAGTTATTTTAAGAATTTATTGGACGGTACACAAATTGAGGGAAAGAGTCTACTGACTCCTCCACCTGCCCTACCCTCAGAATTCGTGCCGTCCTACCCTTCCCTCACACTTAGGGCCGGAGTTTATTTTCTTGACAAACTGGTGAATCAATTTTATTTTTCTCAGGATAATATAGTTAACTAATGAGCACGTCATATGACGCTTTTAATAATTTCAACTCGCAATTAAGGGACAACTTTAGTCTTTACTTCACGGAAATTATCATACTAGCGATTTTGCCAGCTAATGAATTTGGTGGCTTCTGTCTAATTAATTATTATATGTTTTGCTTTTTGAGTAATTCAGTTGGCAGAATCGAGGCTCTGTGATCTTAGAGGATATGGGTTCGAACCCCTCATGTGCACGGAATGTTGTTTACTACATAATAGGAGTTGTTGTCTATTGTAACAGTAGGTGTTATTAAACATAATATGATTATAATAATAGTTTTTGTTAGATATTGATGTCGACATGTATAGTTCCTCACCTGTATTTAAAAATAATAAGATGATTAATATACTGTTCAGTCTTGTACATGATTCGCATCCGCGGCAACCAACAAATTTAAACATAAAAAACATGATAAAAATGACCCTATATGCTTCTGAAGAGAGTGATAAATATAGTGAGTAGAATCATAATTGTAATATAATTGGATATGATTGAAATTGATTCAAACAAGGAACTCCCACTAAAATAAAAAGATTTATTGCTATTGTATCTGATAATATATAGGCTATATATATATATATTATGAGATGCAATAGCAATAAATGTTTTTATTTTATTTAATTGTTTTTAGGTAAGTAGCAACAAATGCTGATTACGGCTAATTTGTCAATCATTAAAGTTTTTAATTCTATGAATATATGGTTGATAATTGCTTTGCGCGCACGATATTTATTGTCAATTTTGCCCATTTGTTTATTCATGAAAGAACAGTTTCTCCCAATCCCTTTATCTTTGTAATTAAGGAGAAAATGTTGAAATCGTAGGATTTCATTTTACTGCAACATTTTGAACCTTTTTTCTTTGGACATAATAAAGTATTACATGTTGTCGTGCCCACCGCCTATATATTTCGGACAAAGCTTACACGTTTTCTGAGTTATATGTATACATCTACGTACCACATTTGATTTATATATGTGTGAAACAAATAAAAAAAGTCGTATGTTAGTAAAGTGGAGATGGACATCCCCCAACTAATCCATTTACACTGACTATGAAAAAGTCGCTTTTCTTTAATTATTTTGTTCCAATTTATTATAAAAAAAAACTTAATTAATCAATACATTTCCTCAAAAACATTAATGGATCAGGCTATCTGCTCTTCTCTCTCTCTCTCTCTCTCTTCTTTTTTTTTTTTTAATTAAACCGTCTGTGCCGTGGTGGGGATTTATCATGATATCTACACGTTCATGTTCGGTAACTACGTTAGGATGTAATGGAATCAAAGCGTTGTTAGAAACAACATGCCATCTATGAATGAAACTTGGAAATCATTAAATAGGTAACGACATTGCCATATTGTCCCATGGACTTCCTCACTGTCCGAACGCAAGAGACAAATGTTTTGTCCCTACACACTGTCCGCTAACGTTAACAAAATACTTGGGTATTAATTCTTTTATATATTTTTTTTTCTGGCCATTTTTGGGTAAAAGAGGACTCCAATTAGCAGGTTTCCCTCCAATTTAATCCGAAACTCAATTATTTTTAGGCCTTACGTCCTTCACAAACATCGATTTTCGACTTTTTGTACAATTACAATTAACGCAGACAAAGAACAAACACGAAAAATAAGTAAATGCACACAAAAAGGGACTCAATTAGTGAGAAGGGACATGGCGTACGCACCAAGAATAATAGTGTGTTGTGTTGTGTTTAATGAATTGCGAAGAAGGAAATGGTGTCTTACTCTAAGAAGGAATTATGTAAGAAAGATTATATATAGTGGTTAGGTCAGTAGCGCGTCCGGACACTAGTTGCTGTAAACAACATTTTAGAAAACATGGTCAGCTAGGTTTGTTTATAGAATACTTCCATTTGTTAGAAAAATGCTACTTTAAGGGACCCCCTCCCCACACCACATGCTCCTAGAGTTAAATGCAATTCACCCACGATAATATATGAAATGAATAAAAAAGAATATTTAATAAATTATTTTTATATTTTAAGAAATAAAACAAATACCTCATATCTAAACTATTAATAGAGGGTAATTTGGCATGTTACTGTTTTAAAATATTTCGAAATCCAAACTTATTTCTTTCGAACCTCACAAATATCAAAGCATAACTCCAAATGTGTCATAAATTGTGAGTGGTATATTGACCTCAAAAAAGAAAAACTAATTGAAAACAAGAAAAAAAGTAGCATGCAAATTTGTAGGAAGGTGTAGATGAGAATAGGGCACGTGAGGGCTTTCCTCCACCCCACCTAACAGTCAGAATTGAAGGTTAGATGCATCTACGCATCGCACGTGCGCCCTTGATGATGAGGAAATGGGCGTCGACATGCCTGTTTAATATCACCTCCACCTACTCCTTGGATTCCTTTCTTTTTAGACACCTACCAAATCCAAATCCAAATCCGTCGCCCCTCCAAAAACACTTGATTCGCTATTCAAAGAGATGAATAACTAGCCATCTTTACCAGGAATTCCACTATAACCATTTCTTTTTTTACAATTATATGGGATAGTAGAATTCCACCTAACCACAATTATTATGTATCAATCTCAATTCCTATTTGTTTAACTCACTTTCCTTCACTAAATACTAGTACTTTATACCACACTCGTAACTCTTTTTAATTAATAAGGTATATACAAAATAAAAAATTGATATTAAATTTATAAGTAATGATAAAAAAGAAATCAAAATAGCAAAGACATGAAAAGCCCATCTCTTTGAATAATAAAGTATACAAGTATAAATATAGATAGATGATTGGTTTTGTTTTTTTGTCTCAATTTGCAACCACTGATTTCATGACATCCATTTTATTTGATGATATCGGAATGGAGAGAAATTTGCGAAAACTCATCTTAATTGATGGCCACAAGAGTTGAACCAAAACAGAAATTCACGTTTTTAGCACACAGTCCGTTCATCCTCATTTATTATTGTTGTGAGATGTATGAATATGAATTTTCTGCTTAAAATCTAACTTATCTTAACAATGAAGATCACAATTATAGGACTTGTAGTACAACCCCACCCTGCGTATGCAACCTGCCACGGAGACCAGCATTTTGTATACAAAGAATCCAGTACGTAAATGTAAAACAATAATTTATAAAATTAACTAAATACAATGAACAATATAAACCAAAAAGAAAATAAAAAATTAGTTAATACCTAAACATAGGTAAATTTTGCAAACAGTTGGATGATAAGTTGGTAATTTTGATTATGTCATGGGATGTTTGGTTTACACAGTTTTACTTAAGTAACAAAAAAAATTTAATCACATTACAGACCAACATATAATATCAAACAAAAAATCAGCTCATTCATGAGGACTAAGTGCAAGAAACTGAAGCACCAACAGAAATGGGAGAATCATAGATGCGAAAACATCGACTGAATATCACAGAAAGTTGGCATAGTGCAACGAATATTTCTATATAATAGAGATTTCACAAATATATGCAAATTTTATGCACCAGCACAGGACAAAGCATGTAGAAATGCTGAAGTTGACAAGTCGCCAACGAGAAACTTGCCAGAATAATACAGATAGGTTATAAATTAAGAGAGATAAACAACGATTAAAATATGCAGCTATTATAAACATAAATTATTCCAATCACTTACCAGTCTGCACATTAATTTAAGAAAGATCGTATCTTGAACTAGAAATGATGTATAGTTTGTCACCTATTAAGAAGATTGCCAGTGCTACAAAACCATCTGAACATGCATGGTTGATTAGTTTTTTTGCTCCCCATTCGAAAAGAATAAAAGAGAAATTTCAGCAGTTAAAGAAACTGGATAACAGATACAGTATCTCTCACTAAATTTACAAGACATAAGATGAGAAAGTATCAATATCCTCAAAGAAGATTATGCCAAAAACCTTTACTTAAATATTTAGTTATACTGCAAATTCAGCACTTTCGATAGCCAAGGTACTACACATGGGCTTATAAGGACCGCACAACACCGATTGCAGATTTAAATTTCCACATAATGTACAACCATTCAGGAGCAAGCAGGATATATCCCCCACTTAAAGTAGGAGATAAAACTTCCTACTTAGAAAGATCACCTAGAAATAAAACTTGCATGGGGTTGGCATGCTCCTGGATGATCTTAACTGGGGGTTCGCATGCCCTCATTAACCACACTGTGAGACTAGTTCAGACATTATAACAATTCAAGAAGTCACTATATTTGTACGCAATAGTATTCTATGTGGGAGGACAAGTTTTATATATATATGTTGGTGTTCAAACACAGATAGTGAAAGGTTTGCTCAAGACTGACTATTTGGAAAAAGTTGTGGTTATTCAATTTTATATGAGCTTCTCAATACCACATATAATATTTGTATGACTCTAGGATATGATAATAGCAGTAGGTATAGTGGTATTATCATACAAATAACATTTGTAAACACTACTATGGAGAAAACAGGATAGAAGGAAGCAACTTTAAACTAATATATGCAGCCGGCCCCCTTAACTTGCTGATCTTATTGGACTATCTGTCAATCCCACAAGCCTGTTACCAGAGAGGCTGAGAAGAAACAATAACTCCCACCCTCTAACCAAACTTACAGCTTTCCTTGTGCAATCAGATTGATCATTTGATCAAAGGTCAATGTTTGCTATTATAGAGGCTACCAATATTACAAGACACTTCTATAATGAGTGATCAGGTTAATTTAGCTAGAAGCTGGCCCCACGTGTAGCTAAATTCAATTTCTTGTTTCCACTGTACTCTATTTCTTTTTTCCCCAGTGAAGACAGAAACCAAATGCTACCTTTTAATTAGGTCAGAAATAGAAAGGAAAAAAAATCTATAGGGAAAAAGAAAAGAGAACAAGAGAATATATGGAATGTTGACACATACTTTACCTCCCCAACTATAGCTGTGTTCTAATATGCCTATTACTAAAAACATATTGCTGCAATAATAAATGAGAAAGAATATTAATCAAGTATACCACTAAAAACAACTGCATATTTCTCTTTAGGTCAATGCTCAAGCATTGACTTCCACTACATGTTTCATTGATATATCATCTCAGAGAATCCATAAGCACCAAAATAAGTTGCAATTCAAATAAATAGGTTAAGTCTTAGGCTCTCATTTCTGTTCAACAGCACGAAGAATAAGTCACACCAGGTTCATAACTGGGGGCTTCCTGGTGCAGGTAATACAACACATGCGTCTATAATGATACAGAAAGCCAACAATGTATTTTAAACATATTAAGCAGAACAATTTAGCTTTGAGCTCTCAAGAATCAACATTAACCTTTAACATATTACCATAAGATGGCAAAAAGGTCATTTCACAGTTCAAACCTCGCTTGGTTGGTTTGGCACGTCAACGTCTCAATTCTTTTCTACTCCACAACTTTATCCTGGAGAATGCATTTGTGATTTTATGGTCATTCCCTTCCAATCACTGTCTATGCACTTTTTAAGCTTTTATAGTCAGTATGTTTGTCCATCATGGCATCATCTGGAAAAGGACATATATTGCTCTTGATAGAAGAGGTAGTTAATAAACAAACAGTATCATGAGTTCGCCATCTTTGGGCAGACCCAGCCAATGACAATGGTGCACAAGAAATACATGTGTAACGAATCAAGCTTGCAGCGGGCTTGGCAATTTTTCATGGCTCAAGCACAACAACCTCATTTTCTCGCTTTTGAGCTAGAGCTCAAATTCGCATTCAATTAATACAAAATTTAATTTACAATTAATAATATCGAAGAAATTTTAAAGAATTATAATTTTTATTCAACATATTAGATTGAAATTAAGTTTTATCTTGAAGGAGATTCTTAATTTTTTACTGAAACTAACAAGTAATTAAAAAGTCAGAATAGCAATTAATATGAATTATATATATACATATATAATAATTTAACAATTTTTTTATTAATGGATAATTTACAGAAAAAGTCTCAGAAATTACGAGTTGCTTCACACAACAGAAACAGTGGTTACAGCAAGAAACTACAAAGGGAGACACAAATCTAACTATACCTACCAGAGAGTAAACCTGAAAATGAACAGAGCTTAATCTTGAAACTTGAAATGGAGATCAGTATAAGAATTTGGATTTCATCAATAACAGGATAAGACAACAAGCTTTAGATATAAAAAGAAGAAGAAAGCAGTTTTTAAATATATCTGAGCCAGTGTTTGCTTAAGACATTCTACTGACCATTTCAAGATCAGAAGCATCTTTTGTGACTCCAATACTTTCTTTATCACTGGTTTAAACCTCACGAGAAATCTTACCACCGTGAGGCTCCAATAGGCAGTGAATAAATATAAATGAAAATGAAAAAGTTAAGTGCAGCAGTTACTTCACTATGATGTTTGTGCAACCATCTGTAGTGGTATCTAGCAGCTATGATTGTTTTTGGGGGTGCAGGAACACCCCTGTTTCAAGAAGCAGAAAAGTATCTCACGAGAATGGCAGACCGCTCCACCATAAAAACCCTGTATAGATGATTATCTCAACATTCTTGGTCCACAACCTGCTATTAAGACCATTCCAGACATAATCCTAACCAAAACTTTCAGAAACCTGCAACTGTATATTTTAGAACACCATAGATGACACTCATAAGCAACCTCTATAGTCACTGACAACTATACGAACATATCATCGTATAAAATGACAGGCGAAAAGCCAAAAAAACAAGTGGAAATAAGATGAATGAGTTCAACCATTCTATTGAAGCGTAACCATATCTCACTGGTAGCATAATCTTCCTTAAATACAAAACTCATCCTCTGTTAGACAAACATCATACTACGACATCAAAATAACTTGATATTCTTAATTTTGTGAATGAAAAAATTATCTACAAGAAAAAAAATTACTCAATACCACAAAGAACCCTGGGTTTCTTTTCTAGTGGACCATTGAAGAGCATCCAATAATCAAAAGAAAGAGAGAGAGTGCGTGCGATGGAGACCGTGGCGGAGTAGAGAAGACGCCTCCATCGTCGGCGGACGGTGGGGTGTAGTCTCCATAATAAATCTCGAGACGTTCTTTGTTAATCTTTCGGCCCAAATCAAGTTCAACTGAAGGCGCCACTGCTTCCAAAGGGCTCCCAACTACAATTTCAGATCCATCTCCAATCTGACCCAATTACGCTCCACTGGACCAATGAATAGTTTGGTTGGAGAATACGAGTCATTAGCTGTCGGCTGTCCTGCGGACTCCCGCCTCTTTATTCACTTATTATTATTATTAAACGTTATTAAAACAATAATTTTACTTCATATATACAATAATAGCAATGTTGATACTATAAAAATAATTAACGTTCAAAAGTTTATTTTTAAAAATAATTATTCATATTTAATAATAAAATAATTTATGTTCCTACTTTTATCCATTATTTTTTATTTGATGTCTTTCGTAGAAATAGTTTAAGAACTCGATTTAATTTGTAAGACGACACAAATAGGCATGATATGGAATTATGAAAGGATAACTTAGAACAGGTAATCAATAAAAGTGCATCTCATAAGGTATATAACATAATATTTATTTCAGGATAATTCATTAATTTCCAATTATTGGTAATCAATAGTATCTCGAAGGTTTTTTTTAAATATATCGATTTTATTTAAGTAATTATTACATTTACAGCCATAAATAATATGATAGTTTTCAGAGAATCTTAAGGTATTACAACTCTCAGTAAATACTTTGATCTCGTATGATGTTATTGGGTCTCAAGAAGCACTAATATTAATTTTAAAATTAAAATTGCTTGAAATCTAGTTACGTGGTTGGTGCATCAAAACTATTTGATGCTCTAAAAAAAACATGCGGGACCAAAAAAACAAACAATAATATGTTTGTTTTTAATTGTTTTAGTATAAATATATACATATATATATGTAAGATATGATTTGACAATGAATAGTAATTTTTATTTTCTAAAATACAATATTAAACATATAATATTTATTTTAAATTATCTCCAAAAATAAATTCAAACATATATACTATATCTAGCACACACTTATTTATCTTTGTTTTTCTCTCTCTATCTTTATAAAACACAACAAAACGCTAAAAAAAAAAGAATCCAAACATTATGCATTATGTTTGGTTTCATTTTTGGACAATCTATGTGACAAGATAAAACACACCTAATGTTTGCCTCTTTGTTTTCACACCTTGTTTGTGTGTTTTTTTAATTTTTGAACTTTTTTATATATAATAGATATATACACACTTCTATACATATAAATATAATATAAAAGAAACATGATTTGACAATGAACAGTAATTTTTATCTTCAAATAATACAATATTAAACATACAATATAAATATATAAAATATATAAAAGAGATGTGATTTGACAATGAACAGTGATTTTTATCTTCCAAACCCAACAACAAACATACACCACTTATTTAAAATACCTCTAAAAATCAATCCACACATACACTCTATCTCCAACACACACTTATTTATCTTTATTTTTCTCTCTCTACCTCTAAAATACAAAGTAAAACAGTCCAAAAACAAAACCAAACATAATGCATCCAGGTTTTTCAAAGCTGAAAAAGAAAAACGTGTGTATGTGTATATTTCAAATGAATAGGATTGATTTCGTGATGGACGTTTAAAATAATATTTTGGTCCAAAGTATGATGTTTTGGGCCTGAGGCCCATTTTGAGTTTGAAGTGTATCAACCCGTTACCCGCCCACAAGTAGCCGTTTGAAATAAAATCCAACTTTAAGGCGAAGCGACTTTGCTTCGGCCTTTTGCGACTTTAGTTGAAGTTTTGGACGAGAGAGGCGCCATGAGATTCGAGAGAGATCGGAGTTGCGGCGGGAAATCAGAATCATATGAAATGTTTTCGCGCGGCTCTGAAAAAATTTCAAAAACGAACATGAGTTTCCACTATCAGAATTCACATGCCTACATTCATTCCCACTTATCCCACACATACTCACACGCAGAAGAGAGAGAGAGAGAGAGAGAGCACAGCAGTAGAAGAGTTCCGGAGAAGAAAGATGGCTGACGCATCACACCTCGAAAGAATGGGAAGGGAGCTCAAATGTCCTATATGGTAATACTTTCATTTAGAATATCTGAATTTCAGTCAAGTTGTTAAGATTGGGGGTTTTAGATAGATTACAAGTTAAACTGGTTCTTGGTGTTTTTTATGTAACAGTTTGAGTCTCTTGAATTCTGCCGTTTCACTCACATGCAATCATGTGTTTTGCAAGTAAGCTATCTATTAGTCATTTTTTTTTCTTTTTAAATTTCCGTGTGTGAGTAATTTTGGGCTCGATTCAACGTGTTTCTCTTGACGTTCTCTTTGAATTGGCGTAGTTCATGCATCGAGAAATCTATGAAAGCAGCATCAAATTGTCCGGTCTGCAAAGTTCCGTACAGGCGTAGAGGTATTTACTGTTTACGTTTGAAGAAGGATCATTGTTACAAAACTTTGCAACAGGATGCAATGCTGCTACGTCTTTGTATTTAAATATATAGCAGGAAATAAGATGTGGTTGCCGAATCCTCTGTAACTTAATCTCAAAATGTGTCCACCAATTCAATATTGCTATATTTATTGTATTGGGGACTAATACAGAAGAAACTATTCATGTCAGAGCTGCTGAAAATGGAGAAAGAGTTTCAGTGGAATGGGAAATGGGAAATGAATCGAACATGAGTAAATTTGTAAAAGAGAATAGGATCAACCTTGTTTTCTTTAACTTAACTTGTTTTGATCAGATAGGCAAGAGTGAATTTGGTTTTTCTCCAGGCAGTTTGTTTTGGATTACAGATTTGTCTATGTTTATGGTTTTCTTTTAGCAGAAATTCGGCCTGCTCCTCATATGGATAACTTGGTCAGCGTTTACAAAAGCATGGAAGTGGCATCGGGAGTGAATATTTTTGTCACTCAAAATGGAGCTTGTACCAAACTATCTGGTAATGATTTTGTACTCTTGTTGAACAATGTTTAGCATTGAACAATACTGAAGCATTTATACTTCAGTATTTGAAATGCATATGCATTATAAGGCATTTCTTAGAAAATAGATGATTGATGCAACTACTTTAAATATAGGTGAAGATAATCAGACTGGTATCAATCTGCTTGAGGTCCAAAATAATAGCCGAAACCAAGTGGAGAGTTTAGATTCTGCAAATCAGAAACGTCAAAAAAGAGGATCAAGAGGTTCATTAGTGAATACTCAGAGATCTTCTGGGTCAAACGTAGTGAAGCCTTCATTTCCTACCAAGAAAAGGGTTCAGGTACCCCTCTATCCAACTTCAGAGACCCAGATGGAGCCTGTAAATCTGGGAAGTGATGTTGACAGGATTGAACATAAAAATAGTGGTGTTTTACAAAGAGACATGCATTCTGCAACTGAAAAGGGGGAAATGATTTTTTCTCCATTTTTCTGGCTGAGAGAGGAAGAGGATTTAGAGAAATTAAGTCAGCAGACTGATGACAATCAGGTCATGTATACACCGCCAGATGCCCCTTGCTTCAGTGACATCAAGGACTCTGATGATGAAGTTCCTTGTAAAATAAGTCCAAAAGTAAGTTCCTAATTTCATTGATGATACAGAGATCATTTCACATTAATCAAACTTGCTGTAACAAATAGCCAGCTGTTACTGTGTATGATGATCAAGATCCTTTAATTTGTTAAGGCCCTGCTATTGTCTGACTGATTCAATTATGTCTTTCTGGCAAAAAAGAATTTTTATCTTCAATTTTCTTTGTACAGAGAGGAACCTGTGTCTCATCAAACAATGCAGACTTCATTGATAGTGAGATGTTTGATTGGACACAAAGGCCTTGCTCCCCTGAACTTTTTTCAAGCCCCCTGGCAATGCAGGTAACTTGATTATGATGCAAATATTAGAAGTTGCTCTTCTCTGCTCCTTCCCATTCTTGACCAGGCTTTCAGCCACTTGATATAGATGGAAGATACTGCTCAACAGAATGGAGCTCAAGAGAAGGCTGATGCTGCCTTGACAGAAACAAATGAAGCTCCAAAGATTAGTCCCAACATCAGAGAAGGTCTGGGCAAGAAAAGGAGGATGGACAAAACCTCAGACAGTAAAGGTGGGTTAAGAGCGTCTAATAAGCAAGTCAGTCATGCAACAGAGACCAGAAAAAGCAAGAGACCCAGAAAAACTATTTGTGGAGAAACTGCAGTTCAAATTGTTCCAGACAAGGTAACTTACCAACATAGGCAAGAAGGCAGTAAAGACAACCAATTGATTTTGAATGGAAAACTCACAAAAAGCAATAAGGTCCATTCTGAAGCTAGTGCTCTCGGGACAAATGTTCAAACTCTATCCAATGGGACAGAGCCTCTGACTAATAGCAACAAGACTGCACCTGGTTGTGTTTCAGCTTCAGAAAATTTTGAAAAAAGCAGTGATGGAAGTAGCAAGATAAAGAAAAGTGGTGAAAGCAGCAAAAGAGCCAAGAAAACACTTGCTTCAAAGCAGAAAATTGGTAGTAAAGTAAAACCTCTAGAGTTTGAAACTAGCAAAGGCCAAGTGAATGCAGCTCAATGCAATGAGGTTTTGGTTCCTAAGTCACTTACTAATCTGTTGCCATTAAGCAATGACAAAGAACATTCAAATAAAGGCATTAGAAGAACCTATAAAAAAAATATTAACAAAATGCCGAATTCTCTGAAGAAGGTAAAATTCTGTGTAGAAGGCCCGACCAAGGACAACTGTGATGGTATCCCTTTAAGTGCTAATGAAGAGGATGAAATGAGAGGTCAGACATTTCAAGCAGTTCAAGGTGCTACACATCAATTAGGGATCAAAGTCCAAGAAAAAATGGAGAAAGCAACGTCCTCTTTGGATGGTGGAGTTCTGCTTAAATGCAATACATCTCCTAATACAATCTGTTGTGCTTTCTGCCAATCTTCCAAAGAATCTGAGGTACATCTGTTTTTCTCTCCCTTCATGTTCTACTTTGACCTCCCTTGTTTGTTCTTCATGTTAATATTTTGATTCATTATCTAAGATTGGTTTCTTTTCTTCTTCTTCTGGAAAATTGTCAGGTTTCAGGGATCATGATTCACTATCTCAATGGGAAGCCGGCGGCAGACAATCACAGTTCAAGAACAAATGTCATACACGTGCACAAGAATTGCACAGAATGGTATGGCATTTGAGCAGTTCTTCATATAGTCCGGTTATGTAGCTCGCTGAGTTGTGGCAAACTAATGGAACGACCTAGTTTGCTTCACCAGCTTACTGCCTTCAGGCTACTCATTCACTTGGTCAAGCTATATTAACATATTAAATGAAATTAATAGCAGATTACGAATCTCAATATTTTAATGCTGAGATAATGCAAGAGCATTTAATCACTTTTCTCATGTTATTCCATTGTAATGCTTTTCCTTCTTTAAACAAAAATGGCTATACATCTTTTGCAGGGCCCCTAATGTGTATTTTGAAGATGATAATGTTATCAACCTCGAAGCTGAATTGTCTAGAAGTCGAAGGATTAGATGTTCTTGCTGTGGCATCAAGGGGGCTGCTCTCGGATGTTACGAAAAAAGTTGCCGCAAGAGCTTTCATGTTCCTTGTGCTAGGTTGACTCCGGAATGTCGATGGGATTGTGTAAGCTCAAACGAATACAGCTGCTTTTTGGGTCTGAAGAAATCACATATGATCTAAATGCTGTGTTGTTTACCACACGTGACAGGAAAACTTCGTCATGCTATGTCCACTTCATGCTTCCTGTCAACTGCCGAATGAGATGCCTCAATCTGAATCTGGCCAGAAAAGAAAATCTGCTCCTGAAAGGTTTATTGCTTTTCCAGCAATGGGTGTCAGGCACTTGATGTAGATTCACAGATTTGATTTCTTTAATTAGCTTATTGTACTTAATGGCTTATTTTTTACAGAAAATCTTGTCTCCAACAAGTTAAAACCACTGGTGAATGTGAAAGTGGTGCAGTATCACAGTGGAGATCTCAGAAAAAGTTCAAGAACTTGGTTCTCTGTTGTTCAGCTCTCACGAACGCAGAGAAGGTAAACAAACCAATAATTTATGTACTCCCTTTTCACTATGCAAATCAGAAAAAGAATAATTCTTTTATAATTTTATGGTGCAAATGCAGGGGACTGTCACTGAATTTGAAAAGTTGTCTGGAGTAACGATACTGAAGAACTGGGACTCAAGTGTCACCCATGTAATTGCCTCCACAAATGAGAATGGGGCATGCAGAAGGACACTCAAATTTTTAATGGGTGTGTTGGAAGGAAAATGGATTTTGAGTGTTCATTGTGAGTAATTATAAAGCTTCAAATGAGTTACTACACTTTGAATATGTTTGGTTATTTAGATTGATCTCTATTATGTGTTTGTGTTGATGCAGGGATCAAGGCTTGCTTGGAAGCTGGAGAATTAGTTGATGAGCAACATTACGAGATTTCAATTGACATTCATGGAATCAGGGATGGACCAAGGCTTGGCAGATTAAGATTTCTAAACAAGGTTCTTTTTTCTGCTGCTCGTTTTTTTTTTTGAAGTCTTAAAAAATCAGTACTCAATTGAGTTGAACAGAGTAGAACCACCCGGTACAATTGCAGTTAGTGCAAATGCAGAGGAATTGAACAATGGTTTTGCTGTATGTCTTCATTTAGATTTAGGGATTAAAATTGCATGGTATTAAGTTGGGATATCTAACAATAAGGTAGTATAAATCAAGATGATGACTTTGAGAAGGGAGCCCGGATACCACAATTAGGCACTAAACTTGCAAGTTCCTGGAGGGAGTTGGACAGTATAATCTCATTTCATAACAGCTTTCTTCATTGTAAATGGGGGTTTCTGATTCAATCATTTTCATTTTGAATTATGAATATTCTCTAAAGCTGCTGTTCAGTGAAAAGATATGATAGTTTATCCTGCCCATCTTCAATGGGTCTTTTCCAAAGGGTTATTAACATGCTAAAGACCACAATACTTACTGGGAGTTTTACTAATTAATCTTCTGTGGCTTGCAGCAAACAAAGCTTTTTGATGGATATACATTCTTTTTCATGGGTGATTTTGAAACTTCATACAAACGATATCTTCATGATCTTGTGGTTGCTGCTGGAGGAAAAGTTCTGAACAGGAAGCCTGTTGCAGGAAACCAGGCAATTGGGTCGACTCAATCCCATGCAACAACCTTCATCATTTACAGCCTTGAGGTTCCTGATCAATGTAGGTCATCCAATGGAAGTTCAATGTTGAACCATAGACGTGCACGTGCTGAGGCTTTAGCCAGCTCTGCCGGAGCTGCAGTAGCAACCAATTCATGGATTATGAACTCCATTGCAGGTTATACGTTGCAAACAATTGGAGAATGACTATGTTGCTTTTGATCTATGTGATAGCTAACCGTGGATATGTGCCAAAGTCAGAGGTTACAATAATTTAAGTTCACATCTAAGAAAGTTACTGGAATGAATTTCAATTTCTTGGCCAACAGTATTACATTGATTTACATAGGTTTCAGCCATATGAATTTGTACTTTACAAACACCACTATTCAAGTACAATACAGGCTAAATAAGCTATACAAATCAATACCCAGTTGCACAGAAGTCTTATATACCTCACCTGATTATATTTTATCATAACGCCATTGGTTAGAGGCAAAGAAAGTCTAAATTCCGTAAGAATGCAAGAAAATTCAGATAAAAAGTTAAACTCATTCCTCTGCTTCTGGTCCTAAATTATATCTCTTCTCCTCATGCTAGAACAGAAGGCTTACGAGCATTGATCTCGCTTGTTATCTTAGCGCACTCTCCTTGCTGCTTTTGATCATACTTTGCAACCAGCATTTGGAAGCACTCAAACATATTCTCCAAAGCCACAATCTCTTCCTGAACATCAACTGGGGGAATATTGTTCTCTGACGACACTAACATACGCTCCTTAAAGCTCCGAACTCTTTCAAGACTCGTCACAACTTCTGCCCTCATCTCATCCATTGCACTCTGCATCATCACATTCTCTTCCTCTGCGTCTCTCAGCTTCATCTTCATCGACCGATTCCCATCAAGCGACCTCAAGAGCTGTTCTGAGAGAACCTTGTTCCTCTCCTGGAGAGATGCACTCCCCTGTGATTCTCCTCCTCCCCCGCCTCCTCCCCTTCCTAAACAATCATCCCCATTCTCATCCCTGTGCTTCAAAGCACATTCCCGTACTTTCTCCAGCAACGTCTCGTTTTGATCCTTGAGGTCATTTATAAGCTCCTCCATCTCACTCAATTCGTGCACCTTCTTTAAGAGTTCTGCAGCCATGATCTCCTTCTCTTTCCCCAAACTCGAGCACATAATCTCAAGGCTTTTCCGTGCGGCCAAGCTCGCACCCAGCTCCCTTCTCAGCTTATCTTTCTCGTCATCACCGGCATATCTCTTGCCGCCAAATGATTGGCATTTTTGAATTCTAGATCTGATGGTGTCGAGGATGGTCATCATTGTGGCCACCCTCAGCATTCTCCGAGCGTCATTCTTTTTCTCCTTATTATCACAGGCATCTTTGTGATCTTTAATCAGCTTCAACAGCAACTTCACGTGTGCTGCCACCCCTGATCACCATCAAACCACAACGTGTGCTGTTGTCAACCTTGATCCATCAAAAACAGACAAAACAAGAAACATGGGTACTGAATATGATATACCTTCCAGTGCGGAATCATCGTACTGTTGGTGAGAATGAGAAGTGGTCTGAGGCAGAAGGCGACCAAACCCGGAGGAGGAATTTACCTGAAACCCGCTCATAATCTCCTCGTTGCAAGCGCAGCAAACAACAATCGGTTATTGTTTGGGAAATTTGTGAAAAGAGGCAAGAAATATCAACAAGAGATGATGAAGGAAAGGAGACAAACATGTCCTAGAAAGAGAAGAAAAGGCTTCATTTCATTTGAAAACCATAATTGTCTCTTGTATTATTATTGTGTGTATTATGTTTATGAAAGAAAGAGTCATCAAG
This sequence comes from Sesamum indicum, assembly GCF_026168435.1. Classification (NCBI taxonomy): domain Eukaryota; kingdom Viridiplantae; phylum Streptophyta; class Magnoliopsida; order Lamiales; family Pedaliaceae; genus Sesamum; species Sesamum indicum. Next base: position 18,127,529 of record NC_142668.1, read on the forward strand.
ATGAGAGAATCAGTGAGAGATCCAAAGAAGAGAGGTTGCTACGGAATTGCAGACCATACCTCTGTTTCCTCTGTATCTCTGGTCTTCTTTTGTGTAATTATGTAATAATTAATAGTTAATAGTGGTGGGTTTTTGTTGGAGCTCAGAATTGTTTGGGCAGTTGAACATTTTGCGCAATCATTGGGAAATGTAAAGACAATTTTGGTTGGTTGTTGTTTTGTTCTGACTTTGATGGACAAACAAGTAGAGTAACACCCTCCAATTCATAAATTTTCATAATCTACCATATTAACTGTTTCTATTTTTTGACATTGTCTAACAATCTCATGCCATACAAACATCAATATTGTAATAAAATCTTGGCCGCTATTATTTATTTGATGAGAAATTATTAATATATTGGATGGGATGGGACTATCTCATCTGGTATTTAAAATTTTATTATACTAATTTAGTTAATGAAATAAATTATTTAAAACTTTATCGATAGAGTTAAGATTAATATGTGTTTGTGGAGTAAAAGGAAAAAAGTTTGAGTGATATAAATATAGTGCATTAGAGATTTACAAGGACATAAATAAAATCTGTCCTCTTAAAAAAAGAGGAGGATTCTAAAACCTTTCAATTCCCTCCTCCTCCTCCTTCACCTCTAAGGGGACACCACACCGCTCTCAACGCCAAACCCTAGAAATCGATTGTCTTCCCCCTCCATATATTCCGTAAAAATCCAAACCCCTGATTTTTTGAAAGAGAAAGAAAGGGACTGGAATGGAGTCGTCTTCATCAAATTCCTCGGAGGTAACGCCGCCCTGGCTGGAATTGCCTCGGGAAATGACCACGACGATTCTCCACAAGTTGGGGGCTATAGAGATACTGACAACGGCTGAAAAAGTGTGTACTACATGGCGGAGTCTGTGTCAGGAGCCCGCCATGTGGCAGTCAATCGATATGCGAAATGAGGGCAACCTATGGGAAATGCCGTACGACTTGGAGAAAATGTGCCGCCACGCTGTGGATCGCAGCCAAGGCCAGTTGATTGATATCAACATTGAGTATTTTGGTTCCGATGAATTACTGCTCTACATCTCCCAGAGGTAATCTTTCTGGTCTCATGCATTTTCCTTTTTCTATTTTTTGCTGGAACTTCAAGTTTTATGGTTAATCATTTGCTGGCTTTTATTGTAATGTCGAGTTACAAATTGTAGATTGTGGGGTGAATATCTGTTGACAGAGGTTAGCATGTTAATATTTCCTTTGTACTGTTACTAATTATTTTCTTTTCCTCGGATCATAAAGTTCTGTCCGCTGGATTTTTTGGGCTGAACCATGTACAATCGTTGTTTTCCTGGTTTGTCCATGTCTGCGTGTGTTTTGTTTATTTTCTGGCGTTCTGCGTGATGGTTTGTGGTGTGAATTGGATTTGTATTTCTCATATGCTTAGCTTCAGTTGTGTACAAAAATATATCAAACTTTGAAGTGGGAGGGTATTGTTTATTGGACTATTTGGTTATTTTATGGGAATTTTAGATGATGACTTTGTTTTTAAGATGTAAATGCTTTTCAGTTGGAATAGAAGATGTACAAGTATGCCTATACTTGAGCATACATCTTCCATAACATTATCGTTTTACTTATGTATGGTAGATGTATGATCTTTTCTTATGGGGATGGAAGGTATGCTGTGGTAGCAAAATTCTGGTTTTTGTTTCCTATGAGCGACAGGTTTGCATCACTGTTAACAACGATCACGTGGTATCTTTTTCTGATTCTGCAGTTTGAGTGTGTGTGTGTGTGTTTGTCTGTGTTTGTTTGTGTAAATTTTGGTTTACTAGGTAGCAGCTGATGATTAGAACTGGTAGTTGCTCTACTAGAAGGAATATGTTCATTTTTATATGTTGCTGCCTCGGTGCACTCAGTGAAATCTCTCATAATACAGACTCTTATTGATGTATGATGCTTTTGACTGTCCATGTTGATTGTTTCTATAAAGAATGCACTGGAGATTTCATCCTGACAATAAGACTGCTTTCTTATTACACCCTTTTTAACAGGTGCCCTCAGCTGAGACGTCTTCGACTTGTACTTTGCTATGGCGTAACAGGTGAGGGTGTGGCTGAAGCAGTTAAAAATTTGCCTTTACTGGAGGAGCTGCACTTATATTACACCTATATTGACAATGAAGCTATTGAAGCTGTTGGTCACTGTTGCCCATTCTTAAAGTCATTTAAATTGAACAACCATGGGTATAAACTCCCACACATTGTCTGTGATCTGGAGGCGCTAGCAGTTGCAGAAAACATGCCTGAGTTACGCCACCTTCAACTATTTGGAAATAAAATGTCAAATGAAGGCCTGCAAGCCATCCTTGACGGTTGTCCTCATCTTGAATCACTTGATCTGAGACAGTGTTTTAATGTCAACCTTGGGGGAAATCTAGGAAAACTATGTTGTGAGCGGATTAAAGATCTGAGGCGTCCCCATGACTCCACTGATGATTATGGATTTGATGCTGAGATTCAAGATTACGAAACATCTGGTGACGATTATATTACTGGATATTCTGACATTGACATGGTGTCTGATTATGGTGATTATCTGGAATTCTCTGGTGGCAGTATGTCGTCTGTTTCTTCATATGAGTATGAAGATGAGCTTCTTGTTGACTGGGAATAGAAGGGAAACTGACTATTCTTGATCCTTTGTGTGTATAATGTGATTTTGAAGTATTCGTCTGTATTATACATTGATATTATCCTTATAAATGCATATAATAATTCATTGATACTGTCCCTACAAATACATGTGCATATATCTACATTGCATGAGGCGGTAGGATCTTAGTTGGGGTGTGAGGGTGGTGAAATAAGTGGTGACAGGGTGGGTTGGAGATTAGAGGTGATGGGCCATCCATCACCCTCTGAATCAGAGGCGGGCGCGTGTAAACAATTGAGTGTGGGATGCATATAGGGCGGGGTTGGCGGGGTTTTTGGGCCGCGCTTTGGGGGCTAGAGTCGGTGGCTGCACCGCAGCAGGGGAGGAGAGGATTTCCGATTTTCTTAGAATAGAAAATTGCATTTTGTAGTCCCACTTGATAGGTTGTGTTGTACTTTTGGTCGGTAGTTTATAAATTTGGCACATTTAGTTCTATAAGATAAATATTATAGTATTTTATCTTATATGAAAAAATGTACCATAATTTTTATTTTACGGGACAAAATGTACTACAATATTTTTCATATGGGAAAACTGTATTTTTGGTTTCGCACGATAGGATGTGTTGTATTCTTGGTCTCATAGTTTATGAATTCAATACATTTAGTTTCATATGATATGTATTGTATCATTTTTTATCTCATAGTATAAAATTGTACCATGTTGGGTCCTATAATATATAAAGTTGCGGCAAATGTGGTCCTATAGGATATAAAATTATTTGTATTTTATGGGACCAAATGTGCCATGATTTTTATTCTATTGAATTAAATGTGTCAAATTTTATTTTATGAGACTAAAAATGCTACAATTTTTATCTTATGGGACTCAATGTGTTAAGCCCGTAAACTATGAGAATAAAAGTGTAGCACATCCTATTATATGAGACTAAAAGTGCAATTTTTCTTTATCATATAGGATTAAATGTGCTAAGTTAGTAAATTGTGGGCTAAAAATACAATATATCATATTGTGTGAGATTATGTGTTTAATTAAATAAAAGAGAAAGAATATAAAATAAAATATAATAAGTTTGATTATGTATAAATAAAAAATTATTATAAAATAAAATAGTTAAAAGAATTGATTGTTTTATTTTATAAGAAAAAAAAAAGTGTAGGACATACGTACGTTTTGACTTCCTTAATATGAATAGGATGGAGTGGACAGATAATAAATTGTCTAAAAAAGTAAAGAAATCAGAAACGGAAGCCGAATCAATCCCTCTGGTGCTGCTTTGCTACAACTTACAACCTCAAACTCAAACAAACTCCCCAATATATATCTATTCTTGGATTAGAACCCCAAGAATAGATGAAGCATGGGAAAAAGGAAATCCAAACTCGAAAACCCCAAAAGCAAAATTCAGACTGCCGTCCGTTCATCGTCAGTCCCCCCGTGGATCGATCTTCCAAGAGATGTTACGGCTAACATTCTGCACAGGCTCGGCGCCATTGAAATACTGGAGACCGCACAGAAAGTGTGTGCTACCTGGCGGAGTGTGTGCCAGGATCCTGCCATGTGGCGAGTGATTGAAATGAAATATCTGGATGGCCCTGACTGGCCCTACGACCTTAATCTTATGTGCAGTCACGCTGTGGACCGTAGCCAGGGACAGTTGATCGACATTCATATTGAGTATCTCGGCGACGATCAATTGATGCAACACATTTCTCAGCGGTAGTTTTTTCCCCTTTTTCATTCGGTTTTGTGGCTGATTGTGTTTTTGTTTATATGGACGTTGATCATTTTAGTAATAGTTTACACTAATAATATTTTTAGTATATTGCCACTGTAAGGATGACTCTATGAGAATTCGTTTGGCCAAACCTGTTATTTGGCTATGTCTCTATAAAATGTGGATTTTTTGTGGTTGAAGTTGGACTGCCAAAACGCAGTAGAGGTTTTACGGAGAGGTTTGCAAGGGTGGGATTATATTTGCTGATGATAATGAAATGAATGATGAGACCATGGTCCTTGTTTTCGCTCCTTTTACTAAAGAAATTGTGGTCAATTTTATTTTTATGTTTTTTAAATTAAAGATTGTGGTATTCGGCTTTAAATTTTGTGTTCCTTTTATCCATGGCGTTGATTAGTACACCTTAAGCATTGTCTAGCTAAACGGGTCTGGTTGTTATTGCCTTTAAGAACTTACTCTATGCTGTTGACTATAATATATTAAGTGACACTCTACTTCTTCAAGAATGGCTTGTCTGGTCTAATGTTTGTTTCAACAGATCAAGTCATCTCAGGCGCCTTACACTTGCATGTTGCTATGATATATCGTGCGAAGCTTTGATTGAAGCAGTCAAAAGGTTTCCGGAGTTGGAGGAGTTGCACCTCATTATCATGCCATCAGTCCTTGCTGGAGATATTGAAACTATTGGCATTTCTTGCCCTAAGTTGAAATCGTTTACATTCAATGAACGTGGATGTATGTATCCACTTTTAGAAGAATCAGAACTTGATGAGTTTGCAGAAGAAGCAGATTGCAATGAGTGTGCAGTGGCAGTTGCAAAGACGATGCCTAATTTGCGCCATCTTCGACTTTTTGCAAATGAGATGAAAAATGAGGGGCTGCAAGCCATTCTTGATGGTTGTCCACACCTTGAATCGCTTGATCTCCGACAATGCTATGGTATTGATCTTGGAGGGGTTTTAGGCAAAAGATGCTGTCAGCAGATAAAGCATTTGAAACTCCCTTCTGACTCTGTTGCTGATTATGAGTGGGATGCTGGTGATTCGTGTGAAGAGGATGGCAACTCATCGTGGTGTTCTGATAAGTACTCTTGGGGATATTTTGACGACTACACTAACCCTTTCCCCAGTGAATACTTTTCTGATGATGAAATTTGGTTCCTTGGCCACGACTATCTCTGAGCTTGGAATAGGTTGACAATGAGGAGATTCTTGCTGCTCATTCGTAGTTCCTAACTTAATTCTGTTTCTTACGACCTACAGCAAGTCAATCCTCTGGTCTTAGCCTTTAGCACTTCATTATCAATTGTCGATTGAATTGCCTAAAGTATCAATATCAGCTCTCTTTCTCTCTCATCTTCTTTTGTAGGTTTAGTTTGCTGGAAGGAAGCACTGGTTGTTTCGTTGGAAGAATCAAATTGTTTTGGCAGCATTTCGGAGCTTCAACCGAGAGGTGGCAGCTTTGTTTTCTCATATATAGTGATCGGAGTTGGAGTGATAGGGGCTTTTCCTGCGAGTGACCCTTTCAACTATCTTTCGTGGCTTTTACCTATCTATGTACTCTGAGGCTCCTACTGAATTCCTTTATTTCTAAACTCTTGTGAATATTTATTATCATATCACATCATCTCTGGTATGAATGTGGAATGCTTATGATTTAAGGGCTTCAAAAGTTTGGGTTGGATTATTAGTACCAGCATCATCCTCCAATTTTATTACCTCTACATACATATCAATCTTTACATATATTCTTCTCGTTCCACTGCGTTGTTTATATTTGTTAAAGCGCTAAAATGAAACCGTGGACACACTCTGGATTGTTTAACCAAGAAGTAAAGAAGGGCGTAGCTTCTGCTTTCGGCACTGTAGGCATGATCATTATCAAACTTGGTAATACCTCGGGGCCTGTTTATTCTATAACTGCAAGCCCAACATCCAGAGTATCAATTGAGCAAGTTGCGTTGAAGGCCCGGGTCCTAGCCCAACACTATGGATTTTCTTTCTTTTTCCTCAAATATTACCTTCTTCTTATTATGTTGAGCTTACGCCCATAATATTATTCTTTTCCTTTGATGGACCTTTTTTCCGTACTCAATCCATCATTTTATTTCTTAATTCTTTTATATTTACAATTATTTTTCATCTAAAAAAGAAAAGTTCTTCTCCCTTTCCTTTTTAACTTTTTTAATTCTATGACTCATTTCAAGTAAATTTGACTTTTTCATAATATATTTCTTTTAATATTTTAAAATATTTCAATTAAAATATATTATTAAGCTGAAATATAATTGTTTGCGGGAGACGATACGAAAGCAAACACTCCAGAGTCAGACCATCATTCATTCTGGTTTCCCCCTTGTGAAACCTATGATGATTGCTGTCGGAAGAAAGAAGTTCCAACTCCGAAGGCCAAAGAGCAAGAAGAAAATTCCCGCCGCCGTTTCTTCCTCCGCGGCCACGGAGCCACCTCCTCCACCACCGTGGATCGAACTGCCCCGAGATGTCACCGCCAATATCCTTCATAGGTTGGGAGCGATAGAGATCCTGGAGAGTGCACAGAAAGTATGTACTACCTGGCGCAGAGTGTGCCAGGATCCCACCATGTGGCGCGTCATTGACATGAAAAACTTGGGTGACCTCCACGACATGCCCTACGACCTCAGTATCATGTGTCGTCACGCGGTCGATCGTTGCCAAGGCCAGCTAATCGACATTAACATTGAGTATTTCGGCACCGATGAGTTGCTACGCTACATTTCCCAGCGGTACATGTACCGATAATTCTAGTTTTAATTCCTCTTTATAATTTGGGTCGTTTTCTCGATAAAACCTATTTCTGTTTGAGGTAATATCTTTGCTTCGTACTCCGTTGTCCTATATGGAATTGAATTTTGAGGCCGGTTATGTACTTGTTAATTTTATAGTTCTTGAATTGATTCAGAGTGGGTGATGAGCTTCTGAAAATCAAATTAACGATAGTAGTCTTTGTAAATTGGTTTTGGAAGGATCATTGTGTTTGAACAAGGGGAATTGGCTCTAAAACTGTGAAAAATTTCAAACTTCAGTCTAACATCATCATTTGCTATTAGAAGGCTAAATTTTGCAGGGGCTTAGCGTTTTGAGCAGTGTACTTACTGAATAAGCTAAACAAGCTTAATCCAGTAAGAAGATATGTTTTCATTTTTCAAATGTCATTGCCAAAAGAATTGTAAGTAAAAGTTGAGATGCATTTGAAACGTTTACTTCGTATACTTGAAAAAGAATGTCTAAGACACATGCCGGAGAACTGTGTTTGTGTGGTGTTATCTTATTTACTAATGTTATATCATAAGGTTAGGCTGTATTTGGGGGATGGATAATTGAATAAAATCAAAAGGAAAAGGAAGCTTATAATAGATTGAACATCTCTATAAATGTTTAATTTGGCAACCGCTTCATTGCTTACTTTTATCTTTCTTTTTACTTTGGCCTTTTGATGCATTCATGTGCCCTTCATAGATTTCTGTGTGCTATAGTTGTATAGCTTTGGAGAATCTTTGTTTCATATGGTTTAATTTTGTGGTCTTGCCTCAGGCATACTTTTTGCATCCTCCCCATCGCGTTTCTATGAATGACTTATCCAGTCTAGTACTGCGTTGTTTCAACAGATCAAATAATCTCAGACGTCTTCAACTTGCATGTTGCTATAGTATCTCAGGCAAAGCTCTGCGAGAAGCGGTCAAAAATTTTCCGCAGTTGGAAGAGTTGCACCTCTTTTTTATGTCAGAAATCAGTGCTGGAGATATTGAAAGTATTGGCACTTCTTGCCCTATGTTGAAGTCATTCACGTTTAATGATCGTGGATATAAGTTTCCACTTATTGAATGTGATAATGAGTATGCACTGGCAGTTGCCAAAAACATGCCTAATTTGTCCCACCTTCGACTCTTTGGTAATAAGCTGATGAATGAGGGGCTGGAAGCAATTCTCAATGGTTGTCCGCACCTAGAGTCACTTGATATCCGCCAGTGCTTTAGTGTTAATCTAGTAGGGGATCTTGGCAAAAGATGTTCTAAGCAGATAAAGAATTTGAGACGCCCTTGCGACTCCACTGATGATTATGAGTGGGATGCTGAAATTTATGATTGTGAATCATTCGACGACAACTACTGGTCATCCGGCTACTCTGATATTTACTTCGGAGATTACGACGACTACACTAACACTAACCCTTTTGGCAGCGAATACTTTTCTGATAATGAAGTGTGGTTCTTTGACCATGACTATTTCTGAGGTTGTGACAGATGAACAACGAGAAGATCCGTGGTGTTTGGTAACTCATTCTAATCAGTTGTCTATCTACAAAAAACACACACCAAATCAATTTTTCTGTTCGTGGCGTCTTTATTGATTGTTAGTTTGATCAGTTGCATAATAACGATCTCTTATTTGCTTTGAAGTTTAGGTAGCAGGATGCTGGTGCTGGTGGCTTTGTGGAAGATTCAAATGGTTTTGGCAGCCTGTTGAAGCTTCAACTCTTGACAGGCCGGTTCTTTTGTCATGTCCATAGGTAGGGCGTTTTTGGGCTTTTGTGCAGTGACCCTTTCAAATATTTCTGTGTATGGTTTTTGCCAAATTTACCTCCATCTATATACTTTGAGGCTCCTCTAGGGATTCTGCAATATTTCTCAAATCTAGTGAATGCTTATTACATCTTTAGTGTAGGTACGTGGTATGATAATGGTAAAGGGGTTTTCTTTGGTGATCGCATACAAGCTGTATAGGAGAATGGGCAATGGGTTCCTCTCGCACTTTGCTTATGGGTCCAGGTTACCAGCTCATGAGCTGCTCCCATTTCTCAAATATCGGCCCATTTTAAGCGACTAGTGAATTTTTTATCCATTGAAGAAATTAAGACAGAGAGCCCATAAGGAAGAATACTGAAATATTAAATTCAATGCCCGAAGGCCCTGTTTGTTTATTGCCCTAGGTTATGCATTAAAATGTTTAGGGTCAATCATATGAAGGCTAGGTGGATGCTGTTCTTAGAGAAGATGGGCATGTGGGGATATTAATCCAATATTTCGAGTTTTACAGCTTTGCAAAATACATTATTTGCTTTGTCGTTTTTTTTTCCAAATTATGAAAGTGCATTCGCATTGCATTAGATTGTTGTGATTTTTCTTTTTCCCAGTTGTGGTGTTGGCAACATCTTGGACGTACAAATTTTACTTTTAAATTTTAAATACTTGCTCAAAATTATCATTTTTGCTTCTTGCTATATGTATATGAACCACATGCTAAATTATTGTTATAAGTTTAATTTTTGCTTATGTACACTATAAACTTGTAATTAATTTGTTTTATAAACGACTGGAAAGAATGAAGGATATGAGAAGCTGATAGTAACTTGAAAATTTGAAGGAACAGTGAGTGGTTTCGATTATGCAAGACTGAAACCCAAAAGGCTAAGTTATAGGTTAAGAAGGTAGGCCACGTAAGGCTAGTCAGTAGTGTAGGTAGGCTCAAGTTACAATGGACGCAGACCTCACGTGATAACGTTTATTACTTACCTGCACTCGTATCCCTTAAAAAATTAAGGGTAAGTGGTACTTGGGGTGGGTGATGATGGTCATTGGAGGTGACGCAGACGACAGCAGCAGCTTTTATACCTTTACCTCATTCTCTCAAACGAAACATATTCATTGCGGTTAGGCTTCTCATAAAACTGCTGCTTTTTAGAGATTTTCAGTTTATACTATAGAATATTTTATATAATGAAATATTTTGTATTGGATCATCTAATATGATTTTCAGTTTTCTTATTTCTTACATATGTTTCAGGGTAAGTTACAACTATTTGAGGTATTACATAATTACAAAAATCTTTTTTATTGTTTAAAAAATTATAAATATCTCCCTGATATTTGATGAAATTATGTAATTTTTAGATGGAGTATAAAATTATTAATTTTGTTCTTATTGTATTTTTATTTATTTAAAAAAATAAAGAACTTATAAAATAATTGAACGGGATGATGAAAAAAAATAAAATTATAAAAAACTTATTTATTTAGTTTAGAAAAAATAATTTTTTTAGAAAAATAAATAAAATTATAAGTTTTAATCCACATGGGTATTTTGGTGAAAATCTAATGAATTAGGTTAATAATTATAAGTCGTTAAAATTAGGGGGTATTGGTAGCTTTTCAAATAACAAGTGGTATTTGTAATTATATCACATTTTAAGGAAGATCGTTGTAATTTATTCTATGTTTTAATAATTTTGTATTATTAAATGTATTTAATTAATTTTTATGTTATATTAATGACTTATTCCTATAATATTAAAAGGGAAAAATAAAATTTTTATTTAATAATTTTGGTCTGAATTTATTTTAGTTTTTTATTTTTAATAATATTAAATTTAGTCTCTTATTTATTAATTTTGCGTAGAATTGATCTTGTAACTTAATTTACGACTCTTTTGTCTTTTTTGTATTAAAAGTTAATAATTCATTTTAATGCTTTAACTGTAACATGAGCAAATATTTTTTCATAAATTTAGAGTCTTATACCATTCTAATCGAGTATTAGCTATGAGATGCAAACTGAATGAATATATATGAACTAAAATTATTCTTGAAAAGTTGTATGATGGTAAAATTATTTGAAATTGGGTCAAATAATTAAAATTAAATAAGTTTGGAAGTTAATGGCTAAAATTAATAATAGGCAAATTTAAGGGACTAGATAAATAATTTTTTAAAATAAAAAAGTTACTTTGGTATATGAATGAATGTTTGGTGAAGTGTGAATTTTAGGTGGGCGGGAGGTTGCGTGGGTGGACGAAGCTATCGATTCCCTCGTATTTCAAGTTCCCATGGGCAGGAGCAGAGTAGTTGGATGTTTCATAACTATTCTATACTCCAATTCCACACAGCAAAGTCAAAATCCTGTTCACAACCGGCTACTTTTCCTGATTCTCTCTCCGCTTCTAACCCAAAATGCCCCTCATACAATACGTGAATCTGCTGACCATTACAACCATCACATGTAAATTCGTATATTTCATAACTTTACTCTTATTTTGAAAATGATTCATATATTTAGGACCCAATCAAAAATGAAGAAGAAAGTATATAATGAGGAAAAATATATATGCAATAATTGACGCTATATATTTCACAATCCTCTCCATCATTGGACGCTCTCTTTATCATGCCTATAAATTATTGTCATTATTTGAAAACTTCAATCCCTCAAAGCCCATCCTTTGATCCATCCCCTCAACCAACCTTATTATCCTTATCTAACCAACAATAATACTATACTTTCTTCTTCTTCTTCTTCTTCTTTTGTCTTGTACCATCAACACTAATATGAAAAACACAAAATTATATAAATATAAAAACAAGTATAATTATGGAGAATAATAGAGAAATTAGAAAGAGGAGGGATGGGATTGGGCATGTAGGAGTGGGGGGTGGGGTAGATGGTGTTAGGGGGTTTGGGACAGGGAGGGGACAGTGGGTTAAGAGAGGGTGGTGGGGGTGCCTGGTTGGCAGGTGGTCACATGGACATCCCATGTGATGTCATCTATCATATGTTCTTCCACTTCCCCCCATCTTCCTTTTTATTTTGTTCTCCCTCTGTCTTTTCTATTATTCGGAATGTCTATTCTTTTTTTTTTCCTCCAGATATTTACATGTAATAATAATATTATTTATTTTTTATTTTTCAATTATGCTAGATAATTCTTGTATGTTATAGAAAGTGGAGTGAGAGATGTGTATGTTAGAGGCTAATAAGAAATGATTTGGAATAAATGAAAGTGTGTTTTTGGAGGAAGAGAGTTTGAAATGGGGTATGCTAAAAAACATGATATAGAGGTTCCACATGATGCGCATTCCCATTAGAGAGGGTAATGGTATGCTGTCGTTAGAAGAATTGAGGTGACATTTGGAGTCTCAGCCTCAGCCTCCTATTTTGGGAAGGACTTGAGGATACCCTTTTTGCTTCTCTGGGAAATGTTATAGCTCAATCAATCTACTCCTAATGCTGATGCCCTTTTGCAAGTAATTGGAACCCTATATATGTTCACATCCCCCCAAATTTCTCACTTCCCCAACATTCTCTACCCCCCATTTCACACTTTTTTTACTCTTTCTTTTTACATCTTCACCTGTACCATTTAATTGGTGTACGTATAAATTCTCAGATGCCCAACATTTGTTGCCTCATTTACTAAGATTAATCATTCAGTCTAGAAATTCAATTTAAATCGAACTTGATCAAACTTAAATCAATTACTTGACATACATAATATTTATTATGTGATCGATGTACAACTTTTGAAAAAAATCAATAACATAGTAAGTATATCATAATTAATTTTGTTTTGTCAAATTTAATTTGAATAAAAAAATTCCCTTCAGTTATTAAATTTCTTGTGCTAGTGTGAAAATTATGTTAGATTGGTAATCTATAAGTAATCTTGTAAATAATATATGCTCGCATGATAGTAATAAAAGACACCGAAAAATAACATGAATTCCTATACTACAATTTTAAGCTTTTCACATAATCATTGGAAATTTTAGGTTTGGAATAGCTATATATACATGAAACCTAATTCATATGCATGGAAGGCAGTTTCAAAACTTGAGATATAGCTGCAGTTGAAAGTATAATAAAACCGAATTTAGACCTCTAAATTGCATTCTCATAGTCATCATCTACGAAACAACAATTCATACACACATATACATGTATATGTTCGTTGTTAGGCTGTAATGGAATTTGTATGTACATGAAACCCACCCACCAAGTCAACCATAAACTCTCATCATCATCATCATCATCATCATCATCTCTACCATGAAAGATGGCATTCAACTGTTATAACAAACATAATCATATGGGCGTCTGCATCATTTACGTCAACTATCTATACAATTTTTTTTCCTTATCTACTGTAATTATACTACCTTAATTACCAAAATCTGCGGCATCTCTGTTTGCCACGTGACCCATCAGAACACATTGAACGGTGCCGACTGCTGACGCGTCGCTGCCGTTCTCTGTCTCCGGATTCCCGCTACCCCCGGTGGCGTAACCGACCGGATCAGCGCGAAATTCAATCCCTTGAAAAAAGGGTGGGTTTTTACGTCCGCCGCCCCGCGCTTCGACCCAAGCCTTCTACCCGGATCCTTATTCAACAACCCGGAAATCAAGTCTCGCGCGTGCATTTCGCTCGTGCTACATGGCGTCCCAGTAGGGAACGTCAGGGGCTTTTTCGCGATGTTACGCAGCGTAGCTTCGTTGTTTACGCCAGCAAAAGGGGTCCGTCCGTATATCATCTCGTAAATAAAGATTCCGAAGGCCCACCAGTCCACAGCGTTCCCATGGGACCTACCGGAGGCCACCTCCGGTGCCACGTACTCGTGGGTCCCTACGAATGAGCATGACCGGGCAGTGACAGGTTCAGCCACGAAGAGCCGGTTCGCGGCGAGCGTTTGGATTTTCTTGGACCGGAAGAGCCGTTCAGATATGCAGGAGAATGGGGTGAGCGAGCTGGAGGACCGTGCTGTTGTGTGTGAGAGCAGTGGGTCTGGCGAGAACTCAGGAGATTCAACGGCTGGGACGGCGTCGGAGCAGAGGGAGAGGTCAAAGTCGGTGAGCATAATGTGACCGTCGGATCTGACCAACACGTTCTCGGGTTTCAAATCTCTGTAGATTATTCCCAACATGTGGAGATACTCCAACGCTACCAGAACCTCAGCTGCGTAAAACCTGGAAAATTTCCAACAACCAATGAGCAATTGTCTAAACAAAAATGGAAATCTGAAATTTTACTTATTTGGCTACCGGTATAAAGATGTTGAGAAAAACAAAGAAAATTTTAATGCTGGAAAACATAAAGCGAAAGACCACAACAAGTTATTTGGTTTCAGACTTCAACACTTGGCAAGAACAAGAAAAAAGGAACCCGCCCAGATAAAGAATTGCGGCCAAAATTTGATGGATATTCCACAAAGACAAGACTTGTTGATATGAGATTAAAACGATGAAATCCCCTTCCCAACCCTTTCTCTACAACCAAATTTGGAACAGCAAAGCTGCAGAATTTCTTTAGCTTTTCCAGAAAACGAGAGGTATATTTACTTGTTAAAGCGAAAAGAAGTGGCATGAAAGGTCCTTTTTAGCATAAACAAACAAAACTACCTACACAGAGAATCATAACAAGAAAACTACATTATAATGACAAGTCCCAGTTTATTTATCTCTAAAAAATCCCATCTTTTTCAAAATTAAATACATTATATTTATGTTTGCAACTACCAGACAAAAGAGAAGAAGAAAATGCAGCTGTTACCTAGCCGAGCCGAGAGAGAAGCGTTTCTGAGGCTGCTTATGTCTAAGTGAATGCAAATCGCCGCCGGAACAGTACTCCATCACAACACAAGAGAAATGGGAAGCCGCAAATTCTGCAAAAAGAGTGGGCAGAAACGGGTGGTCTAAAAGCCGCATGATTTTCCTCTCAGTCTCCGCCCTCTGAGTCTTCTTCTTCAAACTCAATACCTCATTATCCACAACTTTCATAGCGTAAAGCCGTCCCTCGTCCTCCGCTCCCCGGAGGCGGCAGAGGTAAACTCTGCCGATGTCTCCGCTTCCGATCTGCCGCACCAAGCTAAAGTCACGGAAACTGAGGTTCGTTTTCAAGCGTATGGCTTGGAATGAAGAGTCCGACGATCGGTGAGGCCTCAGCGCCGCCTGCTGCTCCGGCGAGCTCGTTGGCAGCTCGAACGACAGCCGGCTGAAGCTGGTGCAATGGCTTATAGTAGTGTCGCTGCTCATTGAACTTTTGCTGGAGTACAATCCTTCAGAAATCAGCTCCTCCGAATTCCTGCGAGAGTCGTCTAACATTTTCTGCACGATTTCATGTACAATGGTAGAACTATCAGAATCAATATTTTGCAACTTTCACGCTAATCTTCTCTCTTTCTGTCGAAGAATAAGATACGAAGAATGAAAAAAACGGGAATTTTGGACGACGAATGAACAGTAACAAAAGATAACAAGAAACTCAAGAAGAGAAGATTAAATGGAGGTGTTTGAGAAAGCAGAAAAGGCGGGCGCAGGCTTTATCTGTGTTGCATTAACAGCGAATTAGGGTTTCGTACACAATCAGAGAGAACAGACGGAGCCGGTGGCTAATAATGGTAGCTAGCTTCCGTTGAGAGCTCTGTGTGTGTGTTTATACAATACGTATGGACGTCCATGTGAATGCGTATATATGATATGATATAATGATTTCAATTTCTATTGAGAGAGAGAGAAAAAGAAAAGAGATGAGAGAAATTGGTCGTTGGGGCTATTTATGAAAATATGGTCCGCCCCGCAGTAAAACTTTTCATTTACTGACTATAAAGGTGTAGTAATAAATGAAGGGTAATATGTGTAATTTCCTTTATTGGATTAGCATAATTGCAAATAATTACTTATAATTTAAAAAATTATAAATATTCTTTACAAAATTATTGAAGAAAGATTTGAAATTATCAGCTTTATTCAAAAAACTCGACGGAGTGAATTGAAATTTTTAAAAAATTATCATTTATAATATATAAAAAAAAACTAGTCATCTCACCACAAAATAAGAATAAAAATATAGCACAAATAACGAATTGAGTTAGTTGTTGGATGACTATTAAAATTAAAGGTACTGATAATTTTTTAAATAAATAAAAATATATAGAAATATTTAAAATTTTAGGAGTGGTGGTGATTTATTTTACAATAAAACTATATTATGGATAATAATCGCGTTCAGTTGGAGCTCATAATTCACACATTATGAGAATTTAAGGCTTCTACTGCTAATTATTTGGAATTGGAATGGTCCAATTCCCATTAAACCCCACACCACATGGCATGTGCGAGACACGTGTTAATTCTTCATCTGTTAATCTGTTATATTTTTTATTTTTTGTATTAAAAAATTATTGATTTTTTTGTAATTGATTGTAATGATTAATTAATATAATAATATAATCAATGATGTCTAAATTTAATAGATAAAATTTAAAATAAAATTTCATGAACAGGTTCAATATTATAAATCTGATGCTCACTGAATATATAGGTATTTGTCTCATTTTATATGAGTTATTACGATTTATTTATTGAATCGATATAATTTTTCTATTGTTCTTAGTCATATTAAATTATTAGATCAATTCATATATTATTACTCAAAACAATTATAATACAATAATATATATAAATTACTCGTAAGGGAAAATTTATGAAAGCGTAAGTGAGTTTTTGCTAAATGTTCAATCACATAGTTTAAAAGTCAGTTTTACCGCAAGAAGTATCGCTGGCACGTGCGGATACTGTGTGGCACGTGTGGGGGCTTAATCCGAGAACGAATGCTGACGTAAGATCTGGCGCGTGTGGGGAAGGGAACTGCGGAATTGGCACGTGGCGAAGGGAAAGTGTATTTGTTTATATATATTTACTGATTGCCTCGTTCAGACAGAATGTACAGTGCGCGTGATCTGGACTTGTTGGGGGGTGGGGGGTGTCTGAAAGTAACCTTTTCGTACGAAATACCGAAAACGCCCTTGAAATGATTTGTTGTGAGTCTGGTGACTGGGATGGGGTGGGTGCAAAGAGTCAAAAATAACCTAAAAGTAAGGGCCACATCCACATCTCTTGCAACACCAATCATATTTGCACACCAATTTTGTTTTTATGAAATAAAAAATATATTTTAGTAATTAAAAAATGCACCTGATTGTTTTATCATGCTAATTTTCTTTTTCTTTTTTTTTTGGTGGTAATCCGTTTTTGCATGACACCGACATAGTATCAGTTAATATTGCAAGTAATAATTGGATTTTGAGAGTAATAAATTACGTTGGCGACGTAATATTAGGAAACCGACATATGCATCTACTCAAATCTAAAATACCATCATTTTCAAAATTAAAAGAAAAGAAAAGAAAAGGTGTGTGTGTGTGTGTGTGTGGAGTCATTAGAGCAGAAATTTATGGCATATATTGAGTTCTCATGATGATCCTTTTAGGAATAGGTCCCATCCATCCCATGTATTATGGTAATTAGACTAAATATAGTAATATTTATACACATCCATCATTTATATTTTAAAAAATTAGGTGACTCGTGTAATTAATAATGTTGGCGTTTTTATGGAATATAAATCAGGGATTTTTTGTATAAATGATGTCGACATTTCTGATAAGTATATTTATAATTTTTTAAAAAATATAAATAATAAATTAGAAGTCAGGAAGTTTAGATGTAACTATCTAAATACATTACCCCAGGAAAGGTGGTTATTAAAATATAGGTGAATTTTATTTACTTTTCACTGAGGTAAGATAATTCCTCTACATATTTGAGATGCACTGTTTGTTTGTAACGTCAGTACCCAAAAATATAATAAAAAATAAATAAATAGTGGGCAGTACTTTTTACTATTAGCTCACATGAATTATTGTCCCTATATATATATAAAGGCTAGAATTTGATGATACACAAATTATATATATGGAATCTTCAAACATATGATGTTACCATTTTGATTTTGTAATCTTTGGGACATATTTCCAAGAAACCCCACCACAACTATATCTGTCTGTCACTTCAAACCCCTTCTCAGCATTAATAAAACTTGAAGATTTCATCACACACAGCTACGGATGAAATTTTCAACTATTTTTTCCCTTCAAAAGTGGTCTTGATGGTTAATAATGTCACTTCAAAAAAACAAAAGTGTGATCATTAATGTCCCATTTGATGCCTAATTATTAGTGTCCTTGTTCCATACATAATTTCTTTTTAATTCAAATTTGATTTGTTTTGATATGTAATTTATTATTTTTTTTAAATTGTATATTAATTGTTCGATAAGTGATTAAATTTTTTACATAATTAGTTTGATTTCAATTAAAAATTTTACTACCATTTGGGACAAAACTTGGAAAAAAACAGACACATAAGTGGTATTAATTAAGGAGTCATTGTAATAGTAATGAGGTTGATGATAGGTAGTAGGGGAGATTTTGTGGGATCCGTTGCTTCTTTTATGGATTTGGCATCTTCTCATGTCTCTCTTTCTTCTTTCATAAGATCATTTTTGAACTACGTACTCAACTCCAATTATGGATCTAAATCTTCCCTTAATTATTTTACACCTCTTCTTCATCAATCGTTAATTAATATTTCTGATCACTAATTATCAAACTACTCGATATTCAATTTCAAATCAACTGATAAAAACTCATTCTAATTCGACTCATTAATTTAAAAAATCAAATTTAAACTTAATTCATCGTATTTAAAACTTCTCGACCATGACTCATGTCTAGTTTAATTAAAACTTAATTTTATTATTAATCAAATCAAGTTTAAATATAATTCCTAAATTCAAATAATAATACATTCGACTCGATACGATGGGGTTACAGCTAGCTCTAAATATAAGCCTTAGTTGTGAATGATTTTGTTGGCAGACATAATTGATTCCTTTAGTGAAAAGAGGGGTTTGAGTCATCTTACGTTGTGCAAGTAATGTGAAATGGAAGAAAAATTAATACCGTTTCCGTTTTAAAATGTTATGTGTAATAAAATAATAAGAAGGAGCAGTAAGTAAGTAATGTTGATAATTATTTATTAATGATATCCCAGACAGACACATGCAACCTACGAAATAAATATATATACCTTAAGAAATTAATGGGCAACCTTAATTAATTAATTAATGGGGAGAGAGAGAACAGAGTAGCAAGATTCTGGGTGTTGTGATAGGGAGACAAACGGACAAAATATGTTGTCACATCCACGAATCCTACTCACTGTTCACAAATGTATTAATTAATACCAACTACGACTTTTTTGTGTTAATCAAAAAATTAATTATAAAAATGTGAGGAGGAATCCAACATTATTAAAAAAATTGTGATCAGTTAATTTATTGGTCATAACAAAGAAAAACAGTTTCCATGTCTGGTTTGCAATAATATAATAAAATAATATTAGGTGGTGGTCTTATTCGTAGATTTCGTACAACCATTTCTTCTGCCACAAAGCAGTTTCATTTTTCTATGTATTGATTGATTCTTCCGTAAGATTTTGGCAGAAAATTTTCATCTTCTGCCATCTTTCTATAAGTCAACTCTACTTTAATACCATCTCTTCAATTCTTTTTCTACATTGTCTTGGTAATGTCAAATGCTATTTCATTTTAGTATTATAGTGGTTAAATTTATGGGTTAATTATAATTATTTTTTATTATTTAAAAAATTATAAATACATTCTTTAAATAAAAAATAATTATATAGCATTTAAATAAACGTCAAGAGCCACGGAGATCTAAGTGTATTACATTTGTAATTATCGTTTTTAAGAATGAGTCATTTTTATATAAATTTAAATTTTAACAAATCTCTCTCTTTAGTTAATCATAATGATGATAGAATAATTAATATCTAATAATGAATTCTATCTCATAATCTACGTAATAAGAGGATACTACTTGAACGTTACTATGGTAGTAAGAGTAATTATGATCAAATATGGCCCAGAATAGCAGCATGCTCTTTGGGGGTCAAAAGCGAGTCTTCGTTCTGGGCCTTTGGGCCGTTTCAAATAACTGAACATGTACAAAATGGTTTTCACAACAATGAGTGTTATATCACATTACTGACATTTGCTTTTCTACTCTGCTCTCAATCTGAGAAATTTTATCAAGGATTTTTCATGTATTACAGGACACGAAAATCAGCTTTGTACAACTTTCAATTATAGTTTTTGTAACCAAATAATGCATATCTACCAAATAGATTTTATGCTCAACCCTTGAGATTGTTTATCAATCATCACCAAATCAGACGATGACCACAATCCCCATTCATTACATTAAAATCCACTATTCAAGAAAAGAAAATCCTCAGAGACCCAAAATAATGTACATATGCATCCGCACAAGTTTTTCCAACCAACTTTTCAGTAATTTGTCAATTTAAAGCTGTAGACGACAATAAAATAATTTGGCTGCAAGCGCGGATATCTCGACTGCAGCTAAGTCTTTCATCCTTACAGTGACTTTATTCCGGAAAAGTGTTATGAGAGAATCACTTTTTTCACTTATTTAAACGAGAGAACACCCAACGAACCATCGTTCATCACGCTCATGGATTTGGGAGGTGGCTGATCACTAGTTTTCTCGAGATTTTTTCCCTTTAAATATATATTTTTTCTAATAAATAAACACACTTACCCATTATTTCCTATATTCTTCTTGTTATGTGTCTTGAATGGAAGAATCTCTAAAACCTTTTATGCCCAACATTTCTCATATGATGATATATGGAAATAGTACACATGCAATCTACTGTCCAAATAACATGTCTATCGACTTCATGTTTTACAATTCCAAAAAAAGTATTTATATATATATATAACACAACACATTCATCATATATATTAATTCATATGGTTCCATGGTTTTACTTGGCAGGAAAGATGGTGATCGGCAGTTCAAAGAAAGTGGTGGCGGACCAGATAGAGGAGGTGAGAAGGATATGTGCACTGGTGGTGGACGACGACCCTCTCGTTCGGAGAATTCATGGGATGCTCTTAGCCAGATACGGACTGGAAACTGAAGCAGCAGAAAACGGCAAAGAAGCCGTCGACCTCTTCCTCTCCGGAAAAACTTTTGATCTCGTGCTTATGGACATGGAGATGCCCGTCATGGATGGGCTGCAGGTAAACCTCATTTATACATACATGCACGTGCATGCACAGTACTGTACATGGGTAGATAAGGTGGTTGTTTAATATATATAGGCAACGCAGCGGCTTCGTGGTATGGGGGTGAGCAGCATGATAGTAGGGGTAACTGCTAGGGGACTGGAAGCTGAGAAGGAGGCGTTCATGGCGACTGGGTTGGATGCTTGCTGGGTTAAACCTTTGAATGCGGAAGCAATCATCTCTGTGCTGGATGAGCTTGCCAAGAAATTGCTCTAGAACTTCCCAACTTTTATGACTTGTCTGAGTAATTATATATGGTTTCAATTTCGTCGTCCAAAATTGAATAAATAAATGAATCAATAAAAATAATGAACTTTTTTGTCTATTTAATCCTATGAACCTCTGTACTTCAGAAAAATGCAATCAAAATTAATTTATCGAAAATCTAACATATACCATGATGTTATTACAGAAATATACAACATATTGAGATTTCATGAATTTTGACTGTAAATAATAAATATCATTAAATTTATGTCGAAATATATATTAGCGTGATCAGATGTGATGTGTTTATTTTTATATAAATTTTTGTTCCTTCTTGGTCTTCGCTTTCATTTAAACAATGCATAGGCAACTATGCTGTTGTTAACAGAGAAATCTTTGTATTCCCTTCAAGCCACCCTTCAAGCCCAAGTAATGAACAAATATTACCAGAAACTCTCTTGGGAGCTAAAATTATGAAATACATGCTGTGTAATTCTGATACATTGCAGAAACAATACAGAGGAGAATTCAGACATCCCAAATTCACTTTTATAGAACACGGGTGAGGAACCAGGCATGCCAAATTTTATCGAGTACTGCACAACATTGAAGGAGACAAAAACAATTAACTTAAGGATTCCACAACAGGGTAGCTTAGATATGAGCTAAATGGAAGCCGCAACTTTCGAACTCTCATCGTCTTTAAACAAAATTTCTTAATGCTGGCAATATGAGGATCTTCTGAAACCAATTACTATCGGTAGCTCACTCCATCACCACTTATAACCTCACCGACGCGATATGCTGAATTTGTGCCGTGATATTCTCCAAGTATTCTGAGAGCAGCCTCCTCCTTCACGACTAGCACCATTCCAATTCCCATATTAAAAGTTCGTCTCATTTCTGCATCTTCTATTCTTCCAGCCTAAAAAATTTGTCACAAAGAAACTAATTAATCTTCAATTTTGCAGGTCTGTTTAAAAATAGTAATGAAGAAAGAAATAAAGAATCTAGAAGGAGAGACAGATGGATGGTAAAGAACATGCAAGATACTATAATGATGCTAGTTTTCAAGTTCTGCCCTATATAAAATGATTCTGACCTCCTGAATCCATTTGAAAATGGGAGGAACAGCCCAAGTGTCCTTGTATATGAGAGCTCCGAGGCCCTTTGGGAACACACGAGGTATGTTATCAGTAAAACCACCACCAGTTATGTGAGCAATCCCTTTCACACCACCTTTGCTAATGATGTCAAGAACCTGTATTGCCCAAAATCCCTTGATGTTATGAATGCATGTCTAAAGACAAATATAGCAGACAGTTCAAACAAAGCTCTAGGCATTACCTGCTTAACATATATAACTGTGGGTGCCATCAGAGCTTCACCTAGTGTAACAGATGAACCAGGAAGACTGTCTTTCAAAGAAAGGCCACTTCGTTGTAGAACCCTGGATGGACATGGCTGAAGCGTCATAAAAAACCAAAGATAAACAGATCAAGATTCAAAGAACTTGAGATAGCATGCTACAACAACCATCTATATTAACTTAAAGGAGCCAGGTTTGCTTGGGTATTTGAGAACAGATAAATCGTTTAATGCAGCAATCTTGTTAAAACAAATTGTTAAACCTTCTGACAAGAGAGAATCCATTTGAATGAACTCCACTGGATGGAAGACCAATGAGAACATCCCCAACCTCAATGTTTTTCCCATCAATAACTGAGTCCTTTTTCACGATACCCACAGCAAAACCACTGAGATCATACTCCCCATCTGCATAAAAATCAGGCATCTCCGCAGTCTGAAAGATATGATGCAGTCAGTCAAAACTCAAATGAACAAAAGATGAGTTATGCTCAGCTGTACCCCTGATGCACCAAATAGGCAGCTAGGCTTCATTCTTAATCATATATGATCAACATTCTTGTAAAACAACACAACCAACTAATATAGAAGGCACAACACAAACCAAATGTGTTTCCGTACTGCAAGGTACATCACAACTCAAAAATTATAAGGCCCCTAAATAACACAGATTATGTGCACTATCAAACTATATCACTGAAAGGAAAAGTAAGTTTGAGAAAGAAACATGATCAACTGTGAAGAAAGAAGGAAGCAGTAAGAATCTAGGAACTTTGTAGAATGACATGCTAATTACTCATGACGGTTGATCCAAATGCAATAGAGAAACTTAGCACAGTACTTTATTTCCAGATACCATTATTTATTTACTGCAGGAAGCAAATAGAAGTAAAAAGTGGCCACAAGTACCTCTCCCCCTAAAAGAGTACAGTCGGATTGTTGGCAACCATCAACTATGCCTTTGATGACCTGCATTAGTGTAAACAAGATGATTGAATTTCCTTCATTAGGGGAAAAGAAAAGCTTTATGATAATAAAAGAAATTGGGACCCAGCACAACTTCCATACCTTTTCTGCAAGGTCAACATCAAGACGACTAGTGGCAAAGTAATCAAGGAAAAACAAAGGCTTTGCCCCAGAAGTGACTATGTCGTTAACACTCATGGCAACCTGATAAAAGATACTGATTAACACAAGGATTATTAACACATATCACGCAAAAGACCAACAGATTTACCAAATCAATGCCAATAGTCTCATGGATTCCAGTCTCAAAAGCCAGCTTAAGTTTGGTTCCAACTCCATCTGTACCAGCCACCAGATAGGAATCCCCTGTGAAAGCATTCGAAGGCGAGTAGTTACACTATAAGATGGGAACACCACCAAATCAGACCCAAAAAGAGAAAAAGAAAAGACTAGATAAGCATATGGCTGAAGCAAAGGGTCGGAAAAATACATAGAAATATACGGAGAATGTTGAAGACACAGGGGATGCAAGTGGAATAAGCAAAGTTAGGTCTGCCTATAAGAAAGAAGCCTTTAAAGACAAGAAATACCAATAACAGATAAAAATATAACAGTTTATGAGTGCAGGCAATATGTATGAATGAATTTCCCTTGAGATGGAGCATGGAGCACAGAGAATCAAGGCAAGGACTGCAAAAATTTACGTTGAATTTAGAATCTGCGAATCCAAATAAACAATTGATGAAGCAAAACTAAGTGCAACATTATTTGCCTGATCGATAGGATATATTTTGAATCACCTATCCCCAGTTAAAGAATATAATTATATATAAGAAAACAACCATACCCAAAGGGAAGAGCCCTCCAAAACCTCCAATTCCGGGCGCCATTTTGGCTATTCTCCTGACAAGTTCTGTACCAGCATCAATGTCTACACCAGCATCCTTGTATGTAAGTCCCTCTCCCTTGTCCTCTGCAGCAGTTTCGACATGGTTTCTGGTACTGCTGCTCGACATTGAAAGTACAACCCCAGAACCTCTTCTATCTTTCAGTTGTTTCTTGCAATTCTTGGAGACGAATGGCAAGAATCCTTTGGTTAAGTTATCTTTACGAATCTCGAGCGAGCCCGGTTTGAACAAATTTGCGATACAATGCGATAGTTCTGTATTTGCTTTGCATGAGGTATTCATGCTTCTTGAAGTAATTATAAAGAAAACCTTCCAGCAAAACAGTATCTGGTTAGGTAGCAATTCGTTGAATTAACCGAAACCTTAAAAACAAAAATTAAAAAAGAAAAAAGGAAGACCATACAATTCAAGAATATACAAGAAACCGCGTAATCTATGTAGGTGATCTTATAAGCAGTGCTGATATTAAAACTTGCGTCGGGAAGACAGATTCCTTTAACCAAGAACCAATAATCCAAGAAACTGAAAAGAACTCTTTCGCTTTGAGTTGATGACTTTCAAGAAGTACCTGATGAAAGAAGAGATTGAGGGTGAGAGCAGTCGGCGGAGGAGAGCGGCGGCCTGAGACAATGAGGAGTTGATGCCGCTGTTAAAGTAAAAAGGATGCTTTTCTCTGCACTATCTTATTTTCGATTTCTCTTTTCATTTTTCTTTTTGTTCATCGGATATTTCCTTCTCTACAGTGTTTTGTGCTAACATGGGCCGCTGGGTGGAATTTCTCAACGGTAGCGAATCGGCCCTTAAGAAACGTAATCCAGACCGGCCCAAAATGTTTCACCGCGTGTGGAAAAATGAAAATTTTCAAAGGGAATTAGTGATTTATCTTCTATTTTCTAAGACTAATTATATTCATATTATCTACTTTTAGGTTAAAACACATAAATATTTTTTATATTTTATAAAATTATATGTACATAATTTGATATTATTTTTACAATTATATTGACATCCCTTTAAAGAGTATATTTGTACATAATATTTGTATATTTGAACTTAATTTCAATTTGTGTCGATATAATTTACTCTTTACTTCAGTGTCATAAAATTAACAATTATTGTATTGAAACTTAAAATTAGCTTTTCTAAAAAGTATATATATGAAACATTTTTTTTTGAAAGGAAATATATATGAAATATTAATGCCCTTATGCTATTTCTTTTTGGTCGGACCAAATTTAATTTGGTAAGAATTTTTTTACTTTTTATCTGCTAAATTATAATTTGAATGAAAAGGGAGGAATTAGTACAACTTTTAAGGCAGGAGCACTTGGCTTGCTTCACCGGTCTACCCTCTACCCTCCCTCACCCCATTGGAAAGCGAGGGGAAAACAGAGCCGAAATAAAGAAGAAAATTTCACTTGAAGAAACGTTTTTGATTCTTCGTCTACTTCTGCATTAAATACAGAGTATCATTGCTATACGTCTTTCTCACTCTACCACCCCTCTCTCTCTCTCTCTCTGTGTATACACACACATACACACACACACACAGCACAGCAAGTTGAAGTGAGTGATTGAGGAGCAGGTGAAGATCATTCATTATCTTTTCCACGATGAGAAAGGCGCTTTGGGTTTTCCTCAACCTTATGGCTTTTCACTATTTTCTGGGTATGTTTCTTTAACTCTCCTTTTTATCTCACATCCTCTTCATTACATTCTTGTTTTTGTTTTCTTTGTTTCATGTGTTACTGCGTGTTTGTCTTCTTCATGTTCTTTGTCAGAGTGCTATGTACAGTACTGTGATTCCGAGGCAAAAAATCACAACTTGCTTATGCTGTTACCCTATCAAATATTTGTTATCATGTGAATCCTGGCTTGTTATCTGCTGGAAAAGAAGCCGGATGGCCGACCTGTGTTTTCTTTTTTATTTTGTGAAAAGATTTGTTAACTCTGTTTTGTTTATCTTGTATGGAAACTGTTCAGTGTTTAGAACCAATGCTATGGTACAAGAGAAGGCAGAGGCAACCATCCCTGTTACCACCTTATCACCTCCCGAAGGCAACACCACATTCCTCGGTGGCACAACGTGGTGTGTAGCTCGACCGGGGGCCTCCCCCACTGATCTGCAGATTGCCTTGGATTGGGCTTGTGGGTTGGGGAAAGCAGACTGCCGAGCAATCCAAGCCGGTGGGCCGTGCTTCGATCCCGACACCCTGCTTTCTCATGCATCCTATGCTTTCAACAACTACTACCAACAAAATGGCAACTCTGATATTGCCTGCTACTTTGGAGGCACAGCTGCTTTAACTCAAAATAATCCTAGTAAGTCCAACTTAGTATTCTTTGCATGCATTATTATGATGTAAAGAATGGTTCTGAATTCTGATTCACCTTATTGCAGGTCACGGAAGATGTGTGTTTGCCACTTCATCAGAGTGAGTTGATCTAATGGATTAAGGTTGTTAAATTGTCAAGAACCAGGCTATTTCTCACACACTAATTTCATGATCTGTGATTTGTGCACAGGTCTATAAAAGCTTCAGCAGCATCTTCATGGGAACACAAGGCGAAAAGTATATGGTGGAAGATTGATGTAATCCTACTGCTTCTCTATCTTGGACAAAGATGATCCTCTGCATCGATGAGCATGAATTGCTTATAAACAACTGATGACGAGGTGGGAGCGATTGTTTGTGGAGTTTTTGGGTTAAGTATGCTTTGCTGTGTTGCTAGTTTAAGTATCCTTGGCAATGTAAAGTGTCATGATCCTTTTTGCTCTTTTGGTTTTCCTTTCTCAATACGTTAGTGTTCATCTTTCTTTCTCTAGCTTTAATTTGTTCTAGTTTATTCCAGAATTGACTAAGAATTTTCCATCTGTCCCATTTTCCCCTTGAATCTTCTGGGCCGTGTGTACATTATTATGGCTAATACAAACGCTGCTTGTAATAATGATCATATGCAATAGGAGAAGAATGAAAAGAAATTATTTAAATCAAATCCGAATGAATTAAATTAATCACATTTAAATTCTACATTTTTACTTATAGGTATGATTCATTATCGTGTCTTCCAATTCGATACAAAGTAGAATTTCACTTTAAAAAAATTCGAGTACTTGAGTGGGAACTTGACCGACATGGATGTAGTATCTAGGATGCATTTTGATGATGACTGATGATGAGGTCCGGTGGCTGAATTCGGTCCAGTGTTGGCTTGCTTTTGTCCCATCTTTATTTTTCTCTCCGGCGAAGATCTCTCCCAGCTCTAGGATTGATGCAGTTGTTGTTCCTCAAAAAGAGTTGCCACTCATATGTTATTTTCGACCCATTTCATTACAAAATGGTGATCTCACTATTTCATGTTTTCTTTCCTTTTTCGTTTCAAGTTTATCATATCTTTAGCTATAAATCAATATTACATTTTATTTTGCATTATATCTACGTCCTATGCACAATTATAACTTATGATATTGGTGTACTTAATCACAATATCATATCGCATCTACAAACACGAGGTTGAATTAAATTATAGTAAACAACAAAAATAATAAAATTTTAGTTTTCTAAACTGGTGTAAAATATGAAATGGTAGGGGAAAAGAGATGTGCAGTTTATTCATGTGTTAAGAAAACCCAAAAAAAGTAAAATTAAGAGGAATAAAAATGTAATTTCAAGAAATGTGTAGGCTTATCATATTGACACATCCACCAATTACCAACAACATTTGCAAACATCCAAACCTTATCCAATAGGGATCATCCAATTGTACACTGCCATCTCAGCAACAAGTATCTAAGTGTATCCAATGCTGCTATTCTGAGGCCACAAGCACTTCATGTGGCTCTGCTGCCCACCAGATTTATTTTCTTCTCTGCAGTCTGCATATATACACTTACATCATCACTTCCCTCAATTGTGTCTCTCTTAATTTTCAGCGCAAAAATGGCTACTGCTCTCATGACTTCCCTTCCACACTTCAATGGCCTCAAGCCCCAATCACCCTCACTTTCTCCTCTCAAAAACTTGGTCAGTTTCTCTCACATTTCTCCCCTCTATTCTTTTATTTTGTATTTCAATTACATAATTTGAGTCAATTTAGCACTGTTCGAGTGTTAAAATTAAGATTTTACAGTTACGAAATTATATTTCAGTTCCATAACATCTCTATGTATGTTTTGTAGTAGTTTTTCGTTTTGTTTTTATTTAAAAAAAAAAAAAGGATTACCAATGCATTTGATTAATTTTTAAATTTAAGTATATTAAATGATGTCATGAATTTTATCTTATTAAAAAATAAAAATAAAGAGCTCGTGAGTAAGTGATTTCAACGAAAAATAATTTTATTTTTAAATTTCGTCTGGTCAAGTAAAAATTAAGGATAATTATATTTGCATCCCTTGATCTATTATTTATGTGTACAAATTATTCATATCTTTTACATAATTATATAAATCAATACTGGCAGTAAAAAATAAGATTAGTATGTGTAATAATGTTAACCTTTCTGGGAGTGTACATATAATTTTCTAAAACACATGTGGAGTGCATAAATGATGTCGAAGCTTTCTATAGATGTACGTAAAATTTTACAGACGATATAAATTATTTGTATGAATAAATCATAGAACACGTGTGTAAATGTAATTATTCTTAAGTTTAATTAGGCAACGACTATATCGACTATAACATAGTTTAATAAGACTTAGAGGAGCATCAAATCATGTATTACAAATGTAAAATATATAATATGATTCATTTAGTTTAACTAAATTTGATTTGATGTATATAAATCCTATTTAGGTAGCTGTTCAATCCATGGGGCGTAAAGGACAGGGAGCGCTGGGTGCTCGCTGTGACTTCATCGGCTCGCCCACTAATTTGGTAACTATCGTACATTTTGGAAAATATCATGGGCCACAGCCTAAGAACTCTTTCTGGATGGAATTCGAAATTAGATGTTAATGGTTTGAATTTTGGACACGCAGATAATGGTGACTTCGACGAGTTTGATGTTATTTGCGGGTCGATTTGGATTGGCTCCATCAGCAAACCGAAAGGCCACTGCTGGGCTGAAGCTGGAGGCAAGGGATTCGGGTCTTCAGACGGGTGACCCGGCGGGTTTCACCCTGGCGGATACATTGGCATGTGGGGTTGTGGGTCACATTATTGGGGTTGGGGTTGTACTGGGCCTAAAGAACATTGGCGCTATTTAAATTTCTGTTTATAATATAAAATCTTTCTTTTCTCTATCATTTCCACAATTTTCCTCCGACATCCATCTATATGACAAAAGACCACATTGCACCTGTCTTAAAAGATACTATTTAAAATAAATTGATTTAAGTTACCATTTGGCTGACCTCATTAAAATTTCAAGTTTGTGCTTGTGCTTTAAGTCATACACTCAGTCGTTCGAGTTTCAATTATCAGTTCTGCGCTCATAGACACAGTTTACATTTGATAGATCCCAATTGTAATTATTCAATGTCTAGGTTTGTGGTTTAGTATAGAGTTTAAAATAATGGCATACGAGTTGGAATAGTATTTATACACTATAACTACTTGATCTCATCATTTTAGGTAATGTATTTTACGAATAGCGACACATTATATGAAGACTGGACATCCAATTTCAATTATAATGTCATTGTTCTGGCTTGACCCAAATAAAATCTCGCAAACCTTGAAGTGCATGGTCCTCTTACACTTTTCTAAATGACAATTTTCCAAATTACTCGCCTTTGATGTGGAGCCCCATATCATAAATATAATATACTCAACTGAAACAAATAACAACTGTTAATGTAAATTAATTTAAAGTTAATACAAATGACTTATAGAGATAACTTTTAAAGGGGTGCAAAGTATCATGAACATAAATTGCACAATAAGTTAATTTAATTATCACAAGGTTCAAACTCCAAACTACTCTCATCTACCTAAATTGAAAAGTACTTGCCAATTCTTATTTCATCCTTGGAATAAAAACTTTGACGGCTGCTAGCAAATTCAAAAGGCCAGGAGGTATGAGCCCAATCAGCCCATATAATTTGTAACTGAAATAATCAAAACGATGCCGTATTTTCGTATTGTAACAGTTTTTTAAATGGCTATCTTAGACTATATAATTTATAACGACTTTTCATATATTTATCTCTCTTTGACACGGCCATAGCCGTTCCAAAAATTTTTATATATACTGAAAGCAACGAAAAAATGCGAGTGGATCGGCTTGAGAACGAACAAATGGAAGCGATAATATAAAAGTTCGTAAATTAAAAGCTGAAAATAATAATACCATGATTCTAAGGGGTGTACCCTTGGAGTTTCGGGATGTTCGACGTAGTTAATAATAATATTAATAAAACTAAATGGGGCTAATGGTAAAATTAAAACGAGAGGTACAAAAATCGTAAATCAAGAATTACCTCTTTGCTTGATTTACTTCGAACCTCCTTCATTTGATCCGTTCACGCGAGACTTCAACATAAAAGCTCTCTAAAAAGACATATCTACACCACATATGGGACCCCTCAATTCAATTTGCTAGAAAATAATTAGGGAGAAAAAAGAACCAAGTGTGCTTGAGAGAGGGAGCGGCCGAATGGGGTCTCTAGGGAGACAAAACAACAGTCATTCCCAAACACTCACATAGTGTTTAGATTTTATATTTTAAATATTTTGTTTTGATGTTTTGAAGATAGAGAGAGAAAAATAGAGATAAATAAGTGTGTGTTGAAGATAAATGGTACGTTTGGATTTGTGTTTTGAGGTAATTTAAAATATTTTAAAATAAGTGGTGTAGGTTTAATGTTGGAATCCGAGAGACAAAAATAATTATCATTGTTAAATCACATATCTTCTATATATATTTTTATATATAAATATGTATATATATATTTTATGTTTAATGTTGTATTTGTGAGAGATAAAATTATTATTTATTGTCAAATCATGTATCTTTTATATTATATATATAAGTGTATCTATATTGATATGCATAAAAATAAGTTGACCCAAAGAGGCTCAAACGATCTAAAAAGAAGAAAGAAACGAGAGACCCATATCGTCTTAGGAGGCCTACCTCATGAGGACAGACTGCTGAAAAATTACTAGGCATGGCCCAAGAGGGAAGCCCAGTTCAGACCAAGAAGGAGGCCTAGTACAAGGCCTACCAGACCTCAAACCCACATTCAAAGCCAGTCTAAGAAAAAGGAAGCGCCCTAAAAAAGCTGGACTCCTTGACCTAGAATGACTCCTTGCAGAAGTAAGACTCCTCATGTAAAATGAGTCATCCCCTAACTAAAGACGTGTTGCTCAAGTCAAAAAAGAGACAAGATCGTGCCTTATCCCC
Organism: Sesamum indicum; assembly: GCF_026168435.1. Classification (NCBI taxonomy): domain Eukaryota; kingdom Viridiplantae; phylum Streptophyta; class Magnoliopsida; order Lamiales; family Pedaliaceae; genus Sesamum; species Sesamum indicum. Next base: position 18,159,566 of record NC_142668.1, read on the forward strand.
AAATTTTTGCCTTCTTTTTTGGAAATACAGCTCACAAACAGAGTCCCTACGAAAAGGGACTCATTCTCTATAAATACAGGCAGCAGCCCCCCAATAGATAGACCTTCAAGAAGTTGGAAACTGTCTTGCTATTTCACTGCAATTCTCAACTCGTGCTTTTGTCATAATTTACTCACGAAATCCTTATTTTTTATTCAATTTCTCATTTCATCACCCCTCTAATATGGACGCCTTCTTCAGTCCTCCAACAGGGATGATTTCTTCAGTCCTTCAATAGGGACACCTTCTTCAATCCTTCAATAGGGACACCTTATTCAATCCTCCAATAGGGACGCCTTCTTCAGTCCTTTAATGAGGCCGCATTCTTCCATCATCCAATAGGGATCAGTCATCCAACAAGTACATATTCAGCGCATCAACGGGGACACCTTCAGTCCACCACCAATAGGGACTCCCTTCAAATTTTGGAAAACCACTCTTCCTTATTGCTTTAGCATTCGAATTGCACTATTAGCATGATTTCTATCACGATTTCTCATTATATTTTTTTTTATTATATTTTTCTCCTAAATTCGATACTAACTTGGACGTCGGAATCCTAACGCTTATTTTGTAGGTCCCACTTCAGAATTGATATTTACTTTGACTCAAAAGTTCATATCAATTGGATCCGTGCGTTTTTTGAGTACATCATATATATTATATATAGAAAGTTGAAAAACAAAAAAAATACATAAATAAAAAATAAAAAATAAAAAAATATACATTATGTGTATTTTATTTTATTTGAGGAAATGCAAATACATGAAACCAAAGGGTCAATCGACGGGACAAATCATCTTCTCCCCCTACATGCGCGTCTCCCTCCCTCACTCCAGCTCCCGCTCCCGCTCCACTTGACTGCCACGACGTCGTTTCCTGATCACTCCCTCAGCATAAATTGACAGGCCCCCATAGGCGCACTTTCTCTCTACTTCGAGCAATTTCTGCTCAACCTTCCTCATCTTTCTATCACGCATTACGAACAGTGAGTGGGTTGTAGGGTTTTTCATTCAGACTGCAACACAGACACATAAAACCATGAGTATATGGAATTACGTGGTGACGGCTCACAAGCCGACGAACGTTACTCATTCTTGTGTCGGCAATTTCACCGGTCCGCAGGAGGTCAATCTCATCATCGCGTGAGTGTTCTGCACTAGTGTGTCTCTATCTCTCTCGTAAAAAAAATAGTATGGTTTATTTGACAGAAAAATGTTGATTTTCTAGATTGTTAAGAATGATTGTCGTTATGGAAAGTACTATGTTTTGGTTTTTCTGTATTGAGTATTTACTTGGTTCCGTCAAGTCCAAGTTTCAATCGTAGTTTACAATTCAATATTGCAATCCATTACAGGAAATGCACCCGAATAGAGATCCATTTACTCTCGCCACAAGGTTTACAGGTATACGGGTTAAGTTACATTACACATTTATTTTGCATGGGCTGCTGTAATTCATGGAAAACCAATAGGAATTGGTCAATCTTTCATGATACTTATTTCGGTAGGGTTCCTTAGGATTTTTCTGCCCGAAAGTATTCATTAAAACCATTTTGTAGACTATTGTGATGTAGTACAGCTAAACCAATAACTTGCTTGGCAAAACTAGAGCTCTAAAGACCAGGCATTAGTTTTCTCCAGGAATAATTGTTCTGATATATGAAAAGAGCAAATGCAGCAGATTTCTTGGCTTAGGTAATGTAGGTCATTATAAGACCTCCTTTGGCACAAATTATTCTGCTAGGGAAGGGAATTTCAGCAAGATTCCTCCTAGAATATGGTGCTCTTTATTTTCTGCTCCCATTACTTGGTATGCAAACATCTGAAAGAAGACACAAAAGAAAGCCATTTCCAGTATTCAACTAACTGAACAACCTCTGGCAGTAGGTCTAGGTGCTACGTAGGGGATATGGAAGTGGTACCAAGTGGTACAGGTCTATCGAGGGTTGGGGGGTGGACTGTGGAGATGATGAGAGGAAGTTTCGGTTATTGTGGCCCATGTGAAGTTGAGGAGAAGCCAACCCCCATGCTTGGGTGTGCTTTCTTTGTTTATTATGGGATGAGATCATGATAGGACATTAAGAAGGGGACAATACAGGACAATCTAGGAATAACTACATTGAATCCTCTTATCATGGAGGCTTCGTGAAATGACAATTCTGATGTATCATAAATTTGCAGCCTATGTTGGATGTGCCAATATATGGGAGGATAGCCACACTTGAGCTTTTTCGGCCGCATGTGAGTATCCAAATTGAGTTGCGAAACTTTGGTTTATTGATGTAGTCTGATTATTTTGTTCTATTGTACTTCACAAATACAAACAGTGACATCTCACTTTCTGATTAACTTGACAGGGGGAAACTCAAGATCTCCTTTTCATTGCTACAGAAAGATATAAATTCTGTGTTTTGCAATGGGATGCTGAGACTGCTGAGGTTATTACAAGGTGCGACTTCTGCTTTGTTTAATTTTATGATGAATGTCTTTTAGAACACAAACTTTTGTGCACTATGTTGTTGGCACTTTTGATATTTTTCCTCAAAAACCCTTTTTCCAAACACGTGATTCTCGTTATCGTGTGCTCTATAATTTGAGGATGCTTCGAACATCCAAATAGTTTCATGAACATAACGAGTTTTTCTAGGTTGTCTCACTATAACTGTTGGTGTTTGTGCGATATCTATTTCAAATTATTGCTAAGATGAAGTTACTTTTCTTGTTGGGATGGTTTCCACTATTAAAATAGGGCAATGGGGGATGTTTCAGATCGAATAGGTAGGCCCACGGACAATGGACAGGTATTTGTTATACTTTGCAAATTTTGTGTTGCAATCTTGACTATGAGTTTGTTTATTCAAGAAATTAGCCATTTTGTAATTTGTTTTACTTTTCTCCTAGATTGGCATTATTGATCCAGATTGCAGGTTGATTGGACTTCATCTGTACGATGGATTATTCAAGGTAATGGTCTTGTTGCTGCTTCGATCACAGTTTCTTTCAGTGTGTTTTGAGTTGGCGTTTTCTTCATTTTCCCGGTAGATGATGAGTATCTCTGTTTGTTAGGTAATTCCATTTGATAACAAAGGCCAACTGAAGGAAGCATTTAATATCAGGTAACTTTTTCCATGACAAATGCTAGTACTGTATCATCCTGGAAGTAAAGTGGAGCCTTATTATTCCTGAAAATTTGTCCTTTTGGTTAGACTTCAGTTTTTGCCTGTTCCACAGCTGATATGCCTTTTTATGTCTTGTTTCTGGCCTGACTTCCTCTGGTTGATGCTCGGGTGCTTCTAGTAAACTTTCATGTGTTTATGTTCACCATTATGGAGTCCCTTTTTGTGGGCACTAAAAAGACAGAGAGATATCAGGAAGTTGCCTGATTCTAATTTTTCTGCTGTTAGTTTGAACTTTGAAGTCTCAATGTATTGTTGTGTGCATTGGAAATTGGAGTTTGTTGCATCTTTTTGTGTAAAGTGATGCGTGTAGGCTGTTGGGAATTGTCTCAGTCAGCGACAATAATTGTTATTACTAATAGAAGAAGTATACATTACAACAATGTTCTTTAATATGACTGTTTTTTTGTCAATATAAATTTTGCATCCCAAATTCAACTGACTATTGCTGGTTGTACAAGTGTTTGCCCTACAGGCCTGCAGTGCAGATATTTGTTGTAGTTTTGCGTATTAGATACACTTTAAGTTTTACAGCAAAAAACGGGGGCATTGTACATTATTTATCTTGTCAATGTGAAATGGATTGGGTTTCAGAATGTCCTCCTTTCTAACTTGCATACTATTCCATTTTTTGCTCTTCAGGCTTGAGGAGCTTCAGGTTTTGGATATCAAGTTTTTGTATGGTTGCCCCAAGCCAACAATTGTTGTACTTTACCAGGTTTTGATTTACTTTTGCACTGACGAAGAATTTCTTGTGTGTTGGTTGTCTTCTGCCCCTATAGTGCATAAGACAGTGATGTATGTTTACACATGAAATCAAATCTCAGTTAGGACATGTTACATGTATGCATTCCCTCATGTTTTCTGTATTATTAATACTTTAATATTTTATCTTTCATAATTTCCATTGTGAAATATGTTTAATGGATGGGATTGTGAGACGGTTCCATGTAATGGGCTCAGCAGAGATTCTCATTCTACGCAGTAGACCTTATACTATTTTCTTGTCCAAGTGTTATGTCTTTGACAAGAGTACTTGAGCCTTTAAGAGTTTATATATTGTCTATATGAGCACACTTCTATGCTTACCTTTGACATAGTATCCTCTTACTTGTAGCTCATTGTCTTGATTTACAGGATAACAAGGATGCTCGTCATGTGAAAACATATGAAGTTGCTCTGAAAGATAAAGATTTTATTGAGGGTCCATGGTCTCAGAACAATCTTGATAATGGAGCAGAGTTGTTAATACCAGTGCCTCCTCCTCTTTGTGGTGTCTTAATTATCGGCGAAGAAACTATTGTGTATTGCAGTGCCTCAGCTTTCAAAGCGATCCCCATCAGACCTGTAGGTTATATATATCTGCTGCAAGCACTTTTACTCATTTTAATATGACCCTGATCCTTTTTTATGTTTATATATGTGAAGTCTATCACAAGAGCTTATGGGAGAGTTGATGCTGATGGTTCACGATACTTACTAGGGGATCACAATGGACTTCTGCACCTACTTGTTATAACTCATGAAAAGGAGAAGTGAGTTTGCTTGTCTTATGTTCCATTGTTCCTGAAAGAAACATGCTTGACTTTTATTTCTTTTCATATGATACGCTTATATGCAACTGTTTTACATCATAATTGGTTTTTCCATTTGCAATCTACTAGAGTAACTGGACTCAAAATCGAGCTCTTGGGGGAAACATCTGTTGCATCTTCAATATCATATCTTGATAATGCTGTTGTCTTTGTGGGCTCAAGTTATGGAGATTCACAGGTCCGTAGAATTTATCTTCTTTCATCTTCTGCACTAGCTATTTCTCAGAGGAGCTCGATTGTACCTCTGAAATGTAGTTGCTGCTTTTATTTTAAATTCTGTCAATTTCTATTTATTATCTGTGTCTTTGGCTATACTAAGGTAGATGTTTTTGTTTATGCCTCATGATTTATATCCAGCTCATAAAGCTTAATCTTCAACCGGATGCAAAAGGTTCTTATGTGGAAGTTCTCGAAAGGTATGTCAATTTGGGGCCAATTGTTGACTTCTGTGTTGTTGACTTGGAGAGGCAAGGCCAAGGTCAGGTGGTGACTTGCTCCGGAGCCTATAAAGATGGTTCACTGCGCATTGTGCGGAATGGAATTGGAATAAATGAACAGGTTTTGTTCTTGACAAGTTTCATCTTCCCAAAAGTTTCTCTACAAGTCATCTCTCCATATTATCTTTTTTCATGTCAATTGTAGGCATCTGTAGAGCTTCAAGGAATCAAAGGGATGTGGTCATTGCGATCAGCAACTGATGATCCATATGACACTTTCTTGGTTGTTAGCTTTATTAGCGAGACACGTATTTTGGCAATGAATCTCGAGGATGAACTGGAGGAAACTGAGATAGAAGGGTTTTGTTCAAACATCCAGACATTATTTTGTCATGATGCTATGTATGATCAACTTCTGCAGGTATGGTGGTGGGGCATGTGAGATCCTTTTATTGGCCTTCTAACATTTCACTGACATAAATTTGATGACTTCATATTGCCCAAATCCTAATATATCAGATGGAAACAAGAAATTGTATTTGTGATGAGCCATGTTAGTATATTTTTGTACAAGCGGATTTCCCCCTTTTTAAAATGTGTAAAGTATGGCAAATAGTGGTATCTCAGTTGAAAGGTAGAAGTATCAGTGGATGTGCATTAACGATGCCAGCCTGTATACAAAGGTTAATCTTTTTCAGTATCTTGATTTCTAACATACACTTGACCTGATATCTAAAACTTTTTCCTATCTGTCGGGGCTATGTCCTATATTTTTTCCTATCAATTGAAGTCCTTGATTGCTCTTTGATCCTTTGCTGGTAATGTAACATTGTCATTATCACACCAATTATGTTGGCTGGTACAGGAGACTACATAGAGGAACTGCATTAGCCTGTTTTCGTAAGTTACTGTTATGGCCAATTTTTAAGTAGTAAATGGATCATGCAGGTTACTTCAAACGGGGTCAGATTGGTCAGTTCTACCACCAGAGAGTTGCGTAACGAATGGTTTGCTCCGGCAGGGTATTCAATCAATGTTGCAACAGCGAATGCCACTCAGGTAACAAATGTTGTTTTCATGTTTAGAATGCCTGGTTTTACTGTTTACTTTTCTCCTTTTACCATATAGATTTAACCTCTGCTCCTGTTTTCTCGGCGTACCATTAACATTGCTGTGGTAAAAAAAAAATAATTTATCTTCTTATTGTGCTTCCAGCAGTTTGCTACTTCATTGCCAGTGTGATATTTCAGCTTCCTCTGACTGTAGGACATCCTTTGACAGGTATTATTGGCCACTGGTGGTGGCCATTTGGTCTATCTAGAAATTGGCAATGGTGTGTTGACTGAAGTAAAACATGCCCAGTTGGAGTATGACATCTCGTGCCTGGACATTAATCCAATTGGTGACAATCCAAATTATAGTCAACTAGCAGCAGTAGGGATGTGGACAGATATCAGTGTCAGGATATATTCGCTTCCTGACTTGAATCTTATCACAAAGGAGCATTTGGGAGGGGAGATAATTCCTCGTTCAGTACTTTTATGTTCTTTTGAAGGGGTAAGTTTTATTTTTAATGATGTTGATTTTGCATATACTTGTACCTTGGTTGTATCACTTTTAACTTGAGCTCTTGGATATTGATTTCTCGCAATAAAATGAAACGTCTTTTGCTATTAACATAAACTGTTGGGTTTATGTAACTGGAATCATTCTAAGAACTTTATGGAGTTCACTTTTTCAATTTGAGTAGATAATTTTGCTTTCGGAGAATGCTTACAATAAAGCACATGATTGCCTTGCACATGTTTAATTTCTTCAAGGGATTCTTGATGTCAGGTCGGTATGCCACTTACAGGTTGGAAAAGTCACCAGTAGAGAGGATTAGTCTTTGCATCTTTTACTACTCTTCTGTCCCCTCTGGATTAGCAACTTCTTTTAAAATTTATATTTCAGTAGGAGAGAAATGTTGTCATTTGAAAATCAACTTAATTTGCATTTTTTCAGTTAAGCAATGCTATGATATTAAGAAGTTTTCTTTTTAAGCAGAAATGTGGATCTGAAAACAGAAGAGGATTTAGGCATGCAAGTTCCTACTGGGTTCTTCTGAGATCAAGCTACTAGCAATTCTGTTGGGGCTAAGATAACAGTGTTTGCTGCCTTTTATTTTCAGATATCCTACTTATTGTGTGCTCTTGGGGATGGACATCTCTTGAATTTTCTGTTGAATACAAGTAATGGTGAGCTGGCGGATAGGAAGAAAGTGTCTTTAGGGACCCAACCCATTACCCTTCGGACTTTTTCATCAAAGAATGCTACACACATTTTTGCTGCTTCTGATAGACCAACTGTCATTTATAGCAGCAACAAGAAATTGCTTTATAGCAATGTAAATCTAAAAGAAGTCAGTCATATGTGCCCTTTCAATTCTGCTGCTTTCCCTGACAGGTAATATGATTGCATTTCTATAATATGGTTGGATATTACTTGGTTGATATTCTTGGTTAAGTCTGATTTAATTATGAGGTGCTAGATTATAATTGTCAACATCTGCCTAGTGCTTAGTGTGGGTACTTGACTCGTAGTTGGTGGCAGAGAATTTGTTGTAATAAGGGAGTCCTTTAATTTTTATTCTTTCTTCCTGGAAGTTGACATCTTATTTGGTGTAATTAAGCTCTGTTAAGAAAATTTTCTTTGTCAACAGCCTTGCAATTGCTAAAGAAGGTGAACTGACAATTGGCACCATTGACGACATTCAAAAGCTTCATATACGCTCTATCCCTCTCGGGGAGCATGCCCGACGCATATGTCATCAGGAACAGACCCGAACCTTTGCCATATGTAGTTTAAAGTATAACCAGTCAAGTGCAGAAGATTGTGAAATGCACTTTATCCGCCTGTTAGATGACCAGACTTTTGAGTTCATATCAACTTATCCCCTGGATCAGTTTGAGTGTGGTTGCTCTATTCTTAGCTGCTCATTCTCTGATGACAATAATGTGTACTACTGTGTTGGGACTGCATATGTAATGCCAGAAGAGAATGAGCCTACCAAGGTTGATTGTTGACTCTCACGCTTTCTGTGTTTCTCCATGCATGTCTGCTTGTATTTTACGGCGCGTGTGCTTTTGTTGCCCTTAAGATCATTTTCATCCATTTCTTTCTTTCTTCCCCAAAATCGTTTCTCCAGGATTCTGAGATGTTAATTTCTTTGGATTTCAACCTTTTCTCAGTTCACAATTTATTCTCTTCTGGACCAAAGTTCTGCTGCAGTTCTGCTTTTACCATCATTAACTTTTCTTTTTGTTTCTTCATATAATTTCAGGGTCGAATTTTAGTTTTTGCCGTAGAAGATGGAAAACTGCAGCTAATTGCAGAGAAGGAAACTAAAGGGGCTGTTTACTCTCTTAATGCCTTCAATGGGAAACTGCTTGCTGCAATAAATCAGAAAATTCAGTTGTATAAGTGGATGCTTCGTGAGGATGGCTCGCGTGAGTTGCAATCGGAATGTGGCCATCATGGCCACATACTTGCGCTTTATGTACAAACCAGAGGAGATTTCATTGTTGTTGGTGACCTGATGAAATCAATATCTCTGCTGATTTACAAGGTGAAAACATCTAAATACTGGAACTGTAATTATGTTTTGTTTTTCACCCCTAGTATGTTGTTCCTTGTGTTTGATTTCAACCTCCTGCTACCAACTATCCTTGTTCCTGTCAACATAGTTTGTTATACTTCTCAATTTTTGGACCACTCTGTCTGAATTCTGGGTTTGATGTTATATGCAGCATGAGGAGGGTGCTATTGAGGAGCGTGCTCATGACTATAATGCAAATTGGATGTCGGCTGTTGAGATTCTGGATGATGACATTTACCTTGGTGCTGAGAATAATTTTAATCTGTTCACTGTTCGTAAAAATAGTGAAGGGGCAACCGATGAAGAGCGCGGACGCCTTGAGGTCGTTGGTGAATATCACCTTGGCGAGTTTGTTAATCGATTCCGACATGGTTCGCTTGTCATGCGCTTGCCCGATTCTGATGTTGGCCAGATTCCCACTGTCATATTCGGCACAGTCAATGGTGTCATTGGGATCATTGCTTCTCTCCCTCATGAGCAATATGTCTTCTTGGAGAAGCTGCAGACGAATTTGAGGAAAGTGATTAAGGGTGTGGGGGGACTGAGCCATGAGCAGTGGAGATCTTTCTACAACGAGAAGAAAACAGTTGATGCTAGAAACTTCTTGGATGGTGATTTAATTGAGTCGTTCCTCGACCTCAGCAGGAATCGGATGGACGAGATATCCAAGGCAATGAATGTACCAGTGGAGGAACTAATGAAGAGAGTAGAAGAACTGACTAGGCTACATTAACCCCATTCCCGCTTGCATGTGGCACCTATGTTTCCATCTACTTATCCAGAAAATCATTTTTTGACCGCTGGTTGGGAGGCAAGTTTGCTGTTTTCGTTTTATGTGTAATAGTACTGTTGTGTGAGAGCGTGAAACATTTTTTCCTTCCTCTGTTCCGTATGAAACTCAGTTAACCTATAGAAATGTTCATAAGAAGAATATTGAGGGTTGTATAAACCATTCGTCTTTTTTGCCGTCTGTATATTTTAAAGTGGCACAACGACCTTGTTCTGGGAATACATTATTGTTTTATTTTTTCAAAAAAGCTAGTACAGTGTGTATTGTTAGGTGAGTCAAATATATTTTCATCAGACGGATTTTCTTGATTCGTGATCTTTTCCAATTGTGGAAGATTTGTCTGTGGAATTATCTTTGGAGTCTTTGGGATTATTAAAACTCAGATTAAAAAAATGGTCCCAATATCAAAGAACTTTACCAGGTGTAAATATAGACATCTTATTACAAAATGTAAAGATTGAATGGTGGAGTGTAAAAATAAAATAAAATTGAAGGAGAAACTGCAAAGATGCTAATAGTAAGCAGATGGGTGGGTTGGTGGCTCTGGCTCCACAGCAATTTCTAGATTGGATCACTGTCGTAGGCATTGCAATATACATTTAATACCAAGTCAACGAAATGTAACAGTTGGTGACAAGTGAAGAAATGTGAGTAAGCTTATGTTTTATGAGTTGGGTCCACACACATACTTTTGTTTCTTACTCAAAACAAAACGCAGTAAAACTCATTCATAATGTTTGAACGAGAGAGAAAAATAAAGATAAATAAGTGTGTGTTAGAGATAGTATGTATATTTGAATTTGTTTTTAGAGATAATTTAAAATAAATATTATATGTTCAATTTTGTGTTTTGGGAGACACACATTACGTCAAATTATTGTCAAATCATGTCTTTTTTATATATATTTATGTATATGTGTGTATATATATGTATGTATTTACGCTAAAATAATTAAAAACACCTAAATAAGGTGTTTTTAAATAATGACAAACATTAAGTATGTTTTGACTTGTTTCGAAAATATTTGAAAATGAAAATAAATATAGTAATTTTGTTTTGGATGACTATGTTGCGTTTTAAATAAAATTTATGCGTTTATAATTGAAAAAAGAAAAAGAAAATCAGACCACGTAACAAAAGTTACCGTTGGGTAAATCTCCCTAATGATTAGGTAGGGCAGTGGAAGATCATCTACGTATACACATACAAACGTATATTTACTTTCTACGAAAAGTTATACGGCGGCCACAATTGTCGATGTAAGCAGTGACGCTCCCTTTGTCGTCGCCTATGTATAAAAGTACATAGTTTTATACAATCAATAAATGTGACATCATTATCATCATCGTAATTAATAAACAATCAACATTTTCAAATCTCTCTCGTCTTCTTCTACCCAGCCAGCCTCAGTAATAGTAATATCAGTAATTGAGAGAAAGTGGAGGAGCTTTCAATTCAAAAAAAGAACCTTTTTCTGGGTCCAAGATATTGGAAAGAAAAGGGTATAGATTCCATATTCTTATTCTTCCCCGCAGCCCACTAACACTCGGCACACACTTTTTGATCAACTGAAACTCTCTAACCCTATCATCACTGCAACTTTTTTCCGCCCCAGAAATATTGGCTCACTTTTCATATCTACTGACAGAGCCCCACTTTTTAGTCCACTCTATTTTTTCGTCTGTCTCGGGTCTCTCTCTCACACTCATTTATGTTTCTTGTTTCGTTGTGCTGTAATTTGATTTTGTTATGTTTATTTTTCTTGGTTGTGGGATTCTTTTTGTGTTTCTTGGTCTCCTTGAGATCTTGATTGGCATTTCGCGCTATTTTCTTGGTTCTTTAATTTGTTGCTCCTTGAGATTCTATGTTCTTCTTGATTATCTTGAAATCTTGGTTGTTTATATTGTTCGTTTTCTGCAACGTGGTATGTTGTAGTTTCAACATTTTACGTTCTTGGCTTGAAAATGAGGAATGCTTAATGAAAATTATTCTCTTGGATTTGCTCTCGTATAAAAAAATCTGGATGCACGACACAGTTCTTGGGATGATCAAAATATTCATACATAAGCATGAAGTTGTTTCTGGAGTTCTATCCCCTATATTGGATTGCCTTATATTCTTTGCTTTCGCGCAGAATGACTTAAAAACATGATGGCTGTATACTTAATATTTGATGAATCCATGAACTAGGTATTTTTCCTTTGAGCCATATGAAAATATGGTTTCTACGGCTCTGAGATAGTCGTTGTCATATGTAAAAGATTATTATGCGTGGTCCATTGGAAGGCATAAGATATCTTCTACAAAAAAAAAAAAAATAGAGCCACTGTTGGTTTGATGTAAATTTGGTAGAGTGTAATCATTATCTGTTTCTGTGTAATGAGTATGACTTAAAGAGGCTTATATACTCTGTATGGCATTACTTGATCTTTCCAGGACCCATCTCCGATCTCATTCTGAAGTCGAGGGGAAGATAGGAGAATATGTGTTTGTAGATTGAAATAATACAAGTGATAAGAGTGACTAGCATGGCTTTCAAGCCATTCCAATGGTATTGCAAGCCAGTTGAGAATGGGATTTGGTCAAAAGCAGTGGAGAATGCATTTGGAGCTTACACTCCTTGTGCTACTGACTCTCTGGTGATCTGCATTTCGCATCTGGTTCTTTTGGGGTTGTGCTTAAAACGGCTATGGAGATTAATGAAAGACTCTTCAGTTCAGAGATTCCGCTTGAGGTCAAATTATTACAATTATGTGTTGGGATTGTTGGCTGTTTATTGCACTGGAGAACCATTGTTCAGACTGGTCATGGGAATTTCAGCATTTGATGTGGATGGTCAGCATGGTCTTGCTCCCTATGAGGTATGGTGCTCTCTTTTCTCACCATAGTGTTTGCAGCGCATTCACTTTTCCTTCTGAAGACTCCTATTGACTATTATGCACTTGTAGGTGATTCCATGGCCTTTCATTATGTAGAAAGTGATCCTAACTTGATTAGTCATCTTTTATGTTCAATATTTTGCAAACTATATTTCATGGAGTGGCTAGGTCAACAACCTGCATTCGTTTGAGTTATAAAGATTGCAAAATTGTTACTTGGACATCTATAGGTATTCAGTTCCCATCAACTTGGTTGAAAATAATAGAGGGCTATCTGATGTCAATTTCTTAAAATGTTGACTCGACTTGGCTACAGTAATTCACCACTTAGTTCTTTTTCTCTCTGCTGTTCTTAATGTCATACTTATTTATATTCCCTTTTAAGTTAGCTAAACAGTTCATCGAGCTTACACTTGTATGAGTTTTTATAAATGGTTTAGAAGGAGATCGAACTACTTATGCTCAAGAGAACACTTCTTTTTGGGTGTGCGCGGCCAGTGGTTTCTAATGGAAACATAATGCAGATATGTGACAATTTTGGTTTTTGAATTTGCAGTTTCAGTATTCTCTCGCCCTACTAATTGAGCTTCATTGTCATATTGTACAAATAGACATCACCAGTTTCGAGTAATCTTGCTACTGGTGATGGAGCTGGAGATCAGTTTTCTTTATTACTTGATCTGATTATGTAAAACTAGCCTGGAATTGATACCTGAAACTTCTGGATCTTGGTGTGACAGATTTTATTAAAGAAGAATCACATTGATTGCTTAAACAGTGGTATGCTCCTTCTTTAGGATGATGCTTAGAGTAGCTCGGTTGCTTTCAGTAGAAGTGGATGTGGATAGAGTGGAGTTGAAAAACAACATTTGGATTTCTCTTGTCACCGTTTTTTTGTATTATTTCTTTCTTAATTTTATAGTCGCTTTGGTGCCACTCAGTTTGATATTGAGGAAGAATACCTTTTCCACTCAGAGCGGATATGATTCAGCTTGATTCTTCTCATGATACCATTGAGATTGTTATTCTGAAATTATTATATTCTGAAATTATTATGGGACTTGGAATACTTGGTTTGTTTTAACTTTTGGCTGTACGAAGACTCTTAATCAACTAAATAACAATGAATGAACTTAGATAGGAGAAAATTCTGCAGCGAGTTATGATTCTGGTTCAAATGTCACTGACATGCGAGTATATCTTGCCTGTATTTGCTAGATGCAATCTTTGATTTTATTCAGGCTGAGCTTGTGCAACTTGCTGTTCACAGGGGGTTTAAATTTGTATTTATGTTTGCAGATGGTTTCTCTCATCATTGAGGCTGTGACATGGTGCTCTATGCTTGTGATGATCATACTGGAAACAAAGGTTTACATCCGAGAATCACGTTGGTCTGTTAGATTTGCGGTTGTTTATGCTCTGGTAGGGGATGCTGTTATGCTGAATCTCGCTCTTTCTGTCAAGGATTTTTATGATTGGTTAGTTCTCTTAATAGATTCTTGAACGTATATGACGAAGCTAATCTCATACATAGTGCAATAAGCAACCAGTAGTACATAGCATACTATGACTTTAGTTTTCTCTAGTTTGTCTGATAGTTTGCACATCTATTCCTAGTTTATAGTTTTTGTTATACCGTCATTTGAGTTTAAATTATATAAAAAGTTGTCATCCGCATTGCTTCATGTTAGATGTTGATCCCTTATGCAATGTGCTTATTGATATAGAGCATTATTGCTCATCCTTAGTAATAGTTTAACTTTTTAAGCTTTTGATTGACTCTGCATACCCCATGTGAAATAGAGTTTTTCGAAAAATGGAGGCATAGGCTTGGATATACCCCAGATCTTGTAACGAACTCCATGAAACTCTAAATAGAAGAATTTAGTTTCATGGCTGCAATCAATTATGTGAAGTGAATGATAAAATATTACATGTCCCAACAATGTTGAATGGTCCAAATCTATTCTCTTCTGAGTTGGGATAAACAGACTCACTTTCTTGTCTTCTAGATGGGGGAACGGAGACATTCCAAACGATGTTATGGGGGTTTTGTGTGCCTTGTGTTGTGTCCCTTCCACTTTTCTTTTTTCATCTTCGAAAATATGTTTGCTTCAAATCCATACAACTTTCATACACAAAAAACATAAGAAATTTCAGGCATAGTTTGGTTGAAGAAATCTATAGTATTTTATACTGATCTTAACCTCCTGAATGTCCTTAATTTTAAGATAAAGTGCTCATCTGTGGTTTGCTTTGTGACCTTGAAGGAACTTTATGTGATAAAGTTTTGTATTTTTGGGTGTGAAAAATGTTTTGCATATCCATCACAAGAAGGCCAGCCAAGTATTTGAGGCAGTGCTTTTACCTGAATAGTAGTCAGATCAATGATATGTGAACATACTTGAAGTTTTCACTTAATTTCCTGCTTGACTACAGGTAATCTGGAGGTGATGTTCATACTTCCGAATGAGTCAGTTGCACTGGCATTTGGTTCAAATCTTACTATGCCATTTATCTGTTTGAAAGCTTTAGTAGAATTTAGGTTAATCAATTTAATGATATAAGTTAGGAATAGAATCTTTCTAATATCCATCTGTAGTTACTCATGGCTGTTACTTAAGTACTTAAGCCCGTGCTTACTCTTTTTATTACTGTTTTAGTAAAATTTCTTACCTCTGGACTATTTGCTCAAAATGGTAAAATTTTGCATTTGCCAACAGGAGGACTATGACATATTTTACACAAAAATTATATAATTTGTATCTTATGTTTGCAGGTCTGTTTTCTATTTGTACGTCAGTGAAGTGGTTGTCCAGGTTTGTTTTACTTCCATTTTTTCTTGTCCTCTAAATGTTAGTATTCACTTGGAATGAGCGAGGAACTTTGTCTTTGAAATGAAGGAACCTTGATAAAAATTGAGATTAGCTTCTTGAGGCCATGTACGCAATGCAGCTATTTCTAGTATGTTGACTTGACTTTGGGTCTCTGGCTGAAGCTTGTCACAACTTCTTGAGATTGCAGGAGGAGGATGTGTGAAAACTAAATAAAACCAATGGGAATTTAATCCGATTTATGTGGCCTAATTACACTGCCATCAATTGCTAGTTTAGTCTCACCTAATTGTGTACGGACAAATAATGGAAACTGGATGACCCAGGTTGTTTAATACTTTTTGGATGATTAGGTTATGAATGATTGAACCTTGATCAAGACTGAGACCATCCTGGTTTCTTATCTGCTTGTCTTTAATGGAACTTAAATATATTCTTTTATGTCCATGTAGGTTTTGTTTGGTGTCCTCTTGCTTGTGTATATCCCTGATTTGGATCCTTATCCGGGATATTCCCCCTTGAGAGCTGAATACGTGGACAATACTGCCTATGAAGAACTTCCTGGAGCAGAGCAAGTATGTCCTGAGAGGCATGTCAATATATTCTCTAGTACGTAATCACGAGCTCTAACAGTTTAAATGATACTATAATTTGTTATCTCCATTGATGGTTAATATATTGTAGGCGCTGGCATGTCATTTCATCTATAATTCTGTGGTCATGTTTAGTCTTCTTTTGAGGGATCCCATTGTGTGATACTCAGATTTCTGTCTTCTTTAGTTGGTGCTCAGATGTGTGGGAGCTGTCAAGTTTACTTACCTGCTGAATGCACAATTTTTCTTCTCAATAAGTGTATATATTTTTCTGATTACTATTGAACATGTTTCATCCAACTAATATTAGTTAATTGCTTTCAGAAATAACGTTTGCATGGATGAATCCAATCATGCAGCTGGGCTATAGAAGGCCTCTCACAGAGAAGGATGTCTGGAAACTTGATACTTGGGATAGAACAGAAACACTTAACGACTCGTATGCACATAAATACTCATATAAATTGATTTTTCCTGTATGCTGCTTGTGTGGCGCTCTAACTATTAATGCTGAACTCATGTTACAAGATTTCTTGTCCCCTTTTGTTGAATGAAGTTTCTCAAAACATAATGCTTTTGATTAACTGTTTAGGTTCCAAAAATCCTGGGCTGAGGAAATTCGAAGACCCAAACCTTGGCTCTTAAGAGCTTTAAATCGTAGCCTTGGTGGAAGGTAGTCTTGGGAACCATGCTTGGAAGTTATTTGAATGTGCATCAGTTCAAACAGTTTCTCATAATGATTAATTTTTTATTGTTAGAAGAAACTTGACAATCTTTTTTCTTTCTTTCCATTAATTTGTCAGGTTCTGGTATGGAGGCTTCTGGAAGGTAGTTAACCCATTTTGTTTTCTCTTATTGACATTTGCATCATTTAGTAAGCCCTGACAATTCATTTCTCATTTTATGGATTGGAGGCGTTTATACCTACGCAGAATCTAGAAAATTCTGCAATCTTTTCCCTCTTGTACCTTATTACCCATCGTGGATCAAGAAAGTAAGATCATTGACTTGGCCATGCAATATTAGAATATATGTTTACAGCATTTTGTGTGCTATTGTTATATGCATTAACATTTCATCTTCTAACTTATGTCTTATTCATATGAAACTCCTTTTTCATAACGTGTGATTTTTGTTCAACCTGTAGATAGGGAATGATGTTTCGCAGTTTATTGGTCCGCTTATACTGAACCACCTTTTACAGGTCAGTTTAATCCTATAGCGCCGTATTGAGCTTATGATACATTGTCCTCTTTACCTTTCCATGCAGTCATTTAGCCAAACCCCCAGTCCCACCCCACCTGACCAAAAAACCCACCCCTCTGTGCATGCACAAAAAGAAGCTCATTTGTGTTATTGGTGGCATGTTACAGTCAATGCAACGAGGAGATCCAGCTTGGATTGGTTATATCTATGCATTCTCCATTTTTGTTGGAGTGGTATGTAATATATTCCCTGTTTACTGTCATATTTTAGAATGCCATAATCTGCATTTGTTGCTATAGATGCTTTAGTCATTTGGAGTCGTGCTTTTCAAATCTGTGTGCTGGTTGTTTTGAGGCAATACTGCAAACGTTATGCGTATGAGATGACATATAAGATGTGTTTAGATTTGTGTCCTTTGCAGGCTGCTATATTGATTATTGATGGTGGTATCATATAACCACACTGTGGCTTTCTAATTGGAAAAGTATAGCATAGCACTCAATGAAAGACATTTGATTGGGGAGGGATCCACATTCACCTTTCTGTAGCTTAAAGATACTGAGGATGTTCATGGTTGGAACCTATTTAATTTGGTGATTGTCTGCAGCATGAAGTTTGATATCTATGCTGCTATAGACATTTGTGCCTTATATAGACATATTTACCTTGTGATCCAGAAAGTGTGTCACAAGTTCTATAAAATCATATCTATTTATGTCTCTTTGAATAATTTACCTGGCACAATTTTTTTGCTTCCCTTTTCGCCACTTGTTATTAGGACCTTGTTATGTTTTAACTCGATTTCTATTCCCTACCTTCAGGTATTTGGCGTGTTATGTGAAGCTCAGTATTTTCAAAATGTCATGCGTGTTGGTTATCGTTTGAGATCAACTCTGGTAAGCAATTTTTCTTCACCATCTTTCTGATCATTATAGTAGAAACTACTGTTTGATTTCAAGTTTGAGCTGGTATCCTCCCATGTTCTGTATGAATTTGTTGTCATTATTATTGTGGGTTAATTACGCCTAGATTTCCTAAAAAAAATTTACATGTTCTCTAAAAATAAATTGAGAATTACACTTGCACTTTGTGGAAAATACTTAATTCAAACGGAAGTGGTGCAATTCCAGTTAATACTTAATTTAATTTTTTTAAAGATAATTAAATAATAAATTTATTATGATCAATATGCCCTGGATGTATTTGTGGACTCATGTTTCGGGAGGGGTGAATATCCTCTATTTATGTATTTGAAGGGATATCTTTGTATGGATTTTTCTTCAACCAAATATGATTAGTGGGGGTTCTGTGCTAACAATTGCTAAATCTTAAAAAATTTAATTCTATAATGCCTTTCAAATACTACTAGCCATTATTCTACTGCAATCATTTTTGCTAAAAGTAATTTCATAATTTACCAATTCCATCTGAAAGGTAATAGGATACTCCTATAATATCTTTTTGAACAATACTCAATGCATATATATATTAATCACGTGTTAGAAACTTTAAAATGAATTGGTGGTATAAACATTTTTCAAGTTTTATTTCTTTCACTGTGTTCATACTTCTAGTATGCTGAAGGGTGTTTGTGTGAAGTGTATGTTCTTCGAAAATGGGGTTTATAATAATTTCATTGACAAAGAGTGTGTTGTAATATTGAAAATTACATGTACATTTTAGTAAAGAGAATAATTGTGACAATCAATGAAGTGGTTCCTAATGGACCCACTTTACTAAATGATTACCTTGAAACCAATCTTTCAATGTGATGAAAATATCTAATATCATTAAGTTCATTTTCAACAACTTATAAAGTAAAAATAAAACAACATTGAGATTTGGTTTTTGAAATTTATTTGTTATCTTAGAAATCATCACGGTCAATTGTTCCCCATATGTTTTTGGGCTACATTTTATATATTACTTTTGTGGATACTTTCTTTTTTATGTTTTTCCTATAACATAAGAAGGTGTTTGAACTAACTATTTTATCTGATGATGCAAAATTCACCGTAAAATCACTACACATATGTAAAAAGATAAAAGAAAATACAAAGCAACTATTTTTATATCAACTCTTAGAAATCCATAGCAAGTAGTTTATTGCATTTATACCAGATGACTATATGACATTACATACACCCAATAAGTTTCAAAGTATTACCAAGGATTAATTAGGCAATACAATGTAAAGACCTTTGGGTGACGACATCACCATTTTCCTTCCAAAACCTTAATGATAGGGTGTGATTGTAAACCGAGTACCTTTTTAAAGGATGTAAGTGTTTTTAAAGTTTTATAGGGGAAAGTGTGATTTCGTATTTTCGGAGGGGATTTAGGTGTAATTAACCGTATTGTTGTTATTATTTTTGTTATTTCTATTTTTGTTTCCCTCCCTTATTTGGTCACGTGGTCTGGAGTGGGGGAAGTATCTTGGGATTTTATATACCTGGGAAGGTTACTGTTCCAAAAGGAACTTTGCATACAGTCAGCTGTGTTATGTTCTATCCTCGTAGAGGAGTCAGCTGCTCTTTTCAAAGCTTCCCAGCTCCTTAGTGAACTGCAAGGCTCTTATCCATTTCGAACATGTTTTCTAGGTTGCTGCAGTTTTCCGCAAATCTTTAAGGTTGACCCACGAGAGCCGCAAAAGGTTTGCATCTGGTAAAATTACAAATTTAATGACAACAGATGCTGAAGCTCTTCAGGTACTTTCTTATATTCTGAAATCACATGTAACTCTTATTTGTGTTTTCCTACTATTAAATTTGCTGAATTGATGCTCAAATACCGTGATAAATTTGAATAATGGAACTTATATGATAATGGCGTGTATTAAGTTCTTTAAAGCGGTATGGACCACAGTTTTTGAAAGGAAAACAACACGAGGGCTCCAGCATGCACCAAAAGATTATAGTGCTAAAATATCAGTGTGACTGTTGACTGACCATTTGGCTAGAGTGAAGTTAAAATCAATTCAACATCTTCTCTCACTTCTTGGTGTTTATGGGGTTATGGGGGTACCTTTAATATCATTGTGAGCTAGAGTAGAATCTTTTCTTCTTTCTTCCTTCTTTTCCTTGGGAAGGTAGAATTAGGGCAGCAGACTCTTTTGCTCAGTTCTCAAGGTTTGGGTGATGGAGATGGTGAAAAAACGAATGAGTAGTTTCACTATTATATCACTACAAATGAGGATGCATTGCCGATTTATAATTTTTGCAAAAGGGCTGAGATTTTACTGGGTTGAGTTCAGTCGTAAGTTTTAGATGAGGCCACTTTGTATGTTACTTCATCTTTCTCGTTCTATCTCAATTCAGTTTTCCCCTCACTGGAACAATAATTGCCACAAAGTCTTACATAAGTGTAGTCCTCTGTTTAAACGTTCATAAAAATAAAGAAAAGAGTGTGTGCATTGAGCGCTCTTGTTCAGGACAGAGGCTAACATCTATAGATTCTACTTTAAGTTAGACTGCATAATTCATTGCTTGATTTCACTCTTTGTTCATTGTTTTTGCAGCAAGTTTGCCAATCACTCCACACTTTGTGGTCAGCCCCGCTCCGAATTGTTGTTGCCTTGGTTCTTCTTTACCAGCAACTGGGTGTCGCATCACTTCTGGGTGCCTTGATGCTTGTTCTTCTGTTCCCCATACAAGTAGGAACCTTGTTTTAGCAGCTCAAGTTTTCTCATTTTGTTCTACTGCAAATTATGTGTTCCACAGTATCTGGATCCGGTATCTTATTACTTTACTTATCAAGTTAGTTTCTCAATGACTAAAAGGTTGGAATAGTGTGTTTCAATAGCTAAATGTTTGGTTTTCCATATTTAGAAGTTTATCACTAAAAACATTGAAGCTGGGAGGAAAAGACTGACTGTGGCCGAGAACAATTAGTGTATTACCAGGCAGGAATGAACAACATATTTATCATCTGCATCAATCTGAAATTGATTACAATTTTGATAACGACAAAATAGTTCATTACCATGAAATATGAATTCTTACTTGGTGGATCACAAATTGAATGGTAATCTTTTAATTTTAGCTGGCTATTTAAGTTCTCTCCAGTAAGATATTGACCAGTTTTTACCTGTCATATTTAGTTTTCGATATCCAACTCCTTGATTTTGGGAACCTTTGTTGCTTATTTCTAAATCAGTGATTTGTGCATGTTGATTATAATAGTTTTAATTTGACTTACTGAGCAGACACTTATTATAAGCAAGATGCAAAAACTGACAAAAGAAGGATTGCAACGGACGGACAAGAGAATTGGACTCATGAATGAAATTCTGGCTGCTATGGACACTGTCAAGTAAGGTTCAAAAAATGATTGGCATTTCTATCTGTATATGTTTTGCATCTTATCTATGATTATCTTTTCATGCCAAATGGATTCAGGTGTTATGCATGGGAGACCAGTTTCCAGAAGAAGGTTCAAAGTGTCAGAAATGACGAGTTGTCTTGGTACAGGAAAGCTCAGCTGCTAGGAGCTGTATGCTCTTCTTCTGAAAAGCTATTTTCATATACTATGAATCATGTTTAGTGCATTCAATTTCGTTCACATTGGAACAATTTTCCTTGGTGGAGGTTAAGTGAGAAGATAGGATTAACAAATGTAACAAAAACTCTTTAGTTCTGCATAGATCAAATGCCTATGTGTATTGAACTGGGTTACATGATGGCATGCCAAGTGGGGATTACTCAAAGAATGCAAAAGACTATGGACAAAATTCAGACTGTTGTTTACGTAATACATATGTTTTTTGTTATGTAAAATTATTAGGGATCTGTTTATTTTTCATTTTCTAAGTGATGCTTTGTATCTCCCCTTTCCTTTTTGAGCTGAGCTTAATATGGTTGGACATCTGTGTATACGTATCTCAATTCTTCTTTCCTTCCTCATTTAATGACTTTTCCTTCCTTAAACATTTATGTTTGATTTGTTGGTAACAAACTATCTTTGTTAATTTGCAGTTGAACAGTTTCATACTTAACAGTTTACCTGTAGTGGTGATTGTAATTTCATTTGGGCTATTCACTTTACTTGGAGGAGATCTGACACCTGCAAGAGCATTTACATCTCTTTCGCTGTTCGCGGTCCTACGATTCCCTCTTTTCATGCTTCCTAATATGATTACACAGGTATCTTCTTTCATAAAAATATTCCCATATAGATCTTACCAGCTATGTAAATATGTCTATATTTCTGATCTGAGCTACTATTATGAAGTGTTCACACAAACTTTTAAAGTTTTTCATATCTGTCTGTCATGATGCTGAAATTACATTTTAGAGTTTAACACAGACCAATAGTGTGACTACCAACTTTAGGCATTTGTTATTTGCTAATGTTTGACAACAATGATTGTATATGATTTTCTATAGAACTTTGAGATCGATCATTATTTAAAGACTTCAAATCTTGTCTAATATTTTGTGTGGGGAGCATTTCAAAAATCTGTGGCTAATTTTCTTCATTTTCCAGGCGGTTAATGCTAATGTTTCATTGAAACGTCTGGAGGAACTACTTCTAGCTGAAGACCGGATTCTTTTGCCTAACCCACCCATTGAACCAGGTCTACCAGCTATCTCAATCAGGAATGGATACTTTTCTTGGGAGCCACAGGTTTGTTAGATCTTTCTCATAAACTTACGCCTTACGTACTGATTGGCTTATAGACCTCCACAACATTGTATATTTAAGCACATCATTTAAAGAAGTTAATCTTAATCCCCTTGAGTTGTTTCAGAGAATTGATTTTCTCAACATTTCTCAATAATTAATCTTTTGTAGATGAGTCTTCAAGTCTTGGGAGATTCAAGTAATAATTAGAGTAGCTGAAGACATTTAACAACTTACTATGTGGATGTCAGTTACCCATGAAAAAACGTTATTTTTGGTTTATCATGTAATCTTGTGTTTTGGACACTATATTGGTTGATATTTCCACTAAACTGTATGCTCAATCATATGGACCTCCGTTATACCCATCACCTGTAGGTTTTTCACCAATTAATGGGCTCTAGTTCCTCATTTCTTGAAGAAGGAAGGTTACACTGATCCCATTTCTCAATGTTTTTCCTGGTTTTTGGGTAGTCCAATTGCATGTGTGCGTGATATAGTTCGCATGTCCTAGATATACTGTGTGTTGAATTCTATTCATTGATCTAGGAACGGGAACTAACATAATTTGGCACCATTCTCTACTTCATCATATCGATGCAACTAGAAGTCTTGTTTCCTTTTCAGTTGTTATAGATTCTCTTGCTTTTGTGATGTAGTTGGTAGCTTCTTAGCTTATAATATTTTTGGGACCTGCTGAACCTAATTATTAATTCTATAATAGGCGGAAAGGCCAACGTTGTCTAATATCAACTTGGATATACCGATTGGTAGCTTGGTAGCTATTGTTGGCAGTACTGGGGAAGGAAAGACATCACTTATCTCTGCAATGCTGGGAGAGCTTCCTCCAGTTGCAGATTCAAGTGTTGTCATCAGAGGAAAGGTTGCATACGTGCCACAAGTTTCATGGATCTTTAATGCGACGGTGAGTTAAATAATGCTTTATTTGCTCATAGTTATTGATGTCTTATCCAAATCTTTGGTTTTGTTAATCTCATGAATCTGGTTGTTGCACTGGCCTATGCTAAGTGAATTAGTTGTTTTTGGATTGCTTAGCACACTGGTTATTCTGAACTTTAGTTGACCTAATGAGATGAAAACTTTTGTTTCTTAGGTCCGTGACAACATTCTATTTGGTTCGTCATTTGAACCTGCAAAATATGAGAAGTCAATAGACGTGACCTCCCTGCAGCATGACCTGGATCAACTGCCAGTAAGACTGCGGAAAAATATTATTGCACAGTTAACTTGATTGGTTAGTCTTGATTTGTGAATACCGGTGTCTGAATTCTTGGAATCTTGAATGTTCCCATGTTAGGGTGGTGATCTTACTGAAATTGGAGAACGTGGGGTCAATATTAGTGGAGGTCAGAAGCAGAGAGTTTCCATGGCTCGGGCGGTGTATTCTAATTCAGATGTTTACATATTTGATGATCCTTTAAGTGCTCTAGATGCTCATGTGGGGCGTCAGGTAAGTGCTTCTAAATAAAGCATGCTGCATTCAAAATTACCCAACTTTAACAACTACAAGTTGGTTATGATAAACAATCACTGTTGTTTTGCCTTCTTTTGGCTGCAAACTTTAAAATCTTTTTGCTGCCATTTCTGGTTTTACATTTTTAAATGCAAAATAGTATTGTCTTATTTTCAAGAAAAAATATGTGAAAAGTTGATATGTTCAAAGTTAATGCAACCATGTAAATCTTCCTTTGAAGGATTGATACAGGGAATAATAAATTTGTCTTCCTTCATGATTTCTGCTCTGTGATATAAGCTATAAAAACTAGAACTTTCTGGTTTCTGCTTCTTTTATCAGTTTTACTCTTCTGCTTTTTAGGTTTTTGAAAAATGCATCAAAGGAGAATTAAGAGGGAAAACAAGAGTTCTAGTCACAAATCAGCTACATTTTCTATCACAAGTAGATAGAATTCTCTTGGTACATGAAGGTACTGTCAAAGAGGAGGGAACATTTGAAGACCTCTCCAACAATGGCATTCTTTTTCAAAAACTGATGGAAAATGCTGGCAAAATGGAAGAATATGTTGAAGAAACGGAAGATGTTCACACCGTTGATGATAAAACTTCTAAAACTATTGTTAATGGTCTGAATGACGAGGCATCTAAAGGAGTGAACCAAACAAATAAAAAGAAAGATGGCAAGTCTGTTCTGATCAAGCAGGAGGAACGAGAAACCGGCGTTGTGAGCTGGAATGTGTTAATGAGGTACAAAATTCTGTCCTCTTTCTGATGTGTCTGAGTTTGAAAGACTATCTGTTTACATTTGCTATTGGATAACAACTTTCTGCTTTTCAACAAATAACAAACTCATGAACTTTCTAAAGGAAAAGGGATTTCGTCTTCGATGCAACAGAGTAGTATCTCCTTGTCCAAATGTTACGATACCTTAGCCATGTAGCATAAATTGTCATTGATTATTTAGGTGCATATTTCTGTACTTGTTTCTATTTATTGATATATCAAACCTATGTGATTGCTTTAATGAGCATAAAGTCTACCCTTCTTTTCACATTTCTAACCCCTTTTCTCCGTAAAATTTTCACTTCACTAACTAGATTTCCATGCTTTTGAGCCATATTTCGTAGAAGGTCCTATTAACTTTTTTCATGTTTTTTACTTTTTCATCGTGGAAGGTCTAGTGTTTATATGTTTACTTTTTCATGCTTTTTTATTTTCTCATTTCTGTTTAGTGATGATTATTTTGTAATTTAAGAGCGCCGGTTGATACCTCCCAATTTAATGCTTTGCATTTTTGTTAGCGTAATATGTTTTCTTTCTTCCAGTTAGTTAAACTTTGATTCTGTTCTTTAGGTTTGCACCTCTTGGACATGAAAATGTGAGTTGGTTGAAAAGGATCAAATGCATGGAATATGCTGATGAACTAAGAAAAGTGGTTAATTGAAATGCATAATTATAAATAATCTCGTATGACATGTTCTATATAATTAAATTATGCGTTCGACCTATATGTAATAGACCTGTGGAAACTGCTATCTGTCATAATATTATTTAAGTTGAGTTTGAACTGCTGCAGATACAAAAATGCGTTGGGAGGTGCATGGGTTGTTATGATTCTGTTTATGTGCTATGTTCTAACGGAAGTCCTCCGAGTTTCAAGCAGCACATGGCTGAGTTATTGGACAGATCAAAGCGACAGTTCGCATGATCGTGGGCCAATATTCTACAATTTGGTCTATGCACTCCTTTCATTTGGTCAAGTAAGTCCTATGCAAGCCATTATGATGTTTTTAAGTTGCATTTTTCTTATATGTTGTGCTTGCTTACAATGAAGATCCCTCTTGTTTGGCCTGTCTTTTTTTGTTTTCCTTTTTCCATAACCACGTGAAGAAATTAGAACCTTGCTGGCTGCTAAATCTTTCACATTTCAGGTTTTGGTAACGTTGACAAATTCATTTTGGTTGATCACTTCGAGTCTTTATGCTGCCAGAAGATTGCATAATGCGATGCTCAACTCTATCCTTAGAGCACCAATGGTCTTCTTTCACACAAATCCTC
Source organism: Sesamum indicum (assembly GCF_026168435.1). Lineage (NCBI taxonomy): Eukaryota > Viridiplantae > Streptophyta > Magnoliopsida > Lamiales > Pedaliaceae > Sesamum > Sesamum indicum. The sequence goes on from NC_142668.1 coordinate 18,185,911, forward strand.
TCGGTCGAATCATCAATAGATTTGCCAAGGATCTAGGTGACATTGATCGAAATGTTGCTCCATTCGCGAACATGTTTCTGAACCAAGTTTCACAGCTTATTTCAACATTTGTGCTAATTGGAATAGTGAGCACAATGTCTTTATGGGCCATTATGCCTCTTCTAGTCTTGTTTTATGAAGCCTATCTATATTACCAGGTACGTAGAGTTCTTGTTATTTTGCTCTCGTCGCTGTCCCTCAGAATCAGACTGTTAGTAGTTGTTTCTTGATTGGTTTCCTGCTTGTCTTATCATAGGATTGTATTTTGGATTATCCTGCTATAAACTAAAAGCTAATTACTTCAACTTCCTTTCTATTACCAGTAAGCCAATTTCCATGAAGCTAACTATACAGTGTTTGTGTAAAATGTCGAATTTATTCAGCTTCTAAATTCTTGTGCCACCAACACTGCATTGTTCATTTTCTATTGAACCTATGTCGAAACTGTAATAGATTGTTCAAACTAGACAATAAAACCAATATATTGTTCTATTTGGAGGCAATGCAATATGTCCAATTTTTGTATTCGAATTGTCCCAGTTCCAAGTGCCTTGTGCTTCATGCTTTTAAACATACGGGAGCCACTCAGATCACAAGTTTGTTTGAGTTTAGTGCTTCTTGTTTACCACTTCTAAGAGTGGGCCCCCAGTTTCCACGGTTTTTAATTATGAATTATGTTGCTTGTAGAGTACAGCCCGAGAAGTGAAACGCTTAGATTCCATTACTAGGTCTCCTGTGTATGCACAGTTTGGAGAAGCACTGAATGGTCTGTCAACTATACGTGCATATAAGGCATACGATCGAATGGCCAACATCAACGGGAAATCTATGGACAATAACATCAGATTCACTCTTGTTAACATGAGTGGGAACCGCTGGCTTGCCATTCGTTTAGAGACAGTAGGAGGCATTATGATTTGGTTTACTGCCACTTTTGCTGTCATGCAGAATGGAAGAGCAGAGAACCAAAAAGCATTTGCCTCTACAATGGGTTTGCTTCTTAGTTATGCATTAAATATTACAAGCTTATTGACTGGTGTTCTAAGACTTGCTAGTCTGGCTGAAAATAGTTTTAATGCTGTTGAGCGGGTTGGCACATATATAGAATTGCCCTCAGAAGGTCCAGACATTGTTGATGACAATCGTCCACCTCCTGGGTGGCCTTCAGCAGGATCTATTCGATTTGAAGATGTTGTTCTACGATACAGGCCGGAACTTCCCCCTGTTCTGCATGGAATATCTTTCACAATTTCTCCTAGTGACAAGGTTGGAATTGTTGGAAGGACAGGGGCAGGAAAGTCAAGCATGCTCAATGCTTTGTTCCGGATTGTTGAGCTGGAAAGGGGAAGAATCTTTATTGATGATTGTGACATTTCAAAGTTTGGATTAACAGACCTCCGGAAGGTTCTAGGCATCATACCACAATCACCCGTCCTTTTCTCAGGTTTGCACAATCTTGTAATATTGATTTATGAATTGTTGCATTATGTGGGTTCTCCACTCTATAATCACTTCTGAAGTGTAAACTGATCTGTGTGGTTCTGTCGATTTATAATTATGAGGTTTGATTGCAGTAATTCAGTTGGACTTCATTGGTATTCATTGTAGTGGTCTGTCAAGAACAAAGCATCCAGTAATGGGTGCTTTATTGAATTATATTGCAGCATAACATCAAAGTAGAAGGGTCGTCCTGAATAGTAACATCAAATGCATACTAGGAAGTCTTTGTGATGAAAAGCTGGCTAATTTTTTCACTTGGGGCTATACATTCAGATGTTATTTTCTCTGCTTGTGCCAAGGCCCTTAAAGAATTTTAGCATTAGGTGATCTTAAAAGGATTGTCGGTTTAGTATAAGTTTTTAGTGTCTTGTTCTTTTCCCTTGGTTCAAGGATTCGAGATGATAAAATGGTGAACTATAAATTTACACTTAAAACACACTGCTGTTTTCTTTGTCTTGCTCAACTATGACTTGACTTTATATGACATCTCGTACTGGAAAGGAACTTGAGATAGCCTCATTACACTTGACCTGAATATCTTATTTGTTTAGTAAACTTTGGGTCAGCATTCCTTGGATCTGGAGGACAAATTCGGAGAGATTTAAAAGAAAAAGTGTTGAGATAAAACTTTACATTCTTTATAACTGGATGAAGTAAAAGTTCAACTGGGTGCTGACTTAGTCATTTCAAAGTTGGCATAAATAGACAACTGCCTCAGTGTGATTCTTTCTTTACATTCTGTATTGTGTCTAGTTCTACCCTGATGACCCTTGTACTTTGGACAGGAACTGTTAGGTTTAACCTTGACCCATTCAATGAACATAATGATGCTGATCTGTGGGAGGCCTTAGAAAGGGCCCATTTAAAAGATGTCATCAGGAGGAATTCTTTGGGCCTGGATGCAGAGGTACATAAGTCATATCTTTGTCACCCTGGGAATAATGCTCATTTTTAATGCTGATAACTTTTACTGAATCAATCCCCACCGCCCTGTAAAAAGTATTTTCCAGTAAAGTTATGATATACGATCAAGATGCTTACTTTCATGAATGCAAGCAAATAAAACTGTGTTCTCATGCTTACTTTCATGATTTCATGTAGCACGTGAATGTTTTGAATATGAGAAATAAAATTTAATAAATTATGATGTATGCAAAAGCAGTAGATCTGATAACTTGTTCCTGTATAAGCACATTTGCATATATTCTTTGTCCCTGGCCCTTGAAATGTTCTCTGGGAACTTAACTTCCATGTTGCTCATTATTATCCTGCTCTCTCAAGGTCTCTGAAGCAGGAGAAAACTTCAGTGTTGGACAGCGGCAATTATTAAGTCTTTCTCGAGCATTACTTCGCAGATCAAAAATTCTTGTTCTTGATGAAGCAACAGCTGCTGTTGACGTTAGGACTGATGCTCTCATCCAAAAGACTATTCGCGAAGAATTTAAATCTTGCACAATGTTGATCATTGCTCACCGTTTAAACACCATCATTGATTGCGACAGAATTCTTCTGCTTGATGCTGGTCAGGTATGCAGCCATTAGTTGTTTCTTACGGAGCCCATTAAATTTTTCTTGAAAAGATTAGTGTGTAAGCATTCCTTGCATTCTTAGGTTGTGGAATTTGATACACCGGAGACGCTGCTGCAAAGAGAAGACAGTGCATTCTCTAAGATGGTCCAGAGTACAGGTGCTGCAAATGCTGAATATCTGCGCAGCTTAGTGCTTAGAGGGGAACGTGACAGTAAACTAGAGACAGAGAAGCAGCTGGACGGACAACGGAGATGGCTTGCCTCGTCTCGTTGGGCAGCAGCTGCCCAATTTGCACTTGCCGTTAGTCTCACTTCATCACAGAATGATCTCGTGCAGTTAGAAGTCAGAGATGAAGATAGCATCCTCAAGAAGACAAGGGATGCTGTAATTACTCTCCAGGGAGTATTGGAAGGGAAGCATAACAAAGAGATTGAAGAGAACCTTGAGGGTTACCAGGTTTCTGGAGATAGATGGTGGTCAGCTCTATACAAAATGATCGAAGGTAAAACTCGCTTGCCGTTTTTGTGGGTATATGGCGTCTTGGCTTATTCATTGAGTATTGCTTTTCTCTTCCAGGACTTGCTGTCATGAGCAGACTTGCTCGAAACAAGCTTAATCAGGCAGATAACTTCGAAGACAGAACGATCGACTGGGACCAAGTTGAGATGTAGACTGATTTGGACGTAAGAAAGATAGGACACCCTGGCTTTCTTGTGAAGCTATTTTTGGCTCATGTGCAGACAACTAAACCTGTCTGCTTTGCCGGCATTCCAACAATCATAGCTCATAGCTTAATGCGACAGTTATTTGTAGTGAACTGAGAGGCCCTGGGCTAAACTGGATTTTCACGGGACAGGGTATCTTGCTTTTGTAATAAGGGGTTCTTGGTGATAACTATTTACATAGCAACCCTTGAAATAGAATGTGGTGGCAAACGATGTCAACCATGTCCCTGGACTTGGGAGTACAAAAATGTAATCGTTTTGACATCTTTCTCTGTTGATGTTTGTTTGTGATTCCATATGTTAATTTTTGTTAATGAAAGTAGGTCAGTCACATCTTATTTTCAATCGTCTTATTTTTGTCCTAATAATTAAGAAATCGTATGCAGATAAGAATATTAATACGTTAAACTTTAAGAATACTAGGAAAATAATTGGGCTCTTACTCTCTTTCAGTACTAAGAAAGCATTTTTACAGTCCTTTCATTTAATTCTGGTTGAAAAGTTAATCCCCAAAGAGATAAATTTGCTTTCGGACAATATTTTGTTCATTTATTTAATCCAGTATTTCAAGATATAGATGCAGAGTTCACTTAATATACAGAAAGTAAAAAGAATGACTAGTTTTTCTATTCATAATGACTACTTTTATCTAATAGCTATAATTCAAAAAAATTATTTAATTATAATTACATCATTTTGACTTTATGTAGGTTACACTTACCCCTTATAAGTATAAATATATTAATAAGGGATTGATGAATTAGGGTAAAATGAAAAGATTAAGTGAACTTTTCTTATTGACATAGACATTTTTTTGTCTAAACCTTAAAGATAGGGATTGTAAATGAAAAATTCTCAACAATTTGACCTTTGATCACTTACCCACTCAAATCTCAATCAGTGTCTCCACAGTAAACTACTATATCTCGTTAAATTCAGTAATCATAAGTCTTTGAAAATCACAAGTGTTCTTGTCTTCTCTCTCCCCCGTCAACCCAATAATTCTTGAAATTCTTGAAATGAAAAATAATTATTAATTTGTGAAATTAATGATTAAAAATATTTAATATCAATGCTAGTGAGTAAAAATTTTCTACCTCAATGAAATACTTTAGCAGTTTTGTATATTGAGGACAATATACCAATACTACATACTTAATTCTAATTTGTTATTATTTCAATTATCTATTAAAATGTATCACTCCAAATATAAAGTCTAACGAATGGATTTTCAACACATTAGTATAGCATTTAACTATTAATTACAATTTTTTTCAACTTTCACTATTTGAGAAATATTTGAGAAATTAGAAAATTGATGACAATATACCAATAATACATACTTAATTCAAAATTTTATTATTTGAATTATATATTATGTTTTTTCGCTCCAATAAAAGTCTAACGAAATCATTTTGAGCATAATACTATAGTGCATTTAATTATTCATTAAATTTATAATTATTATTTAAAATATAAAAAAACCCTCAACAAAGAAAATTATTTAACATAAATACTATATACTATATTTCACTCACAAACAAAATATTATATATATACACACACTCATATATAAGATATGATTTGATAATCAACAATAATTTTTGTATCTCAAATCCTAACATCAAACGTATATTACTTATTTTAAATTATTTTACATTACCTCAAAATACAAACTCCAACGCATTCTATATTTTTAACCCACACTTATTTAATTATATTTTTCTCTCACATCAAAACAAAACAGTTCGAAAAACAATAGCAAACCCTATGATCAATTTCGTTCACGATGTTCGAGCGTGCAACTGCTGCCAACCGTTTTTCTTTTAAGTTATGCTTAGGAAAGTGTCAATCATTAGCTTTCCCGTCTCTATAAATAAACTACTATATCTATATCTCGTCGAATGAGTTCACCGAAATGAAAATCACTTGTTGTCTTCTCTCTCTCCCGTGAAGCCAGAAAAATACTCTTTATTTTCTTCTCTACAGATTCGTAAGCCATGACGCTTGCAACTGGGACCTCTTCTGTCTTGTCGCTGGTTTTCTGTGTCGTTTTCTTGATTTCCCGATTTGTAGGGGTTGCATTTTTTGTATATAAATTTGTTGCGGTCTTGGATCACTGGAATGCGCGGGTGCAATACTCACTCACCCTTCTACTTCTCATGCAAAGAACTGAAGTAAGAATTCGCGTTTCTCCAAGTCGTAGTCAATTGAATTTCAAGGTCTCTAGTCCACTCTCGTTTCTGTACTTGTGTTGGATATTGTTTCTTTAAAGTTCTTGACAGTTTCTTGGCAATTTTGATATTGATTTTTGTTTTCGCTGCCTCCTTCCCTTGTTATACTTGTTTGTATGTTGTCTCTTGAAGTTCTTGACAGTTTTCTTGAAGTTCCTGATAGTTTCTTGGTTTCTTGTGAACTCTTGCTTTCTTTCTGCTTGTGTCCGTTGCTATTTCCTACACTTCTTGTTAGTTTCTTCGAGTTGATGGTATGAGACAATGCGAATGTGGGATTTTCAGGCTAAGACTTCACGTTGGCTAAAATTGTAATTCTTATTTGAAGTAATTTTGGTTTCTTTGAATTTCGTGTTTTGGAGGGAAATTTGGAAACCGGGTTTTCGTTCTTGAAATTCTTTTGATTTTGTGGGATGTTGACATGCGGTCTTGAAGTTCTTAATAATTACAGTAGCAGAACTTGTCCAAGAAGTTGTTTTCCTAAAATTGCTAATAGTTATCCAAATATGTGACTCTTGGGTTTTCAAAAACTAACAGTATATTTTTCATAGATGTTCTAACTTGACTGAACAACCGAGAAATATTGGCAGGAGGAGGCGGGCAAATATTTATTGGTTGCTGAGCGGGAAGATGGGTTTTGTCCCCTTAGTTTGGTTTTGCCGGCCAGTAACTAATGGGGTTTGGGGTCAAGAAACAGACAGCAGTTTTGGTGCTTATACACCTTGTGCCATTGACTCCGTTGTGGGAAATGTATCACATTTGGTTCTTCTTGGCTTGTGCTTATATAGAATATGGCTCATCAAGATTAACCCCAAACTCCAGCGGTTCTACTTGAGATCAAACTTCTACAATTATGTATTGGCGGTGTTGGCCAGTTGTTGTGCTGCTGAGCCCTTGTTTAGATTGGTTACGGGCATATCAATCTTTAATTTGGATGAAGAGTTGGGTCTTGCTCCTTTTGAGGTAGGTTCAACTTCTTATTGTCTTGTTGGCCAATGCTCAACGGTTCTTTCTGCAAGAATTTTCTTAGCGTTAGTTTATGTTGTTACTAGATGCATATGCAAAGATTGGTTGAATAATTAGGTTGCAGATTTAATCTTTCTTGATTGCATAAAAAGGATCCATTACACACTCATGCACCCCCTCACTGCTTATCTCTCTGTAGTTTATGCCCATATTTCAGTAACACCCCTAAAAGGGCAAAAAGGTTATTATTGTGTTTATACATGCGTATAAACTGTCAGTCCTTCTTGTTTCAACTTTCAAGTAAATGCTCTGCCAAACTGTTTATTGAAACAACTGTTTTTTCATCTGTGCAGATGGTTCATTTGGGCATTGAGTTTGTCTCGTGGTGTTCTATGGTTCTTATGCTGCTCATTGAAACTAGAATCTATGTAAAAGAGTTCAGATGGTACATCAGATTTGGAGTAATCTATGTTTTAGTTGGAGATGCAGTTATTTTGAGTTTTATCCTTCCACTCAAAGATTTCTATGTCAGGCTAGTGTCTTCATCTTCATTTGTTTTTGAAGTGCACCTTTGAATTCATTAACAAACTTTGAAACTCGTGATTGTGAAGTTCAACCACTATTCTGGAAACATATGCTATCCCAATATGTTTCAACTATTGTGACATATCCAGGCTCTTATTTTGCCAATTCTGCAGGTCCACGCTCTATATGTGTATCAGTTCAGTCTTCTTCCAGGTATTTAGATTAGTATTTGTTTGGTCATGTCCAGGGAATTCATTTGAACTCTTTTTTCCTTTTTTGAGTTTTTTCCATAGATTGTGACCATTATATATCTCACAGCATGTAAGGGCAAGTTGCGATTATCTGCTGCTCAGAAAATGCACATAAATTGTGCAAGATATAAGTTTGATCTCGATATTTGGTCGGCATTCATTAGAAAACCTACTGTTATGAAGTTGATATACAGTTTGATAGGAATGTAAGAAATTTGTTTGCAGAAAGGTATTTTGCTCGAGGGATTAAGCACCTTGATCAATAACATAATGAGATTCAATTCACTTAGGACAAGATTTAACTGAATGTTAATCACATAGTATGTTCATTATGTGTCTCATTTGGCTTCAAAGGGGGCTATATCTAATTCCTCATAGCTGTTCTAATGCAGGTTTTGCTTGGGGTACTTCTTCTTTTTTATGTTCCGAATCTGGATGTCTTTCCAGGCTACATTCCTCTAGTGGACTCCATTGATGATGCCAAGAGTGAAGAGCCTCTAGGAGAGCATATTTGTCCAGAAAGATACGCTAATATATTCTCCAGTAAGTCTAAAGATAATAGTTTGTTTCTCAACATATGATGCGGATTACTTATAAATGCAGAACATATAGACTATATGATGTTTACATGACCTGTGGGCTCTGTCTTGTAGCTCAACATGTTTTTAGCAGGTTTATCTTACCATAGTTCTGATCTTGTGTTTTTGATGAGCCTATCAAGTTGAGTTGTAAATAGTCTTGATATAAAGCCAATCGCTTAATGGTTGAGTGACTTATTGAATAAAGTCTTACCAGCTACTGGGATGACAATGTTTGTTGGACAATGGTTTTTCCCGTATGGCTCACTGGAACGACGGCTACATATCACTCTCATCTTTTATGGTAGTTAACGTTCCAGTTAGGTTGCTGTTATGAATGTTCCTTTAACGGATAACAACATGCAAAGTAAGAAGGGCGTCAACATAAAAATATACTTCCAACAATAATAATAGAAAACATCTCCTCATTGATTACCTTCTTAACAATTTTATCCTCTTCCTTGCATAGGGATTTACTTCGACTGGATGACTCCCCTTATGCAGCTAGGCTACAGAAAGCCCATAACCGAGAAAGATGTCTGGAAGTTGGACTCGTGGGATCAAACAGAGACATTGAATAGAAAGTTTGTTTCTAGACTTTTGTCCATTCTCCGTGTATACATGCTTATTTTAATTATCTTCATCAGATAACCTCATCCTTTTCCACATCTTGCAGATTCCAGAACTCTTGGGAGGAAGAAGCTAAAAGATCAAAACCATGGCTTTTACGTGCTATGAACCGTAGCCTTGGAGGAAGGTACAGGATTTTCGGCTGTGGCCGTGCCCTTGGTTTTATCTGAATTTGAAGAAGCTAGTCAACTTCTGACTAATCCTTGTTTTTAACTTAAAAGACACCATAACTATTTGAGCACATGGTTGGCCATCTTCATCTCATGCGTGCTACATCTTTTTTGTGCAGGTTCTGGTATGGAGGCTTCTTCAAAGTAATGAGCATTTACCATATCCTCTCCATCTATATATTGGAAAATATTCAACACTGGTTCCTGTCCCTGTTAGCTAACTATTTTATTGGGAAATTTGCAGATTGGTAATGATCTTTCTCAGCTTGCCGGACCTCTTATACTGAACCATCTTTTAAAGGTACTTTCATAAAATGACCAAGTTAGGAATGTCAGCTTCAGTTGTTTATATTCTTCTGGCTGCCAACAGGATTCATTTGTGACATTTAGCAGAAATTTTCTTTTTGGGAAACATACTATAATAGGTGAATTTGAGTTTTGCAAAAGAATCTAAGGGATAAGAGTTGTCATTTTGAGTGTTAGTTTGATTATATACTGTGACCAGAAGCTGTGTTACACAATTTGTTTGAGTATAATCTACTTGTCCAGGATTCTAGTTTTGATAATTGTAATTCATCCTTGTTCTTGCAGTCTCTAGAAAGAGGCGATCCATCCTGGGTCGGATATGTCTATGCATTATCAATTTTTTTCAGTGTGGTAGGATTCTCTCTCTCTCTCTCTCTCTCCCTCCCTCCCTCCCTCCCCCCCCCCCCCTTTCAAGTTGGTATCAAATGCGCGATTTTGTTTATACCAGAGAAGAATTTACAAAAAGTATTCTCGACTTGTTCTCATTTTTCGTAGAGAGTAGCATTTTATCTTCATTAGAGAATAGTTATTCGCGGCATGTTTTAATTTGAGACCTGAAACCCATAGTTCCTTAATTTTAAAGGCAATATAGTTTCGTTACAGTACTGTTGACTTAAGTTACCAGTTTTCGGATGACGACAAAATCTTTTGCTAAGGCTTAAAGATATTCAGGTTTTCCTTTTTCATCTCAAAGTCATGCTTGATTACATTTCTGCTTTCTTGTTAATTTACTGATGTGGAACTTTCAATATTTCAGTCACTAGGAGTGCTTTGTGAGGCTCAGTACTTTCAGAATGTCATGCGTGTTGGTTTCAGGCTAAGATCCACATTGGTAATTTCCGATGTATCTTCTTTAATCTTTGCTTGGCAAATCATTTTCAAATGTCAATTGACCACTCGGTGTTAAATGAACAGAGATAGTAGTAGTTGGCACTATGAATGGATAAAAAAGCATTGGCACCACGTGAGTTCATCAACTAGGCTTTTCCAAAGAGATGAATAAGGAATTATTATACTGTGGATAAGTTATTTTTGCAAATGGAAGGCAAACTGAGGTTTTTAAGTGCAATTCCCCTTGAAACTTTTTTGTGTAAGTTTATTGCTGACATCCTCCTTTATGCCTTGGAAATCTTTTATTGTCACCCATAGGTGGCTGCTGTATTTCGGAAATCCTTACGGCTGACACATGAAGGCCGTAAGCAGTTTCCATCTGGAAAAATAACGAATATGATGACGACAGATGCTAATGCACTTCAGGTAGTCTTGCATCTAAACCAAGCTGCATTTTTTGTTCTAGTTTATAAATTGATTAGTGATGGAAGTATAACTATTTATCTTTATTGATGTTAAAACTCAGTCGTTTTCTACTTCTTTATAGTTTTTAACTCTTGGTTGATTTTTCTAAGTCTTTTTTCCTGTGGTTACCAAAGAATAAGTTTGTGCAACTAATTCCTCGTATTGTTTAGCAAATATGCCAGCAACTTCATGGTTTATGGTCGGCCCCTTTTCGCATAGTCATGGCCATGGTTCTTCTCTACCAGCAGCTAGGCATAGCTTCACTTCTTGGTTCGCTTATGTTAGTCCTCATGTTCCCAATCCAGGTAATTACTTTCTTTTCTCACTGCCGCTTTACCTAAAATATTTTCTTGGATAGCAGTATACCTCTATCCATGTTTCTGTCTTCTTATCACTATTGACCAGAATTCCTTTCTAGATAAGTTTTTTTTTCTCTTTCTTTCTTTTATTTTTTTTTTGTTTTTTTTCTGTTGACCCCTTTTATCTCTAAGATGCATTTATTAGGCATTTTAATATTATGCTCCCACACAGTTACTTATATCGGACAAACAGACTTTTATCATTAGCAGGATGCGAAGACTATCCAAGGAGGGACTGCTACGTACTGACATGAGAGTTGGTTTGATGAATGAAATTCTGGCTGCAATGGATACCGTGAAGTATGGATTAATTTGACATCCTGGCCATCATTTAAATTCAAATGTAGGAAATTATTATATAATAATTCTACTGTTTTTCACAATGAACATCAGATATTATGCATGGGAAGAGAGTTTCAAATCAAAAGTTCAAAGCATAAGGAATGATGAATTATTGTGGTTCCGGAAAGCCCAATTACTCTCAGCGGTATGATGTGATTCATGATTATTAAGAATTTCTGGCTTGTGGAACTTGTTAGCTAAATAAGCAAAGGCAAATTGGTCTTATCACAACTACAATTGTTTATTGAGAATACAAATAGCTTAGTAATAGTCGATATCAACAGATGAGCTATTATGCTAACAGTTATTTCATTTGTGTAAATGGATTTTGGCTGAGAAGGAGTTTATGTTACTTTGAACTTTATATAACTTGATATATGGTGGCCATGTCTCTTGTTTACTTTTGCAGTGCAATACTTTCATACTAAACAGCATACCAGTTCTCGTGACGGTGATTTCATTTGGGACGTTCACTTTATTTGGTGGAGATTTAACACCTTCCAGAGCTTTTACATCACTTTCCTTATTTGCTGTTCTGAGATTTCCTCTGAATATGCTCCCTAATTTGATAACTCAGGTTTATTCTGATTTGACTTAATATTCTGTGGGAGAAAATTCTTTAATGGTCTATCAATCAAGAAAGAGAAAGTCTTGCATGGTCTTAATATGCGGGGCTACATTTTCAGGTCGTAAATGCAAATGTATCTCTACAGCGTCTTGAAGAATTGTTCCTTGCTGAAGAGAGAACTCTGTTACCTAATCCACCTCTTGTACCAACTCTTCCAGCCATCTCAATCAAGGATGGATTTTTTTCATGGGATTCTAAGGTCCTTTTTTTATTATTTTTGGCCCCTTTCTAGTTGCTATGTAATAGTCCCGGAGTACTAAAACCCCTGAATGGCCCCTTTTACAGGCTCCAAGGCCTACATTATCCAATATTAATTTGGATATACCAGTTGGCAGCCTAGTTGCTGTCGTTGGTGGCACTGGAGAAGGAAAAACCTCATTAGTATCAGCAATGCTTGGAGAGCTTCCTCCTCTGGGAGATGCAAGTGTCATAATCAGAGGATCTGTAGCTTATGTTCCTCAGATTTCTTGGATCTTCAATGCCACTGTGAGCTTCAAAATGTCCTATTTTTTCCTTTTTCATGTTTATTGCAGATGGGTATAAAACTTTATGTTCATCATAACTCTTTTTCTAAGATGATTGTGGTTTGTCTCATATTCTAAATTCAAATATTGACCTCAGGAATCTCTTTTACAGGTACGTGAAAATATATTATTTGGATCAAGCTTTGATCCAGCAAGATATTGGAAGGCAGTAGATGTCACTGCATTGCACCATGACCTTGATTTGCTTCCTGTTAAGTGTCATGAGCATTTCGTTTCATCTGGTTCTTTTTGTTATTCCAAATCTTCTTTTTAACATGAACTTCTCATTCTTGTGTCTTCAGGGTCGTGATCTTACAGAGATTGGTGAAAGAGGAGTGAACATTAGTGGAGGACAAAAGCAAAGAGTTTCAATGGCAAGGGCTGTGTACTCTAACTCTGATGTTTACATATTTGATGACCCGTTAAGCGCACTAGATGCACATGTTGCTCGACAGGTAATTATACTAGCTGTCAGCTCTTACATTTGCCTGTTGAAAATACAATTAGAGTCAGTGCTTTAAATTTGAATACTGGCTTCAGGTTCTGACCTCAGCAACTGCTTTAATCCAGGTTTTTAATAATTGCATTAAGGAAGCACTGGGAGGAAAGACGAGAGTGCTTGTCATGAATCAGTTACATTTTCTTCCCCAGGTTGACAGAATAATTTTGGTCTCAGAAGGTATGGTGAAAGAGGAGGGCACCTTTGAGGAGCTCTCCAAGAATGGTACATTATTCAAGAAGCTAATGGAAAATGCCGGCAAAATGGAAGAGCACATACATGAAAATGGAGATGGGGCGATTTTTTCCCATGAATCATCTCCAATTTCATCTACTGCAGATCTACCTGAGGTGCAAAAAGACGCAAACTCGATTAGCAAATCCAAAGAAGGCAGATCGGTTCTTATCAAGCAGGAAGAACGCGAGACAGGGATTGTCAGCTGGAACGTTTTAAGAAGGTAATGACAACACTTAATGTTTCAAGTTATATAGACAAAAATGCTAATTGTTTATGTTAGCCTTTCTGAGTATGGAGATACAGACAGATAATTTATTTATTCCATTCTGCCACTTTCTCAGGTACAAAAATGCTTTAGGAGGCTTGTGGGTCGTAATGATATTGTTTGCATGCTATACATCGACTGAAATTCTGCGAGTTTCGAGTAGCACGTGGTTAAGTGTGTGGACAAAACAAAGCACTTCAAAGAGTTACGGCCCTGGTTTCTATATTCTTGTGTATGCTATATTGTCCTTTGGTCAGGTATTTGTCTACTTCATATTTGGATTGCACTCCTTTTTGCTTATAGATTAGAGTTATTTATTCCATATATTATTTTATCTTTAAAAATAATTTAGATTTTATTTGTTGTATTTATAGTAGAATTTCTTGTTCTTTGCATATATTTCATACCTGAATTCTTTTATCTAAGAGGTATAAGAAAGTCTCATTCTATTTCTCATGCAAATTCTGTAGAGGTACTGTCGTCTTTTCAAAATTTATAAATCTGTGGAGGAGTTTCGGAGTAAAATGGCATTCTATGCAGGTGCTAGTGACGTTGACAAATTCGTTTTGGTTGATCATGTCAAGCCTTAGTGCCGCTAAAAGACTTCATGATTCAATGCTATGTTCCATACTCAGAGCTCCGATGGTATTCTTCCATACTAATCCAATAGGACGGGTGATCAACAGATTTGCAAAGGATCTTGGTGATATCGACCGCAATGTTGCCAATCTTGTCAATATGTTTCTAAGTCAACTCTGGCAGCTGCTTTCGACTTTTGTGCTCATAGGAATTGTTAGCACTATATCCCTATGGGCCATAATGCCACTTCTCATCTTATTCTATGCAGCTTATCTTTACTATCAGGTTGGTAAATCTTTATTATCGCCACAACTTTTGTGCTAATTGTGATCACATCAAGTTATTGATGTCCATAATCCACCTTACCTTGATCGATAAAACAGAGCACATCCCGGGAAGTAAAACGCCTGGATTCCATCACCAGATCCCCTGTGTATGCTCAGTTTGGAGAAGCATTGAACGGGTTGTCCACAATTCGAGCATATAAAGCATATGACAGGATGGCCAGTATCAATGGGAAATCGATGGACAATAATGTCAGATTTACACTGGTTAATATAAGCTCAAATCGCTGGCTTACCATAAGATTGGAAACACTGGGCGGTATCATGATCTGGTTGACAGCAACCTTTGCAGTTATGCAGAATGACAGAGCTGAAAATCAGGTCGCATTTGCTTCTACTATGGGTCTGCTCCTCAGTTATTCTTTAAATATTACAAATTTGTTGAGTAATGTCTTGAGACAAGCAAGTAGAGCAGAAAACAGCTTAAATTCAGTTGAACGTGTAGGCACGTATATAGATTTGCCATCTGAGGCGCCCGATGTAATTGAAGGAAACCGGCCTCCACCAGGATGGCCGGCATCAGGATTGATTAAATTTGAAGATGTTGTCCTGAGATACAGGCCTGGACTTCCTCCGGTTCTGAGGGGATTATCGTTCACTATCTATCCGCACCAGAACGTTGGCATAGTTGGAAGAACTGGTGCTGGTAAATCAAGCATGATCAATGCGTTATTCAGGATAGTGGAACTTGAAAGGGGAAGAATCCTAATTGATGATTTTGACATTGCAAAATTTGGATTAACCGATCTGCGCAAGGTTCTCAGTATCATTCCACAATCTCCTGTTCTTTTCTCAGGTACCTGAAAGTTAGTTTTGGTTAACAGAAATAAATGCGGGTCAACTTCTGCTTATAAAGTTTTATTCCTGTAGGTAGCATTCGATTCAATCTTGATCCTTTTGGCGAACACAATGATCCAGACCTCTGGGAAGCTCTGGAGCGGGCACACTTAAAGGATGTCATCAGGAGGAGTGCTTTTGGCTTGGATGCTGAGGTAAAAAGATACGTTATCTAGTTTGCTTCGATAATAATAATAAAGCTACCAATTTAATGTATGTTTTGTTGATGAAAAATAACTGTTTTTGGATGCTGAAGGTTTTGGAAGGAGGTGAGAACTTCAGTGTTGGGCAGAGGCAATTATTGAGTCTTGCTCGAGCATTACTTCGGAGATCAAAGATCCTTGTTCTTGATGAAGCAACAGCTGCAGTTGATGTTAGCACTGATGCTCTTATACAGAAAACCATCAGAGAAGAATTTAAATCCTGCACTATGCTCACCATTGCTCATCGGCTCAATACCATCATCGACAGCGACCAAATTCTTGTTCTCAATTCTGGTCAGGTACGTGTGGAACAAATGGCATGGATATTTGTCTCTTTTTAAATTCTTCATCCTTTTTGGTGCCCCACTAAGGATAAGTCGTCTTTCGTTTGCAGGTGATTGAGTACAATACTCCAAAAGTTCTTCTCAGAAATAAAGCAAGTGCTTTCTCTAAGATGGTTCAAAGTACAGGGCCTGCAAATGCTCAGTACTTGCAGGGCTTAATTGAGGGAAGGGAGAGGGAGAATAAGTTTAGAATAGGAGGGCAAGTTGATGGGGAAATGAGATGGCTTTTATCGTCCCGCTGGAATGCTGCTACACAGTATGCTCTTGCTCTCAATCTCAGTTCTTCAGTAAAGGAACTTCAGGTGTTGGACTCTAAAGATGCGGAGAATGTAATCAGCAAAACAAAGGACGCTGTAGCAACTCTGCAGGAGGTTTTGACTGGGAAACATGACAAAGTCATTGAGGAGACACTTGATCAATTTGAGGTTCCCAGATATAGATGGTGGTCGGCTTTCTACAGAGTGATCGAAGGTATGTTTTACTTTTCTGCATTAAAAACAGCTCTCTGAAATTGCACACAACCTTCTTTGTTTGTAGTTTCAGCAGCGTGTTTTGAGTTCCTTTTATGCATTCAGGTCTTGCTGAGATGAGCAGACTGGGAAGAAATGGCTTTGAACAAGTCGGAAATGGTTTGGAAGATGCCTCAGAAAATTGGGATGATCTTCAAATGTAGAGTGACTATGCTTGGAAAACATGGCTGAAAACATGCCCATTCCCGATCTACTCGGGCTTGCTTGCAAATCCTGCCCAGCTTCACGTTATCCTGCCTGATTCAATTAGGTGGAATCAAATAGAACACTGTTGGCAAGCAAATAATAGCTGCCAGAAGAATAGGTGAAGTTGGCAAGCAAATTGCAGGCGAGATTCAGACATTCAAAACAGACGAATGGGGACCATGGAGAAAGAATCAACCAAAGGTGAAAATGACATGATTCTCTTTCAAAACGTAAGATTAGATCATGTAATGTAGCAAAGATCTGATGTATTGTATGAAGAATCTGTTTTGGGTTAAGGAAAATAATTATTCCATCTCCATTTGTGTTCCTATTGGTAATATATGTTTTCCTGGGCTTTTTACATACTTCACTAGAGTTAAATACACGTTACAGAGTGTATTCCTTGCTCCTCCAGCCCAACCCTCAGATTAACATGTAATTCAAGTTCACATTCAAATGGCAAAATTTTCAAACAGCAGAATGTACAACAACCACTTAAATTCCATATGTTGCAGTTTGCATGTCTCTGTATTCTGATATCGTGGCATTACTGAGAATTACCTCAAAGCTATGGGCATAAGCACTTGAATACACCATTAGTGCTTGAAATACCTTGGGGAGGCTTGTTTGTAGGTTGTTCTGAATCAGGATTCTTGTTTTTTTAATAGAATTCACATACTTTGCCTTCTCATCATCCACTAATATTTTTAGTGCTTCAACTTTCGCTCGTCTAATTGTTAAAGGATGCTTAGAAGCCAAGGCGGGATTAGCATCTTCAGTAGAGAAGCTCCCCGCAAACTTCATCTCCACTTCTGAAAGCAAAATAAGCTCCCTTTCCAATTTCCTCCCAAGCTTCTCAGATCTTTTACGCAAATTGCATTCTTCTTGCTGCTGCACGACAATGGATTGAACAGCCGACAGTAGACACTTAATGGCCTCAGACACCATCTGCAACAAAAGTCACAACAGTATGACAACAAATATACTCAAAATCACAAGTTGAGCGCAATTCTTATTAGTTCGTCTAGGAATCAAGAGATTTTCCTTTAAATTTACCCAATCTCAGTTTCTTAGTATAGGAAGGGTAATTACATCAACACCCCCTAAGGTTAGGTCTTATACATATACACCCCCTATTAGGGTACACCTCCTGAGAGGGTGTCAGTGTAATGTACCTCAGGGGGTGTTTGTGTAAATCCGCCATTATATAGGGGGTGTACCTGTAATGACGACTACAATCTCAAAGGTTGCACTCGTAATTTTGCAAAAGTGGCTATGTAAGTTACCCTATAGGAAATTGACGAGTGTACCTTATCAGGTAATTTATCAAGTGCTTCCTGCCATTTTGCCAAAAGGGCATGTACTGTTGACGAGTTACTGGTCTGTGTACTGTCGATATCTTCGAGGCAGGCTGTAAGTTCGGTCCACTTGCAGAGGGACCTTACATACTCCTGCTGAAACTTAACAAGTTTACAAAAGCTGTGGTGCCAAGAACTGACTTCTGTCTGGAGCTGACCTGCAGCCTGCTGATGGGATTCAGTTGTAGGTTCTGGATTTTGCTGCTGATCCGTTAGATGACTCAGCTGCTGAGCAATATGATTCTGGACTTGGTGAGAATTATGCATGGTTTGCCACATACGCATCAGTCTGGGGATACAACAGTAGTTTGTATTAGAAAGAATAATATCTCATAAGAGCACAGTCGGAATTCATCGAGTGTCAAAATTAAGACTAGAAACAGTCATTTTGGAATCATCTCAGAATCAATTCGATTATTAGTGAACCGTGATCTGAATGTAACTATACCCATAAAAGACATACGGCAGGCTGGAAATTCTCACAGATTTCAAATTTTTAACTTTTCCTTCTCTATTTGGTAGTGTAGTTTCACAATCTCCAGATAGAGGATATCAAGCTACAGGTCAAGCTTTCCCTCAATCCCTTGATCCTGATATTGGAGAGAACATGTGTATGACTCAGCTTAACATGTGAAGAACCACGATTTAGCTGTTTTAAGGGTTGTGGTTCACGCAATCATCTTATCATATTGTCATATGTGAATTATGACTTGGAACGGAAATAAAAACTCGACTTTACCCTGAAACTAGTGTAATCAACTGAGGGTGCAGCTCCTTGCTTATGAGCATCAATATGGTTGAAGAAGACCTGCCAATTGATTCTTGCAGAGACAAGATGTAAGAATGCAAACTTTCGAATGCTGAACGTGTTTTCTCAGCCTTGGTCCAATCATGCTCTTCCTCCTGTCTCTGCAGTAGTAAAGATTTTCGTCCGTACTCCACCTTGGAGATCTCTTCCTCCTATGAAAGAAATACCATACAAAACCATACAAAAATGAAGATCACCACATGATTCATACAGGAAAGAATATGTGAAACATTCCAAATAGAAAACAGTAAAAACATGGAATTTCCACCTAGGGCAACTATTTAGTCAAGATATTGAGCATCATCCCATCTCTTCTCTAGAAACAGGTCAGTTCCTTGCAAAAGTATTTCTATGTGGAAGAAGCACGTTTGTTTATCTATATTGCATTATCATTTTCTCAGACATCCCCGTCGCAAGAGAGCATAGTCATGCATGATTTAAACTACTCATCACCTCAAGAATGTTCACAGTGTGAAAAAATCACATTAGCATAATATTGTTATTTAATTATGCAAGTACATCTATATAATTTACTTAACCCAAAATCACCTTAACATCCTTGTAGAGTTTCTGCTCCTCCAAATAAAGTTTTTGAAGAGTAATGCAATGGGCTCCAGGCTTACAGGGTTCACCAGAGCTAGAAAAATCTCCCATTTCTCGATTGGGTTGAAGTGATTTCGAGGACCAACTCCATGTCAGAGCACTAAAAACTTTTGCTGAACTGCTTCTCTTCCCTGTAAATAATGCAGGTATTGTGAGCTATGCAGAAATCTTTAATAACTCATTTGATGTGGAAGGAATATAAACCTCAAGTGCAATCAAATGAAGAATAACATTCAGGAAATGTCTACATAGCAGAGGCATGTCACAAAATAGGAACGTTTGATCTATTACTACTAGTAGGGGTTAAAGTAGTTACTCCTGTTCTCTTCGATGCTCTGGTAAAGAAAAGTGCCTCCCGCATCAATATCTATGAAAACAGCAATATCCTTCACTATACCAGATGCTTTGAGGAAATACTCATCCAAGTCCTTAACAATACCAGTCAAGGTCTTTTTACTCCAAACTACCATAGCCATATCTGTAGTGTCTTTCGTATGCCAGCTCATCATCGACGAATTATCATCAATTAGTTCAGCAATATTCTGTTTCTTTGGGAGCAGATTAACTTCATCAGCAACAAAAACTGCCTCCTCATCATCTTCTACAAATTCTGTATTTGTATCCTCCCATTTCTCCTCCTCAACCTGCTCCACCGTTTCACAACTTTTTCCACATTGTGGCGACGCAGAACCGAAAAGGTCCCAATATTCCCAGGAAGAACTAGGAATCGGAGGCGGTGGAGTATGACCGCTATGCTCGTCGATTTCAATAATTTCTTCTACAGCCACTTGAGTCTGTGGTGGTTTATCCTCAAACTTCCTCAAATCGGGGCTAAAAGTTGGCGGAGGCGGAGGTGATGGCGGCAAAGGGGGAGGAGGGGAAGGAGGGAATCCAATACCAGAAGTGGTCTCATCAAGTTCCAATAATTCAGACTCAGTAAACTGCCTAAGAGTCACTCCAGTATTTCTCAATGATCTCAAATATGCTAACTGGGCATCAGCAAATTCTTTTCGGTACCTCAACAACTGTTTCATCAGCCTCTTCCTCTCCTTGCAAATCCTCACCCTCTCTTCTTTATCAATTCTTGATGCAACACAACCCATTTCTCAAAATCTGGAGATAGTAAGAAACCCTCAAGAGAGGATGAGTATTTTTATACAACTCTATCAGCTTAGGTCTTTAACATTCACAATAACAGTAAAGATGAACCAATATTGATCCTAGATGGTAAAGCAGACTGAATTTTCTTGATATTTGTACTCTCACCAGAACAATACAAGTTGAAGAACTCCAGCCCACAACATAATCAAACGTGTGATCCACACAGCAATATGCTCCAAGAAGCATGAAAATGGCATGTAATTACGATCCTATAACCTTCAAGAACTTCATTAACTTTCCAGCATTTATGTTTCTTGCAGATTCAGACACCTGGACGAAGACAAAACAAAATAACCCTGCTCAAGAATCCTGCGGAGCTCCCAAAAACAAGAAAGCCTTCAAGAAAATTCCTCAAAAATGCGACAACTCCACAGATTTACATAGTACAATTCAGAAAAGATGGGTCAGAACACAAACCCCATTTGCTGAAAATCACATTAACGGGCGTAAAATTACTACATGCAATGCCGTCAAGAAACATAACACTCCCAGTCAAGAAAAGATGTCCATTTTCCCTTCTTTGTGGTAATAATCCAAACTTGTGCTGTTAAACCTCAGAAAATCCAAACGGTTGTTGTCAAAACTCAAAAGGGTCAAAGCATTATCCGGATAATAATTTTTTGTTTTCAAGAACGAAAGAGAAGACAATAAAAGAATGGTACTGACACAGAAATGTCAGAAACAACAAATGTGGAAACAACTTGCAGAGGTTTGGGAAAATAAAATATCCCAAAAATAAAAAGAAGAGAGGGAACATGAAATTACAGCACAAAGCATAGAGAGAAGAATCTTGAATGTGGAAATTATTTCAAGAGCATTTAGTCATGTGTTGTGGGGTTTCTGTGTTTATGACTTCATGCCGTAGAATGTGAGAACATGAAGAAAATACAGAGAAAAAACAAAGTGGGGGAGGATGGAAAGAGAAGGAGCTCGAGACCCAAGAACAAGAACAAGAACAAGCATCCAAAGCAAATACAAACAATTTCTTACTCTGTTCCCTCATTTTTCTTTTTGATAATAATAACATGCTTAAGTACAATTACTTTCAAGTTTATTTCTGTTTTTCGATTTTTTTTTAAATTAAAAATATTAACTTCTGTTATAGGTTGTGGAAAGTTTTTTGGGAAATACAATACAAGCAAATAGATGTCTTTGTATGGTGGTTAAAACTCATATCTTATAAAATAATTTTTAGATTGTAAGTTTGAATTTCATTTTATATATAAGTATTTATTTTTGGATTCGATTTCCATCATACCTATAAATGTGTGTCTCAATCACTTTATGCGAGTGTCTGTAATTATTTTATTATTTTTATTTATATTAATGTATTATTCAGTTTATTGAAATGTTGATGTAATTACTGCATCAAATATATATATATATGCATACATCGTATATATAAAACTTTTAAGTTATTTATTTTATTTAGAACAAATTTTATATTCATAGTGTATATATATACCAATTGGAATAGAATATACAATATGATTTGAAAAATATAAAAAAAACAATGTGGTGAACAAACCATGTTAAATATATAGTCCATGACATAAAAAAAAAAAGCTCAACTCAAACCACCACCTGAATGCCTCAGCCCAAATCCTGGCCTATTCTTTGGCTTAGCTCACTTCAGTCACCCGACCAGCTCCACTTATATTTTAACCTTTTTCTTCTATCGGTGAAAGTCCTAACCCTAGTTTCACTATCTCCTCATCTCTTTCACTTCTTTCTCTCTCTCTCTTCTCGATTCTTCCTCCGTCATTCTTCTCTCTTTGAAACCAATGTCTTCTCCCTATAAATATTTTTTTGGTGGTTTCTGATGATTAGAGTAACCAAAAAACTTCTATCTCTTTCTCTTTTTCGATTAAAAGTTATATGTGAACCAACTCCTTAGTGGAAATTTTGAGTGGTCCTCTGTGGATTGAACTTGATGTTTCGTTTAGGTTCTAGCAATCGTGAGCAATTATTGGTCTTGGTAGTTTTGGACTCCGTCTATCGGATCTGACTCCTGAACCAAATCTTTTTATCTGTTCTCATTTCTTTTTATTGATTTTTTTATATTTGTAATTATTCGTTAATATTTTCTATAATATTGATCTTTATAAGAATTTTTCTAAATTCATGATTTTCTGTAGTAATTTATTAAAATTTTATATTTTGGACTGAATTTTTTCAACAAACCACCTAATTTACAGATATAGACAAGCTTCATGGTGAAGGAAAACAAAAAGCTTTTATTAGTAAAACGTGCCTTTTATTTCCTTTTAGGGCTAATGAACAATAATAATAATATATATGTAGCTTTTTGCAATTGACTCATTAATTCCCAAGAAAATAAGCGTGTCAAATCCAACTCAAAACCCTCACCTTTTTTGGTGTTGGTATTGCATGCAAACTTATGATGGTATTCTACAACTTTCTTTCCATGCTTTACCCTTTTCCACTTTTTGTGTGTGTTGATGAAAAGGTGTGGAACATGGGAATACAACATATATAATAATTACTCAATGTATCATTTCTTAGTCACACCACACCCCATTCATAATTTCATATCATATCATATGTGCGGCCATGGAAAAGTCGTAACACATACACGTGTCGTACACAATCTTATCATCTCTATTTATAATAATAATTTTTTTTTAAAAGAAATTGACAACAATGCTACAGAAGTTTGTCGAAATTTTGGGTTTGTGTAATAGAATTATATAATGGTTATATGATGTCATAATTGAATTTTTTTAGCTACTTTTTAAGTTATTTTGTATCTTAAAAATTGATCAATTTTGCATTCGGTTTGATGTTGATGATTTCCATTCTCTGGGCCACAGCTGTGGATATATGAAGACGGTATGAGGGCTTCACCATTAGTTGATTGATGAAGGCCCAAAGGGGTATGATTTAGATTGATAATATTGAATGTTGTACTTTCACTATTGTGTTCTAAGCCCAGTTGATTACATAATTGTCTGTTCGATTTAGTCCAAGTTATCAATTCAAGACATGTTTATTGCTATTGTCTTGTAATTTAATTTATCAGTTAATTATATTACATGTCTTGCATTTAAGAAATGCACATGCTAAATTCAGTAGCATCACATAACTATTCAACATATATTTACTAAAACAAAATGGCGGCGCCCTAGTAATCATGAGGTTTTTTGATAATTTATCGATTTTGGACGTTTGATAATATATTAAATATTAATTTATTATATTCTATATTTTATTCATCTACCATTTCTATATACATAATTTTTCTTTCTTTGTTTTGAAAAAAGGCCCCTTAGATGACTATCAAATAGTGAACATTATTGTTATAATAAGTGGTGA